>NW_027223767.1:25160699-25875699 GCF_028538775.1 Myotis yumanensis | reverse complement strand
TGGGTGGACCTCCTGAGAAATTCATCTATGAATCATATATACCCCTGCAGCTTTTGTGAAATAATGGCCTAGATTTTTGAAGTGAAAGTTGGAGAGCAGTTTCTTAATTGTCATATGAATAACAAGTTTCAAGGATATAATGGTCAATTAATAAAATGGAAAAATATTCCTTTCAATTGCTTGGTATCAGAACCCCTAATGGACAAATTACTATTTTTACCTTAGGGATGAGAAAAAGGAGGCTGTGGAGGTTAAGTTTTGAACCGATTAGGACAGGTAAACAAAGACAACAAAATGAATTCCTCACTGAATCTAGCTTCTTTCCCTCTGCTTCGCATCATCTTCACTCCACTATCTGAGGACCAGGGAAGGAGAGAATGCTGGGAAGCTCAGGTGGGCCAGGGGGCTGTTGCCCTGAAGTGACCCATAAGATTCATGTTCCATTAGCCAACCACCACTGACGAACCCAGTCTCAGCAGAGAAGAGAAACATAACTTTCTCTCTCTACCCAAAGAGAGAAATGGAAATTAGTGACCAGTAATATATCTATCTAACATCACATTGTGTGGATAAGTGAGCTGAATTTAATCTGAGGCAGTTTAACGCTAGAGCCAATGCTTTTAACACCTACGTTTTCTCCATGTGCAGAAGGGATAAATGATCTTACCCAAGTCACATTGTTAGAACATGGTACCTCACAACAGAACCACGTTCTTAATGAATACCAAAGTGAAAAACAGGGCGCATTAAAAATACATCAGATATAGATTAACTCCTAGATCTTACAGTAAAATTAAAACATACATTTGGAAAAGCAAGATGACATAATTCTGAAGAAAAATCCGCTTTTCTGCATTAGGGAGACAAAGCAGAAGAAAACGTAAAAATCCATATGCACCGTGGTGTTAATTAATTTTAGCTAATTATGTAATATTTGCAAGCATTGCCAAATAAGTGGAAAAATTAAAGTACTGAACAATATATCTAGTCTATGCATGTAATAGTACATCATCTTGGAAGAAGTTAAATTTCAAAATTGTATTCACTGAACACATTGGCTTTATTATCCAATGTATATTTTATTAATAGCCAACTTGTGCCAAGCCTTGGTAATACATAGAGCAAAACGGATAAGATCCATGCACTCTTGTACTTACTTTCTGGTTAGAAAGACAGAATATAAAAACAAGGAAGCACTAACTAATCAAATTAAGTAATTACAGATTATTATTAGAGATAAAGAACAGGGTCTAAAATTGTATTACCACATTAAATGCTTATAAAATACACATATAGTCACTGACCTGAAAGCAGTTCAATGCATTCAAAAAGGTGGCTTTTACTTTTGGATCGTGGTATTATGCTGAATTTATTTCACCTTTAAATTTTTTTTTAGTGTGGTTAATTACAAAAAGACAAACACCCCAATTGAAAAATAGGCAAAGAAAATGAAAAGCTAATTCACAAAATAATAAATTTAAATAACCAATTAACAAGAACAAATATTACTTCTTCAGGGTAAATTGCATTCACTCCATGATTAGGTTACCTTATACGTTTTCCGAACACTGTGCATCACTTAATATTATTTGTAATTATAAAGCCATTTTTTTCTATCCTAAATTATATGTTTCTGGAGAGCAAGAACTATAATCTGTTTTGTTCCCTATTGAATCTTGAGTTTCTGCTCTGTAATAGGGATAGAGTTGGCAATCTGTAAATATTTCCTGAATAAATCAATGAAACGTTTAGCATTTAAATTAAGTAAATAAGTTCCAATTGATACAATATAACCCTTTTTCTCATCAGTCTAGAAGAGTTAAAATTACACAAATCCATGTTGGTTTCTCATTGCTTGCATGAAAATGACTTGATAAAATATTTTCTGAAGGTTCTTTTTTTTTTTTTTTGCAAAAATGTGTCAAGGGGCTTTATAAAAGCTCTCATTCAATTTTGTAGTCTCTTTCATGTAAAATCGGGCTAAAGCAAATAAAACTGGTGCACAAACTATGACGCACACTAACCACCAGGGGGCAGTCACTCAATGCAGGAGCTGCCCCCTGGTAGTCAGTGTGCTCCCACAGGGGGAGCTCTGCTCAGCCAGAAGCCAGGCTCACAGCTGGCGAGTGCAGCGGCAGTGGTGGGGGCCTCTCCTGCCCCTGCAGCAGCGCTAAGGGTGTCTGACTGACGGCAGTTGGACATCCCCCGAGGGCTCCCAGACTGCGAGAGGGCACAGGCCAGGCACGAATCTTGTGCACTGGGCTTCTAGTGTTTATATAATGAATAGGCTTTCTTTGGCAGATTGCATGTTAAATGTGTTGGCCTCCTCCTCTGGACACTTGCAAGACATTGAAACCATTTGGAGCAGGAGATAAGAAATGCAGAAACACATTCAGAAGGCAGAGTGAGAAGCCCTGAAAACGTGTGCTTCTTAATTAATTTAGACCTTTCTCAAGAAAACTGCTGGAGCATTTGCCAGCATAGTTGCCAAATTCTGAAGCTATCTGAGGAGAAAACCTGGAGAGCTGGAAGGGGGTCTCTGCAAGAAAGAACTTTCCACCTGTTTTTAGGGCTTGGAATTTAGAGATGGCTAGACTGTCCAATCAGAGACCTAGGATGGTCTGGTCCTTGAAGCAAACAAGAGACAAGCTGAGCCTTCCTGAAACTTTGTCCCATCCCTGACACAAATTAATTACTTGAATAGAGGAGGAAAAAGGGAAGCCACTACATTTTGCTTTATATACAATATCTAGTTTATAATAAAAAATTACTAGACATGGGAAAGCCAGATTATATAACCTACAGTTGAGAGAGAAGGCAAATAAATACAGATCTACAAATGATTCAGATATTGGAATTAGTGGGCAAAAATTTAGAAAACTATTATTATTACGTTAAAGGACGTAGAGGAAAAGTTGAACAGAATAGATGGACACATGGAGAATTTCACCAAAGAATTTGCATACAATAAAAAGGAAAGACATGGACAATTTAGGAACAAAAAATGCCCATGATATCAGTTACTAAGAAGTCAGTGCAGATCAAACAAAGGAAAGACACAGGTTTAGTGGACTCCAAGACAGGTCCTAGAAAAAATACCCATAAAAAAAGCAAAGAGAGAAAAATAGGATTATTAAAACAACAGAATTAATGACATGTGGAATGCTCTCAAATGAAGTATGAAACATACAATTAGGATTCCAGGAGAGGAAAGAGAGTGAGTGAATGAACCTAAATGATATTTTCAGAGATAATAATAGTTTTCCAAAGCTAATAAAAGAGGTTAACTCAGCAATCTACTGAATTCAGCAAAACCCAAGAAAGCTACACAGGTATATAATGTTAAAATTCTGAGAACTAAAGACAGATATTAAAAAACCTTAAAAACAGCCAGACATAATAAAATATATCATACCTTCAAAGGGACAGCAATAAAAGCAATGACAAACGTCTCAAGAAAAAAAAGGGGGGGGGGTGGGGCAGCAGAAATACAGAAGGCAATGAAATATAACTTGTATTAGTTTTCTAGGGCTTCCATAGCAACATACCACAGGCTGGGTGGCCTAGAGAACAGAAATGTATTTCCCCATAGTTCTGGAGTCTAGAAATCCAAGATCAAAGTGTCAGCAAGGTAGGTGTTTTTTTTCTCTCTCTCTCTCTGTGGCTTTCAGAAAATAAAATAAAATAAAACTTAAAACTGGTGAGCAAAAGAAATTTATAAACCCAATACTATACTAATTATGCTAAATACCTCAGATGAGGTAATTTAATTTACTAAAGTGCTATAGTAATTTAATATAAATTAAATACCTCAGATGAAGTGCTAAGGTTGCTATAATGGATTAAGCAAAAATTACAAGGGACACCCATAGATAGGTAGATAAATATAGAGAGGCAGTTAAAATAAAAAAAAAAACCAAAAACTGAAAGTTGAAAAAAATACTATACAAACACAACCTAAATAAAAGGTGGTATAAGTAAACTAAGACATATAGGTTCAGAATGTATAAATCAACTACTGACACACAAAAAGGAAAAATGTAGAATTCTGTTGCAAAGAGAAATGTTCACACGTGATAGAATAAGCAGACAAAATATCAGTCAAGACACAGAATATGTGAACAGCACAGTTGACAAACTGGACCTACATTGTACAAAGGTGTCCATAGAGTCTTCAAACACAAGTAATATTGGGGGAGAAGAGAGGGTATCAGGAGGGCTTTTCCATGTTGGTAACACTGTATTTCATAATCTGGAAGCTGGTTACCTGCATCCTCCAAACTTTATGTGTGTTTTAATTCTTTTTAAGGAAAACAATTGACAGGAATTTCCATCCACCTGTGATTTGCTTTTGAAAGTATTCCTAACTGGTGCTCTTCACTGGACTAAAATCTCTCTGATGCGAGCTTGGGGCTTTTTTCTTACTTAATAATCCCTTTATTTAACTCCCCAAAGCACTTAATGCCCACATAATTGCTCCTAACTTATAAAGATTTCTCATCTCAATAGTGATAGAATTCTATTATTCATATATTATTATAACTTCTCATCAAAATGTCTTTTCTTTTTAATGTGCCATTGCGTCACACTTAGGTGAAAAGTAAGGGCTAGAAAATGAAGACACTGTTTTCTGAACCAGTCACATATCTTGTCTAATCACAAACATAAAATTTTTTAAAACAACATTTGAGAAGGGTTATAACCCAATTTTTCTGTAAGGAAACCGATTTAGATGACCTAAAGTGCTCATCTTTGGGCGATAAAATTGTCACAGCAGTATTTAAACCTCTATCTACTTCACTACCAAGTTTATATTCTTGCTGCTTTATCTTTCTTTGACTATAATAAAATAATTGAGCCTCTGAATTAATAACCAATGATGGCTTGACAGCTATTAATATCTGGTTAAATATTAACTGTAAAGTTTTTGTTTCAAACAGCATTTTTTGGTAATAGGCTGAAGAAATAAATGACATGATAACTGTAGGAAATGATTTAAGATTATGAATTGAGAAAGTCTAAATCAAGAAATTCTTCCATCACCCTTTGATTGTTACTTCCAGGTATTTGGGAGCCCACTCAACTACATCAAAGGATGGCCTGATCTCAGGTGAATGTGCTATGCATGGCCTGTGAAGCCTGGTCCTGGGTTTTGTTTTGTGCCTTGAATTTATGTATAAAAAAATAACATGGTAGCTTCTTCACAGATTAAATTTATGCAGTTTCATAGACTTATTTTTAACGGCAATCAAGAGCTACTTATAAATAAGCTACTTAGTGAGTTATTAAGACCTAATACAATTTGATATGCATAAATTAAATTTGGCATCTTATTAAAGACTTGTTAAAATTCTAATTCTGTACTCTACTAAGAAATCTGGCTTCTACACATGCCAGATAATTTTGCAAGGCTCCTATAGATAGTTGAGATTTTCACGTTTTTCTGTAGGACATTTTATTACTGGCTCACCGTTAGAGTTACCAGTATTTGAGTTTGTGCTACCCTTAATATTAATGAATTATTATTGGTTTCTCTTCATCCTTATCAAACTAATCTGTTGTGGGTATTTTGGTTAACCCTTTCCATGGTGGTACATTTATGCCAATAACACATGCATGTTTTGCAGTTAGAGTGTGAATTACCGACAATTCTACTATTAAAGGAGATGATACGTAGGAGATTTTATTGGCGATGGGTTGGCAGTGAATTTATTTAATCTATTGCAATATACAGGGGTTGGCAGAAGTAGGCTTACAGTTGTGAATAAGCATAACATAGAATGTACTCTTATATTATTACGAGAGGCCCGGTGCATGGATTCATGCACTGGTGGGGTCCCTCAGCCTGGCCTTCACCCACTCAAAATCTTGGACCCCTCCAGAGATGTCAGACTCCTGGTTTCAGCCCTATCCCAGCAGACCAGCCTGAGGGATGTAGTAGCACTGCTGAGGAGGAAGGAGAGGCTCGCACTGCTGCAGCTACGCTTGCCAGCCATGAACCCAGCATCTGGCTCCCATTGGTCAGCTGAGTGGCGCTCCCACTGTGGGAGCACACTGACCACCAGGAGGCAGCTCCTGCATAGAGCGTCTGCCCTCTGGTGGTCAGTGCATGTCATAGCAACCAGTCAACCAGTCCTTCAGTTGTTTGGTCTCATAGGCTTCTACACTAATAAAAGACAAACATGCAAATTGACCATACCTTCGCTATGCCTTAAGCCACACCCACCAGCCAATCAGAGCGATTATATGCAAATTAACCCAACCAAGATGGCGGCCAGCAGCCACGGAGCTGGAGCGAGCAGGAGGCTTGGTTGCCCCAATGATGGAGGAAGCCAAACTTCTCGCTTGCCATGGCAGACTCTGAGCTCCACTCAAAGCAACGAAGTTTCAATTATAGAAGGTAAATAAACCCCAAATACCTGCTTTCAGCTGGCCATAGCCACAGAGCTGGAGCGAGCAGGAGGCTTCCCTCCCACGTGCCCTGGCCAGCTCTGAGCTCCTCTCAAGGCTACAAAGTTTCAATTATAGAAGGTAAATAAATCCCAGAAAAGGAAAAGAAAAAAAGGAGAGGCTGGGAGCTTCCATTGCCGCGGGGCTCGGCCAGCCTGAAAACGGCTCTCAGCCCCTCACCTAGACTGGCCAGGCAACCAGTGGGGACCCCCACCCTAAAGGGGGTGTGACCAGCCTGCAGTCATCAGCCCCTCACCCAGGCTGGCCAAACCTCCATGGGGTGAGGGTCCCCACTGGGGAGAGGGCTTGACCAGCTTGCAAACAGCCATGAGCCCCTCACCCAGGCTGGCCAGGCACCCCAGTGGGACCCCCACCCTGATCCAGGACACCCTTCAGGGAAAACCAACCAGCCCCCACCCATGCACCAGGCCTCTATCCTATATAATAAAAGGGTAATATGCAAACTGACCCTAACAGCAGAATGACTGGGAATGACTGGTCACTATGACACACACTGACCACCAGGGGGCAGACGCTCAATGCAGGAGCTGCCCCTTGGTGGTCAGTGCACTCCCACAGGGGGAGCTCCGCTCAGCCGCAAGCCAGGTTGACAGCTGCCAGTACAGCGGTGGTGGTGGGAGCCTCTCCCGCCTCCTCAGCAGTGCTAAGGATGTCTAACTGCAGCTTAGGCCTGCTCCCCGCTGGCAAGTGGACATCCCCCAAGGGCTGCCGGGCTGCCAGAGGGATGTCTGACTGCCAGCTTGGGCCCGATCCCCCAGGGAGCAGGCCTAAGCCAGCAGATGGACATCCTCTGAGGGGTCCCAGATTGCAAGAGGGCATAGGCCAGGCTGAGGGACACCCCCCCCCCCCCCCCCGCGAGTGCATAAATTTTTGTGCATTGGGCCTCTAGTTTATATAGAGAGATTTATTTATTATGTATTGTTTATTTGGATTACAACTGTAAACCAACTTTTTCCCACCCCTATATTCTCAAGGTAACGGTAACAACTGTAGAAATACAAATTGAAATTAAGAGACTTAATTCATCCTGTTAAAAGAGATTTCTCTCCCCTCCTTTTTCTAAGAGCATGTCTTTTAGAAACTTCTAAGTATAAATACTCTTTCACTCTTTGAGCTGTACATAACTTCTTTTGAAAATAAGATAGGCCTGATGCTTTATGACTCATGATTGTCTTTCTCAAGAACCTAGGAGCCATCACTTTGAAATATAAACATTAAGGGTGACAGTCCCCTATCTCCCAGTTTCTGTGGGAGGGTAGGGACCTAGCTTTGGTGGCTGCCTTGATCCAAGTTGCAAAACCATTTCCTGTCATAAAGATATGAAGACTTAGTTTTTCCTTTGAATAAAGCTAATTCACTCACACAGATGGTCATCCCAGTTTACCAGGTAAGTTTTGGATGATCTCTGAAGGACAAAAGGTGATGTCAAATTGTTTTTCTTGAGGTGTAGTTATTGTTTATTTTAAGAACATCTATGCAATGGGTTCTATCTGCTCAGCTACATAAAAGGGTGAGGTTTCTTTCTGTCTTTGCAGTCTCTTAGTGGGTTGCCTGTGACACACATTTCAATCTGGTTTACTGCTAAGTTAAGATTCTGCAATCACCTGCAGGGTCAGTGAGATGCAAGATCCCTTACCCTTCCTAAGTCAGGTCAGTCCATGTGAGAACAGGTTCCCTCAGTCCTGCCTCACCAGAATTTCTGTAGATTTCTCCTTTCTATCTTTGCAGATTTTTTCCTCTCTCTGCCATTACCTACAGAATATTTGCAGTGACTGAAAACTCTGAAAAATACCTTGAAGGGTGTTTAATAAAAACAGTCTTTTCAATCTATTTGATTCCATTTAGTTATGACAAATTCAATGGTTTTCCTTTGGACTTAAAGTCATTGAAACAATGATTTTTACAACAATCATACAAACATGGAATGCTTTTATTACAACCTACGACTTACACATAAAATTTCAATATTAACATGTAAGAAGTACATGTGACTTCCTTCCTTCCCCCTTCCGTCACTCCTTTCCTTCCTCCTTCCCTCCCTCCTTCTTCCTTCCTTTCTCCTTCCAAACATTTGTCTGTTAAGAGATTCATTTGTTTATGTTGATAAGAGGGGCATTTGCTTAAAAAGCTATTTCAAATGACTCAATGAGAATCAAATGAAAAAAATAGGATTCAATATTTAATTTTTTATGGCTTAACAAATCATTTTTTTTTTAGTAATGCATCTATTTTAAGACAAGTTCTGAGACCATTCTGTGCCACTGTCATTGTTGTTACAGTAGATGGAGTCTGGCCTAAGTTAAACTATGAATATTTTAATGCAGAACTCTCTTGACTCATTTAGCCGATACAATGGGCATTTTGAGCAGAACTCTTTTACTTCTTATATGTTTTGTATCTTCCTCAATTAAGAAGGTATTCCTCCTCATCTCGAGTGTGGGGGAACTGATGCAAAGGCAAGTCGCTTTTCTGCACAATGAATCATCGCACTTCAGCCAACTCTACTAGCCCCCTGAGTGCTCCCTACATGTCAGGTATAATCGCAGACACTGAGAACACAGTGTGGAGTAAAACAGACCAAACCTACGGGGGCTCAAATCCAGATGGTCTGTAGCAAAATCTTAGTATTCCAGAGAAAAGCCCCCGCAGCAAACTCTTCTGACAACTGAACAACTAACTGGCAAAGGAGTTAGGCCAGGGAGCTACCAAGGGGGTGGGGCAAAGCCTTTAATTCCTCTTGAGAACTCAACCCAGCCTGAGAGGCTGTTGAGCTTCGAGGCAGCAAGGCATTGTGCTTGGTTTTTATTCTGTTCAGAGTCAAGCATCTTCAAGTGTTGAAAGAAATGTGGGTGCTTAGCCTGAGGAGGAGAAAGAATTAGAAGACTTTCCCAAGTACATTTGGACTTATTAGATAGGCTTGAGTTTTCTGATAGACTGAAGATGTCCCTTGTGTGGGACTATCTGTGCGAGTGTGTGGATAGAGCCGTAGCAAGCAGGCAGCATAGAGGAGAGGTTTTGTTCTGTAAAATTTAATAGTCACTTTTTCCTAAAATGTGTTAGATTCATATGTGATAATAACATTATTTTTAATGTATTATTTATTGTTGAGAGTATTACAGATATCTTCCATTTCCCCGTTTATCCCCTTCCTGACAACCCCTCCCTCCCCCTCTCCAGGTCTTCACTACCCTATTGCCCATATCCATGGGCTATGCATATAAGTTCTTTAGTTTATCTCTTCTCTTCCCCCTAACCCCACATCAAGGATCATGACATTATTATTTTAAAGAAAAGTGATTAAACACTTCTTTCAGTTTTAATTACTAATATGGTAAATATCAATAGCCATAAACCGCATAACCAAAGCTCGTTGAGATCCTCAATGTTTAAGGATGTAGAGAGGTAGCAAAACTATCAGGTTTGAGGATTCCATCTCTAAAAGTGTCCTTTGTCTGAATTTGGGATAAGAAGCTACAATACATGACATGAGCTGTTAACAAGGAGTTATCATCTCTGGGTCATTTTGGAACTGAGACCTCTGTCCTGGGGCCCAGGCAGAATCACTCGTCCTGGCATCCAGAGTGGACACTGGCAGCAACAGGAGTGAGAACACAGTCAACAGACCCCTGAACTAACTCCTGACTCATTCACACAATTTCACGGAGACATGCCTGCGAATTCACCAGGACCCTCACCAGTATGCTGAATCCCATGTCATGGAGTCATCTCGATAAAGATGGAACTACACAGCTAGAATGGCATTGTTATATTAAAGCAACCTTCTAGTAATTCTGTGAAATCATTTATTAACATCCCATATGTACTGATCACTTAGCACATGCCAGACACTATGCTGAGTGCTTTATATGGGTTAGCTTAATATTAAATAAACTTCAATGGTAGTTTCTATTATTTTCCCCATTTTTATAGATACAGTGGGGCCTTGACTTACGAGTTTAATTTGTTCCGTGATGGAGCTCGTAACTCAAATTACTCGTCTGTCAAATCAATTTTCACCATTACAATGAATTGAATGCTGGGCTGATGTTGTGGCATTCACTGTGATGTTCGCTGCGCCAACTAGCGGTGGGGTATCTGAAGCTGGCTCGTAACCCGAATTTTAGCTCGCAACTCAAAGCAAGAAAACCAGCCGAGAGACGGCTGGTATCTCGAAAAACTCGTTAGTTAGGACACTCGTAAGTCAAGGCCCCACTGTACTTAGAAAGATTGTTATTTGCCAAAGATGCCACAGAGCTGGTTAAATGGTAGGGTCAGGACTGGAACTCAGACAGCCCAATTTCAAAAAACCTCCTCTTCCTTCCTTCCCTCTTCCGTCACTCCTTTCTTTCCTCCTTCCCTCCCTCCTTCTTCCTTTCTCCCTCCATCCCTCCTTCTTTCTTCCTTTCTCCTTCTCTTTTTCTCTCATTTCTTTATTTTTAAACCACTGTCTTATAGCCTTTGAAACAAGTGTCACTACAGCATAAAAATGCCTCTGAAAAATCTTCACCATTCAGTAAGATTATGATAACAGGAGGGAGAACCTTGTCTTTGTATTTATAAAGTATTTTATATTTCCCTGGTGAATTCACTAAAATGTTGACTCTGATCATAAAAATACCAAGACTAAATTAATCAGTAAAAGTAGGCAAAAAATGACAGCAATAAGTTAAGAAACTGCCCAATCAGCACCTATTCTCTTCCTGTAAGTAACAGTAAGGAATGGCTAATACTTTCTTGACTTGCATTATGGAACTATCTCTGAGGGTACTCCCCTTTTCCCTTAAATATTTGTTAGGTAATTATAATCTTATAAAATAAAAAATATTCAAAGAAACCTTGAGGGTTGGACAAAAAGTTCACAAGAGGAAAAATTAGAAGGAGGATGGGAATATAAAGAGGGGGTAGGGCTAGGGCAGTCCCTCTGGCCTAGAAGATAGAGGCTAGTGAGAGACTCGCTGTTAATGTGCACATGGACTGATTTTATTGCCATCTGGCTGACCAGCTCACAGACTATTGGCTGCATCTCTGCCTTGGTGCCCTATCTCCTCTTCCCCCAGCTGTCTGAACCCAGGCCGATGTTGTCTTCCTTCATCATACTTCATGAAAGGTTTCTTTTAGAAGACATGCGTTCGCATGCTCTGGTTGCCATAACAAAATACTACAGACTGGGTGGCTCACAGATTTGGAGCTTGGAGGTCCAAGATGAAGGTATTGGCAGGTTGGGTTTCTTCTGAGGCCTCTCTCCTAGACTTGCAGATGGCCACCTCCTTGCTGTGTCCTCACGTGGTCTTCCCTCACATGGTCTTTTCTAGGATCTGACTCCTAATTTCCTCTTCTTATAAGGACTTAAATAAGAATGGATTAGGTTCCACCCTGGAGGCCAGGTTTTAACTTAATTAACCCTATAAAGGCTCTGTCTTTCAAAACAGTCATATTCTGAAATTTGGGGAATTAGGACTTCAATATGTAAATTTTGGGAGGACCCAATGCAGCCTGCTAATCTGCCTAAATCATTGACTTTCCATGTACATATTAAATATTTTATACAGGACAGTTATGATATGGGGAATCCATCCATTTTTAAAGCTCTTGGAAACTTCTCTATGCTATTTGCAAAATGTAACGCCTTGATGTACATTTAACACCTAAGAAATCCCATTACACAAAGTCTTCAAAACAGAAATTCTGTGAGGTGCCAGACGAGGAGAATGCTGAATGAGTAATTGAAAACAAGGGTAACTTTTTTTTTAACGTCAGGCCATCAGAAGGAACAATAACAATTTTAAAAATAAAAATAAATAAACCACCTTCAATCCACACCTATTTTCCTCCTGGGAGTGAGTTCTGCAAAGCTACTCTTTTGTCAGCCCATGTTCTGGTGCAATGTTTTTGGTCCTGACATTCTTCCCTACAGACTTCATGGGAAATGCCCTAGCACAGTGGTTCTCAACCTGTGGGTCGAGACCCCTTCGGGGGTCGAACAACCCTTTCACAGGGGTCGCCTAAGACCATCGGAAAACACATATATAATTACATATTGTTTTTGTGATTAATCACTATGCTTTAATTATGTTCAATTTGTAACAATGAAAATACATCCTGCATATCAGATATTTACATTACGATTCATAACAGTAGCAACATTACAGTTATGAAGTAGCAACGAAAATAATTTTATGGTTGTGGGTCACCATAACATGAGGAGCTGTATTAAAGGGTTGTGGCATTAGGAAGGTTGAGAACCACTGCCCTAGCAGGAAGCAGGTTATAGCAAACCCTCCTGTGTGGTATGCGCTCTGGCTGTCAGGGCACCAAGAGTGAAGTCTGCCTTAGAAAGAGATTGTACTGTCACCTGGTGTGCCCCAGAATCACCTCCCTCCTGTTCAGTCCTTAGCCTAACTCAAGCTGTTGCAAGAAGTGCAATGCTGCCGTTTGCTTCAACTGAGTATCAGGTGCACCATATAAATACATTACAATTGGGGACCTAGTGCTTGTACTGATTTTCCATTGCTTGCTATCTGAAGGAAATAATAGAAACATATGTTTCCAAGCCTAGTGCTCAATATATTCATGTAGTGAAGTTAAAATATTTGGTTAGGAAATCAATATTGTTATAGTAAGCATCAAGTATGGTAAACTAGAAGAATTGTGAGACGATGTGCACTAGCTTAGAAATCGATGTGAATTCAAACCAGGGAGCAACAAAATAGATAAAGCTACAACTTTAAATAGTAACCTAGGGAGAGATAACCAGCATCTAGCTTTTGCCACTTCAGGGAGAATCAATGAGACATACAAACAAATAATAAAAACAATTCAATATTTGAAGTAGCATTAAGATTCATCTGTAGTAAATTTGAGGACAATGACTGACTGTGCAGTATTGGCAACTATATTAAGAATCTTCTGTGCAATGAATACAACATCACCCACAGAAAATAAATGAGAACAATAATTTAGGGCTCTACTTGGCAAGAGTCACATCTTTGTTTGAATAAAAGATGGAGAAAACATACCACTGTCTATGAGACTGACTTCTCTTAAAATATTGGAAATAAGGCATATATGATTGCCCTCCAAAATTTAACCTTTAAAATCAACTTGCCATGGGTTGTAGCATCCATATGCTAATCCCTTGAGTCTAAGACTGGACTCTTAGCCCAACAACATATAGAACGTATTCAGTGTAGGGATGTGTTGTTTAGAATCAAAGTATGCCAGGAATGACAACCATGTGAAACAAGATGCTACAGAGCTCACCCAAGAGGTAATGATCACTAATCCATGTCCTATTGAAATAATGGGGTGAGGTGGGTTAGTTTAAACATGCCACTTTGAAGCAAGCCACCTGGACTCAAATGATACCACCATTTACTATTTTGTGACATTGGGAAATTATGCAATCTCCTTGGCTTTAAATATATATATTATTGATTTGAGAAAGAAAGGAAGGGAGAGGGAAAGAAAGATAGAAACATCAATAAGAGAACCATTGATAGACTGCCTCCTTCACACCTCCTACTGGGGACTGAGCCCACATTCAAGAATTGAACTGGTGACCTGTTGGTTCAGGAGTCCACACTCAAGCACTGAGCCACACTGGCTGGGTTCCTTAGCTTTTAATATCTTCTTCTATCACCGAGTTTTTATAAGAATTAAAAGGAATAATCACCCTGGCCAGGCTGCTCAATTGGTTGGAGTGTCCTCTGGAACACCAAAAGGTTTCGGGTTCGATTCCTGGTCAGGGCACATATCTAGGTTGCTGGTTTGATTCCCAGGGTTAGGGCACGTATGGGAGGCAACTGATTGATGTTTTTATCTCTCTCTTCCCGCCCCCCCCCCCCTTCCTCCGTCTCTAAAAAATCAATAAAAACATATCCTCTGGTGAGGATTAAAAAAATAAAAGGAATAATCCACCTGGTTAACATAGATTGTCACATTGCAAGCCATTCTAATTGTAATTATTACTGAAAAGATTTTCTTTCATTGGGAACCAGTGCGAGATTGTACCCTGATGGTTATTTCCTCAGAGTGGCTCCATCTAACCACACTACCTAAAGTAACATTCAACCTTGTTACTATACATTTTCAGTCCATTATTCAACATTTTAATAATATTTATAATTTATTCCTTTATTATATTTTTCTGAAGGGGGGGTATTTTTTTTCTTTGTCCAATCTTTCAGTGAAAGTAAGTGCCTTAAAGGAAAACACTGTTTTTGTCTGGCCCATGAGCTAAATAAAAATAGTGTTTCCATGTTTAAATGGTTGAAAAAAAAGAAAAAAGAACATTATGTGACACTTGAAAATTATACGAAACTCAAATTCCATTACCCATGCACAAAGGTTTATTGAAACCCAGCCACTCTGATGTGTTTATGTCTTGCCTGTGGCTAATTTTGTGCTACCGTAGCACACTGGAAGCGTAGTACTAGACAGCCCACAAAGCCTAAAATATTTAATGTCTCTAGTAAATATTTACAGAATATTTGCAAAAATAAGTGTGCTGATCCCTCAGCTGGGGGAAAATGACAGGTAGGGAAGGCACATGAATACTGCTGGAAATGACACTCTGGAGAAGGGCAGGCATATCTGTAGGTCATGGATTTAGCACTTTGCCAATGTCTCCGACAGTGTAGGGGACGTAGCAAGAATGATAAAGCAGGAAAAAGTGGTCAAGATATTAGGCCCATTTATGTGTCAAAGGTAAAAGAACTGGGGACCATATTGTCCTTCTAAATGCCTTTTCCATGAGCTCACCGCATCACTCTCTTGCTTTGTTTATATTTATCTACATGCTTCAGCGGGCTGAGTTTGTATATTCCTAGCTTATGTGCATGTTATACTCTGCAGATAGCAAATTTATTGTTTAAGGAGAAGCAAATAGTGTGGCTAGCATTGGAGAAAACCCTCAGGACTTGATTTTTCAAGCAGTCTTTTGAGACATTCAGGTTTTTAAGTTTTTAATATGTGATGAACATCAAAGCCTGGAGAAAAGACAAAGCTGCATCACAATTGATGGTCTTCCCACAAATAACACAAACAAGAGCTAGTAGTTCTTTTGACAGTGAATAATTGTAAGCACTTAAAACGCATAATTCTTTGGTTGAGATCCATATGTGTTTAGAGAACAGGTACCTATGTGTATTTTTTCCCTCAGATATGATCACTGTCTATTCTTTCTAACATTCCAAGAAAAAAAAGTTACAAAATTTTAAAAGCACATAGGCGGGAATAACAAGAAAAGTGGAAATTAAACTATTTTTGAGCTTCTTGACTTAAAGGAGTCACACTTTTTTCTATTCTTTCTCTCTCTCTCTCTCTCTCTCTCTCTCTCTCTCTCGCTCCTTTCCTGATGATAGCCAAGTATAAACTCAAAAAAATGTTTTGGAATAATTTATAAGATTTGTCAGGTATCTAATTATAGAATAGCAATACTGGATTTATCATTCTTAAGAACAGCTTCCACTTTATTCACTGTAAGAAGACTCACAAATCATTGTACAAATAAGCACCAATTTAAATCCGTGATCAAAACACTCCTTTCTATGAACTGACAATAGATAGATTGCTATCTCTTTCAAAATGATCGGTGGGGCCTCAGAAGAGAAATGATGTAAAATAAGGATGTGACAATTACAAATTCAGTTCTCACTATCTGTAATTAGATACACATTTTATGGAATTAATGATACAAATTAATCAAATAAGTGATTTTCTTAATCTTCTTTAAAGCAAAATAGCCCTCTTTACAAATGAAATTTTATGCACAGTCTGATATATACGACAGATGAAAGTGGACCTGTGCTATTTGAAATATAGCAGGGTTCCCAGAGCCTTAACCCGGCTGTCGACCTAAGGCAAATCTGCAGAACTCTAGGGTTGTGCCTTGCATAGCATGAAAGCACCAGGCTAACGTAATCCACCGTAATCCCATTTGCCACTGGAAAATATTACACACCACATTACACAAAGGCAGAATTTCTCTAGCTGACTCTTTTTATTATCAGCTCCTGACACTTTGTAGCCTTTTTATTGGTGACAACTCTTACTGCTGTGCTGGAAGTTATATACCTCTGGACTCCTTTAGCCTAGAGCAGTGATGGCGAACCTTTAGAGCTCGGCGTGTCAGCATTTTGAAAAACCCTAACTTAACTCTGGTGCCCTGTCACATATAGAAATTTTTTGATATTTGCAACCATAGTAAAACAAAGACATATTTTTGATATTTATTTTATATATTTAAATGCCATTTAACAAAGAAAAATCAACCAAAAAAATGAGTTCGCGTGTCACCTCTGACATGCGTGTCATAGGTTCGCCATCACTGGCCTAGAGCAAAGGTGACCTACCTTTTTTTTTTTTTTTTAAATAAAAGGCCAGATAGTAAATATTTTAGGCTCAAAAGCAACTATGTTAAAAGAAACAAACAAACAAAAAAAGAAGAGTGTGGCTATATTCCAATAAAAATCTATGTTGAAAAATACTCAGTGAGGCATGGCATCAGCAAAAATAGAAGATGAGGTAGTTGCAAGGGCTTGTCCCTCCACAGGAACCCCAACAAATCAAGCTAAAACTGTCAGAAGCACCTTCGTCAGAACGCTGGTAAATATTCAGAGGCGATAGCAACCAACTGAATGCTGAATCACGAAAAAGGCCATTTAAAGATGGTAGGAAATCTTTGTGACAGTTTTACTTTCCCAGGCCCCACCCACCTCCTCCCTGGCCCGGTGCCCATCTGGAAGATCACAACCTGCATTCCGAAGAGAGCCAAGCAGACACTGTTCTCTGGTGGCTCGGTGATTTGTCCTGCCTGGGGCTCCTTGAAGGAATGGCGAACGGGGTTTGTCTGTTTCACCTAACTGTTCTCTTAGTACAGAAAAGCAACTGTGCAGAAGACAGCCTTGCAAGCACTGTAATACAAATGAATAGCCCATTGTCCCCTGCAGAAAGCTACCATTGAGGCAAATAATACACGTGCAGAAGTGTGGGAAGAAAAGCTGATCAAAGGGTTTCATGACATTGCTTCACAAAACCATGCAGGTTTCAAGTGCACAACTCAATTAAACACCATCTGCACACGGCACTGTGCACCCGCTGCCCCAAGCAAAGTCTCTTCCCGCCCCCATTTTACCCCCCTTTTCCCACCTCTATCTTGCCTCCACCCCATCCCCCTTTCCATCTGGCTATCACCACATTGTTGTCTATGTCTCCGTGTCATGCATATATGTTGTTTGGCTAATCCCTTCACCTTCTTTTATCTAGTCCCCCCTCCCACTCCCTTCTGACAACTGTCAGTTTGTTCCACGTATCCATGCATCTGTTTTGTTCATCAGTTTATTTTGTTCATTAGATTCCACATGTAAAGTGAGATCATATGGTATTTGTCTTTCTCTGACTGGCTTATTTCAGTTACAATAATACTCTCCAGGTCCATTAATGCTGTTGCAAAAGGCACGATTTACTTCTTTTTCACAGCCTCATAATATTCCATTGTGTAAATGTACCACAGCATTTTTATCCATTCATCTATTGATGGGCACCTGGGCTGGTTTCAGATCTTTGCTATTGTAATTAATGCTGCAGTGAACATAAGGGTGCATGTATACTTTCGAATTAGTGTTTTGGGGTTCTTAGGATATTTTCCCAAAAGTGGGATCACTGGTCAATGATTGATTTGTCATAAGATACAAGCTTGGTCAGAAAATCCAAGATATAATATTCTAGCAACTCAAATTATGTTTTTGGCTGCATTAATTATTATGTATTCCTTTTGCCATTCTTGGCCCAACCTCAAACCTATTAACTCAGAATCTGCATTTAGCAAGATCCTCAGGTAATTTATGTGCACATTCAGTTTGACAAGCACAGAGTAGACGAAGCTTTTGCATATGTGTACATAATTTGTGTCTCAACTCTATTTAGTCAATTGTTTTAGAATTTACTCTTAAAGGTAAGTATATTCATTGGAAACCTTCAAAGTAGGACTACTATAGAAAATCCTGTTGGGATAATTTTCTATATGTAAGTCATTATTGAAAAGAAAGCAAAACAAATTGAGTCCAACAAAACTTTGAATGATGGCCAATGTCAGTTCATTCCTTTTATATTACAGACTTAAGTTCTTTATTCCTGATCTGAAAATATTTTTTTCCTGAAAAGAAGCATTGAACTACCTATATTTTAGATTGTATTTGTCAAATCAAATGGATTTAAGAGTCAGATGAGCTAGTTTGCAAAACTTATCACATTCTGTTTTTAGAACCAAGAAAAATTACTCCAAGAGAATAAAAATAGACATTTCCTATATTGAATGGCATAAAATAAAACCAGCTGAAATTACACTTCTTTATTTTTCAAGGTGTCCCATACTGTACGCTACAGAGACATGCTTTTTTTGTTACTCGTCTTCTGGCGTAGAAAGATTATGGATTATTTAGAAAACACATTTTATGTTACAATGTGAATAAGATTTTTATTTTAAAGAAATGAGTTTAAAGCTGGCCAGAAAAGAATCTCAACACCTCTGAAAATATACCAACACATCCAAATCCCATACTCTCAGGAATACCATTAGTTTGCCTTTATATTTAATGGAGTTTACTATTTGTTTTTCATACACGTAAGACACAAACCATGAGAGGACACAAATTTACATATCCATGTATTGACTCATTCAATCATTCACTAACTCATTGGAAATTGTTAAATATCATCATAGGGTAAATTTGAAATTAAATTAAGCCCTACTCCAACAGCTGGCGGTATAATTTCATTGAGACTATAGTCAATATTGTGCTGCATAAACTCCTCCAGCAATTTTCTGAGGCTCTAAATATCACTAACATAAAGAGTGTATGATTTTTAAAAATTGATTCTAGACAGAGGAAGGGAGAGAGAGGGAGAAAGATAAGATAGAAAAACATTAATGGTTCACATTGATTGGTTGCCTCCCACACACACCCTGATGGGGGATCAAACCCACAACCTAAGCATGTGCCCTGCCTGGGAATCAAACTCACCACCATTTGATATATGGGAGGATGCTCCAACCAGCTGAGCCACATTGGCCAGGGCAAGAGTGTATGAATGTAAGTCATGCTAAGGATGTGGCCAGCTCAGTAGATCATTTTACAGTGCTAATACCAAACAATCAGCCCCTCATCCAGAAGGTAACACAGGAATGGCATGCTCATGTAGTCATTCAGTTGGCTTGTAATTCTCCCATTTGTGTGACTGTACAATAGTTAACAACCTAAGTCAGACCACCCTTCTACACTAAACCCTCCATAAAAGCTTCTCTTTTTAAAAAAATATATATTTTTATTGATTTCAGAGAGTAAGGGAGAGAGAGAGAAACATCGATGATGAAAGAGAATCATTGATCAGCTGCCTCCTGCACACCCCCCACTACTGAGGATTGAGCCCACAACCCTGGCATGTGCCCTTGACTGGAATCAAACCTGAGATCCTTGAGTCTGCAGGCTGACACTGTATCCACTGAGCCAAACCAGCTAGGGCTAAAAGCTTCTCTTAAGTAGAGTACATTAAATACTCACGTTTTCTCTTAATCATAAGCCTCTTTCCTTAGCACATGTGGTTTCCTTCGCACATTCTGCACTGGGTTGTCTATATCTATGAGCCTAATTTGCAAAACCCTTTTGAATAAAGCATAACCCACTTACTTTTTTGCAAACTGTGTAATCAGTTTCCTATTAAGCATAACTTAAGTGTTTTGTTTGCCTTTATTAAAGATACATATGGTTTGCCTCCAAGCAGCTTTCCTTCTACTGGGTGAAATAGACCATTAACAAGATAAATTGAAAAACAAAACCAAACCTGGTTTATTATATTGGAATAAACGCTGTGGAGAAAACGAAAGCAGGGACAGTGAGGATGTGTGTGACAACCTCAGTGACAGTCAGGAAGGCCTTAATGACAAGTTTATATATAAATAAAGGCACGGAAAAAGTGAGAGAATAGCCTTATGAACGTCTTGTGGAATAGCATCATGGACAGAGGCCTGGCAGGAGCAGAGGCCCTGAGGCCCTGAAGGGGACAATGTCTTGAATGTTGGAGGAAAAGACATGAGGTCACTGGAGCTGGAACAGAGAGAGAGAGGGAAGCTACAGATATGGGCGTTGCTTCATCTCTTAGTGCTTTCCCTTGTGTTGCATTCATTCTCAGGTAGATTTTCATAAACAGAACCACCAACAGTGACAGGCCTACCTACTTTCTATTCAACTAACAATTTAAGTGAAAACTAAACTTTCCTTTTGAAATAGTTATAACGAAAGTTGGGAGATGGTTTTCATTGGCATATCTCAAATCTAGTGCTCACCTCTGAATCACAGTAGATTAGAGATGCCAGTTTTGTACCTGGCCAGGCCGGGGTCATGTGATGGCCAGAGAGTGGGGTCATCCATTAATTTGTTGATGAAGTTGAATATGTTTATTTTTATGGTATTATTCATGTTTGTGTATATCTAAACTCATCAAATTGGACACTTTAAAGATGTGTAGTTATTTGTATATTATAATAAATCAGGGTGTGGTTTTTTTAATGATGATAAAATGCTCCCAGGGCAGCTATAGCACCTGTATTGGCTTATCACAGGTTACATTTGTTCTTTATTCATTTATTTTTATCTTTCTTTTTTTAAAAATTTTTATTCTTTCTTCCTTTTTTAGAGCCGCTCTAACCATTCAATTATTTGCTATATCTCAACTGCTAATTCTAGATTTTTGCAATGGAATGTATTTCAGGATGTTTTTTGTTCTTCCATATAGCCATAACAATTGACAATGTCACATAAGTTATATCATCTTTTAAAACATTTTAAGGATAAGGTAGATGTTGACAATACACTATCTGGGAGACCATGCCTGAGAGTTGACCACCCAATCATTAATTCAGTTGCTCAATTACTCAATTGAAATCATTTTATAAACCTAGCACAGGCAGGTCCTGGTGTGCCATATGTGCATATCTTACCTAATAATAGACAAACATATAAATTGACCATCCCTCCACTATGCTCACCAGCCAATCAGGAGAGTATGCAAATTAACCCAACAAAGATGGCAGTTAATTTGCATACATAGACACGAAGTGGTGAGCGAAGACTGAAGGCTCCAGGCCGGAGCAGCGAAGACTAAAGGCCTGGGTCCCAGGTGCCGGAGGAAAACCGGTGCCGGCAGCCAGGGGAAGGGAAGGCCTATTGCACGAATCTCTTCATGCAACAGGTCTCTCTAGTATACTAAAAGCTAAATATTGTTATTATTATTTAAGTGTCTGATCACTCTGGGAAGGTTTCACTGATTAACGTTAGTTATGAAAGAGAAGTATGAGTTAAGTAGATAAAATGTCAGTTGTTATTGCTTTTTTAACAACCAGAGATCTCCTTCCAACTCCTAGTCAAAATAAATGTAGTTATTTAAAAACTATCATACAAACAATCATACTTTATTTGTGTGTGTGTGATTCTACAGGTCAAGAATCATGGCTGTGGAATTTGTTCGTTCTATCTGCTATTGATTGGAAGCAATCAATCAACTGCATTTAGTTGCCACCCATATTGGGATAGATGATTTAAGAAGCCTTCACTCACAAGTCAGGTACATTGGTGCTCCTTCATGTGACGTGCCTCCCCCCTTCCCCCCGCCCCCCCGCCCCTCACTTTCTCTCTATTCCTGTTTTAAAATGTAATAACCTAGTCCAAACATTTTTACAGCATAGAGGATATCTTCTTTAGAATGTTTTCTAAGAGATAATCTCTAAAGTGCAAGAACTTACTATGCCTTAGCTGGCTAATGCCCCATTGGCCAGAGCAAGTTATGTCACTAACCCAGATTCAGTGTGAGAAGGGTTACAAAAGGATGTGAATTTCAGGTATATGGTCTACTAGTATGGGTGACCACCATGTAAGCAACTACTACAGTGAAGAAGTTGAAACATTTCAAGCACTTAGAAATGCATGTGAAAAAGGTCTGGAGACAGAGTAAAGAACAATGCACAAGAAGACCAACTTGGGTAAAGGTAAAATTCAGAGAGAGCATGGGTCAGGGAAGGAAGATAGACTATAAGGTAGAACCCACACTCTGCAAAGCGTGTTGATCACATCAGGAATTTTACCTTCATGCTAAGAGCAATAGAAAATCATTTTAAACAGGAAAATTACAACATTTTCAACCGCAAGTGTCACTTTTTGTGATTTATACAATATATTGGAGGAAACTGGAAAGAGAATGACTGATTTATAGACTATTTTAGCATTTCAGGCAAGAAGTATAGTTACCTTGGTATATATAGAGAGAAAAATACAGCCATGCATCACTTAATGATGGGAATATCTTCTGAAAAGTGCATTGTTAGGCAATTTCATCCTTGTGTGAACATCATAGAATGGACTTACGCAGACCTAGATGGGATAGCCCACTCTACACCTAAGCTATATGGTATAGCCTATTGCTCCTAGACTATAAGCCTGTACAGTACACAACTGCACAAAAGAACACAAGTTTAAATCAAGCACAAGAGAAAATGATGCAACCAAGGGACATGGTAAACAGGAAGTGTATGAGGCTGCTGCCTGAGTCACAAGGCATACTATTCACAACAAATAACTAGGAAGATTATACTCTAAAATAACAATACGATAGATAGTATAATACATACTTAAACCAGTAACATAGTCATTTATTATTATTATCAACCATTATGTACTGTACATAATTGTTTGTGCTATGTTTTATTTATTTATTTATATTTTTATTGGTTTCAGAGAGGAAATGATGAGAAAGAATCATTGATTGGTTGCCTCCTGCCCACCCCCAACTGTGGATCAAAGGAATCGAACCATGACCTCCTGATCATAGGTTGACCCTCAACCACTGAGCCATGCCAGCTGGGCCATGCTATGCTTTTATATGGCTATCAGCACAGTAAGTGTGTTTACATCGGCATCACCATAAACATGAGTGACACATTGCACTGCTATACTATGACCCTGATTTTACCAATAAGAACTTATTGTTATAGTTACAAAGTCCACACACCTGATGCTTCAAAAGGAAAACACTCAAGACATCCTTGTGGAGTAAGGAAGGGTTTATTGATCTGGAACGTGCTACTTGAGAAGTTTGGAGCCCTTCCAGTTTCTCAAATTCATCCTAAGAAAGAAGGGCGTTCAGACTTCTTTTATGTCAAGGGAGGGGAAAAGAGGACAGGCTGTTTTTGGAAAGACTCAAGCCCCATGAATCCCTCTAGTGATTGACATGTTAAAGCAGGAGCTATTAGCCTGGCAATGCAAGCTTGAATAAGATGGAGTCAGAGAGACGGAGCATTTCACTTTATTATAATATATGCATAAATAGTAATAGGCACATATATAAGTAAACTAATGAGCATATATATGTGCATGTGAGTACATATGCATGTTATTATATGTGAGGAAGATACTGTCAATGTCTTATTGTAAATTTTAGAACATACAAAAATATAAATACACTAGAGGCCTGATGCACAAAATTCATGCAAAAGTAGGCCTTCGTTCCCCCGGCTGCTGGCACCTGGGACCCAGGCTTCCCTCGCAGCCCCAGCTTCATCTGGAAGGTCATCCGGAAGGACGTCCAGAAGGGTGCCCAGAAAGATGTCTGGTCTAATTAGCATATTAGGCTTTTATTATTATAGATAAGTGCTATGTTTTCAATTTTGCTTGAACTAGCTCATTAGTTTGATAATACACTATTGCCCATCTTCAATTAAGCTATTTATTGTTCATGATGATAATGTATAAATACATTTCCTTCACAAAGTAACTTTAAAAGTGCCAACATTTTTTATTTTTAAGTTGTTTTTTAGAAATTGTTTCATGTTTGCCTAGCAAATTCAAGTGGACTTCCCATTTTCCATCATAGGCAATCCCAGCTTTTTCACTCATCACATCTTTTGTGTAACTACACACCAATTCTTCATTTCAAAATATTTATGGCATTAGTCACTTTTACCCTCTCTCTAGTATTTTTTGTTCTCCTCTTTCTGGATTCATATTAGTAACATGCAGTCAACTACTCTCAGACTTCTACTATCCTGAATGTTTATGTTTTGATCATTCCGGCATTTTCATTTATTTAAATTACATACCCAAGTGTAATTGATTCCCAGTTCCCTTCATTTATTCTGAGCTAGAGATTTCTTTAAAATCCAAATATTATGATACATCTCCACCTTCTTGTTACATTATTTTTATACACCAAGGCCCTGAGATACAATTAAATAATTTGGCAGCAGTTGAATAGTCCCCATGTGTAATTCTTACTTGGAGTTCTATGAAACCTTTTAAGTTGAGAGATTTCCTAAAAGCATTTCTCTTTGCTTTAATTTTAATGGTATTATTAAGAAAGAAAGAGGAAGAATTAATTACTTGGTGTGCAGTTTCCTTTATATTTAATAATATTCTGTGGAGAGGAAATGGCAGTGACTATTAGCTTTCCCTTTAGTCGCCTGAGGGAGTAATGCACACAAAAAGTCAGGGTTTTTTGTATGCCACGAGGCTTAATGTTTCAGAGGAAGAGGTGATGGGATGAGGTGGTTTTAGAAATAAACAGAGCTGTATTTGAACCTCAATATCATTGTGTGACCTTGATTAACTCCTTGGCAATCTGTGATTTAAACATTTTATTTGTGTGTATCTGTAAGGAGGAAGGTATGATGGTAAAATAAGACGTGGCTTCAGAGTTGCCTATAAATCCATCATGCTTCCGATTCACAGTCTGTGCACTGTTTTCCATGGCATTTCTCACTAGTCTCTTTTATTGGCAACACTTCCGGTTTGGGAATTCTACTTTGAATATTCTTCAAATCCCTACCTTTAGTTATCTATCTGCTCTTCTCCATATGCAATTGTCTATTCACTCATCTGTCAAGGCACATGGTAGAAGTGCATTAGAAAAAGTGCTATATGAGACTTAGTTCTATATCTGTGATCCATCCTTGCAGACAAAATATTGTAACATTATAGAGGAAGTACAGAAGAAAAAATAGCTATCATTTGAACATTATCTGTGTGCCATGTTCTGTGGTTGGTGTTTTATGTATGTTTTTATTCAATCACTGGACACATATGTCACCTATTATATCCTTTGTTAAAAAAAATACAAAGATTGTAAGATATAAAGAGTTCTGGAGATTGGTTGAACAATAATGTGAATGTACTCAACACTACTGAACTATACACTTAAAATTTTTAAGATGGTAAATGTGTATTGGGTTAATATTATTTTTAATCTACTTGTTTATGACTTGAGTAAAGTTGTTTTAATCCATGTGTTTATTACAAAGACAAAAAATAGTTGTTTTTAGAAGTAAAGTTGTTTTGAGATAAGAATGAAGTCAATTGTGTCAGGATATCATCATTTCATCTGTGGTCATTGATAATCAGTCAACAGCTCAGCGGCTGAGGGGCATTTGGACTATACATACTGCCTCACTGGTGTTGCTCTGTGGTCGAGCATCAACCTATGAACCAGGAGGACATGGTTCAATTCCCAGTCAGGGCACATGCCCGGGTTGCAGGCTCGATCCCCAGTGTGGGGTGTGCAGGAGGTAGCTGATCAATGGTTCTTTCTCATTATTGATGTTTCTATCTCCCTCTCCCTCTCCTCTCCCTTCCTATCTGAAATCAATGAAAATATATTTTAAAAAATACTGAGGGTTTGTGAGGACTGAGAGTTTTGGTTTGAGCAAGATGACACTTTGCTGATGACTCTTGGAACATCAGCCCCTTCCGTGGTAGGAAGTATTCCCTTTAAGCAGTGGTGGAAAACCATGAGGGAGATCTGCCTGCCTGCGGACATAGGCGCCTTTGTTCCCTAGCAATGTGCTCTAGCAACCCTAGCAACCAGGGACTTTTGTTTTCTTTGCTGGCAGCTGAAAGTCAGCTCCTTGGCTTGTTAAGCTGGCTCTCCTGAGAAATCAAACTCCTATAAAAGGTACACCTCCAACTAAATTTGGACTTTATTCCTTTCATCTTCCCTCACCTGGAATAATAGTGTGATCAGCCTGTCATTTATATGGAGTATGTTATTTCTTTACCTGGCTTATTAAGAGCTATTATCTTGTATGCTATTGGCTTGTGAAATTATTGTAATTCTCACAATAAACCTGCGTTAAATAATTGGCTGGCAAAAAAAATCAGTCTCTGAGTATAATTTTGCCACTTCCCCCAAAACAAAACATAATGGTATATTTTGTCATAGTTAGAAATATATTTTTAAGTAATTTAACAAGTATTTGACTCAAGGTCACAACAAATAAGTGAAAAATCTTGGATTAAAATTCAGTTCAATTAAGCTTCTCTTTCTACTATATGTTACTACTCAATAAGATTATTGCCATAAGAGGGACATCAGCAACCTGTTCTGAGAGTTCAAGTAGATAATGTGTTTGCATGCTTCTACCACTGGACCCACCTCCTTACATTGAAATGATCTGTGTGTGGGTGTCCTCCATCACACCATCATTTCCCTTAAGGAAAGGGCCGTGTCCTGTTCTTCATGCTATTTCACACCTTGACAGGGTACTGGGAACTCTGCTTGCATCAGATCAGTGGTTCTCAACCTTCTGGTCCTTTAAATACAGTTCCTCATGTTGGGACCCAAACCATGAAATTATTTTCGTTGCTACTTCATAACTGTAATGTTGCTACTGTTATGAATCGTAATGTAAATATCTAATATGCAGGATGGTCTTAGGCGACTCCTGTAAAAGGGTCGTTCGACCGCCAAAGGGGTCGTGACCCACAGGTTGAAAACTGTTGCATTAGATGATCCAATGCGAGCAAGGTCTTGGAGGACCTGATGTTAGAAATTGACCTTGAAAGATGCAAAGAACTTCATAAGGTGGAGAAGATGGAGTCAGAAAATGAAGAAATTCAGTTAAAGTAGTTGAGAAATAAAGATCTGAATGTGAAGAAGCCTGGGACATATTAAGAGCAAAAATCTGTCTATTTCCTCAAATGGGGAGTGTACTTAGATGCACACAAGAGACATAGCTATAAGCCAGAACACAGTTGATCTTAAATGTTATGAGTTTCAACAGGCTCTTGCACACTGAACTGAATTGGCTTAAATCTGACTACTAACTTCCTGGATCAAGAAAATGCATGGGGTAGTTTAGATAGAATACCATAAAATAGTTAATATTACAATATACTGTACACCACCTAAGTGTTACTCTAATATAAGCATGAAATTTATTCAATTAAAGAATATTCTAGATAATATTATAAAATAGACATTAATTGTAATGACAAGGAAAGTTCCACTAAGAGAATACATTGCTTAAGAATACATAGTAAAAGATGAGATCAGAATGAGGGTTGTGGCCTACATTACTGCAAACACACTGGTTCTTTTATTAACTGGATAGTTATCTGTTAACCAACTTTTATTTAAATCTTCAGAATAATGAGGACCAACGTTTATTGCATGGGTTGTGTGAGATCCTCAAGTGTACTAATATTCTGAATCATCAAAGAAATACTAAATTATATTACATTACTTAAATGAAAATTAGGTTCTATTATATACTAGTTTTTAAAAAACTGCTATTTCATACATAACGCCCATGGTGAACATATTAACCAGACTACTTAATCCTTCTGAACACTCATTCCTCATAGCTGCTGAATATTAAAACTTTTACTGCGCTCCTTCCATGTGAATCTCTGAGATACTGAATTTGGGCAACACATTTAGTCATCTTCCAGCTCTGGGCAGTATTATCATGAACATCTTTTCATTTGTGGCCCAGGTTCAGACTGGTATATTAATCCTATCTGTATCCATCTACAGCATGTTTATGACTGTAATAGATGTCATAAATGTTAATTATGTATGGATTGTAGCAGTGACTGTATCTTTATCATTTTGCTTCAGTGTTTTAAACTGATAAGCAAAAGTTTAAACTTTAAAAAAGACATTGTAATTTGTTATGGACATGAAACATCAGTGGCCATTCTCAATAAGCATTTCATTTTTGTTCATATTTCCAAGAGGATAAAATATTCCAGTTGTTGTCATTTCAGACCTTCAGGCCGTGGAACTATTGTTTGTTGGTTTTTGACCTGTATACATCTAACATTTTGTCTTTTATCAGTTGTTTTCTTGTATAACTATAGATACCAAACATTTTAAAAATAGTCTGAGTAATGAGGTTCAGACTTTAATTAATAAGAGACATTGAATTTCTCTTGGGTATAAGAGGCTTATAAGGAAGTATGAAAGTTCAGATAGTATTTGAATAAAATATCGAAGGAGGTATAATCACATAATGAAAACTAGGAAGGTCCAAGGACACTTACATGAAACAGTGACAAAATAATTGGTCAATATGTCTGACCTAGAGTATGGCACGAAGTTACTGCTCAATGACTAGCCCTACATGGGTTAGCCTTTCATTTACACAGGACCAAGAAAAATAGTTCAGACCTATGGGCCAGGAGTGGAAATGACATGTCATTTACAGGCTGAATAACAGAAAAGCAGTGTCAGGAAGCTAATGTTTCTGGTAATGCCGTGGCTGTAACATGGCAGAGCTTGGTTTGCTCTGGATAACCAAGGGACTTGGTGCAGCAGAGCCCGGCACCAACCTGTTTGGACACGGAGTAGCAAGGCACATCATACAAGGTCATGTGTTTCGTTACTGAGTTTTCAGAGCTGTTAGCCTGATCTAACCTGACGACATGACAAATTGGCACTGGATGTGGAATACTACAGTAATAAAATATGAAATCAACAATATCTGCCTAATGAAAATATTAGAGACTGGAAAGGTGATGATTCATGGTATACAGTAGCAAAATATTTTATATGACTTTTGCTTGTGGGAAATTGGAAGGCAGACTATGTTCCTCCCTGATTCAATAGCATGGGGAAGAGGCTGGAAAATTAAACCTTAGTAATATGGATCAGTTGCAATCAGAAGTACTTAGCAGAGTATGGTTTGAGAGAGAGGAGGGAGGAGAGCATGGGCAGGGAGGCATGCAGAAATAAAAGGCCATTTTAGCCTGGCCGGTGGCTCAGTGGTTGAGCCAGGAGGTCGCGGTTTGATTCCCAGTCAGGGCACATGCCTGGGTTGTGGGCTTGATCCCCAGTAAGGAGTGTGCAGGAGGCAGCCGATCAATGATTTTTCTCTCATCATTGATGTTTCTATCTCTCTCACTCTGAAATGAAAAATAAAATAACAGCCATTCTATGGATAGTCTATGAATTCAGGAGCATAAAATATGGGGAAAACCAAATGTTTTGAGACTTCAAGTTATAAAAAGAATTGAGCTAAAAGTTGTGTCTTTGGGAAAAGATCAGATTCTTTGACTAGCCGTCTCACCTAAGTCCAGCAACCTCCCAGCGGCTGCCTTTGCATTGAGAGAGCAGCTCAAGAGTGAAAGAGAAACTCTGCACAGCACACCTGTCAACTGTGTCCTAAAAAAGAACAGTAGACGTGATTACTCCTATCCAGAACCAACCAAAGTGAATTTGAAGGTCACCAAGCTTTTAAAGAAGTGGAGATCTGAGAACCCAGAAATCGACCCAAGCCATTATGCTCAATTACTATTTGACAAAGGAGGCAAGAATATACAATAGAGTCAAAACAGCCTCTTTTGATCCAATCAGAAAATGGTCAAAGGATCTAAATAGTCACTTTTCGAAAGAGGACATACAGAAGGCCCAGAGACATATGAGAACATGCTCAAAGTCACTAATTACCCAAGAGATGCAAATCAAAACAACAATGAGGTACCATCTCACACCTGTCAGAATGGCTATCATCAACAAATCAACAAATGACAAGTGCTGATGAGGATGTGGAGAAAAAGGAACCCTCGTGCACTGCTGGTGGGAATGCAGACTGGTGCAGCCACTGTGGATAACAGTATGGAATTTCCTGAAAAAGTTAAAAATGGAACTCCCATTTGACCCACTTCTAGGAATCCCACTTCTAAGAATATATCCCAAGAAACCAGAAACACCAATCAGAAAGGATATATGCACCCCTATGTTCATAGCAGCACAATTTACTATAGCTAAGATTTGGAAATAGCTTAAGTGCCCATCAGCAGATGAGTGGATTAAAAAACTGTGGTACATCTACACAATGGAATACTATGCTGCTATAAAAAAGAAGGAACTCTGACCATTTGCAACAGCATGGGTGGAACTGGAGAGCATTATGCTAAGTGAAATAAGCCAGCCAGAGAAAGATAAGTACCACATGATCTCACTCATATGTGGGATATAATGATCAACATAATTTGATGAACAAGAATAGATTGATCTAGAGAAAAATGGTAGGGGGAGGTTATAGAGCAACCAAAGGATTTGTATGCATGCATATTAGCATAACGATGGATGCAGACACTGGGGCGTTGGGAGCTTGTCCGGGTTGGGAAGGGATGGGGGAGGAGTCAATTGGGGAAAAAGGAGACATATGTAAAACTTTAGACAATAAAAAAAAAAAGAAGTGGAGATCTAAAAAAGCCATCCTCTGTAAGGAAAGAGATGATGAATAGAGTTGTAAGGTTTATGTCACTGGATCAGCACTAGCTACACATTCTTTTATCCTAATTGACATATTCAGTGGCAGAGAAGTGGACAGTTTAAATGCATAATAGCAGGTTATTCATATGATGCTGATATTACTGTGGCCATTCAAGGTTAAGAACCATGTACAGTGAGAGCTTCACCTAATTAATCAGAAGCACATGTTATTAGTTTGTTATTTGTCATTTACATCTCAAAACTTTTTTTTTTTGGAGACTAATATGGCAGAACAGGAAATGAATAGAAGTATGTTTATTACTCCCGTGCTTTGTGTCAGCTACATAGCCATTCAACAACAACGCTCACAATTGAAGCCATTAAATATTAAGTTCAATCTTTCATCTTTGAAAACCACCGAGGGGGCAGGAATGAGACTAAAGCAGCAACTAGAGTAAAATTCCTAATGGGATGATGAACAGGAAGCAAGTGCTCAGGCTTCTGCTGCGCTTGATTTATCAATGTATTTTTCTCTTTATATAATTCCACAAAGCATGTCTAAGACTGCAAGGGTATTGGTAAGTGGCTGCTTAGTGTACCTTTTCGAAGTCTTTACCTTGTTAGAACTGATCTTATCTTAACATTAAAAAAAAATCCCTGACAGTTTCAATTCTTCGGGGAAGGTGACAGCTTTATGATTGATTCCTCCATTACTCCAAAGGGAGGTGATCCACCCCCCACCCTGTTCCCTTTAAATAAAGAACAGCTTCGCACACTCTTCTTTGGTGGTACATTTCCTATCTGGAAGCTACCAATAACACAGAAATCATGATTTTATATCATCATATCTATCCTATATAATAAAAGCATAATATGCTAATTAGACTGGACATCCTTCCTGATGAGCTTCCGGATGAAGCCCGGGGCTGTGAGGGCCTAGACAGAGGCAGCTTCCATGGCAGGCTGGAGCCAAGGCAGCCCTGGCAGTGGTGAGGGCTGAGCCCCTTGCACAAATTTGATGCATTGGGCCTCTAGTCTATAATAATAAAAGCATAATATGCTAATTAGACTGGATGTCCTTTCAGATGACCTTCCGGATGAAGCTGGGGTTGTGAAGGAAGCCTGGGTCCTGGGTGTCTGCCAGGGGCTGGAGGAAAGCCAGGGTCTCAGGTGCCTGCCTGCGGCTAGAGGGAAGCCCGGGTCCCAGGTGCCAGAGGGAAGCGGTGCCATCAGCCACGGAAAGGAAGGCCTACTCTTGCATGAATTTCATGCATTGGGCCTCTAGTCTATATATATAAAAGCCTAAGCCAGTGGTTCTCAACCTTCTTAATGCCGCGACCCTTTAATACAGTTCCTCATGTTGTGGTGACCCCCAACCATAAAATTATTTTCGTTGCTACTTCATAACTGTAATTTTGATACTGTTATGAATTGTAATGTAAATATCTGATATGCAGGATGTATTTTCATTGTTCGTGACCCACAGGTTGAGAACCTCTGGAAGCCATTGAATGACTGAATGACTGAATGACTGGTTGCTTTGATGCACACTGACCACCAAGGGGCAGATGCTCAATGGAGGAGCTGCCCCCTTGTGGTCAATGTGCTCCCACAGCCAATATCCCGTGGCTGGCCAACCTCCCATGTTCCTCCTCGCTTCACCCCTGGCCTGCCAGCCAACTTCCTGTGGCCCCTGCCCCCAGCCAGCCGGCCCCCACCCCAATCAGCCCCGATCCCAACCAGGCCAAGGGACCCTACCCATGCAAGAATTCATGCACTGGGCCTCTAGTATTTTTATAATGTGCAATATGACACTGCCTCAACACGTGTAATCAAACCTAACTCTTCTTTGTGTCCTTAGAAACTATTTTTAGATTCTCAAAGCTGGCATGTACCTGAGGAACCCAGTTAGATTGTAAGACCATTGATCACTCCATAAGACTATAATAAAAGCCCGGAACCTGGAATTCCTTCCCTGACTGAATGAACTCTATCTCTTATTTCCTCTCCTTGAAACAAGTGAAGCCATGCCCCACACCATTGGATTGAGGATGCCGTCTAGTTTCCACATAATTATCATGAGAGAAAAAGTATCTGGTTGGGGAAGTACAAAGACAGTCATTCAATGGAACCCTTCCATCTGAATAGCAAAAAGAATCTCAGTTTGTCTCCAAGTTGCTGAGGCAGGATTTATCAGTTACTCTGATATGATCTGGCAAACAACCTTTTCATCCAGCTGAGGAATTCCTAATTCTATTTTGACAGCTATCATATTATAGTAGCAATGCTAATATTGAATATTTGTTGATTTTTTTTCCTTATTCTAGTAACACAGGGATCAACAACTCCATTTTGAAGATGAGGAAACTAAGGCTCAGAGAGGTTAAAAAATTGATCCAAGGTACTTTAGCCATCCGTGGCAGAACTGAGAATTAATCTAGATTCTTTTTGGCTGGGAGTGTCTACTCAATCTATAAAAATATGGAGGTTTGCCACCTGAGATCTGTGGCTTCAGTGTTAACTATAAATTGTATGTATAATTTTGTTTGTATTTTTTGTTTCTCCTGGGAAGAGCATTCATCTTTACATTAGATTCTTTGAAGTTATTATTTATTTTTACATTTAGTTTGAAACATTCATGTGATTTAAATATCAAAATACTATAAAATCTATCCTTGTACACTGCTGGTGGAAATGCAGACTGGTGCAGCCACTATGCCTAACAGTATGGAATTTCCTCAAAAAAGCAAATATGAAACTGTCACTTGACCCAGTGATCCCATTTTTAGGAATATATCCTAAGAAACCCGATACACCAATCAGAAAGAATATATGCACCCCTATGTCCATAGTAGCACAATTTACAATAGCTAAGATCTGGAAACAGCCCAAGTGCCCATCAGTAGATGAGTGGATAAAGAAGCTGTGGTATATTTACACCATGGAATACTCTGCAGCAGTAAAAAAGAAGGATCTCTTACCCTTTGAGACAGCATGGAGGGACCTGGAGAGTATTATGCTAAGTGAAATAAGCCAGTTGGAGAAAGACAAGTATAACATGATCTCACTCATATGTGGAATTTAATGAACAAAATAAACTGATGAACAAAATAGATCAAGAGACATAGAAGTATGAAACAGACTGTTGAATCTCAGACAGAAGGTGGTGTTGCGGGTGGGGGAGATCAGACAATAGAGTGGTGAGGGCCTGGGATGAGAAGGGTCGGGGGGAGATGGGCTAGAACGGTCAATGGGGGGAAAAGAGGGACATATGTAATACTTTCAACAATAAAGATTTTTATTTTAAGTCTCATTCCAACCTTTCTCCCTTCCCAGTGTCCTGCCCCAGGGTCCTTAAGGTAACAGTTTTATTAGTTGTAATTTTGTAGTTTTTCTTTCTGCAAATATTAGAGAAATCAAATATATAATTCTCATATTCTTCCCTTCCTAACACAAAAGTAGAAAATAATGCAATATCATATTAAATAGCTCTTAATATCATTTTTATATGCTCACATTATTTGCATTTCTTCATTCTAAATTTCTAGCTCATATTTTAATCTTAATTTTGATTTATCTTTGATTGAGCTTAAAGATTATTTAGGAGCTATGAATTCTGAAAACAAACACCTACTTTTACACTCAGATTTTATTTTGCTGCTTATTTTTCCTGTTGACTGATTTCAAAATCTTAGGATGGATGAAAAGGTCTATTTAATTCAATATGTTAGCAGTGCCATTCAAAAATTAGTTTGAGGGAAAAGGAACACACACTTTAAAGAAATATATAGCTATAAAACTCTACTGGGAGAAGACAGAATGAGGATTTTGACATGTGCTTTGCTGGTATATGTGAAATAATTAATATAATAAACTTTAGACATTCATAGTTTCTTAAATAAGTTGATTTGTACTCAGGATTTGTGAAATAACAATACTTTGTACTGCATTTACCCCAAATTACTTGAAATTCTGATTAACATTGATATGAACCAGTGCTCCTCAAAACATCCTTTGGGTAACAGTGTAGTCTCTGGATAACCAGCAGTGAAAGGGGTTCTTTTGAGTCCATCAGTTCTACGCAGTATTGCAAGATTTGTAGAATAAGTGCCAGCATCATCGCCAGCCAGGTTAGCTGTTGGTGTGGTATCTAGGTAGAAATAATCCCAGGAGAATTTCAACCCATCAATACGTTTTCTTGGAAAAAAATCTATGCTCTCATATATCCAACGTATCACATTAATAAGGGATGATTACACACAGATTAAAGCTATTACTGATGGATTATCATCTAGTTTAGAATCTGCATAATCTCTCTGCCTACACAGGATACAGTCATAGAAAAATGACACAGAGGTGAAAAATAAATCTATCAATGGACAGTTCATTGTCAAGTATCTCTGCTATAAATGCTGCAGCTGAACATTAAAGAAAAGGTTTCTTAACACACCTTTAATTAAAAACTACTTGGTGATGAACTGAGTTTATATATTACTACATTCGGATTAAGGAAGCCACCTTGGAAGATAGAAATGTCAGAACCAGAAATAAGCTTTATGAATACTAAAGGATTTTTGTCTTTGTATAGTATGTCAAGGGATTAAGTTTTATATATAAAACCCTTTCCTCTAGAAATTGATCTTTAAAAATATAGCAAATCCCTGTTGAGTCTTAGAAAATATGACATTTCCAAGTATAGATTTCAAATGAGCCATTCATTTAAAATAATAATGCCTCTGTAGTTAAAGATGAAATCCCAAATAAGTAAAATAAGGTCACTGTAAAATCTTGGTTAGGAAACATTCCTTTATAATGAGTGAAGTGTCATTTCTTTGGCTCTCCCTGGGAAGTAACTACATTTGATCTCCCTTGAAACCACACTGTATCATGTGTGTGTTTACAAATGCATTTTTAATTAAACTTACTGGAGGAGCCAATGTTTAATAACAGTATATAAGTTTCAGGTGTACAACTTTATAACACATCATCTGTATGTGGCATGGTGTGCTCTAGTCTCCTTTGCCCACATATAGTTGACTTCCTTTACCCTCTTCATCCTCCCTTCACCACCCCTCCCCTCGGGTAACCACCATACTGTTACCTGTGTCTATGAGATTTTTTTGTTTCTTTGTTTGTTGCTTTCTGTTTTATATTCCACATATGAGCAAAATCATAGTATTTAAAGATGACTTTCCCTACATTGAGGATGACTCCACGTGCTCTGTTTTTGCCAGCTGCTGCTTGGAATACTGCTGCCTCATCTTATCCCAAATGGTGAGTATCTATATTTCAAGTTTTCCTTCATTGCTGCCTCCCCCATAAACCCTGCTTAAGGTCCTTCAATTGGATAGGATTTTAAATTCTTCTGTTCATCTCTTGGAAATCGGGATATACTCAAATATGCACTTACTTATTTTTCTGTCTTAGATTCTAAACTCCTTAAGTACAAGTACAACTTTGCATGTAACACAATAATTTATAACTATTAGCTCACAAAATGGCTAGTAAATGAGTTGGTTTGAATATAACTCAATACTGGCTAACACTACTGCAGTAAAGAGAGAGAGGATGCTTTGTTTTGTTTTGTTAATCCTCACCTGAGGATATTTTTTCATTGATTTTTAGGGAGAGTAGAAGAGAGAGAGAAAGACAGACAGAAACATCGATGTAAGAGAAACACATCATTGGTTGCTTCCTGCACAAGCCTTGACCAGGACCGGGGCCAGGGAGGAGCCTACAACCAAGGTACGTGCCCTTGACCAGAATCAAACCCGGGACTTTTTGATCCGCAGCCTACGCTCTATCCACTGAGCCAAACAGGCTAGGGTAAGGATACTTTATCTTTCTGCCATTTGCACACACTAGTATAATCTTTAATGAATTTTAATCTTTTTTAATGACTCACCTTAATATAAAATATATATAAATTTCATGCCCATGAAATAAGAGGATTGATGAGGATTTATATCCCCATCATGTAATAAGATTTTAATATGTTTTAAATAAATCAAAATTCCTAAAGAGATACAAAAATAATTGGTCAGCTACCATATACAATGTCCTAATGTGTCACTAATGCTTTGCGAACTGCACTTAGAGAAACAGGAATGTACTTGATCACGTTTTGTTGTTGAAATTCATTTCGGGTAGCAAGAAATGAGGTGATCCACAAGTTGCTGTTGAGGGCAAATCATATGCCTTGATCAGTCTGTCCTGGCTGGGGGGAAAAAACAAAAACAGAGGAGCACACAGCATAGAGAGCCATTTATTACTCTGGTCATCCATTGACTCAGATCTCAAAAAAACAAAAAAACAAAAAGTGCTCTAGTCCAAATCTGTGATTGAAAAAAAAAAAGTTAATAGATTCCACAAAGTTCTGTCTCATAGATTTGTGCTGGGTACTGTTTTCTGAAATACAAAATGATTCAAATATGCACCCTTACCGGCTACACCTTTATTTTATCTTTCTAGCCGGAAGCCACATGGGCATTAACTTTCCAAAATTTATTTTCTGTGTTTTATACTCATGGATGTCTGATACCGCTTGTTGCATTTAATTTCTCCCTTTAAAGAGCAGGTTTATTTCTAGTTCAATAACTATGGCTATGTAGAGTCGGGGTGTGAGAAACCTGGCATCAAAATGGGGAAAGAAAATGTTTCTGATCAGCTTTTATGATTGCCCCTCACAGGCTGAAGCTGGAAAGTTTTGTGGCTATGTACGAATTGCTTTCACCTCATCTTTATGCAGAAACATTTTTGGAAATATTAGCGATCTAATAACGAGACACCTGACAGTGGAAAATCGCACTCTCTTTATTGGATTGGAGGCAAAGCTAAAAAATGAATGGCCTCATTATTTTTGCACTAAGCATTCCCAGCTTAAGTGAACCTTGAGTCCAGCAGCTGAATCAATGCTCAGTGCAATTGCAGAGTAAGACACATTGCCTGTGTTCCTGCAGTTTCAAAAGTGGACACATTTTTCATGTCTTCTATTTTGATATAGGACTCAATTCTAATAGCATTTCAACAAAAATATGTTTTTTGGAGGAATTAGTTTCCTAGTTGATGAGATTTTGACAATGATTGATCCTTGCTACTTCTAATCCATTCATAAATTCTTCAGTACTTTGTCTTTGGAGGTAAACACACACACACACACACACACACACACACACACAAAAAAAAAAAAAACAACAACAACAACTAAGACCCAAGGAGAAATATTCCATTTTTTTGAAGCATGGCTGGGGCCTTTAATATAAAAATTTAAATCAAGCCCTAGCTGGTTTGGCTCAGTGGATAGAGCATCGATAGGCCTGCAGACTGAAGGGTCCCAGGTTTGATTCTGATCAAGGGCACATACCAGGGTTGCAGGCTCCAGGTCCTGGTTGGGGGCATTCAGGAGGCAATCAATCAATGTGTCTCTCTGACATTGGTGTTTCTCTCTGTCTCTCTCTCTCTCTCTCTGTCCCCTCTACTCTCTCTAAAAGACAGGGGAAAAATATCCTTGGGTGAGGATTAAAAAATAAAAAATTCAAATCAATGGCAACATAGCTTTGAAGTCACAACTAAAGCAGTAGTTATCATATATTTATCTTTTATATAAAACTGATTACATAAAATGGATAGCACAATCTTACTTTTTATAATGATTATGCTTTGTATGGTTATGTAGATAATTGTAATACATGCCCTTCAATTCTTCATGTGGTATTGTGAAATAGGGCACATTAGATGTAAAATTGATTTCAACTTCTGAGAATAAGAATCATGTTCTACTTCAATGTCATAATCCTGTGACTTGATTTTATCTTACCTTTCTTGAATAGTTAGTTTTGAGCATCATTATACTTTTAGGTCAAGAACAAAACCCCAAGTGACTTTGATTTTGATTTTGATTTTGATAAATGGAGAAGGTGGCTCAATTTTATATGGGATGGTTTGGAAAGGTCTCTCAGAGGAGTAATATTTGAGCAGTGTTCTGAATGAGAAAGAAACAAGTCAAGTGAATATCTAAGAAAGATTATTCCTAAGAAAGGGAGAAAAATAAAGGTCTAGAAGCATGAACTAGGATGAAGAAACATATACTAGTATACTCTTACCTCTGGACCCTGAGATACATTAGCAATATGAGAAAACTGAGTCATCTCTTGAAAGGCTTTTAAGAAGCAGCAGTGTCCAAAAGGGAAGATACAAGGACTTTTGTTGATGACAAACCACAGATCCCAGGAGGAACTGGAGAAAAATATTGTGGAATATTGGAAGGAGAGAAAGTAAGTCACATAGTACAAAGCTCTCAACAAAGACAATAGGGAGAAGGGTCTGGGTCAAGGTGGATGACCCTCTGTGATGACTAAGCTAAGTAGGAATGTAAGACTCTGTGTGGTAAGTCCTGCTGGTCTCTTAGTAAAAATGAGTCATCACTTTTGGGATTGGTCTGGTAACCAATGTGTTCTTGTCAGATGAAAACTACTAGGGGTCCTTCACATCCTTTGTTAAGTTTATTCCTAGGTATTTTGTTCTTTATGTTGCAATTGCAAAATACTTTTTTTAATGTCTTATTTTTGTTATTGTGAATCCTCACCCAAGGATATTTTTCCTATTGATTTTTTTTTTGAGACAGAGACAGAGACAGAGACAGCAGTTAGTTGCCTCCTGCTATCTCTGTCTCTCTACCAGTCAAGGGCACCTACCTGGGGTGGAGATGAAACTTAACACCCAGGTAGGTGCCCTTGACTGGTAATCAATCCTGAGACCCTTCTGTCCTTCTGTGTATGGGGTGATGCTCTAACCACAGAGTAATACCAGCCAGGGCTTTTTTCATTTCTTTATCTGAAATTTCATTGTTAGTATATAGGAATGCAGTAGCTTTTTATATGTTGATTTTGTATCCTATATACTGAAGACTATAAAACATTATTAAAAGAGATTGAAAAAGACACAATGAAATGGAAAAATATTCTGTTTTCATAGATTGGAGGAATCAACATAGTTAAAATGTCCATATTACCTAAAAAAAATACAACATTAGTGCAAGCCCCATCAATATCCCAATGATTTATTTTTTAAAGAAATAGAACAACAAACCATCAGATTTGTATGGAACCACAAAAGATCCCAAAGAGCCAAAGCAATCCTCAGAAAAATGAACGAAGCTGGAGGTATCATACCACCTGACTTCAAAGTCTACTACAAAGAGACAACAAGTTAAGAATACAGACCATAGGCTGGTGAAGGCCTGGAGTAGGACCCATGGGGAGCAAGGTGGAAAAAAATGAGGAAATCTGTAATACTCTCAACAATAAAGATAAAAAATAAATAAAAGATAAATGAAGACACACACACACACACAAAGGGAAATGTGGCAGTTATCATACTGTGGGTAGGATCAAGTGACTGATGAGGTGACTGCCTTTGGGAGGTTAACACACTGCAAACTTTGCTGAAAAACTACCTATCACGTCATGTAGAATTTCTTCAACTTCTCTGTGTACCTCCTTCCTGGCCCCTGAGAACTAGAAGGTTATGTGGTACAGTCTGAATACTGACTTGTCCATGTAATGTTAGGAAAAAGTAATTTATTATTGCTAGGTCATATTGTTCTCAACTAATTGGATAAATATTAAAATGTCTTTCCAATTAGTTAAACGGACTTCCATAAATACAGGGGTCATTCCTATAGCACTTATGCTATTACTAGAGTCATTTACTTATTTATTTTAATATCCTTCATAGAAGAATGGCTTCTAGATAAGTGCACCTTGGGGAGGGTATGCTAGTGACAAAATCGCTGGATTATTGAAGGTTCATCATAGTTTCCATAGGCAAGATAATTGATGAGCATTCCTGGCAAGATAATTTGGGAAGATACGCCAGGTAGACTGCCTGCGCAGCTGAAGACAATCAGATGTAAAATGAGGACTACAGGAATCTGAGTTATTTTAGTATGCTTGCTTTATTTACAAATGGACTGGGCAAAATATCTCATTAAATTAAAAGTAATTTTCCAAGAGAAGGATTAAATATCCACAGCACAGACTAAGAATAAAGATAAAGATTGCCCAACATTCAGCTACAACAAACTGTGAAATTAGTTTTCCTCACCTAATGGAGAACTAACAGCATCTCTCCATGTTTATTACTCGCCAAACACGCTCCTCAGGGAATACGTTATTCCACCAAAAGCTTTACATGACCATTTAGTGTTAGGCTGACTTCTCCATAAAGGCAGAATTCCAACTTCCACACTTTTAGCTCAGTAATAATGTGTGGTCTTTTATAAAGCAAACGATAAGTTAGGCCTTAGCACTATTTCCTCATTCAGTGCAACACCGAGTGTGAGCTGCAGACTGTGGCTGCTCGGCAAGTTTTCTGTAACCAGAAGGTAGTCAGTACAAAAAGTAGGCATTTTCAAAAGCGTTTATGGAAATTTGACATGGCCATGACATCTAAGCCTGTGGTCAGCGGACTCTTCCCATTGAACAGGATCTAGTCAGCTGTGGGCAAACTACGGCCCACGGGCCGGATCCGGCCCGTTTGAAATGAATAAAACTAAAAAAAAAAAAAGACCGTACCCTTTATGTAATGATGTTTACTTTGAATTTATATTAGTTCACACAAACACTCCATCCATGCTTTTGTTCCGGCCCTCTGGTCCAGTTTAAGAGCCCATTGTGGCCCTCGAGTCAAAAAGTTTGCCCACCCCTGATCTAGATCAATGTGGAGGTCCTGGAACCTGCACTGAGTTCCATATGGAGCTTCATATTAGTTATGCATAGTCAGACCAGGTATGGGTCTGAGACAGGAAAACAAAGCAAAACACAGTTTCCTGTACCACAGAGAGTTTGAGAAGCACTGGTATAGTGGGAATAGCATGGAGTTTGGAATCAGAAAGACCTGAGCTCAGATTCAACACCACATTCCTTACTCCATGTGATCCTGGGGATGCAACTCAACTTCAAAACATGGAGTTGGCGATTCTGATCTCAGAGGGTAACTGAGGACATTGCCTGGGATTCCTTAGCCATGACTAACACAGTCACCCACCACAGTGCTTCGAAGGTATCTAACTTACTTCAGCTCCGATACTTCCTTTCCCACCACGGAAGATGCCACCTCCCTACCCAAGATGGACACCTCTAGGCTTCTAGGAGACACAACACAATGTCTAATGGGACCAGTAAGGTTAAACAGTTAGTAACTGCAAGTTGACATTCTCTAGATGAACTAGAGAAACCATAACACCGTATCAAACAGTTTTCTTAAATCCTCCCTAACGTGGTTCCATGAAGTTGATTTTTCTTTCCAATGCAACAGCAAGCATTGGTAAACGCATAATATGAATCTGTGTGCTCCAGGCTCTTAGTTATTTCACATGCAAATCTAGATACAATTCAAATTTACCCAGATTGATGGAAATGTAATAGGATTCTCTACATTTTGCACACATATCTAGGTATCTCTGAATACAGACCCCCTGTTCACATGTTTAGATATGTAAGCTATGTTGCCCCTTGCTTTTACTATGTCAACATACCACTAAAATGAACTGATCGGGGCAGTGAATGGTGGTGGCAAACTCTGTCCATGAAAGCTCCCTTCAGAAATGCAAAGGGCAGGTCAAGAAATGTAAGACAAATGCCTGAAGCCTGATATGAGGAAGAGAGCACACATAAAGGAGGCTGTCCAACATAGCATGTGTACATACACATGTGCCCCCAGTCACACACTCATGGGAAAGAGATATCGGCCTGCCTTCAGTATAGTTAGCAAAGTATTAACTATGGTTATCTTGCGAAGGGGTGTTTGCACTGAATTTCACTTCCTTTATATGTTTCAGAGCTGTTAATTTTTTTTCCTTACAAAACAGATACAATTTTCACATTTTAGAAACAACAATAAAGGTATTTTTATGGTTAAAGCAACAACATAAAAGTTGGCGGTATTCCAAAAGCAAAAGATAGAGGAAAGAAGACATGATTCAAAGCTGGAAATGGGTTTTCCCTCCCCCCATTTAAGCCCACTTGACTGACCAGTGGCTCAGGAAGTCTCTAGTACTTTGTAGCAAAAGAAACCAAACAAAAGAGAAGCTTATTGTTAAGAAGTGCATTGTGAGAAAACCTCCCCTAAGGATGCAGAAGCAGATGGGATAAGTATTACAGACTCAAAGGCTATTTCCACTTAACCTCCAGTTCAGAGTCAGAATACAGACTACCCCAGAACCCTCTTTTCTCAAAATGGATAAATGACTCGCTACCATGATTTAAAGAAAGGTCATGGATCCCAGGATGAAAGAGGGTTAGATATCAGGTCAAAGATACAGCGATTGCATTTGTGTTAGCTGTGCTTAATGGGAACTGCATCTCAAGGAAGGCGGACTAAATTGTTGAATTGTTTTCAGATGAAAAAATTGTGTTTGTGTACATAGCAATGACAAAGCAAACGTGATGTATTCACATCTCAGCTCCAATGTTTACTAGTTTCTGTGACCTGGAAAGTCCACCACATAATGTCTACAGATCGGTATATTCACCAGCAGGAGAAATGGCATAAATCAAGCTCATTCAGATGAAGTAAAAGCCTGTAGGGGATGAGGTCTTGGATTTTTTTTTTCATGTACCATACGTGAATTGTTAACCCAGTTTTATTTCGTATAATTTTAAGAATATTGAAGTGTACCTGCAACTTGGCCTTTGCCTCAATCAGGAATAGTGGGTACCTGTAGGCCTTTAATGATCTTTTCTCATTGATGATTCATTTGTAGACACAGTATGACCTTATGACCTTCAAGTAACATTGGACAGAAAGGTTGCAACTAGTCCCTGCCCTTTGACCAGACCCTCTCTTGTGTTTTCTCCTGCCTCCACTACGGTTTGTATTACTTGATGTTTTGGGTCATGGACCATGTAGCTTCAATCTTCAACAGCAGCTAATCTCTCAAAGGATACTGGGGCTTTTGACTACATACCTGGCATTGTCCTAGGTACAGTTTCTAGAATCCAGCGACAGACCAATGAACAAGATAGTCATAATCTCTACCTTCATGGGGTTCCAGCAAAAGTGGGTGTGTTGGTTATTTTATGTGTTAATTTAACTAAGCCAGGGAACCCAGATGTTTGGTCAGACACCAGTCTGGATATTGTTGTGAAGATACTGTCATATGAGATTAACCTTTGAACCAGCCCATTCTGAGTAACACAGGTTACTCTCCATAACTCGGATGGGCCTCGTCGAATCAGTGAAAGGCTTTAAGAGGAAAAGGACTGAGATCTGCCAGGCAAGAGGGAATTCTGCCTCCAGACTGCCTTTGGAACTCAGGCATACCATAAACGCTTCCCTCGGTCTTCTGCCTGCCTGCAGGCCTACCTGGTAGATTTTGGACTTACCAGCCTCCACAATTGCATGAGCCAATTCCTGAACTAAACTAACTAACACACTCTCTCTCTCCCTCTCTCTCTCTCTCTCTCCAGGAAGAGTGCTCTCAACAGGAACTGAATAAGCTGGCACCTTGAGAAATGTTTCTGTTGTTCAAACCACCACCCAGACTACGATTTTCTATTACAGTAGCCTAAATGGACTAAGACACCAACAAAATGGAGATTCTCCTTTATTCTTCTCAGTCATATCCAGGGACATAAACACTTTGCTGGACAGTTAGATAAGCAGGCACTACCTTATGCGATACCTTTTTGAAGATGACTATGTCCCTACTTGTCTCTGTTATATTATTATATACATATTATATACTTATGGTCTCCTCCAATCATATGCTCTTTAAAGCACCCACCCCTAATTTTCATCTTTTGAAGGATTCCCATGACACCAACTAATTGCTTGCTTTGACACCTGACCTTTTTCTACCCTGAAAAGTGGTATGGGGATGATTAAAGGCAGATCTCTAGAACTACAGTATGCAGCTCTCACTTCCAGCTCTACATTACTAATCTCTGTGTGCCAGTGGGTCTTATGGTGACATAAATTTGGTTAAGTCAATATATGTAAAAGTCATACACTCTGGTTCACAGAAGCTCCAAAATACCAATGTTAGTTTTAGTATACTCTATGGTTATTGTTGCACCCACAAGCTGTCTTCCTACTCCTATGCCTGGGTCTACCTAGAAATCACTGGAATCAATTCAGTGAGTATCCCATGTCATCTCTTTCACATGTAAGTTTCTAACCACCTACCAAGGCTGCCGTCACATTGTTGTAATGCTTTAGGCCTAGCTGACTCTATTCGCTACCAATCACTCAATCACAGAAAGACAAATTTAAGAAGGAAAAAAATACACAAAATTCATCATTAATATTTATCACACTCCTATTGCTATCAACCACTGCATTGCCCATAATAGACCCAGGCCTCGGAATAGGGGCTTCACAGATCCTGTTTAGTCAAGTTCATTTAATAGTAACGCCTAAAGTATGTTTATTGTCAACTCTGAAAGGCTTGCTGCTACTCTTTTCCACTATGGTTCTTTTAAATAATTTCCATTTGAGGCCAAGAAATGCTTTCATTGTGGCTTGCCTCTGCAATTTTTGTTATCAAAACATTCCTCAGTCAGCATTTCTGAATTACTTTTCACCATGTTCAGTGATCAAGAGCCTTTTAAGTGGAACAGTTGGTATAATAATTCTAGAAAAAAAGTACATTCCTGGGTAATAAGTGACCCTAAAACATTGACAACTGAAAGGATCCACATGCAGGAAAAAAACAATCTAATGCAGTTCTTCAATAATCAAGTAGAAACTATTCTATATTACTGTCATTTGCATTCCCTTGGGCCTCTCCAGTTTGGTGCTGAAAATGAGGCCTTTGGGAGATGAATTTTGCCTTTATTTGCCCCCAAACACCAACTCCCAACAGTGCCTCCCCTCTTCTGCCTTTTATTCAAGGTCCATTGGCAGTCCCTTGAAAGTCAACTTTGCAAGGCCATTTTCAGTCACATGACCAACCTTCACAGGACAACAGCAGAGAGATTTCGTAGATTCTGCTAAGCTCTGCCTTGCTCTTGCCATTGCCTTGTAATTCACTACTGACTTAGCTAGGTATTGGTAAAATACTTTCTTTTTTTCTTTTTTTGGGGGGTAGTGTGTTAGTTTCCCAGAGCTGCCATACATAGTACCACAAATCGAATGCCTTGAAAAATCAGAAATTGATTTTCTTATAGTTCTGTAGGCTACACAGAAATGAGGGTGACCTAGTCTTCATCCCTTTTATAATCGGTATGTGGAGAGGCACTGAAGCAGTGCTCTTTGTCCCTAAAAATCTTATGGCTACTTCCTTTTCTACCTGTAGTCTTCATTCTACTGAGAGCATAACTGCATTCAATGGGAAGGAACTGGACCAAGGACAAAGCTAAAGGAAAGACCTGGGCTATATTCAGGGAAGAAAACAACAACACGCATTCTCTGACCCTATTGTGTTAAAACTGGGCCCAAACCCCAGAAACTATAATAAGTTCTTTTTTTAAAAAAAAAATCTTTATTTTTTAAAGTATTACAGATACCCTTCTTCCTCTCCCCCCCCTTGACCCCTTCCTCCCCACTCCTGCCTCCTCCCCAGCCCACACTTCACTATTGTCTGTGTCGATGGGTTATGCATATATGCATATATGTTATTGGGTTGATCTCTTCCCTCCCCACCACCTTCCCTCTGAGAATCCTCAGTCTGTTCTATGCTTCCATGTCTCTGAACCTATTGTGTTTGTCAGATTATTTTGTTCATTATATCCCACATATAAGTGAGATCATGTGATACTTGTCTTTCTCTAACTGGTTCTTTATGTGTATTACCTACTTAGATCCTCACAAATATTTGTGAAATACATAGTATTATTATGCCCATTGTATAGATGAGAAAATGAATGTAATTGCAGTGAAACTAATGTAATTGCAGTGCATGAATAAATAAACTACAGTTACATAGCTAGAAACCAGTACATAGCTAGTACTCCTATTTAGCCTATCAGTTCTTAACAATTTTTGCATTTTGCTTTTGTCCTTATCATTAAAGTAGCACAGTTCATAGAGTGCTTAAGACCATACCCTATAAATACCTTATATGGTTTTTCTACTGTTTTTAAAATATATATTTTTATTGATTTCAGAGAGGAAGGGAGAGGGAGAGAGAGATAGAAACATCAATGATGAGAAAGAATCATTGATCAGCTGCCTCCTGCATGCCCCCTACTGGGGATCGAGCCTGAAATCTGGGCATGTGCTCTGACCAGGAATTGAACCCTGACCTTCTAGTTCATAGGTTGATGCTCAACCAGTGAACAACACTGGCCAGGCTGGTTTTTATTCTTTTAAAGTTGATGAACAATCCTATCTAATAATAGACAAACATGGTTATTGACCATACCTTCGCTACGCCTCCCATTGGCTAATCAGCACGATATCCAAATTAACCGCCAACAAAAATGGTGGCTAATTTGCATACTGCAGGCAGGGCGGGACAGCACAAGCCGCCAGTGTGAGCCGCCATCCAGGCCCCCGTGTGTGACCTCAGAAGCCACCTGCCTGCCACCTGTGATCGGATCTGATCCCGGGCTGCAGGCTAGCCCCAGAAGCCGCCTGATATGGTAGTAACTCTATCAGTAAGCACTCTGAAAGTCAGTGGCATAAATGCACCAATTAAAAGACAGATTATGAGGGTGAATCAAAAACAAAACCCACTTTAAATATAAAGACACATATAGATTAAAAGTAAATGAGTTAAGCTGCAGCCTGTTTTGCTCAGTGGATAGAGCATTAGCCCGTGGACTGAAGGGTCCCAGGTTCGATTCCAGTCAAGGGCATGTACCTCAGTTGCTGGCTTGATCCCCAGTCCCTATCAGAGCATGTGCAGGAAGCAAGCAATCAATGTGTCTCTCCTTTTCCCTTCACTCTCTCTAAAATTCAATGGAAAAATATCCTTGGGTGAAGATTAACAAAAACAAAGTAAATGGATTAAGTAACATTAAAGAGGTTATAAGAAAAATATATTCCAAATTTTGTTAGTTGTATAATGGTTATGTTTAAATTATTAACACCTAAGAAATTGGGTGAAGGGTACATACAATATGATATAGTATTTTATAGTTTTTCTTTTACATGTATGAGATTATTTCAAAATAAAATATTAAAAAATTAAAAATTAATAAAATATTAATTGAAACATATCTGCATTACATGAAAAATCTCCTAATTGCTTCTAGCATAATTTATTAAATTGTGCTAAAATTTACAAGGGTTCAATTAAAAAATATCTTAATTCTAAATGATATAATAGAAAAGATATAATAGTGCAGTTATAAGCACTTATCTGAAAATAAAAATTTAAAGAAGTGAATTTAAAGAAGGGAGTAGCCAAAGAAAATATATGCACAACCCATGGACACAGACAACAGTATGGTGATGGCCAGAGAGAAGTGGGGGGCAAGTGCTGGGTAGAGGGGGCAAAAGGGGGTAAATAGGGACATCCTATATAATAATAATAATAAAAGGCTAATATGCACATTGACTGAATGGCAGAATGACCGGTTGCTATGATGCGCACTGGCCACCAGGTGGCAGACGCCCAATGCAGGAGCTGCCCCCTGGTGGTCAGTGCACTTCCATATGGGGAGTGCCACTCAGCCAGAACCTGGCCCATGGCTGGCCAGCGCAGTGGCTGTGGCAGGAGCCTCTCCCACCTCCGTGGCAGCACTAAGAATGTCCAACTAACAGTTTAGACCCTATCCCTTGGGGGCCTAAGCCTTTAGTCGGACATCGCCCGAGGGCTCCCTGGCTGCCAGAAGGATGTCTGACTGCAAGCTTAAGCCTGATCCCCTGGGGAGTGGGCCTAAGTCAACAGGTAGACATCCCCCAAGGGGTCCTGGACTGCGAATGGGTGCAGGCTGGGCTGAGGGACCCCCCCCCCCCCCTCAAGTGCACAAATTTTTGTGCACCGGGCCTCTAGTCAGTATATAAAATACACCTTGAATTCCTTAAGAAGCTACATGCAGAATTAAACCAGACATGTGAAAACTTGTGCTGGCAAACAGCAGGAGTCCCATCTTCTTGTTTACTGCTGAATTTAAAGGCACATCATCCCAGAATGTGACACTTGTATAATCAGCAGTTGAATTGTTTTACACACAAATTGCATCTCCCAGCCTAATGTGTACATTGTTATCCTTGCCACTAAAGTTCATGCTCTGTTGGCTCCTCCATCTGGGGTTGTATGCAAATATATTTTTTGTATATACACACATGCATTTTCCCAAACACAAATCCAATTTATTGGTATTAGCATGTGCTTTCACCCTCCAATATGCTGAAAGAGAATGCCTGTTGGATACTTTGTAAAAACAGAATTAGATGTAGATTCTGAGCAAGAAATGTCTCTATTGGGTAATATATGCCTACAATCTGCCTCTTCTTTTTTCTTCTTTAATTTTTCTAAATGAGTCAAATGAGCTAGAGCATAACACTGGGCAGCTTTATTTGTTTGACATAATGATTAATTTTGTAACAGTCTCTTTTAATTATAACTGCCAATTCTTTTCTTTTATTAAAAATGTATTTTTTTGCCAATTTGAGATAACATAATTAGTCTGAAGCAGCAGCCAAAAAAACACAAATGGCTTCAGTTTGCAAATTTATGCCCCTCCCACCAACTTATTGAAACATAAGGAGCCTGCTTTCAGCAAAGGCATTGATGAGAATGCTCCACAGTAGTCCTTAACAGTTGAAACTATGTTTATTATCCTTCATTCATCCAGCACCAACAACATCCCAGTCCTGGAACCCAATTATATGTCAGAGATCTGGTAAATGTTTGAGTCTCAAACCAATGGGCTTTCCTGGTCAGTTTCACTCTTACAGTGTAACTGAGGCTTGAACTCAAGCAGAGCATGGGGATTTCTAAGCTTGAGGTTAATCCTTAAGGTCAGACATCTGTATTTCCCTCAAGTAATGTGACTATTTGACAGTGAACAAGTGACGTCACCCTGCTCCCCTTGGAGGTCATTTTCTTCATCTGTAAAATAAGAAGATTGAGACGATCTCTTAAACTCCTTTTAGATCTGGAATTCTGTGATCCAAATGAATCAGTTCACAGAATTATACCAATCCATCTATGTTTATAAATTATAACTTCCACTGTAAGTTGTATTTTTTTTAAACTCATTTTTTAAAAGTATTTTTTATTGATTTCAGAGAGGAAGGAAGAGGGAGAGAGAGAGACAGAAATGCCAATGATGAGAGATAATTATTGATTGGCTGCCTCCTGCATGCCCCACACTGGTGATTGAGCCTGCAACCCAGCCATGTGCCCTGACCGGGAATTGAACAGTGACTTCCTGGTTCATAGTTTGACACTCAACCACTGAGATACACCAGCTGGGCTAAAGTTGGTTTTTAAAAGTGTGTGTGTGTGTGTGTTTAACAGTAATCGTCAAATTCTTGATCCTTATGAAAATTTAAGACAGTACTGATGCTTACTAAAAGAGACAATCTCAGTTGCCCCTGATAATATGTTCCTGAGATGAGTAGTCAACATTTTAGCATTTCTTATTTTCTCCCAAATTTTACAGGAAATGATATTTTACAATAATTTTCATAACAAAAAACACTGTTTTGGTTATACAAATATCTCCATCTGGTCCCCAAGGTTTTGTTGAAATTGTTTTCTGTGTATCTCTAGGAGTTCTTTGGCATCTCTCCAATCTCTGCCATTGGGTGGGAAGAGCAGAGGGGAAATATAAGCTGTCAGATCTTGGGGTGAATGAGGATTCCTCAGCAGACTCTAGGGAGGTCTAAACTCCAGTTATGTGAGCAATGAACATAGTACTGAAGGATTATCAGGATTAATTTCATGACTACTGCCTGGGGATCCCCACCGAAAGACCAGTACACAGTCCGGAATGAGAAAATTAACAGAGATATCTTGGAAAAGAACCTTGCTTGTTGAGCTCATTTACACACTTATGATTCTGGCTGTCTTGGTTGATCAGGAGTCAGGGAAGCACCATTTTCGCAACAGTGACTTCCAGGAAAATTATTCACAATGAAAATAAATGGAGGTCTGTGTTCAAGCCAAGAGAAACATTTGCTCAGCTGGAAAGTCAGCCAAGCGGAATATATGCCTGCTCACCTCAGAATGCCACCCTCTAGTCATCTAGTATTTAATCATACGATGATGGGGATGGGAATGCACACTTGGGCTTGGTACAATTTCAGAATTCTGTAATATTCCCTGACCTTAGAAAATTCTTTCTACTCCTTTTTTAGTATTATTTTCTTTATTTTGTGGAGAGTTGCTGTTTTGTATTTTTATTGGTTTTTACCTCCTATTTCTTTATCACCCTCCATGAACAAAATATAAATGTAAAGTGTATAGACAGGCATTCCAGATGACATGATGTTATACGTAGAAAACTCTAAAGGTACCGCCCAAACTATTCAAACTAATAAATTAATTCAGTAAAGTTGCAGGATACCAACATTAATGCACAAAAATCAGTTGCATTTCTACATACTAATAAGTCTTCTGAAAAAAAAGAAAAATAATTCTATTTAAAATAGCATCAAAAATAATAAAATACCTAGGAATTAGTTAATACAGGAAGGTAAAAATTCTGTACACTGAAAAATATAAGACATTGATGAAATGGAACAAAACACAAACTCACGAAACTGCAAGGTGTTCACTACAACCTGTAAGACCTAATGGCCTACGCACATGACTGTACAACATTTCCCAGCCTTCCTTGCAGTTACTTGTGGCCAGATGAACTTGGAAAATGGAATTTGCTTGTGTGTCAATCATGGTCCATAAACACCTTTCATGTTCTCCTTGATCTATTCTCTCCCTTCTCCCTGCTTGCTATCCAGAAGAAGAGAATCCTGAACTCACAAGACCCAAAGAATGGCAGAATTGTAAGAAGAACACAATCAAAGTCTCTGAATAATGACGTAGAAGCTACTTTCTAACCTATGGGCATTAGAATTTGACTGAGCAAAAACTACACTTCCTGTTAAACCATGGAGCTACGAGGGCCAGCTTATTTTATCAGATAGCTTTCTCACCTTAACCTACACAAGTCTTGACCACCTCAATGCAGATATTATTCCTAAAGGGTAAATGTTCAAACATTCCAATTTTTCTCCTACATTGCCACCACAGCTGTATTTCTAAAGCACATCCTATTTTCAACATCATTTGGTAATTTACTGCAGAATAACATAATGATATGTTAATGTCCAAACTCTTTAGTATGTGAGGTCTATAAAATTTCCCATTTTTGTCTTTTAGGTAATTCCTTTCTCTTTACGTCAACTGTGTTCCCACTTGAAGGAGCATAAAAAAAACTCACTGTTGTGATTAATTCACATTTTGCAACTTGTGCATGTTCTCAGGCTTCCATTCCCTTTATTGTTTGTTTTCCCTCCTAGAATCATCCTTATTTCAAATTTCTTCCTGCAGAAACACAGCTCACGTTTCAGCTGCTCACACAATGTTTTTCCCTGCTGTATTCTATTTTGTACTACCAGATTTAAAAAATGAGTTCACATTTACACTTCTAAAACACAGTATTCATAGCACAATATAGCATTTATCATATTGCAGATCACATATTCATAAATTCTTCTGTGCAAGGTTTTGAACTGTTTCAAGTTTCTTATTGTTAATGCCGTGTTCCTATTTCCTAACTCAGTGGATATATATAGTAATATATTATCTTATTTTCAACTGGATGAAATCAATTTTCCCTCCAATAATTTGAAAATTCTGTTTTTTTAAGATCACAATATATTGAATTTTACCCTTAATAATTGCATTTTTGGGGCCAAAAAGCAATTACAAAATAATGGGACCAATAACTTTGCTAGGGAGCAGATAAAAAATAAACTTACCCTTTCACAAAAAAAAATTACAAAAAGTTCTTTCTGTATTAATAATATTCAGTTCAAAGTACTTTTCACTTATTAAAAATAATTTAAAAATTCTCACCAATGACTATTAGCATAATCAGTTATTGTTTGTCTTTTACTGTCATGAAACAATAAACAAACTTCACAAAATTCAAAATTATCTTTCCCTCCTTATTTCAAACAATGCTGTTCCTCTGTGATGTAAAATTATTTTGGTCTTTTAAGTACACCTTAGAAAGAATATGCAATAACAATCCAAAAGTAACACAATTTTAATCAACTTAACTTGGGGGAAATTTGATATGTAAGTAAAGCCAAAGATGTGAATAAAACTACACCATCTATTTTTTAAATATGTAACTTTTTAAATGTGAAACTTCAAAGGAATACATTTTAAAAACATCATTAAATATATATATATATATATATGTGTGTGTTCAGAACATTAAGCATCTTAATTTCAATAAGCATAACTACTAGAATTATTTCTTTTTTCCAGTATTTTTTTGATAGTAGTGTTCCTTACTAGTGACTTTTAAAGCATCAAGAATATGAAGTATGCAATGGAATCCTATTAGATGGGCTGAGCTAATACATATACTTTAAGAAGCTTATATTGTCTATCAAATAGGCTCAAATATTGGTCTTTATTATTAAATACTGTAGTATACATGATTTCCTTCAGTTCCATAGAAAGTCATGAGAATCATGAAATAGTGTTGTACCACAACTTCAAGTCTCCATCTACTTTCTATCAAAGATAAAATCAAACTGACATTTTTTACTCACCTATCATATTATTATTTTTTTTTTGGCAAATAAAACTGAAGTCAGAAACATTATAATGAACATAATAAATTATTTTCTATGGCTTTATGTGGATTCCCATTGGAGAAGATGTCATTCTAATGAGTGGTGATCATGGGTTCCCAGGCACCTCTGCTAAGTCAGATAGTGACAATTAGCCTGTAGCTGAGGAGCATAACAAGGTTTGCCAATATGAAAAGAGGTATCAGAAATAAACATTTTAGTTTTCCATTAAAATCTTCAGTGTCTTCTTCCATCTGCTGATTTCCCATATGCTCCCCTGTCAGCTGCTCCAGGCCTTACTTCACATTCGGGTAGAGTGATCTAACATGCCCAGTCTCCCCCAATTCTCACCCTTGATGAGGCTTCAGACAACCTGAAGGCATCGCCCTTGCAGGGTATAACACTGGCACTGTGATGTTGGCAAAAATAGGCGATCCATCAACATTAAGAGATGGCACAAGTAGGTCTCTTTGGTTAACCAGAAGCCATCATTTCTTGCAGCATCTCAGAAGAGCTAAAGGTGACCTCCATAGCTATGGATATGGGGCCATGACGAGCATGGTGGGGTAGGGCTGTGGTTTGCCACCTTCCAGAGGACTATCTTCCTGAGCCTAGACAACCCAGCCTGGGCCCCTTGGGATTTGCTGTAAATATTTGTGTCTTCAGCCCACACTGTAAAATATCTAAGGTGTGGCTTATAAACATCTCTTGATTGTGGTAGTGTTTTCTAGTACCTTTTAGAAGCTGATTTATTTTATAATGTATCTTTCATGATTTTTTAAAAAACACACAGATGAAATGACATTGATTCAGAACCACCTGTCACGTACAAAGTTATCATAATATCATTGACTATATTCCCTGGGCTGTACCTTATATTCGCGTGACCTATTTATAACTTTTAATTTCATGTTTTTAAGAAATTGAGTTGGTAGTCTGAACATGCTAGATTAAAATAAGGAAAACATATTTTCATTATCATTGAAGAGGGTTAAATATACAGCAATATATATGAAGAGAAAGGAAAATGCGGCATAGGCTTACTGGAGTCTGTTAGATTTTTCACTTCGTCAAGTTATAGGAAATTGAAGAATTGATAGTAAAGGAATCCATCAGGGCAACTGTTAGTGTGTGTGTGTGTGTATGACAAACTTAATTCTAATCTCTTTTTATTTTAAATATTTAACATTGCAATTGAAGGCTCTCATCAAGCAGTTGCATAAAAGTCCATGTCAAATTCAGCCATTATATATGGATCAAATGAAATTTATAAGGAAGAAAGTAGCTTTCAGAATTAAGCCTTTTTTTTTTTTTTAACTAGAAAGTGTCCTTGTACATATTTACCTTCCAAGACGGACTGCTGTAAGTCACAGTGATGGAAAGAGACAAGGCTCTATAAAAAGCATTAAGGGGGATCAATTCTCGGCCAGAGCATCTTGGATGCTGGGTAGTGCACTCTGTCAATAAAAACATAACCACCTCTCACAGGATTTTCTTTTGTTACAGTGCTCCACAAATCTCCGTGAAAGGCTTATAGGAAAGCAGAAAGCATGCCCACTGTGTTGCAGTATTACTGGTCTCTGAGCTCCGTAAACTGCTTTCACTCTAATTACTAGGAAACTGGGCTCAGGTTTAATTTCAACAAATGTGCTTTCCTATGTTATTTTGACCCTGAACTGTCCATCACACCAGGTGGACATAGATTGGGAAGCATAAGGACTTTACAGTTCCAGGGTGCTTAATCTTAAAATCTTCCCTTTCTGTCCCTTTTCACCCCTTTTTATTGCTGTGACAAATTTAGGTTCTATGGTAGCAACTGATTCCATGGCACCTGGAGAGAGGAAAAGGCTCCTGAGAAGATGTCAGTTGAATTCCTCCCCCACCTCTGTCTGAGTTAGGGAAAAATGAGGCTTGTCCTATCTAATAAAGAGGGAATATGCTAATTGACCCTCACACATCACAAAGATGGAGGCGCCCACAGGCAATAAGGAGAGAATATGCTAATTGACTACCCCGCCCTCAAAGATGGTGCTACCCACAGCCACAGGATGGCTGGCAGGGGAGGGCAGTTGTGGGCGATCAGGCCAGCAGGGGAGTGGTTAGGGGGTGATTAGGCTGGCAGGCAGGCAGGCGAGCAGTTGGGAGCCAGTAGTCCCGGATTGTGAGAGGGATGTCTGACTGCTGGTTTAGGCGATGTCCAACTGCGGGATCGGGCCTAAACCGGCAGTTGGACATCCCCCAAATGGTCCCAGATTGGAGAGGGTGCAGGCTGGGCTGAGGGACAACCCCCTAGTGCACAAATTTTGTGCACTGGGCCTCCAGTTTAAATATAATTTGAATAGCCTAAGAAATAAAAGCAAAAGGCACAGAAAGAAGCAGTTTCAGTTTGTACCAATAGCTGCCAGACTCCAAGAGAAGCCCATCACTGGATATGTGGACATTGACAAGTAGGAAATGGAAGGAAACACCATTAGAGGACTGGATGTGTGGTCAAAAGACTCAAGTGTAAGTCATTGTCATGAGGGATTCTATGTGTAATGCATAACTTGGGAAAATTATGATCATTTACAACCTCCTTTTATTTCCCAACTGTAAAATGAGGGTGTAGTGATGGTTCAGCTCATTTCAGGTTTGTTAGGAGTATTAATAGAAGGATATTTTTAAATGGATTTTTAAAAATATATATATTTTATTGATCTTTTACAGAGAGGAAGGGAGAGGAACAGAGAGCCAGAAACATCGATGAGAGAGAAACACCAATCAGCCGCCTCCTGCACACCTCCCACTGGGGATGCGCCCACAACCAAGGTACATGCCCTTGACCAGAATCGAACCTGGGACCCTTGAGTCCGCAGGCCGACGCCTTATCCACTGAGCCAAACCGGTCAGGGCTAAAATGGATTTTTATTGCTGGTCTTCAGCTATTTCATCCTGACCTATGTCGCAATCATAGATCAGGATAAAATATCTTCACAAATTCTATGGCATGGAAAAAAATGAGCACTGATTGAAATATTGTAATTCTATTAGTCCTGGTGAATGTTAATCTCAGAAAAATTGGCTATCGTACTCACAATTCTTCTATTCTCTCTCTCTCTCTTTCTCTGTTCTGGTATTTCTGTAAGGATCAATCTCTGATTTTGTTGTTTTTCTTTTAATTGTATAAGTAGATAATATCTCTTTTGGGCTTAGGTTAGGTTGTTTTAGGTTTCATGTTTTGTTGTTATTTGGTTGCAGCCAGAGCCCAATAATTTCATTACTTTAGAGAAAATTTTTAGAGAAGAGAGGGGGTACTTCTATAAGAAAAGGTTACAGGAGACTTCATGAGGGATCTACTATTTAATGTATTTATTGATTCACTGATATGAATTAGATTCCTTCTCTATGCCTTGCAGTGTGCTAGATACTAAACATCTAACATCCCAGATCATCAGATTTGGTCCTGCCTTTATCACCTAATAGGCAAGGAAAGTAATAAAGAGGCTTTTTTTGTTTTTTAAGTAGCACAGTCTGACAAGGACCAATAAGGAAAGGAACAAGTTGCTGAGACTGAGATGAGACAGTCAAGAAAGGCTTCTTGGAGGAGGTGACATTTGCACTCACTTCGATAAATGAGAAGAGACTGCATGCGAAGAGATTGTGGAGAAGAGTGTATGATATGGGGATGGGGATAGTGTGCAAATCCTATATAATAAAAGGCTAATACACAAATCTACTGAACGGCGGTACTACCGGTTCCTATGATGTGCACTGACCACCAGGGGGAAGATGCTCAACGTAGGACCTGCCTCTGGTGGTGAGTGCGCTCCCATAGCCAACTTACCGTGGCCAACCAACCTTTTGCAGTCCCTCCCCTAGCCGATCAGCCCTGATTGGGACTGGGTGAGACAGCCCTGATCAGCCAGGAGGGCCCCCACCCACGCATGAATTTGTGCACTGGGCCTCTAGTAATTATATAAAACAAAATACAAAGGCTCTTTAGTGCAATAGTTCACTTCCTATGGGTCCAGGCTTCTGGAAAAAACAAAATTAATGGGGGCCATTTTTAGTTTTCCAGAACCCTGGGTAGTTCCTGGTGATTCATTTTTATATTTTTAATTAATTTATTTTATATGTTTTTATTGAATTTTTGGAGAGAGAGGTAGGAAGAGGGAAAGAGAAAGAGAGAGAGAACCATTGATGTGAAAGAGAAACATTGTGACCTCCCATGTATGCACCTCTACTGGGGACCAAACCTGTAACACAGGCCTGTGCCCTGACCAGGTATGCAGCCAGTGACTTTTCAGTGCAGGGGACAACTCTCCACCAACTGAGCCACACTGGCCAGGGCCAGGTGATTGATTTTTAGATCGAATTTTCTCAGCTTTTATATGACTTGTGTTGCTACCACACTTCAATAAGTTCTGTTGTTTATGAGATGAGACTTTTGTGATGAATCAGGGCTGTCTCTGGGGGAAAACCTTCATTATTCAAACAGTTTAGAGGGTTCTAAAACAGAAAACTGCGTGGCTGTAAATTTCAAATGGCTGTAATTCTCCCTCACCTCACTGGGAAGCTTAGATCTATTCCAAGCAAGTTTTAGGATAATGGTCTTGCCATTTCAAACTAACATCATCTCTCTGGGGCATTAATATTCTGTCAAAATTATTGCTGGCTGCATTGCTGCTTATGTTCTTCCTAATGATGGGGGGTGGAGAGAGAGGGAAGAGAGGGAAGAGAGGGAGGGAGGGAGGGAGGGAGGGAGGGAGGGAGAGAGAGAGAGAGAGAGAGAGAGAGAGAGAGAGAGAGAGGATGAATAGCAGAAAGAACACTTGGTACATTTGAGGCACATCCCTCTCTTGCCTTTGCTTTGCCTGGTTGTGCAGAGTAAGCAGGTTAATTATTGCCTTGAAATTGTTTTATGAAAGGTTTACATCTTGACATCTGCTGAGTCATAACATCAAAATGGTTTTCCCACGTTGCCTGTGAGATAAATCAGGTAGACTCTTCAGTAGCAGTATTGATTCTGCATTAATCACTCAATTCCTGTGCAACTCTCCCACAGTGCATGAGCCTGTTATTTCTTCCAGAACGCTGAGGTAGAGATGTGGCCTGTGTAGATATGAATGTAACTCTGATAAATCTAAGTGTATTTTTTTATATAACTTGCAAATTAACTGTATAACATTTGGCTGTTGGTGGTTGGTTGGCTTGCTTTATTTTACTTTGCTCTCATTGATCCCAGTCCTTAATAGGCTAAAAATGTTATTATTTGAATTAAAAGGTGCCCTACATTACTCAGTTGGTTTCAGTTGATTTTCTAAATTATTTATGTAAATGGTGATGGTAAGATTTTCTTTCACCTGTTGTGACCCTAACACAGTATAGTTGCTTTACATTCTCACAATCATAGAGGGGATAAACCCAGAATTTTGTTATAAAATTCAACATTTATAAAAATAACAAAATATTTGCTATAGAAAATATTTGCTCTCAACAAGTAACCTACCTCTTAATATAAAGAAAATATACTCTCTTTTATGGTTTAAAATTTAAGATTATAGACTTTAAACCACTTCCTTTGCACAACCTGATTAGTTTACCCTATTTATTTACTCTTTTCATTATTATGATAGCTAAAGCATTGCATGCTAATTTGGAAGAATATTTGAAAATAAATAAAATGCAAGGGATATGATATTTTGCTTCTAACCAGGACAAAGAAAGTCACAAAAGATTTCTGTCTCTGACAATCAAAACAAGCCCCCCAAAAAAATCACAGTTTTTCTGAGCCTATCAGAGACTTCTACATGCAAAGAAACCATGATACAAATTCTAGAAGGTAATGAGTCTGCACACATCTGGGCAGAATGATGAGAGAAGGGGGAAGTTGCTATTTACGGGAGTAGGGAGAAACAACCAAACCGTTAATATCCTTTTAAGAGCTGTGTCTTGGCCGACATGAAAAATTGGACTCCAAGGAATCCAGACATAGAACAAGTGTGCACTCTTCCTCCAACTCTTCCATGGCTCCTCACCGTGTGCTTTGAGGGAAAGGCTGAGTGCAGAACAGGTGAGCTGAGAAGACAGCCACTAGGCTTGTGTGGCCTCCCACAGCTACAACTACTATGTGTAGGTTGTTCAATCTGGCGCCCTACCTCTAGCAACTCATCTTTGTCAACTAAAAGAGAGAGTAACTATTTGATAAGTTAGCCTCCTGATTTAAATCAAGGTTTGTTTCTGAGTCAGAACACTTTTAACCGGCCAAGTTACTGCCCTGGCTCCTTGTTAATACAAAGTGTTCACCAAATACCACATATTTGAGAAGAATTGACCTTATTTAAAAATGAGAATAAAATAAATAAACATAAAAATTTAAGCTCTGCACAGCAAGAGCACTAGGAAAAGAAAGAAAGAAATGGAGGGAAAAGAGAAATAAGACACAGATGTTAGTACAACCTTTCTTCTGCAAATGATGTTGAGCAGGAAGATCTATTGGGGAGAAGTTTGAAATAATAGGTACGTGGAATTTCTCCGTTGTCTTTCATATTTGTTTTTTATTAGCTAGAGATTATGGAGACAATGATTCGTGATTCAGCTGAAAGCAATTAGGCTCCATTTCTATCATATAAGGACATGGATGCCTGTAGGAGTTATCTAGTTCCCTCTTTATTCTCTTTCATCCTGTCCACCCTCAAATAAGAAAGAAAGGAAAAGGAAAAGGATGCTTTTCTGATATAAGAAAGTAGCTTATTATATTTACGTCATAAGGAGAACAAGACAAGCATGTTACCAAGTACATTGTTTTAAACAACATTGCTAATGGGAAGTTAGTTCAGCTATTAACCTTCGACCTGTGCTCAATTCACGGGCACCTCTGTTTCAGAGAAATGTCATTGAACTGTGCTCTGGAGCTTCTGACTTGTTAACTTTGAAGTGACTGCAGGGGGATGTTTGCAGGGAAAGCCCAGTGAGAAGGTTAGAGGACTCTTGCCTCCCCAACTGCCCCGGATGGACATCTGAAACATCATGTTATTTAATGACCGGAGTGCAGGATAATGAATTCCTTCAGGAATAAGGGAGACATTTTAGGAAAGTTAGAAAAAAACACTTTTTGAACAAAGTATAAACATTTGCTTCACTCCTGCAGCTCCCTGAATCTAAGCTGTATCTTATGAACATTCGGTTTATATTCAAGCACCTTTTATGAGATTCTGCAATGTGGGAAAAAATGACGAGTGTGACCAAACTGTTGATTGTGGCTCTTTCGGGGTGTGGAAAATATGGTTGCTTGTTTTTGACTCCTTTCCACAGTTCTATACTGTGCAAACCTTCAATCACAATCATGTATTACTTTTGTAATGAGGAAAATCTTTATGAAGATATTTTATATTCCTTATGATAGTCTCATTGTGTTCAAATTATGTACAGAAACATTACCAAGAACAGTAACAGGAGTCAATACCTAAATGCTTTCCATGTTTGGGCACCTCAAGTATTTGATTATTCTAATTGCTAGCAATTCTGCCTTCTATCTCTTTGTTTCTCTAGCCCCGGCCTCTGTTCTCTGACCCTAGAGTAGTGATGGCGAACCTATGACACGCGTGTCAGAGGTGACACGCGAACTCATTTTTTTGGTTGATTTTTCTTTGTTAAATGGCATTTAAATATATAAAATAAATATCAAAAATATACATCTTTGTTTTACTATGGTTGCAAATATAAAAAAATTTCTATATGTGACACGGCACCAGAGTTAAGTTAGGGTTTTTCAAAATGCTGACACGCCGAGCTCAAAAGGTTCACCATCACTGCCCTAGAGCCTTGCCCTTTTTATTTAAATTGCAGACTATAGATGAGCAGCCTAGACATCACATGGAATATTCAAAGGTTAACACAGAAGGGAGAATTCAAAAACCCAAGTTCATAATGAAGTCTATTTTACTTAATCCAGGTCATAATAATTAATTTTTCCAAAGATAGTCAGGGATTTAAATATAAACCCAGAAGAATGTCCTTAGTCAGTGTGGAACAATTGAGAAGAATATAATGATGATGACAACAGTAACACATTACCATTTATTGAGAGAGGGAGGGAGAGGAGGGAGGAGAGGGAGAGGAGAGAGAGAGAGAGAGAGAGAGAGAGAGAGAGAGAGAGAGAGAGAGAGAGGTGCTGGTGGATTTTTAACAATCCAAAAGGCAACAAATAGAAAAATTTATGTTAATCTCAGAAATTTTAATATCAATCGCTATCAATTTCAGCTATTTTGTTTTTGTAGTCTCCTTTTGAGGCTTAATGGAATTTGTGAGATTACCCTTTGAAATTTTTAGTCAGATTTAGCTGTACTAAAGGATTACATTTCACAAAAAATAAGGTTTTATTTTACCTATTCATGATTTCTTTTTAGATTCCTACTGTGATTCAGAATCAAGATGGTTGCCAGCATGCCTAGTTATGCAAATATGGTACCCACATTGAGAATCTCAAGTGAGGAACTATCTATCTACATCTTCCCTTGCTCCCATACTTTACAGACTATATAGTGAACTGGAAAGTACACATGATACATATTAATGAAAAAAAAAACATGCAGCATAAGTCACTATTAATTATATATATTCACATGGACAAAAAAGTTCTAAAATGAGTACAATGATCATCTTTAGGTAAGAAAATAAACTTCATTTTTTGCTTTAAACTTTCTAATTTCCAAAATAAACATGTATTTTATAGTGAAAGGAAAGTTACTAAAACATAGAATAAAAAAGTATAACATAGATTATTAAGGCAATAGATTATAAAGTTTAAGAGGATGGTTCAGTGGATGAAGTACTACCTCCTGAACTACTGTAGGTGGCCCTAGGGCAGTGGTCATCAAACTGCGGCTCGGCAAACCGCAGCTCGCGAGCCACATGCAGCTCTTTGGCCCCTTGAGTGTGGCTCTTCCACAAAATACCGACTTCTGCGCATGGGCCACGAAGTTTCAATTGCATTGTACGTGCGCGCCCGCACGTGTTATTTTGTGGAAGAGCCACACTCAAGGGGCCAAAGAGCCGCATGTGGCTCGAGAGCAGTGGTTTGCCAACCACGGCCCTAGGGAAAGGAACTGGAAAATTTATAGAATTTAGGAAGAGAAGGAGAAATAAGAGCATGCTTCATGGATGCAATTGTATGAGGAAAAATACATGCACAAAGTAAAATACTTTGAGTTGTATTGACCTGTTTAGCAGAAGCAACACAACAGCTATTTAAATGTCCATTGATTTACTCAATAAGTATGTATTAAGAGCCATGTTGTGCTAGAACCCATAGGGTCTGGAACAAAAATGCCAGGTACAAAAGGGCTCCTGTTCTTAAGGGACTTATAATTTTGTAGAGCCATGCATAATAGCCAATAATTACAGAATGGTAAACATCAAGGTAGACGCAGTCATAGCCTATGGTAGAAACACAGATGGGTCTCTAACATAGACTTTGGGATCAAGAACAATTTTCTAGGGAAAGTCATGCTGAAACTGAGATCTGAAGTATCAGCAGGATGGCCATGGCAACTCTAGACAGAATTTCCAGCACCTTGGGAAGCATAGAACTGAAACAAGGGAGAGGAAAGCAGGTAGTTTTCTGTGGTGAGCATCTCCCAATAAAAACCTTGGGCACTGAATTTTCAAATGATCATCCCTAGATTATTCTGCACGTGTGTGAGCACTATTTGATGCTGGAGGGATTAGCATGTCCTGAGTGTAACTTCACAAGGAGCAGGCTCCTGAAAGCTTGACCCTGGTTTCTCTGGACTTTGCCCCCATGTACCTTCATTCTTTGTTGGATTCACTCTTTATCCTTTTGCTGTAATAAACTCTATGCTGATTTTTGTGAGTCTTTCTAGCAGTAACTAAACCTGGGGGTGGAGGTGGGCCTCCAAATACAGGATGATATAAAACTGGATTAAAGGAAATTTAACTGCAGTAAAATTTTACTTTGGACTACTTGATTCTGGCTCTGAAGATTAAAGGCTGCATGCTTATGTGATACTTTCAATGTTTAAACTTTATCAATTTACCCCTCTAAGCCCTAAACTTTAATTTACAGTGTCTGGGGGCTAAGTACTAGAGATTTCAGTAAATCTTTATTTTATGTTTTTGAATGATTTCAACTTTTGATGGTGAATGACAGTTGGGGATTTTGGGTTATAGAGTAATGCATACAAATTTGACCCTCCTTAATAATTGTTATTTTCAATCAGTGACATGATACACTTCTTTTTAATATATTTACAGTATAATGAGTTCATGAGAACCCTGCTATAAATATGTTTAAAGACTAAACATAATAATAAGTTGCGTATAGACACTGACATGCATAATTCATTGGTGGTAAGGTATATGCAAGTCCCAAGCTCTAGAGCAGTGATGGTGAACTTTTTGAGCTCGGCGTGTCAGCATTTTGAAAAACCCTAACTTAACTCTGGTGCCGTGTCACATATAGACATTTTTTGATATTTGCAACCACAGTAAAACAAAGATGTATATTTTTGATATTTATTTTATATATTTAAATGCCATTTAACAAAGAAAAATCAACCAAAAAAATGAGTTCGCGTGTCACCTCTGACATGCGTGTCATAGGTTCGCCACCACTGCTCTAGAGAATGGTAAGATAAAATTTTAATGACAGTTTTTACAACCCCAAACTCACCTATGCTCTTGAGTAACGGGAATATCACTTATCTCAATAGTGGATCTGGGCAGCTAAGTTGCAAGTTCTCAATGGGACATGTTCATGAAAGTTCTTATGGACCTGTGGGAAATTGGACTGAATCTCCATCTATCTTGTAGTTGCAACTATGAGCTTTACTATTTGTGTTTTTTAAAAGAGTAAAAATATCTGTTCCTGTAAGTGACCATTAAAAATAATTCACTAGTCACTTGACCCAGAAACCCCAGCAAAATTGTGCAAATTGAGAGATTCAAATCTTCCTGTTCACTGTAAGAACACTGTTGAGACTGCCCAGGCCAGCAAGAGTGTGCGCATTCAAAAGGTCACTGAGCATCTGAAGGAAACACTTTACAGAAGCCACGTGTGCCATTCTGTCGTTACAGTGATGAAGTTGGTGGGTGTGCCCCGGTAAACAAGTGTGGCTGGACACAGGGCTGGTGACCTAAAATGGTGCTGCTCTGTTTTAAGCTGCACATGATTAAAAATGCAGAAAGTAATGCAGACATTGAGGGTTTAGATGTAAACTCTCTGGTCACTGAGCACATCCAGGTGAGCGAAGCTCCCAAGATGCAGTGCGGAACTTACAGAGCTCATGGGCGGGTTAACCCAAACATGAGCTCTCCCTGCCACAGTGAGATGATCCTTATTGGAAAAGAGCAGATTGTTCCTAAAACAGAAGAGGAGGTTGCACAGAAGAAAAAGATATCAAACACTTATGGCCCAGGAGTAAATTCAGCATAAAATAAATAGCAATGAATGTAAAAACAAAAAATAAATGAATAAAAATAGCATTTCTCAAAGAGGCTCATTGAATATGTTACATTAGTATTAGCACCAAGATCATTATTAATAATAATATGTTACAAAGTAGCTGATATAGTTGGATTTTTATCTATAAATCATCTGGTCTCAAAGGAATAAAGTGGTCTTTGTAGGACAATTATTCATTTTTAAATGGTACCCAGGAGCTTATAGTACTCCACAAACTATGGAAGATTTGAGGGTGAGGGTGCAATTACTATCTTCCTACCAATCTAAAAGTAATATCATATGTATAGCTTCCTAGGGGGCCTAGGAATGCTGTTTGAGGGTCAATAAAATGTAAAGGTTAATAAGTAGACACAAAAACTATGCCATTTCAAGTATTATACGGTATTAGCTATTCATCAAAGACTGCATGAAGCCTTGGCTGGTGTGGCTCAGTCAGTTGAGTGTGGTCCCATGCACCAAAGGTTGCAGGTTCAATTCCTGGTCAGGGCACATGCCCAGGTCAGGGTGCTTGCAACTGACCTATTCCCCTCTTTCTCTCCTCCTTTCCTCTCTCTGTAAAATCAATAAAGCACATTTTTAAAAATAATGCATTGAGCAGTTAAATATGTGTAATCAAAAAGCAAAAAGCTATTTTTTAATGTTCCTGTAGAGAGTCATAAAGAAAACAGAAAATAATTGTCCTAAACAACAGAAGCAGGCTGTATTTGATTTTCTTTGCTTTATTCTTCTGTTGAAATCCAGCCTTGTCTTTGCAACTTGGGCAATTCCCAACAACACAACTAGAGGGTGTGTTGTTTAGCGAGTGTCCAAGGGGGATGGGAGCCAGGCAAAGAGCAGCTCTTTCTCCAGACTGTACAGGGGAAGCCTGTCTTGTAATACATTCAGTTTAATGTTGTTGCTTACAGACTGATCAACCTCGCAACTGTATTATCCCCTTTCTGCAATGCGCCTGAGCCTATTCTTCGTGTATTTGAATCAACATTAGCTACTTGTGCTCCCCAAAGTTCTTGACATCTTGCCTTGACAATCTCAGCCATGATCAAACTGAACCCAGAATGTATTTGTGAAAAAAAGAAGTCTCAGAAGGGACTATGCACTTGTATAGAATATGTTTAGCTGTGTTGTTTTTTTTAAGGACACATCTACCAACAAATGAAGCAGAAATAATTCTTAGAACTGCATAAATGCATTATACTTCCATTTAGCTGTAAGAATTCTGGGACAAATCAGGTTACAAAACATGTGAAAATTAAAATTTGAAATATTTATACATCACAAAGATAGCTGAAGCATAAGAAAGTCAGGCTGGAGATTTCTGCAAAGAGAAATAGAACTGATATGTCAGATTTGGTGACAGATTACTTATCATTCCAATTACATATACATTTTTTGGCAGTTTATTCTCATGGGTAACACTGAGCATTTTTCTCGTTAATAGTAGTTTTGAGGCAGTGTTATTTGCACTAACAAGGCATATTAAAATGAAAGCAGTGACTACTACAAAGCAAACAAATGTTCTAATGGCCAGGGGATCCTGGCTGGGGCCAAGCTGACAGTTCAATTATCCAAACAGGTTATAAATGACTGCATTGAAGACAAATGCCTTTTGGTTTCCCTCTCTGGGTATTGCTCAATAAGATTGAGAAATGTCAAAGAAAAGATGCCTTCTCTCTAAATAACTATATATATTTCTGAAATGCAATAAAGGTGTGTGTGCATGTATGTGTGTGTTTAAGAAAACCTGGGGCTTGCGGCATTTTTTTAAAGGACAAGTTAACAAGAGCAGGTTACTAGAATTTCAACAACTGAAAAGAAAAATTCTTTTACTGGTACCTTCATGAAATTACAACAAAAGTATTGTCAACGACAAGATTCTGAACAGATCTTCGGAAACACCACATAAAAATTGGGCTTTATCTAGTGGTTAGTATGAGATGTGAGGACAGTAATTCTAGTTTTTACTCTTTTTTTTTTTTGGTAAACTAGAAAATACCAAATGACATTTCGGCCAATCACTCCCTGATTAACAAAATACCTCATTTCTCTGATGAGGTTGCGTGAAAAGCACAGCTATGGATGGAATATGTGATTGAAGGCCTCAACTTGTTTCTGTTTGTTTTTCCTAATTACAGTGGGACTGTATCTTATAAAGTGATATGGACCAAAGTAGAAGAGAACTCTTCTGTGTCATGTGCTATCAATGCGGAGGTTCACAGAATTTGCGAAGCTTCCACACAAGAAGGATGTCATCACAGCATGGGAGCAAGAGCATACGTTTGGAACCAGGTTACCTTGGGTTCCAAGCAAGCAGTGCAGCCTTGGCTGACTCATTGAAGATCACTGACCTTGATGATCTATCTCTGAAGTAGCACTGACAATATGAGCTTTACTCAGGAATAGTAACCAATGCTCATAAACTCCTGGCACAATGGCGGGGCATCATGATGCGTGGTTGATGTTAGCTATTATTATTCCAGTGAGCAGACAGAGAGACATACGGTCATTTGTGTAGGCTCTGAGTGTCATGCACACCACGACCTCTCTTACTAAATCCTTCACTCCCGTCATGTAACAGGCGCTTAGTGAACATGGAATGTGCCAGATACCAGCTGCCGAGTGGGAATAGGTCAAACAACAACAACAAAGGAGAGTCTAAAAAGATCAAAATGTGGTCAGAGCAATAGGCAAGCTAACAATAATGTCAGTCCAGGGAGAGGTATACACTAGATGCACAGGAGGATGTGAGGACCGAGGCACAGAATCCAGACAGGTGGGCTCACTAAAGAAAGACCTCCCGGGAAGGTCATGGTTGAGTAGAACCTCAGAAATGAAGAAGGATTTCCTGGGAGAAAGTGCTGAGGCAATACTAGTAAGGGAGGCAACAACGTGAAACATTTCCTAATAACCCAATTACACTGGGAAAGGAGAGCATGGAGTATACTTCCCAGGGATAGACCTAGGGATATCTAATCTAGTAAGGAGCACAGGCTTACTACAGAAATTTAAAGACACAGAACTGGGTAATATTAGTTATATGTGGACAACATATTTTAAAATACTGTGCATTTTTTAGTCTAAATTTCTAGATGGGGTTCTTTATACATCCTACTTAACCTAATCTAAGACATCTCCATTAAGAAAAATAAGATAAGGTTGCGGGCACATCCCCAGTAGTAGGTGTGCAGGAGGCAGCTGATCGATGTTTCTCTCTCATCGATGTTTCTAACTCTCTATCCCTCTTCCTTCCTCTCTGTAAAAAATGAATAAAATATATTTAAAAAAAGAAAAAGAAAAAGAACATTGCATTTTATGATAAACAGCATCGGAATTAAAACAACAGATTGATACCATTTTATGTAAGCAGATGAAAGCCATTTATTGTATAAAAGAAGCAGTTTTAAAGCCGAGGTTATTTTAATGCTAACTAGCTATTTTTATTTTCTCCTATTGTTCTGATCATGTAGTGATGTGGGGATCAGCATTAATAGCATCAGTCAGCACGTGCATACACATCATATGTTTTACTGCATTAAGTCCTAGAGATTGATCACTGTATGTGTGGTCCTTGTCCTGAAAAAATGCATTAACATGTGTAGCTTGACCTATTTACAATGTGCCCACTATATTTTAATGCTCAATCCTATAAAAAGGTTTATTATACCCAATTTGAAGGTTTAAGCTAAAACCAAAAGATGGTAATTACTTGTCCACAGTCACACAGTTAAAGATCAGTTTCCAACACAGATTTGTAATTCCAAAATTTATATCCTTTTCTACTACATACACTAAGATATTTCTAAGAGCAACTTATTTTAAAAGAAAACAAAGCACAAATTAAAATTTAATTTTAATCAACTTTTATGAGATGATTTTCTAAACAAAATAACAACTAAAAGATATTAGCATGATGTTTAGACAAAACAAGTATATATAGACACATACTTTTCTTAATTTAATGCTTGGTTTAATACTGCAGTGACTCAAGGGTGTATACTTCAAGTTATATCTAGCTCTTTCCCACGTATTTTTTGTAAATTTTTATTTCTGTCTGTCATTCAATGGAAGCTTTTATTACTCAGCAAGGCCAAAATATTACTATTATTATTATCAACATCATCAATCCTGTGGTGACATGATTAATAAATCTGCATTCAAACAACATAAATGATCAATAGCCACACCTGTTACAATATTTTGAGAACAATTATTGCATGAAAGCCATTGAGATATCTATGGAACTTGTTTTGTAATTCACACATTTAAATAATAATTCCATTACCACTTATAGTGATATCAAAGTGATGGTTAATAGGTAGTGAAATCATGAGAAAAGCATTAAACTCATGATCCTCAGTTATCATCTGGTGCTTTCATTACATAGATGAGTTTTCTGTAATCTCTCCTCACCATTTATTAGTCATTTGTAGGCTTATGTTATTACCTTATAAGCACATTTAAGACCTATCGCATACTCATTTTAGTTATTTGAGTGCATTACTTTATAAAAAAAAATACTGAGCATCATTTTGAAGAATGGATTGAAGCAAAAGTTCATATTTAATTCATTAATATCACTCCTACTTCCATTCAAAATACTTAAATAAGACCATTAAAGTCATTTCTATAGTCATAAAAAGTAACATTAGAAGTATAATTTAATTTGAATGCTGGAGAACTAAGTTTGTTTGCATTTTTAATCACTAAATGTTGTTTCTAAATGTCCTCTTGCCTTTCTTCTTCAAGTCCAATATATCCTCCTCTGTGCACTTTGATTTCATTAGACTAGAACTGTCATCATTTCAGAAGGGATCCCATTATCAATAAGAAAACTATGAGTGCGAGTAGAGAAAAGCAGACAAAATGGAATGTTGGAATTGAAAAGGTCCATGGTAAACTGTATGGAGAAGAATTGATCTTTAAGATAGGGTTGTCTTCTCTAGCTTTGAGGAAAGAAGACTCCAGAAGAAAATTTTCAGATGGGGACAAATGACAGAGTTTGTTTCTGTATGTCACAAATCTTTGTAATTCTCTCCATTACTTCCAATCCATAGCACCATATATGCTTACTAAAGGCCCGGTGCACAAAAATTTGTGCACACGGTGGGGGGGGGGGGGTGGCCCTCAGCCCATCCTGTGCCCTCTCACAGTCTGGGACCACTCGGAGGATGTCCACCTGCTGGCTTAGGCCCGCTCCCCGGGGGATCGGGCCTAAGCTGGCAGTCTGACATCCCTCTGGCAGCCTGGGAGCCCTTGGGGGATGTCCACTTGCCAGCGGGGAGCAGGCCTAAGCTGCATTCAGACATCCTTAGCCCTGCTGAGGAGGCGGGAGAGGCTCCCGCCACCACCGCTGTACTGGCAGCCATTAGCCTGGCTTGTGGTTGAGCAGAGCTCCCCCTGTGGGAGTGCACTGACCACCAGGTGGCAGCTCCTGCATTGAGCATCTGCCCCCTGGTGGTCAGTGTGTGTCATAGTGACCAGTCATTCCCAGTCATTCTGCTGTTAGGATCAATTTGCATATTACCCTTTTATTATATAGGATTAAAATTCTGGCTCAAAGGTAGGCAAACACTCTTCCTCCTGAAAATCTCTTTTCATAGAGACTGATGTTTACATGGAGAATTATTGTAAAAGTAAAACTTTAAAAAATCTCAGCCAATAAAACACAACCCAGCCCTGGCCAGGTGGTTCAGTAGGTTGGAGCTTTGTTCCAAAGAGTTGTGGGTTTGATTCCAGGTCAGGGCACATACCTAGGTTGCGAGTTCAATCCCTGATGGTGGTGGAGGGGAGGTTACAGAAAGCAACCAATTGATGTTTCTCTCTCACATCAATGTTCCTCTCTCTCTTCCTTCCTCTCTCTCCAAAATCAATAAAAACATATTGCCAGGTGAGTATTAAAAAATCAAACAACAATCCAAATATACATGGTTCAGGTCCTAAATACCCAGGCTAGAATAAGAACTCATTGCAGAATAAATTCTCCAGACTTCCCCAGCCCATTTCTAACTTGCAGTTTCTTCTCTACACAACATGGCTGTGAGATCCCCTCTGTCTTTAATGGTAGCACAGTGTCATGAAAAGTGCCTTAGATTTGGAGAACTTAGCTCTGATTCTGACACATAAATGGGCATTACAATACAACTCTGACAAAGTCACCTAACTTCCCTAAATGCAATTTTACTCTTGAAAATAGCAAAAGAAAAATACTTTCTCTTATAGGATAATCTGTAAGATATGCATCTATAAATAGGATAATTTATAGGGTTGTCATAACTTTCAAATGAGGTTCAGTATGAAACCCAGTAAGTGTTTAAGAAACAAATAAAAAAAATACCCAATAACCTATTCAGAAAAGATTTTACCTTCATTTATTCTCCCCGCTTTTTCTTTTTTTTCCATCTAGTTTTCTGGTACCTGGCCCTGCAGTGGTCAGGGCAGTTGCATAGAAGCCCCCAAGTGTGAGAACCCCAATAAGAAAAGTGATTGGGGTATAGATGTAATTAATTACTCAAAAGGGAAATTGATGGGCCTCCGACCCAATCTAAAACGTAGTCACAACAGTATTCAAACAAATCAACCTTGCATAATACCATTCTCCATCCTCTCATTCCATATGAAATCTTAGTCCTCTGACTTGAAACACAGCGGAAGTAAATCAAAGTGGGTTTGGGCTCAAGTCAACAAGGTCCCTGGAGCATGCCCTGGCCAACAGACTCAGTACTTTCAGGAATGAGCAGGGCCCCCTTCAACTCACAGTAATTTTGTCCTATTACCAACAAGACCCAGTCAATAGCTTAGATCTCAAAGAATTTGCCAGCAGTTCCTCCTCTCTTAGGAAGGTAAGAAGTGAGGGGGGAGTTGAGGGAAAGTAAGTACACATTTCTTCTTCTTTCAGGATCTCAAAACAACAAAACCCAGACTCAAAGGCAAGGTGTGAAGATATCTGAATCAAGAGCCTCCCATAATCCTTTTTGAAAGAGTTGTCTTTAATACTCAGTAACTTGTCTGGGATGGGAGCTGACAGGAAAACAAATCCTAGGCTATTTCTGCAGTCTGTGGATGTCTAGACTCCCTAATATGGTTTGAAAGGCCTTTCATGGCATAGCATAGCTCTCAATAGCGTTTATTTCCTCTTGTCAAGATTCCTTCTGTACATTATCTACTTTAAAGGTGTGTGAGCTTGCACTTTATTTGTCATCAGGTGCATACAGAAGTTGTACAATATTATGAGGTAATAAATGCTAGGCTAGGGTTAAGTACAGAGAATCGGTTTGGCTAGACTGTGCACTTGTAGGTGGTATGTGGTAAGATGATATCAGCGAGGTGAACTGAGGTCATAGCATAAAGTTTATTTATGTATCAAGCTAGAGTTTGGACTTTTTCCTTAGGGCAATGGGAAATCACTGAAAAGTTTTTCTATGGAAGAGATCTGATTATATTTGAATTTTCATAAGACAGTTCGAACTGTTGTATATAAGATTGTTGAGGATAAATTGGGATTTTAATGACCAATTACGTGTCTTTGAAGATGAGAGATGTTGGTGATCAATACTAGGTTCTCAGAGGGGGAAGGGAGAGAACTAGACAGATCTGACAGGCATTAAGAAGATGGAAACCACAGGCCTGGATGAGTTATCCGATGTGGGGAGTTTAAGGCAATGGTGGGCCAGGAATGAATACCAGGTTATTGTCTTGAGCAAATGTCCCAAGAAAAAGAAAACCCTAAGATACCTTAGCTGCAACTGCAAGGAACACTTGCTCTTCATGGGTGTGGAATGCCTTTCTTTCCCCTTTTATCTGGATAAACTTTTAACACTATACTCAAGCATCACTTTCCCTAGAATGCCTGTCCTAGAGTCCCTTGTATGCCTGGGTCTTTAGGGATAATGTCATAATGGCATTCATCAAAATGTATTGAACTTATTAGCATCTTCATATTTACTCCATATTATTTTATGAGCTGCCTGAGGACAGAACCAGAGGCCCTCAGTTCTGTGTCCTTGATGCATTGCATGATGCATGATGCATGACACAGGGTGATCAATAAATAGTAGTTGACAGGTAAGTGGAAGGAAGAGAGAAAGGGAGGTTAGTAAATGAGTAATTTTCTCTAGTAAACAACAACAAAATCTCATTGTCTTAACACAGCAGATGTTTATTTATCTACTAGAGGCCCGCTGCACGACATTCGTGCACTGAGGAAGGGTCCCTCAGCCCGGCCTGTGCCCTCTTGCAGTCTGGGAGCAGGCCTAAGTCATCAGTCAGACATCCCCCCAGGGATCCTTAGCAGCATCGCAGAGGTAAGAGAGGCAACCTGGGAGAGGCTCCGCGGGAGAGGCTCCTGCCACCATCACTGCAATTGCCAGCTGTGAGCCCAGCTTGTGGCTGAGCGGAGCTCCCCCTGTGGGAGTGCACTGACCACCAGGGGACCACTCCTGCATTGAGCATCTGCCCCCTGGTGGTCAGTGCACATCATAACAACTGGTCGTTCCGCTGTTTGGTCGATTTGCATATTAGTCTTTTATTATATAGGATTTATCACTTACTCTGTAGTCCTAAGCAGGTTGTGAAGCTCTTCTGGGTAAGTGTCCTATAAGTATCTCACCTATAAGTGATCAATCAAGGACAAGACTGCTCTCAGCTTATGGTTCCACCACCTTCTAACTTGGAGGATAAGCAGTCAGCAGACGGGGGGAGGAAAGCATACCAAGTAAGAGTGAGCTCATTTGCAATCAGAAGTCATTGCAGGAACTAGATTTATATCCAGTCTCTGAGCACGGTAGTTTGGGAATGCAAACATCAAAAAAAAACAACACATGGATAATGTTGTGTGCTAACAGTTTCCAATAAGAGGATATAAAAAGGAAGGGAAGGAAGTAGAGAGGGTAGTTAAGTGATTACATATGACTAGAATTCAAAACATAAGAGTCCTAATATGTCCCAACATTCAAAGAGGAAAATTAGTTACATAATGTATGATTGATGACTTAATATGCACCCTGACAAGTGTGCTAAGAACATCACTATTATACAGATCCAGAATCAGGAACATGAATTATAAAGTGAGAAAATACAGTCACAAAATAACTTTTGATATCACCAGATGTGCAGAATGCCACAAAATGAGTGCATTCATGCATTCCTATATTGCTTCCAGTATCTCATCTCTTAAACATGTATTTCACATATCATAATGTTGAATTTTATGCTGCCTGAGTTTCCCTTCTCATTCACGGAAAGGTTAAAGAATATAAACTTGGCAGAGGGAGTTTTCTTTGCTGACACAATATCAGGCAACTTATTAAGAAATGTAACACAGGAGTACGCAGAGCAGAGATGAATGCACATATGCTTAAAACTCATAACCTGATCTTCTTGGAGTCACTTATGGTTCCTAGAATTTATAGTAGGAATTTTATAATACAAACCTCCGTCTCAGGAGGTAGCCTTACTATGCAAAACATTCCCCTAGTTATCTAGTTGTATTTATGTGTTTCAACAGATTTGTTCTGCACATTTATTTTTAAACATAAAATTAGATTTCCTTGCTGGGTTTTTATAGCAAAATTAGCATATTCATAACATTGAAGGTATAATGTCCTTATTATTGAAAGTCTGCCTCTGGAACTGCACTTCAGTAAATATGTCTTGAGGTGTATTCATGAAACTGTAACAGGCAGTGACACTGCATAATATGCAAACACCAAGGTAAGAATGGGTATGTTAAAGGGAAAATGTAAATCTGAAACCTGAGTCAAGCGCTTCAAGGCCCTTTTGCTGGGTAATTGACATGGAGTAACCTAGTGAAAGCATTCTTCTCATCTTCAATTAATTTTCCAATTTCTTTGTCTTATTTACTACATAGATTGTTTAGAGGATAAATTATATATATAGTGCTTACAAAAGCTATTGAATAATAAGTTATAAAACCAATCACCCTGCTGAATTCTTTCAAATTGTGACTACAGGAGAAGCACTTTATAGGATCGTATAAAAAATAAGGTCTAGCCCTAGCCGGTTTGGCTCAGTGGATAGAGCATCAGCCTGTGGACTGAAGGGTCCCAGGTTCAATTCCGGTCAAGGGCATGTGTACCTTGGTTGCGGCCACATCCCCAGTGGGGGGTGTGCAGGAGGCAGCTGATCGATGTTTCTAACTCTCTATCTCTCTCCCTTCCTCTCTGTAAAAAGTCAATACAATATATTTAAAAAAAAAAATAAGGTCTAATACTACTAAAATATCTGTTTTAATATTTCTTTCATATTGGAACATTGGGGTCAGCATCCTAGAAATCATAGTGGAAATAACACATCCTTGCAATCCTAGGATAACTTTTACATTGTTGTGATTTGGTTAGATTAAATATTATGTAGGGTATGTATATTTCATTTATAAGTGAAATTGGTTTTTCAGTATTTTTTATTCTTTGTGTCTACTTATTATATCAAGTTATACTAGCTATAATGAGTCTTAGTGTGGAAAGTGTCTTATAAAAAGTGTCTGCATAAAGTAGCTTGTATAAAGTATCATCTCTTCTATTTCTATCCTTTGGAACAATTGAATAAGATGAAGGTTATCAGAATTCTGAGGTTTTGGTAAAATTTTTCTGTAAAACAATCTTTGTCTTACCAGTATATTTGTGGAGAGGTAAGTTGGTGGGAAATATGTAATCTAATTCCTTTGATAATTATAGGCTTATTATGGTTTTCCTTTCCTTCTTAAATCAATTTTGACAAGTTAATTATCTTTCTAAGGTATTATCCATTTTATTTAAGTGTGTTAGTTTGTTAATTCTGATAAAATGTCTATATGTGTTTGAATGGAATGGAAGCTCTAGATACATAGATTAGATACATAGATAGGTAGATATTCTCTAATTGTTGAACATAAGATTAATTTACAATATCAAATTATTTTTTATTATTAAAATATGTTACTTTCTGAAAGAAGCAGGTTAAAATCTGTTTCTGATTATAAGCTATCAAATACTACTCATAATTTTGTCTTGCTTTTAATTTCACCTGTTAACAATTAGATCTGTGTAGTTATGTCCTTATGGTGAGTAGTTATTGTATCATTTTTGTCCTTAATCAGTGTACTTCATCCTTATTAATACCTTACCAGCAGGTTTTGATTAGTATTTTCCTAGTGTCTTTTTATTGTCAAACTTTTTGAGTCATTATATATTCTGTCATAATGTTTATAAATATCTTAGAGTGAGTTGTTTTATATGTGATTTGAGATGGCCTTTTAATAGGTAACTTTAATGCATATATGTATGTTAATATAATTTTATTGATTTCAGAGAGGGAGAGGGAAAGAAAGATAGAAACATCAATGATGAAAGAGAATCATTGATCGGCTGCCTACTGCACACCCCTGACTAGCGATGGAGCCCACAACCTGGGCATGTGACCAGACCGGAAATCAAACCATGACCTCCTGGTTCACTGGTCAACAGTCAATCATTGAACCATGCTGGCCGGGCTAATATGCTAATGTGTGTGTGTGTGTGTGTGTGTGTGTGTGTGTGTGTGTGTGTATCACTGAATATTTAGTTTATACTATCATCTAGTATTATGATTGTTAATTATCATACCTTGGCTTGGTTTTTTACTTTTCCCTTTCTGAACCATCTTTCTTCATACCGAATGAAAAAAAGAGATCTTAGTTTGAATTTTGATCATTTTCTACTTTATACGTGATTTTTAATCTGAGAGTGGAAATCAGTTCTATCTTTCTATCACCTGGTTGGCTATATTTTGTATCAATCATGCCAGTGCTTATTTTGCATTACAAACATATTTTCCAATTTATTCACATAAGACTACTTATGGAAAATAATTATTTGAGCATTTCTACTAATCTCCTGTATACTAAATATTTCTTACTTAAAAAAATCATTTAGAAGTTCTTTCATAGAAAGTTTCTGACTTTTAAACTCTGAATCTCTACATGAAAAAAAATTCTTAATATTTTCAGTACTAAGTAATAAATAAGCCATGTTTAGAATGTTAGTCTGACAATTTTTAAAAAACACATTGAAAATATTATTTTAATGTTCTACTTGATCAGAAGTGTATTGGCTAGTTGTTTCAGTGCACAAAATACATATTTTCTTAATGGAAGCTTTAAAAAAGCAACTAGAAATTTATGGTACACTTGTGTTACTTATTTAAGCATTACAAAAATATGGTTTGAGTTTATTTAGAAATAGTACATTTGAAGGTGAACTTATTTGCAGAAAATTGGCTTGATTTCATGGGTGAATGGGGGATAGTTTGCATTCCCATGGATGCCTGCAACACGGAGGTCCGATATCATGGCAGTGAGAGATTATAAACAGGTGACACCCAGCTATCCCTGTTTCTGGTCTAGCAGACACCCCTTCTCTTTTTGTGGTAGAAAACCACTCAGTAAGCTAAAACTGCCATGTTCCCAGATGGGATTGCTAAAGGAGCGGAAATAAATTGCGTATTTAAATTATGCCTTTGGAATATCTTTCCCCCCCTACGACTACATAGATATAACCATGGCCTTTTAAAGAATCTGTTCTGCTTCTGTAGCTTGCTACCAAAACTGGCAGAGCAAAGTGTCTGCTGTAGGTTTGACATTAAGACAAGTGCTTAACATAACATCAAAAAAGCATACAGACAGTGATGGATAGTTTAATGCCATCTACCAATATCCATTTCCAGTCCCAAGAGATGACTTTAGGAAGAGGGAATGGTGTGTGTGTATGTGTGTAAAAGAGAGAGAGAGAAAGAGAGAGAGAGAGAGAGAGAGAGAGAGAGAGAGAGAGAGAGAGAGAGAGAGAATGAGAATGAATGAATCTGGATATCCAAAATAAAAATAAGGGAGTCAGATATTTCCTAAAATTTGAGAAAATGGCATTAAAAATGGTGCCATCATCCACAGCCTCAGATGCTCTAACAATTAATTTATTAAACTGAATTCGTACTTAAAGGCCCTCTTAAAGACACCAGGGTTGCAGCAGTGAGCAAAACAGATAGAAATCCTGTCTTAACAAGTCTACACTAATGTGGAGCACAAGATAAAAATAAATGAGTAAGTAAGACTTATAGTATGTCTAGTGATGCTAGTAGCTCAGAAAAGAACCATATAGAAACTGGGTAGGCAATGCCAAGGTGAGTATGGGAGAGAGAGAGAGAGAGAGAGAGAGATAGAGAGAGAGAGAGAGAGAGAGAGAGAGATCGCGCGCGCAAAATTTAGGTATGTGACCAATGAGGGCCTTACTCAGAAAGTAATACCTGAAGGATATGACAACCCAAGCTATGTAGATATCTGGGAGAAAAGTTCTGCAGGGAAAGGTAAGAGAACATCCAAATGCCCTCACATGCGGAGCTTGTCTGCTATATTCTAAGGGTAAGGTATCCCATACAGTGGTGGGGGTGCGGGGGCCGGGTGGAGAGTTGAAAAGGGTAAGAGCAATATGAGGTGAGGTCAGGGAAGGGACAGGAGCCAGATTGTATAGGGGCTTGCAGCCATTATAAGGAATCCAGTGTAAGGAATTATTTTAAGGTATAAAATAAAAATTCAGACAATTTCCTCTTTGTCATGCCTCGCATTGAGTAGGTAACTACATTTTATACGCCTACCCCAGGAAGGTTCATTGAATTCTTTTGCTTCTCTCACTTCCCATTGCCACTGCACCAGATCAGCTCTCTCCATCTCTTGCTAGTACAATTACAACAGCCACCATACTGGGCACTCTGATATTCTCCATCCTCCACATTGCCATGACAGAGGTCTTTCTCAATCCCATTAAAAACGCAGATAAAAACACATAAAGATTAAACACATTTTCATCACGACATGATAAAGCCCAGATGCTAGCATGGCATTGGGGAACTGCACAATCATCTCAAGTTAATTTTTCAGCCTTATCTCCAGGGACTATTCTCTCCCCCAACCTCTGTACACCTGTAACAATCCATGCATACCTCATTGGAATTAGTTAGCATTGTTTCCACAACAGCAAGCCTCAGTGTCTTTGCTCTCAACACATTATTGTATCACTTAATACTCTTTAAGGCATTGGGCTCTGTGTCTGTGTTATGAGGGTGGTCCCTGCATGTGGCCTTATGGTGCACATTCAACCTACTAGGCCATGTCTGGATATTTCTGTGGTGAGATCACTTGGATGCTCCTAGCAGAAATATCAAGGTACTTGATGATAAGGAACAATGGCTAGACGCTAGTGGATGAAGCAAATTCCTGGGTCTAGAACATGGTTAAGAATGTGAGCCCCAGAGTCTGATGTTTGATGCCGAGAAAGTGGGCTCAACTCCTGTATGTAAATTAGAAATAACAACAATGCCAAACTCATGGGGTTATTACAAAGATCATCACAGTGCCTGTCATTATCATGTTCTCAATCAATGATAGCTATAGTGAATATTATAAACTAGACCCATCATGCCACAGTGGGGAATCAATTCACCCTGTTAAGATAGATTCAGGTGTAGGAATAACACATGAGGTCAAATGAAAGGTAGTGGGATTTAGGGAAAGATAAATAATGGCTCTGCTCTAAGGGGACTCCTGGAGCAGGTGTACTTACAACACTGATACTGGGTGCCACCATGGATTTGTGGATTCCTTGGGCAGTGGCTGGTCTCCTGGGGGCCCCATTGAGAGATGACCACAACACACTTACACAGCAACTACATACCTTCATGCAAGGGTCACTCATGAAATAGTATGGAGAGTACTCACTGCTTAGAACCAGAGTTAAACAGAGAAGATAATGTGCAATATATCAGTGGGTTTGAAACCACAAAATGATACTTTGCACTATTTTATAATTCAATTCTACCCCCAAGTTGGTGCAGACAAGATAATTACTTGCTATTATATATATTCCTGGAGCCTATTGCAAGGAATGACATATAATAGGACTCAATATGTTTTTGCTGAATGAATTAATGCTGAGTCTTTACTTCCTCTCGGCAATCAATATTTTAATTACATTGGTGGCAGTTATGGTTAATTCATGAAGCACTAATGGGAAACAAGCACATTGCACGGGAAGAAAATATAGAAGGGACTGCAACAAACAGCATTATGGATACCATTAGGTAAATATATTAGTCTCTCTTCTCCTCTTGCCTGATGCTAGAACCTTCATCCCATCTGGAATAAAACAAAAGGCTTCCTGCCTTCTGTTATGGTCATTTCTATTTATTTTACAACTGGTCTTGCAGTCTTTGAAGCTTAACATGTTGGTGCTACCTTGACTTCTTTCACCTCCCCCACTACTTTAATCAATCTATATTTGTTGAGCATCTACTATATGCCCTGGCATACTGTTAGGTGTTCAAGTAACAACGATTAAAGAGGAAGTGCATGTTTCCAATGTGCTCCAATTTTTATTGTTGGGAGAGACAAGTAACCAGGGAAATGCTAAGTCCTGTTTTTGAGAAACACAGAGAGATACAGAAAGTGATACCTGGGTGGGATCTTGAAGGAGGAACCAGGCCAAATCATCTAGATAATCGATCTTTCAGAAAGCTTTGGTATCTATATACCTTTTTCTGGGAATTTGGTCACAAGCTATTTTTAAGGTAAGTGTTAATTACCTTCACAGATATTTTACACCTCATGACACTCTCCCCTCTAAGCTGCATGAGGAGTGCATGGGTCAAACCACTCATTTAAGTTTGACAGGGATTCCTTTTCTATACTTTGTGTTGAGTTTAATTATTAATAGTGCCCTATCCCACTCTCAGAATGTATTGACTTAAGTAACAAATTACATGGTCACCCTATTAAAGACTAACCAAGAAGCCTTAATGTTTGCTTCTGCCTGACTAAACGTGGAACAGGTGACTTCCTGTGTCCAGGCCCTTGATTTCCCTCTTACCTACCGCCCCCCATGTCCTTTCAGAATGTAGGCGGCCTGATGCCACAAGTCTCCCTCTTCCTTTTTCTTAGAGCATTTACTTTAGAAAACTTGTAACTGTAAATTCCCTCCCTGTCCCTTTGAGATGTAAACCTTTTAAAATGCCTGGTGCCGGTTTTACAAATAATGAATGTCTTTCTTAGGAGCCTGGGGGACATACCTTTTAATGTAACCATCAAGGAAGATCCCAGTCTCTTGAGAGCCGGTAGGAGCCTAACTGTGGTGATGTCTGGCTCCAAGCAGTAAAACTACCTCCTGGCAGGATGATAGAGAATGTTTACTTTTGCTTTGGGTAATTAGCAAACAGACATGAATGATCTCTCCTCTTCCACCTCAGCTCTTAACAACTTTTCAGCCCCTTGTTCCAGCAGAATTCAATTCTGGTCTCTCCCCTCTATTACAATAGCCTTGAATACAGTCTTCCTTGCTTGTTCAATTTTGCCCAGTGCGATGTTTGTTTCAATAATACTACGTCTGCTGGGGGTGGAGACGAAGATCAGAAAGAGGTCTCCAGCACCTTCTCTGCACAACAGACATGTATCCGACTGACCACTGCACAGCTCCCCTTGGAGACCTGCGCGGCTTCTCAAACTCACCATGTCCGATACCTGCCTCCTAAAGTCCACCCACTGACTGCTGGACCAGAGCCACTACACGCACAGAAACAGCGCCTTCTGGCCACTTCCTCCTTTTAGCAAATAGGAACTTTATTGTGCTGTTGGCTCACAAGTCATTAACTCCTTTTTATTTTCTCCTGTGTCTGATCCATTGGCAAAACCCACCAAGTCTAAATACAAAATATATTCGAGATTTATTTATGACCGCCTAAGCATCCTAGTTCAAACCACCGTTTTCTCTTATTTGGACTATTTTAAAACATACATTCCTAAATGCATTCCTTGCTTCTAATCCTCCTCCCTCTACTTCCCCCACCGAGAAAAAGACAATTCTTAACCAACAGAGCTGTCCTGTTAAAAGAATCGTCTGTTCTAAACTTGTTTTGACTTGCACATCAATCAGAATAACAGCCAGAAAACACTCAGTGCCTTTGTGGTGGACTGGAATGATACACCTTGGGGAGTGGACCACATCACGGAACCAGCTCAAGACCTTTGTTAGCATTTCCGAAAAAGAGGTGCTTAGCTTTCCTTAAGGCACCTGGTAACCATCACTGCCTTTGGAGGCTTGGAAATGATTTTTTCTTTGGCCAGGCTGTATTTTATGAGCTGAGGTCTCTGTTCTCATTCAGTTATCTTACTGTTGTATTTGACATTTCACTTGCTGCACAGAGATTGTTTTTATCCCCCAAAGAAGGGCAGAGTTTGGCTTTATACTCAAGATCACGTTATGTTTGTGTGTGTGAGAGAGGAAACGGCTCAGCACAGTCCACCTTGTTCTCCGCACAAAGACATTGTTCGCATTTACATTGTCACCTGACATACTTTTCATGCCTCCACTCTGACTAGTTTGACTAAACTGGGATGTTGGATCACAAAAACTCCCAGCTTCAAGTCATCCTGTCAAACTCTTTTTTCCCTACCCACATCCATAGTATCGCTTACCTTTAGAACAAAGGATTTTGAGTTGGAGCTCTTACTAATCATTACAGGTAAAGGGTGTAAAGAAGTCTCTAATGGTTTGCTTGCACCTTGACCTTGGGCCGAACAGCTATTACAGGGAAGTCGGCAGGCACAGATGGTTCCTTTTCTTGGCCTGGTACATCATGGCCTCTTCAAACACAATTCTGTCCTTGCCCAGAGGAAGCGACACTTGGGAGTTTTAAGCAGTTTGCTCAGGGTTAAGTGCTACATTTTTTAACAACTATAGTTGAAATGAGACAACTTCCGAAGTTTTGCAAAAAGCTTTTGGAACAGTATGCTAACAGGTATTTGTTAACACATGTAAGTGTACCTGTCAAATATACTTTTTAATGAAAGAGAGTTCAAATATTCTGAATGAAATTAATAGTAAAAAGCCAATATAGTGTTTTCCAAGCAGGTTGTTCTAGTTCGCTGCCGAGCTGTGCCGACCCAGCCTTTTACCCGTATAGTACAAGTGTGGGGAAGTGGTGGGATGCCAATTCAGAAGCCTCCTTGCAAGAGTGATTGAGCTGCTTCCTGGGAGAGAACTGATGAGATAGCAGGATAGAGAGCCAAGCGAGACAAGCATGCTCATTACAGAACTATCCTGAAGCAGTAATCCTATGAAGGGAGGGACAATGCTGAGAACAGCATGGCATGCTGTCCAGCACTTAGATTTACCTCTCATGCATGTGTGCATATGGAGGTGGTAGTGGGAGAAGAAAGGGTGCTTTGTCAAACTATCAGAGAACTAGTATCACTAGGTTAAGATGTTTTAAATCCTGGACACTGACTAGCTTGGCACCTTCAATTTTCCTTTTCTGCTCTCTGGTGTGAGCCAACCCCCTTATGGTTGGGACATTTATTTTTTTAGGCAACCAGATTGTCAGCCAGGTTTGGAGGATGAGTAAGCAAGATTGTATTAATCTTAAGTCCTATGTATACCCTTTCTGCATCACCTTTTTAAAAACATATTGTTTATTGATTTTAGAGAGGAAGGACGAGGGAGAGAGAGCTAGAAACATCAATGATGAGAGAGAATCATTGATTGGATGCCTCCTGTATTCTTCCCACTGGGGATTGAGCCTGCCACCTGGTCATGTGCCCTGACCAGGAATCAAACTGTGACCCCCTGGTTCATAGGTCGACACTCAACCACTGAGCCACGCCAGTCCAGTATGTCTCATCTTTATGAATCACCATATTTAACTGAATCTAAAATAATAAAATTCGATAACAAATGACTTTCACTTTTGACTAATTCATTACTTTTTTTAACTGCATCTTTACAAAAATATCTTTATTGCCACATACTATGGCCCATGGATAGGTGAAAGACAGGCCATAGACATAAACAACTGTCTCTAATATTCACATATACTACATGTCTTTTTCCTGTATTCCAATATACCTCCTGCTATTATTTCTTTTGACATTTGCAACCTCTTGCATATTCCCAAATATTCAACTCTCTTGGTTCTACACATCAGTTTATGACATCTATCTTGAAAACTCTCAAGGTAACAATCTATTTAAAGATTTCTAGGGTAAAATTCTGCACTATCCATAATGTTCAAGATTTATAGTTTTTAAGTAGTTTCCAATAAAAGGGTTACAAGGATATTTATAGCCAATAGCAATATACCAGTTTAAACTTGCTAAGTAGTTAGCCCATCCTAAATAGATGGACTGGTTTCCCACCTGACTTCTGCATGCAAAGAGGGCCTGATCCTGCCAATAAGCAAGGAGTATAGTACGGAAAGGCACAGCGCAACACCCCCAAGGAGAGCCTTGCTGATGGTAAGACTTGTTAAACTACATTTAGTTGCTGTGTCATATAATTATGACCTCCTACCTTCTGAGATGACCCAATTGATAGCTGTAAAGGATTCCATACATGGGGAATTTTCTTTGAGTAGATGATCTCTACTGTTCTTAGCCTCTCTAAATGTCTGTGGCTCTAAAGCAACTGGCTTTTTTCTTCATTACAAAGTGGGGCGGAGAGCACATATCAGAATTGAAGTCTTTGACAATATAGTAAACATACTTTTATCAAGGAAACACATTCTTCAGAGTCCATTCATGCAAGGAGTAATTAATAATTCACTGCTTTCTCAAAAGTTCCTATTTTGCTCTATTTTTATTTTTCTCTCAGTACAACTTATAAAAAATAGGGCTTTGGACTCAAGAGTCATAAAATTTATGATTTCATGCCCAGAATGGATAATGAATATTAATAAAGGGAAGATGTGTTTGAACATCTCTGTCAAGACTACATCAAAAGTAGAAGTTGGTCTGCTTAATGTGTATGTGTGCAGGAACCTAACTACCATTCCTTCTTGAATACTTCTTATGAAAATAAAAAAGGCATAACACCCAACTTCTGTATATAGCAACTATATGGAGATAATAGTAGTTGGAGAGCGGCATATGGAGACTGAAGTAGGGAAGGAGAAAGGTCATAAAGAGCTTTCTGCACTAGGTTAAGGATCTTGAACACAATCCTGAAGTGATTGAAATACCTGAATATCTAAAGCAAAGGAACAGCATAATCCAAGAAATATCAACAGTCAAAATATAATAATTTCTGTACAGACATATGAGCTCTGCAATGACTTAAGCTTCTACTATAAGAACACCCAGTGAGAAATAGTTTGGATTGAGCAAATACAAGGCAAACAGACAACTCATTCATTTTAATATGCGTTTTAGTCTTTAATATGACCTGTTAATTTGTTTTGTTTTTTATCTTTCTCTTAGTGATAGAAATTTGGGGCATTATTTTCTTTCCCATGTCTACTTCTTAGGAGTGGTCTGAAAAAGGGAAAACAGACATAGCGGTTGTTTGCTAAAATCATCTTTGTGTCGATTTGGAAATGGCAATGCTAAGAAGAAGGTAAAGGAAAGGGAGTATCATTACCATGATGAAAAGATCAAATACTTGCTAGAAGCAGATGGTTTATGAAGGTTAAAAGTTAGTTTTAGATGGAAAGAAAAAGATGGGAATGAATGGGTGAGGCAATATTCGCTAATTCAAAATGGAAAGACAACTGGACCAGTAAAAAGTTATATATATTAAAAAACAAACAAACAAACAAACAAAACTTTAAAAATACTTAAAGGCATCCAGCAGAGACATGGCTAGAAGTTGTGTGTAAGGGCCAAGGTGTCACAGGTATGCATGTCACACTGAAACTCAACCTCTCTCTCTCCATCTCTCTTTCTCTCAACACCCCAGGGATACTAGAAGTGTTTTTAGTTATTGCACCCAGCCATATTATAAAAATAAAACTAGTCTACTCACTTTTTACATGCCCACTTTTACATTATTTGTATAACTTAATCCTCCCCCATATATCCAAATATAAGTACCATTATTGAATGTACTTTAAAAGACAAAACTGGAAACAGCCTAAATGACCATCAACTGGTGAATTAAAAAATAAACAAACCAAAAGGTGGTATACCCACATGATGGGAATTTATTCAGAAATAAGATGAAATGCACTATAACATAGTAAATCTTAAAAGAAGCCTTCTCAATTGTTCACATAATGTAAAATTCCTTTTATGTGAAATGTCATGAAGAGACAAATTCATAAAAACTGAAAGATTAGAGGTTGTCTGGGACTAGGACAGAGAAGTGAGGGGAGGGGAGGGAAAGGTTAATGACTGCTAATGGGTTCTTTCCTGGAGTGTTGTCAATGTTTAAAATTAGTGTGCGGTGATGGTTGCACAACTCGGTGAACATACTAAAAGACACTGAACCATACAGCTTAAGTGGATGAATTGTATGGTGTGTGAAATTTATCTCAATAGAGTTTAAATGGTAGAGCCAGGATTTATACCCAGGCTGACTGTTGTACCTGAACTTGTAACTAAAACACTAATCAATCTTCTTCTAGTTAGATATGGGGCTTGTCACCACTAGTTGCCTTCTGTGAACTGCAAAAGACATCATTTCTATAGATTCTCTTACCTCTTAATGACACCTAAATGGCGACGTCTAGGCAGTGCAAGCTATCAAATGAACTCTCCTCTGCTTCAAAATGATAAAGCCTATGGCCTCATTTTCCTCTTTTGAAGAGACACTATCCTTTCTCATTTCGAAGAAAAATGTCACTGAAGCTTCTTGATTCTATTGTCTTCATCTCTTCTCTTACTTCCTTCATCTTTGACTCTTCTCTGGAAATTCTGTTTCTCTCCATTGCTAATTCTCTAGCTAAAAACACTCAGAGAGTCCCTATCCTTAGGAGGTAAACACCACGGAACAAGAAATGTTTCTGTGCCTTTCCCTCCTCAACCTATCACCTTGCATCTTGCTTTATAGCTTCTAAACTTCTTTAAGAGATTACTTGATGGTTCTGTTTTTCCAAATTCCACTTAGGCAAAACCTCATGCCTCAAGCCAGAGAGGCTTTCAATCTTACTGCTTACCTGTGTTTTTTAAATTTGGCTTCAGATTATTTTCTAATGGCCAAATCCAGCAGACTTCTAAACCCCAAATCAGGAGGCAAAGTGGAATCTTCACACGAGACAGACTTAGGCTTCAGTACTTAACACCCAAGTCTGCCACTCTCTGAATCAAAATTTCCTATTTTAACTAGTACAGCAAAACATTGCAGTTGCATCAGAAAGACTCATCAACCTTCAAGAGTGCTAGACATACACTTAATAGATATTGAACCTTCCAAGTTAACACTTCCGGATTTCCAGAAACGAAGAAACAGATGTCAGCGAACCTGATCTTTCAGTGATACTGAGTGAGCCTTTAATAGAAAATATGCAAGGTGGATGCAAAAACGTTGCTCTGAGGAAAAATAAAACTATTTGTGCAGGTTTTATTTATGTCTGCCTTTAATATGGTATGTATGAAAGGATTTTTGAAGAGCTCAAGTGCAATGTAAATTAAAGTAATGGTGTCATAATTATTATTTCCTATTCTTTTTTTTTTTTTTTTTTACAATCAAGCTCCGTTATCTTACTTTCACTTAAGCAAAGCATACTTAGTGTCCCTTACAGATTATATGTATATTATTTAAATATACTGCGATGAAGAGAAAATTCCAGAGTTCTCACTATATTTTCCTAACAGTGGAAAGGCAAAACTTCTTAAAAGTCGCACTAAAACAGTTGCATGGAGTCATTAACAAGTTGGAAGAATGACGTCTAAAACCCAGTCACTGGATGAACCCTGAGAACATTATGCGAAGTGAAATAAGTCAAACAGAAAAAGCTAAGAACTATATTATTTTACTCACATGTGGAATATAAAACTGAAACTTATGAACACAAACAGCAGTGTGGTGGTTGCCAGCAGGAGGAGAGTGGGGGGAAGAAAGGAGTCCTACATGAGGTGACAGGAGAAGATTTGACGTTGGGTGGTGGGCACATGGTCCTATATACAGATTTTGTAAATTAGTAATCCACACATGCAACCTATATGTTCATGTTGACTAATGTCACCCCAATAAAATAAAACCCAGTCACTCAACAGAGACTGTTGATATCCTTAGAAAGTACAAGTATCAAACCCAGAGTCCTCATTTGCACTTTTTATTGGGTTAGAGATGTCTTGCTGGGGATGAGAGGGTGGAGAAACGGACCAAGACACCATCACAGTAAATGTAAGTTTCATTTAGCTCTATGGTTGTTATCAATGGGCTACTGGGGCAATACTTCAAAAAACAATGGAAGAGCTCTATGTTCGATATAACATCTTATTTCAAACTAAGAGCCAGTGGCAAAAAGACTGTTGGCAGCCATCAGCTTAACTCCCTGGTGTCACTTGGGGGGAAGCATGGGACTTGGTTGGAATGTCCGTAAGGAGGATTCTCTGAAAGGTCGGGGCCTCTGAGGGGACCTTGTGGAAGGCAGCAGCCCCTACCTTGACTTTTCCAAACAAGTCTGATCCCCGGATGTTTTGCTGGAATCTCTATGGTTAGTCTTTAAAGATCTGACCTTGTAGAAGCATATACTTTCTCAAGGATACTTGCCCTGCTGATTGTATCTAGAGGTTAATGTAAGTTCAAGCTGTTGGTACAATAAAAAGCCAACGAGGCAAGCGAACAGGACTGCTGCTTTTACTACTAAAGTAAAAGAGTCCCTTCGCCCTCTCTTTCACAGAAACCTGTGTCGGAGTAATCTGTTCATCCGTGGCTCAGGGTCTGCTGGTCAGCCCCGGCAGTTACTCCTGTGAATATATAGCTAAAGGAACTTTAGAGGTATAGTTAAGATTACCTATCATTGGACCTAGAAATTGTAAGATGATCCTGGATTATTCAAAGTATTTCTCTCAGAAGAGGAAGTCAGAATTTAAAGGATGGAGGTTCAACATGCTGCTGTCTGCTTGGAAATGAGGATTACAAGGAACTGAATTCTTTCAACAACCTGAGTGAATGGGGAAGCAGAGTCTCCCCTAGAGCCAGAAGACAGGAGGAAGCCCAGGCAGCCTGTGGGGTTAGACTCCGGGAGGCCCTGCACACGGATGCAACTGAACCACGCCCCGTGCTTAGGCTTCTAACCACAGAACTGCGAGGTAATGAGTGGATGGCATTATAAACCACAGAGTTTGTGGTAATTTGTAAGAATAGCAAGAGAAAAAAAATAGGGAGCCTTACCAATAATTTTATAATGATGCGATAAGTCTTGCTATGTTGGGCATTAGGTGCATTTGACACTAAAAATGACACAATGTAAGAATTTTACCTTCAATCAGACCATGAAAACATACATATGCTAATTTACAGAAAGACCTGAAAGGCACCATCACTGTCTTCTGTGTTTGATATCCTGGATATGACAGAAATACTATGACCTTGCTGAATATATATCATAATGTTTTAGTTATGCACACAAGATAAAGCCTAAGTATTTTTATTGGAGTATACCTTCATTCAATGTAATATCTCTATATACACCCTTGATGGTCCTCCTGAGGATGAATGAATTAACCTTGGTCTTCAATGTGCTGGTTCTGTAATGTAGTCAGTAGAAAGCGGCTGATATGAAAATAATTCTATTCACAGGTGATGGGGAGAGAATGTGAATAGCTTCCATTATTTCTCAATTGATAAGTCCTGATTTTATAACAGAAACACTGTCACTGTTTAAAGATTCTGTGTTGCCATTGAATCATAATGGTAATTTCAGTAATAGTTTAAAGAGTTGCCCAGCCACATGTTAGCTATAGTTTGATTCCCCTCTGTTAGAAAAAATGTCAAGACACAAATCCCTACATTGTGAAACCCCGGTTCCCTATCAGATAGGGAAGTAGACAGCAGTTCTGAAACAATCATATAAATTGCTCTCTATTGATCACTAAGAATTTTAGGAACCAGGACATTGACTTGAAGCAGATAATCAATTATTAGAAACAACCTATTCCATTTTCCTCATTCCTAATGTCATCAATATACTGCTTTAAATTTTCATTCATTCATTCACTTATTCATTCATTCATTCATTCATTCATTCAGTAAACACTCCCCTAGTACCTATTATGGACCAGGGTCTCTGCTATATCAACGGGGACAGATTTGCAAAAGTCATGGCCTCTACTCTCAAAAAGTTCACTCAGTAGAAAGAAAAAGGTTATGCAAGTATTAATTAAATACAATGTGATCTGTGCTAAAATATAAGTAAGAATGATCGGTAAATGTTAACCAAAGGAAACATAATACTATGTTGGGTTTGGGAAGGTTTCACAGGTGAAGAAATATTTGAGGATTTTAAAAGTAAGAACTAGATGTCTCCATTGTATGGGAGTATTTGGAGACAGGTTGATCATGTGAGCTCTAGTCAGTCAATGAAAAGGCTTTCACATTCTACATGCAATGGATTTTGAATTATTTAGGCAGTAAAAATTCACCAAAAGTTATGATGATGAGATCTATGTGATAATATAACTCTGCCTGCTTTGAGGAGAATGCATTTAAGATGAGTGTGGGGAGGATAGCCGAAGACTTCATATTGGGGAATTACAAGTATAGGAAACTTCCAGACAAAACACAACTATACAGACAGAAAGATGATCATTGGTTGCCTGGGACTCAGAGTGGGAGTGGGGATTAACTCCATTTATGCACAAAGGATTTTTTTGGAGGTGACAGAAATGTTCTAAAACTGAACTGCAGCGATGGCTGCATAATTCTATACATCTACTAAGAATAATTGATGTTTACAATTTCAATGAGCATATTTTATAATGTGAAGAATATCTTAATCAAGATGATTTTTTAAAGGGCTGGTACTACTCTATACTCTCCTGAGTTTGTCGTTAGAAATGGGCTACTGAAGCAAGGTTGTTACTTTGGGCAAGGAGGATTGGCAGCTAATGTGATCCTTGAATGTACTCACAACTGAAAGCTGTCTTAGGACAGCAAGCCAATGACTGGGGCAAAAAGTCTCCTCTTGAGTAAGGATCTGAGTGATGCATCATAGTGCCCCCACAGAGTTCTTTATAATTCCTTAGATAACATTGAGAAGACAGATTTAAATGAAATAAACACCTTGGGCTCTATTTTGGGGAGTAGACAGATACATTTGGACACGTGATGGGGTGGAGGGCTTTGAAATCATACTGCAGAAATTGAGAGCTATGTGATTATGAGGAAGTGGGATGATAAAAGTGATATATCGAGAAAGTTGTTGAAAAGTAAAATTCAAGAATGATTGGACAGAGAACATTGAGAATCAGATTTTGTAGGTGTATGTACAGAAATTTTTTAAAAATAAAGGGTGAAAATGATATGGAGAATGAAAAAGAAGGAATCATGAAGATGCATTGGCTTCAGGCTGGATGCCTCCAAGACAGAAAACAATCTTGCAATGCTTCAGGGGCTACTGGCCAAAAGAATGAAATGAAGATAACATATTAAATAAGTGCTCAGGTTGACCTAGAAATGAGACTAGTAAGTAGTCATATTGAGCATGGAGAGAGACAGAAATACAAAATATAGTTTGCTTTTTAAATGAAGAGATTTAAGAAAACAGAAGCTGTTTTCCTCTTTCTGGGAATGGGTTAAGATATGTTTAGTACAATGGATGGTCAATGATATAAGTCACCCAAGGCTGAGCATTTATCTGACATTTCTTTTATGATATCTATCATCTTAATTAGTCAGAGACAGATTCTTAAATGGCTAATTTCAAAATTGTGACTTTACAACGTCAAAGGTGGGTGAATCTCTCATAGATTGGAACAAGAAATCATCAAACTCTGAAATCTGCAGAAACTATCTAAATTATTTATTTGTTTTCAGAAGAGAATATAGAGATGAATGAAGATTGGGTTATTTGCCCTATATCCTATAGCAAAATATAGATTTATAAAATCAAAATAGTACATGTGGATCCAGAAGGGAATTTGACTGGTTATTACTGAGTGTGAGGTGATAATGGGGCTGTAAAATAAAAGCATCCATTTAGAAATGGTAGTCAGCGTGGAACTGAAGCCTTGCACAAGAGTCAGTCAAATAAGAAAGAGGAAGTAGACATTAAAGTAATAATCCAAGACTTAGCCTTGGGGGAAGCCCTTGTGTAGAAGGCGAAGAAAGAGAAAGAAAAGACAGGAAGAAATTATTTGGATGAAGAAAATAGGGACCTAAACAAAAATAAAAAATAAAAAAATTGAATGGCTCAGAGGCAAAGTAGAGTGGATTTCGAGAGGGATAACAAAGGGGAGTTATTTACAGAGCCGTTTGCTGCTCATTTCAGAGAATGAAAACTGGGGGCAAACCTTAGATATGGGAGAAAGGATGTCCTCAGAAATACTTAGTAGAGCACATTGAGAGAACCCAATATTGTTTTTTTTTTTTTTTTTTTTTTTTAAATATATTTTATTGATTTTTTACAGAGAGGAAGGGAGAGAGATAGAGAGTTAGAAACATCGACGAGAGAGAAACATCGATCAGCCGCCTCCTGCACATCCTCCACTGGGGACGCGCCCGCAACCCAGGTACATGCCCTTGACCGGAATCGAACCCGGGACCCCTCGGTCCGCAGCCCGACGCTCTATCCACTGAGCCAAACCGGTTTCGGCAAGAACCCAATATTGTTAAGTAAGAACCTACGTCCTGGAGTTAGCAGACCTAAATTTAAATCCTTCTCTCTATTTAGTTGCTGTGGGAACTTGGACAACTTACATTCTAAGTTTCATTCAAAAAACCCAAACTGTCAAATATAACTCCTCAGGGTTGCAGTGCAGATTAAATAAGCTGGGACATGGAAACAAAAAACTAACGTAGTGCCTATTATTGCAAGTGTTCAATCAATGTTCCATAACTATACTTGTAATTAACATCAGAGGGTTGAAAAAAGAGGCCAAATCTATCACAAATACATTTGTGGCCACAGGTGATGCCAATAAGCACACAGTAAAAAGGTTGCCCTAATACTTTGTATTCTAGAGAAAAGAAGTATCGCAGGGTAAGTAGCAATAAAAATAGGGCATGTGTGATAAAAATAAAACATTGCAGGTGACATTTGACAAGAAATAGTCTACAGAAAAGTTTTCCAACATAATAATTTTTTATTTACCATTTTCCCACTGAGTGAATAAAGGTGGAGAGTTGTGTTTTGTTTTTCCAGAAAGCTGTTGTGGCTCTGGTTTTGCTCTCATTTCCTAATGTTTTCCTAATGTTATTGGTTATGCATATTTTAGTATGCAATGTGGGACCGAACAAGTGTAAGATGTGCAAAGTCCCCCACCATTTGGATTGCCATAAATAAAGTGTACCTTGTCAGTTTCTATCACCATTTTGATTGCCACAAATAAATGTACCTTGTCAGTTTCTATGACTGGCATTTCTATTATTTCTTAAACTATGTGAGCAATGCTGGAGAAGCACCCTTGAGAAAATCTCAATAACATAGCAGACATTTCTATGGTCTACTGGTCTAGTGTCTAGGATCTCAATGGCATGTCAGAGGGTTTAAAGAACACTGTACTCTGTCTAGGTTATATTTTAATTGGCCTTGCTATTGATTTCAGGGAAGAAAAGAACGTGTACTGGTAGATACCATTGCCCTCCCACTTGCAAACAAAGAGAGTTACTTGTGCTTGCTTCTCAAGATTTTATCATTTTATAAAATGTAAGATACTTTTGTGGCTACAACACCCTGACACACAATGGAGAGAGTTCCAAATGAGAGAAGCCTGCCTCCCAAGGTCACACAGGGGGTTGCACCCAGGGTAAGAGTAACAGAGAGCTGGGCTTCCAGTTTAAGTCTGGAAAGGAGGATGGGATTAACTAGGTTTCCTGAGCTTCCTGTAGAATGACCTCACTGCAAATTTCCATGGGCTCTTGGACATAAGGGCTGTCCCTAGTCATCTGGTATCTAGGCCCAGGGTAATAGTGGTGGATGCCTACTGGCTCAGAGTGTGAGAACTCAATACGGAAAGTGGTTGAGGTAAGGACTTCAAATAGGGTTTTCAGAGGAACTGACCAGTTTCTACCTAGGGCCTTAAAAGTGGGTCAGCCAGCATTACATAATCATCATCGTTACCTATTAAATATTTACAATGAAGTATGAAAGAGGAACTAACATTAGCTTTGCATTACCTTTGGAAGAAATGAGACTCAGGGAGAATAATTAAATTGCTCATGGTAATGAGAGTTGTGATTGACAGAGCTGAAATTCAAGGTTCATTGGTCCCATATCATATTCAACATATATTCTCAGAGTTCTGGTCCAAAACAAAGAGATGTAGGAGTGTCCTAAACTCATCTCCTCCTTGAATTCATTCTCCCACCTGCCAAATCCTCATGACCAGCAACAAGCAAAAGCAGAAGAAATTTAAGCTCTGCAATGCTTGGGCGAGGGACTCACTTAAATCTGACCCTAACTGCATTTTACTGTGTCAACTTGCCCAGCTCTGCTAATTATAAATAATCTTGGCACCTAGCTCCAGATTTTCCATTTAGCTTACCTATTAAATAATGGGATAAGCGAATCAAAACAAGAGTGCACATGGTGCTAAAATAATAAGAAGCTTCATTCCTTTTGTGAGGGTCACAGAACTTGTCTTAAAAAGTTAGATCAGCCCGGCGGCATGGCTCAGTGGTTAAGCATTCGACCTATAAACCAGGAGGTCATGGTTGGATTCCTCAAACCCCGTCAGGGCACATGCCTGGGTTGCAGGCTCGCACCCTAGTGTGGGGCATGCAGGAGGCAGCCAATCAATGATTCTCATTATTGATGTTTTTCTCTCTCTCTCTCTCTCCCTCTCCCTTTCTCTCTGAAATCAATAAAAATATATTTTTTAAAAAGTTATAGCAAATTTTAGGAATCCTTGGCTATGGAAACATAATGCTCAAAGATATAGAAAGGTAAAACACACTTATGTGTTTAAAGAAAAGTGTGTAAATCAACATGGCCAAGGAAGAAAATACACGTAGGGCAGAGGCAGAAGACACTGAAGCATTAGAGTATGAAAGTTTTTTCACATCATACCAAGAAGTTTCAACCTTATTCTGGCTTTTTTGCACATTTTATTTTATGCAGCTACTTAAATTTTCTTTTATTTTTTAAAAGTTTTTATTGATTTTTAGAGAGGAAAGGAAAGGGACAGAGAACTAGAAACTTCAATGAGGAACATCACCGATTGGCTGCCTCCTGCACACCCCCTACTGGGATTGGAGCCAGAAAACCTGGCATATGTCCTGACCAGGAATTGAACCAGAGACCTCTTGGTTCCTGGGTCGAAGCTCAATCACTGAGGTACACCAGCCAGGCTCTACTTAAATTTTAAAACAGCAATATGGTCACATTCGCACATTAGAAATACTGCTGTCTGAGGAGATGTTGGAACTGGGAGAGAGTGGAGGAAAGGAGACCCATTGGGAGAATTGTGAGAGTCAAGGCACGAAATAATGGAGAACCAGACAAAGATTCACAGAGGAAATACAATTGACTAGAGTGAAAAAGCAGAATGCATCTTAAAACCCATGAGCAATTTGGGAAATCTATGTATTGAGTGAGTCCAATGAATGCAGATAATCAAAGGCAGATCTATCTGCTGGGACACGTTATGACATTTGTGTTTTCTCTGTTGTGGAACGTGGAGTTGTAAGTGTTACAGGAGCCAGGATCCTAAGGGTGAAGTGGTAGGGTGTGCTCTCAAACTGTATCTCTGCAGTAGTATTCCCTGAGAACAACTGGTATGTAGGTCATCCTGAAGGTCATATGTGGAGATAAAAGTTATGTACATCTAAGTCACATTGTACTGTGGTAGCATAAAGGGGGGTGGTTTTTAATGTTCCTGGCAATCATGCTCGGTTTTACCTTCACTGTAGGGTTGTAGACAGAAAAATAGAGTGTTAGCAAAGAAATTAAAGGACTCTGCTGTGATATCATCGTGGCAGTTTATTATTTTTTAATCCACATTCCATTCAATGTGTAGGATTTTATGAACAAAAAAAAGTTGAGAGAGAGAGAGAGAGAGAGAGAGAGAGAGAGAGAGAGAGATTCAATATTCTTCTTCCCCTTTAGGAATATATTCACTGATACAATGGCTATTCTGTGTAGACTTATCACCATAAAAAGAGAATCACTTCCTCTTTCCTTTGCCAGAAAATTATTTCTGTTGTTCTGTCCTGAGAGGCTTCTCTGTTTAAGAGAAATCTTCCAATGGAGAATTGCAGTGGAGTCATTTAATGTCTCAGTACTATGGACTGCTTAACCTGTTTGTGGCAAGCTGTTGAATGTTTCATTAGTTAAATATCTCCCAGGGGAATTCTGTAAGAATGCGTACTTTCTAAAAGAAATGCAGACTCCACATTTTGAAGCATATAAAGTAGCACGGGAGGGATAAAGATGAGATAGCCACCAGTGATTTAAGGATGACGTTTGACGATGGTTGAGCTATGTAACCAGATGAATTCTGTCTCATTGTGGTTAGGTGCCTAGGCTAGACTGATAGTGAAATAACTATTTGAATGCACATTTATTGAATTCATTTTCATTACAGTGTTCCTCTATATAATCATAGATGCTTTTCTCTTAAAATTATATTTTGTCTCTTTTTAGTATAATTACACCATCCTTCTTTTGTTAATTTTGGCCTATCTTGCTTCTACTTCCTCTTTTATTTTAAAGGATTTTGTGATCTTTTGTTTAAGAATCATTTATTGCAAGTAATGTATAGTGAGATTTTAAAAGTCTAATCTGCCCTGACCGGTTTGGCTCAGTGGATAGAGCGTCGGCCTGAGGACTCAAGAGTCCCGGGTTCGATTCCAGTCAAGGGCATGTACCTTGGTTGCGGGCACATCCTCAGTAGGGGGTGTGCAGGAGGCAGCTGATCGATGTTTCTCTCTCATCGATGTTTCTAACTCTATCCCTCTCCTTTCCTGTCTGTAAAAAATCAATAAAATATATTTTAAAAAATAAAAAATAAATAAAAGTCTAATCTAAGAGATTGTATCATACCTAGCAGACTTATTCTGTTAGCATTTATTATGGTGAATACTTATTTTTATTATTTTATGATTTATAAATTTGAGCTAATAATTTTAATACTTTCACTGGTTGCACCTAAAATTTTAAGATATGTACTTTACTGTATATATTTCTAACAAGCCACTCTGTTCCTCCTAAGTAGATAAGGATCCCCGAGTATTTTAATACTCTTAAAATGCCACTCTTAACATTTGTTTTCTAGAAGCTTAAAACATAAAATTAGTTATTACTTAACAGTCATTATTAAATACATTTATGAATAAATTTTATTTTTTCTGTTTTTGTGTGTGTGCCAGATTCCTATACTCTTAGTTTTTCTTTAGGTTGATCTAACTCCTCTAACAGTTCTTTCAAGACAGTCTGTGGATGAAAAACTCCCATTAAGGAGGGTCTGAATTTTTTTCTTATTCTAAGTGTTGAATGATAATTTCCCTGGCTATAGAATTCTCAATTGCCACTTATTTTCACTTAACATTTTAAAAAACTGGCTCCACTCTCTTCAGGCTTGTATTGTTGTTGATGAGAAGCCTGCTATCTGTCATCATCCACATGCATGCAATTTGTCTTGTGATCTGCTAAAGTTTAATATTTTGTCTTTAGCCATAATGTTCCATAGTTTTGCTAAAATGTTATCACTTTATTTTAATTGTTTCTACTTGGCACTCAGTGCGCTGGTTGCGTCTGTGGACTATAACTTACATTCAAGAACATTCTTAGCCATTATATTTTCCGGTATCACTTTCTTGAAATTTTCTCTATTCTCTTCTTACTCAATAAATGTTGGGTCCTACTAATCTATTCTCTAGCTCCGAACAACTTTTCATCCTTTAAAGTATCCTATATGCATTCTTGAGTGAGTTTCTCGGTACGGCCTTCCAATCTCAATGACTTCTATATCATTCTGCTTACAAACATGTTATGTTTTGGTTTTGACTGCTTATTTATAAACATACTTTATTATTCTTTTATGAATGACATTCTCCTATTTATACCTGTAGAAAATTTAAAATTCCCTACTTAAAATTTATTTTTGTTGATTGCCTTTTAGCATGACGTACATTTCTTTTTTTAATGTACAGGCATATCTTGACGGGAACTGTCTTCCTTTTTCATCCCTCTTGCATAATGCTCCATGTACACTCAGATTCATCTTTCTGCTTTTTATGTATGAATATCTATAAAAGTCCTTGGAGTTGCTGTAATAGCACCTGGTTTCATAGGGGCACTTGGGAATACTAGCCTTGCTGGTGTTATTCTGTTTGACTTCTACCTCTACTGTTTGGCCTTTCTTTTTTTATTGTTGGCATTATTCATTTTGACTTCTAAACATCTAAAGTGGGGGCCTTAAACCATGACTTTTGATCCTGTATCTATAATAACTCTGTTACTTCCTGTCTCAATAGACAATCCTAGATTTGGCCTCATAAATCTGTTTTGGGTGGCTTCTAATCATAAAAGAGGGGAATAGGTAATTCAATTATATTTGGATTTTATATATTTGGTAACTCAACATAAGAATTCCTCAACACACATACAGATACGAACAGACACATACATACACACAATCTCACTTCTGATAATAAGAGAAAACAAATGTGAGTAAATAGCAAGATGAAGAATGGCTAAGAAGGAACACAGCTGTGTCATAAAGAATGCTGATTTTTTGTTTTCTTGTTCTGTTTTGTTTTGCCATTTGCTTTTTGCTTTTGCTCGATGGCAATGCACACTTCCAAAAGTAACATTTCCTTTAATCAGGCCCAATACCTTGGAAGAGAGCCCATGAGAGCATAGCTGATAATTGAATTCCCACAGCTTTCAAAATACTATTTTCCCTTGCTGAGCTGTCAGTCATCAAAGGCAGGAACTGTAGATTGCTAATACATGGCTATAGTCTAAGTGGTACAGCATATTTCTTGGTCTTGAGGAAATTGAAAAAGAAATCCCAAAATGCCCGTAGCTGGCAGTGGTTTCATGTTTAGAAATCAAGGGGAATTTTCAAATGGAAAATTTATGGCTGATGGAACCTAAGCAGAGTGGCAGAGCTCATGTGGAGAAACTATAAACCAACTGGAGTGAAGGTCTTACCCAAGCCTATAGATTTTATAGTTTGGGCTGAGGGGTCCAGGGGCATATTTCAAAGTTAACAAACTGATACATAAAACCATGCTAGTGGCAGCATAGGCTTCCTTCCCCAGATCTATTTAAATTGCTCTGTTCCTAAGAGAGAGCAGAGCCAGTATTTAATGTTTGTGTGTGTGCATTACTATTTGTCTTTCTTTCTTTGCTTTAATTTCAAGTTTTTTACATATATCCTGGTTTTCTCATTTCTTAAATAGACTTTTCAAAGAGCTATTTTAGGTTCACAGACAAATGGCGCAGAAAGTAGAGAGTTCCCATATATGCCCATCACCACCTCCTCCCACCCCCAATATCTGCATCCTATCCCAGAGAGGTACATGTGTTTTGATCAGTGCACCTACATTGTCGCATCATTATCATCCAACGTCCATCATTTTCATTCGGGGTCCCTCTTGAGGTTGTACATTCCATGGGTTTGGACAAATAGGTAATGGCAAGCATTCACCATGGAAATAGCATATAGAATAGTTTCACTGCCCTGAAAATTCTCTGTGTTCTGCATACTCTCCCTTCCCTTCTCACTACTGACCACCACTCATCTTTATTTCTTTCTGCATAGATTTGCCTTTTCCAGACGGTTATATGGTTGGAATCTTATGTGCAGTTAAGGTGCCTCGATATATTTTCATGGCTTGATAGGCCATTACTTGTCAGCACTGAATGATATCCCAATGTCTGAATGGACCAGAGTTAATTTATGCATGTACCTACTAAAGGATATCTTAGTTGCTTCTGAGAACTGGAAATTATGAATAAAGCTGCTATAAATATTCATGTACAGGTTTCTGTGTGGACATGACCTTTTAATACATTTGGGTAAATATCAAGGCATAGTTGCTGAATCATATGTTAAGAATATGTTTACTTTTGTAAAAAAAACTGCCCATCTGTCTTCCAAAGGGGCCGTGCCACTTTGCATTTCTGCCAGGAATGAATGAGAGTTCCTATTGGTACACATCCTCTCAGCATTTGGTTTGTCAATCTTTTGGATTTTGGCCATCCTAGTAGCTGTGCAGTGGTATCTCATTGGTGCTATACTTTGCAATTCCATAATATGGAACAACTTTTCATATGCTTTCTTGCCATCTGTATAGCTTCTTTGGTGAGATGTTTAATCAGGTATTTGGTCCATTGTTAACATCAGTTTGTTTGCTTTCTGATTGTTGAGTTTTAAGCATTCTTTGTATGTAAGGAATAACAGTCCTTTGTCAGATATGTCTTTTGCAATGATTTTCTCCCTGTCTGTGGCTTATTTTTCATTCTCTTTACAGTGTCTTTGGCAAAGCAGAAGTTCTTTTAAATTTTTTTTGCAGTTTGCTTATCAATTACATCTCTCATGGGTGGCGTTTTGGTGTTCTATCTAAAAAGTCATCACTTGCACAAGGTCATGTAAATTTTCTCCTATATTATCTTCCAGGAGTCTTGTAGTTTTGCATTTTACATTAATGGCTATGACCCATTTCGAGTTAACTTTTGTTAAGGGTGTAAGGTCTGTGTCTAGTTTCTGCCTTCAGCTGCTTAAGATGTCATTGATGTAGAGAAAAATCCTATTTTTCAACAATTAAAATCAGGCATTATTTCCAATGCATTTAGAAAGTTGCTCTCAGATGTAATACATTTCCACGGAACAGTGATCACCCAGCAAGTTAACCTGATTAGATGGTTATGTGAGACTCCTTTCAACATTTCCGGAATGTTACCTGTGCCGGTGATGTCGGAAAAAGAGAACCCTGCAGAACTGGAGCTGCGCCACGCTAGCTAAGCACCAGGCTTTTTAGCACAATGATCGCATCCCTGCAGAATGTCAGAATCACCTGGGCCCAGAGAAAGCAGAAGATTGGTGTGATAGGTCAGCCCTGAAGGCAGAAAAGGATCTGATGCAGTTTCATCCTTAACTAAAATATCTTTGAGGGAGAATTGTTGCCCCCAGAGAAGCTACTCAAAGAACCAAAATATGACTCAGAGATTTTTGATGAGGTCTGGTGTCTAGAAAATTACCTGAAGCAACTAGATCCCTTTAGTGCTGAATAAAGCTAAGGGAGCGAAAGACAGGCAGAAATACATAAAGAGAGAGAGGGAGAGGAATTTTCCACTGCAGTATGCTGAAGGGTCCTGATATAAAGATGGATCTGAGTGGCCACAATGGCCATTGTAAGCCAAAATTACTGGGACATTCTGAGTGAACAGAAGCAATGTGGTAAATGGTACAGTTTTGTGTATAGTATTATGCAATTAAGGGGAAGGTATACATTTTTGTATAATCAGTGTGGCATGTAGGCAAGCAAAGGATCAAGAAATAAAAAACAAGCCCTAGCCCAGTGGTTCTCAACCTTCTGGCCCTTTAAATACAGTTCCTCATGTTGTGACCCAACCATAAAATTATTTTCGTTGCTACTTCATAACTGTAATGTTGCTACTGTTATGAATGGTAATGTGCAGGTTGGTCTTAGGCGACCCTTGTGAAAGGGTCCTTCACTGCCAAAGGGGTCAGGTTGAGAACCGATGCCCTAGCCGGTTTGGTTCGGTGGAAAGAGCATCCACCTGGGGACCAAAGGGTCCTGGGTTCAATTCTGATCAAGGGCATGTACCTCGCTTGCAGGCTCCTCCCTGGCCCTGGTAGGGGCTCTTGCAGGAGGCAACCAATCAATATTTCTCTCTGTCTTTCCCCCTCTCTTCCACTCTCTCTAAAAATCAAAGGGAAAAGGATTAAAAAAAAAAACAAAAAAAAACAAAACAGGATTTGCATAGAAATATTGCAGGTCCCATTGAGGCTGGTGACCACGAATCAGCACTTACTCTAACCCTGACTTTCTCTGTCAACAGGGGGCCTTGGGAAAGCCATTTGCCAATCTAGCTGTTTTTGAAAAATGCAACCACGAGGGCATTCCTTCCTTCCTCTATCTGTGATGGGAAGGAGCTGGATTGCGGCCCAGGTGTTCCATCCAGCCCATCACAGTGCCATTCGTCATCAGTACGTCCTGGGCTAGGAGGCTTGGGAGTGGGAAGTAAAAAGTTTCACCAGGCAAATTCCTGCTCACCAGCCCTTTGATGTCGGTGTAGATAGAATATATCCTTACAACAAGAATCGCAGGCTCTGCATCCAAGCGTCATATTGACTGTAATCGTTTCTTTCAGGTCAGAAGACATAGTGGGATTATAATTGATGATATTTCCCCAGTCCTCCAAGCAGTGTTTCGCAGGGCTTTGGGGAGCTTAATGAAGGCCGCTTGATATTTTCCTTCTCCTGCTGCATTTTTTCTATCAGATTCCCTGCTGCAGCACCTTGATTATTTCTGTTTTGAAGCTTCTCCCTCCAAATTGCTTTTTGGAGATAAAACTAAGGTTTGTAATCTCACAGGGGGATTCAGGGATTAGAGCCCCCTGGCACTGAGTCCTTTGCTTATAGCCTGCTTAGCGCGGCCATACAAAACTCTGCTCAAAATGGCCAGTTTCGTCGGCAGTGGTAAGGCAGGATGGCTGAGAGGTATCTGCTGCAGCTTGGAAAAGCCAGCTGTCCTTTGTTGCTCTTCTGCTGATATCAGCATTAACGTTTTCAGTACAGGATTCTTAGCACAGATGAATATCAATATCACCGAGGGAGCTTTAAAACAATATGATGTTGAGGCCTTATCCTTGGTCTTGGGTATGTCCAAATTATTTTTTTTTTTTTCAAATTTTCCAGATGGCTCCCATGGGTGGTCAGGATTGGGATTCACTCTTCTCGCAGGAGAGGAAGTCTGGGTGAAGTGAATAAATTTGCAGAACACCCTGGAAAAGAGTGCAAAGCTCTTTCTCTGATCCAAGATGCTTTAAAAAAAATTCCCCAAGATTTGCTAAATTAAGAATGTCTAGTGCAGTGATGGCAAACCTATGACACGCGTGTCAGAGGTGACACGCGAACTCATTTTTTTGGTTGATTTTTCTCTGTTAAATGGCATTTAAATATATAAAATAAATATCAAAAATATAAGTCTTTGTTTTAATATGGTTGCAAATATCAAAAAATTTCTATATGCGACAGGGCACCAGAGTTAAGTTAGGGTTTTTCAAAATGCTGACACGCCGAGCTCAAAAGGTTCGCCATCTCTGGTCTAGTGAGTAGAGAAGGAGGTATGTTCAGGAGATGGGGGATTACTAATGTTTACGATTGGAGCCTCATGGGAGGGAGAATGGAGAGTTAGGTAAAGGTTCCTTAGAATCTGAAAATTGCCCAGATTATAGAAATGACATGCAAGACTTTGGTACAAAGCTCTCTCTATAGCAGGGTTTAAGAGAAATTCTGTCTACTTAAAGTCACTTCTGATGTTTTTCAGGTCCCCTTAACATTGCACTTGGTATGAGTGTGATTCAGCGAAGGGCCTGTGGGCCAGGGCTAATTTGCATGTCTGATCCCTTGATGCAAACAGAGGTCAAAGCATCGGAATGCTTCCTCCGTGCGTATAACTAAGCTGAAACACAGATGAGTGTTTTGATTTTTGGAATGGAGGACCCGGGCATGTGCTTCTGAGTGGCGATATACTGGCTTTGATTCTGGGCTGGGTCCTTTCACTACCTATGAGAGCTGTCAATGGTTCAGAGAAAGCAAACTGGTTTGTACAGCCCATCCTCTTGTGCTCATGTTCCCCCTCTGAGACTCCCGTATGCCGTGGGCCTCTGGTATCTCTTCCATCTTGCAATTTCTTCCTCCCAACCTGTGTGACTTCCCTGTCTCCTTGTTCCTGGGTCTGAACTTTGAGGATGTCTGTTGGCAGAATCACACAGGCAGCATCTGGAGACTCAGGTTCCACGTAAAGTTAAAGCAGGAGTTTCGCTGGAGGCAGATCTCCGGTGAACAGTCAGGAATGTCATTCATTTCTAATTCTTGCTTCTCGAAACCCACAGGAAATAAACATGAGTAATATAGCTAGAGGATAAGAGCTCTGAATTCTTAATGCTGGTTCCTGAGGTGGGAAATCACACGTTCTTTTCCCACCTGATACAAATAGCCATTTTAATTTATGTCTGAGCACAAGTGAGGGTGAGCCCTCCCCCCTTTCTTTAGCAGTTGCAAAGGGAAGAGAGGTCTCCGGAGCATTATTTTCCCCAGGAAGCACTGTAGCTAAAGAGAAGAGCCTGCTGAGAGGAAACTTCATTTACATGCATTGTAAGGACAGCTTCCTTCTGCTGTTAATCGGTGCGTGGTCCATTAAGGTTGGGAGTCCAGGGGCAGCCTCTCTCCTGGTCAGTCACATAGAGAAGCAGAGTCTGGGGAAATGCAAATCCCCCGCCCCGCCCCAGCTCTGTAGAGTAATGTAACTGTCGGAAGAGTAATGAACTGAGGACTTGTACACGCACAGTCGTTAAAATGAATGTTCATTTAGTGTCAGATGCATAATGTCTCCGTTGATTTAATCGTCCTTTCAGTTCAGTTTTCAGTAAGATTTCAGATGAATTAGTTTGTTGTGCAATTGGGTTAGTACACAGTGCTTTTTTAAAAATAAAAAATTTTAAAAGCTGGTGTGTTGTCCAGAAATCAGGAAGGATGTGTAATCTTCTTTTTGAAGACTGGGTTCTCTTGGAGCAACATTTACTATAGAGACGTGAATTCTAAAACCTCTTTAAAACTGTCCCTCGGGGTGCAGGACATGTTAGCATCATCTATCCCTTGGTAGTTAGAGGTCGCCAGTGTGTATCTCTGCTGGCTTTGCATTACTGGATGAGTCAACTAGTTTTACTGTCAAGTCGTGTTTTTTTGTTGTTGTTTTTTTTGAGCACGTGGTTATTATAAAACTCCATTTTTCAACTTTATGAAAGTCCACATAATTCAAAAAAAATCTCAAGTCTGAAGACAAAGAACTATTTGTGTTCTATTTGCCACTAAACAATATGTGGGACTTTGGACTAGTGAATAATATTGAAAATCCTCCATGTCTTCATTGTGTGTTAGAATTAGTATGATTAAGTGAGCTATTGTATTTAGAAGATCTAGCACAGAATCAAGTACATACATGGTAGATTTTACTCTGACTGCTATTACCATTGTAATGGACTAGATAGTATTAGTAATAGGAAGACAGCAAAGGGGAGACCAGACATTGTAAGCATGGTCATTTAGGCAGCTTCACCAGGAAGCTGCAACTTTACGCTCCCCAAGGAACCACCAGTTCATTCCCTGCAGATCTCTGGCGGAAGGGGTCCAACAAAGGGGGTGATGAGTACATGTGCAGTGAAGTTGGGGTGATGTAAGGAAGGTGCTAGCCTGGGTAACAAAGAACATTGGCTAGGGTGTTAGGGCCACTGTAAGCATATGAAATCCACAAGAATTGATTGGTTAAGCTCCTGGTTATAACCCTGTGACAAAGAGTTCTTGCTCTTTTATTCCTCATGCTTGCTGGCCCTTGTTCTCTTTTGCTTTGTGACTCGCAGTCACTTGTGTGCCTCCATAGCCACGTGGCCCTAGGAGCCCCATGGCCCCGGGCCACACACACCCCACAGGGTCTGCAGCTGGGAACATAAGCTAACGTAGCCAGATGCTGGACTGGACCGGACTTTAATATGAAGTGAAGACTTTGGCAGTGACTTTGCTATTAGCCCTGCTGAAGACAGGGCTGGACTTTTTCCGTGGCGGGATGAAGAGAGATGGGACCTGGAGGGGAACCCCCTTAAGTTCAAGTTACTTAAAAAACAGCCAGTGTAAAAAGAGCACTCTGACCCCTCTCTGTCCCTCTGAAAGAAATCTTCCATGTCACAGGTACCCTCTCTATATCAGAGGGAAGGAGACATCCTTATCTCCAGAGACAGTTAATTTAAAGCTGAGAAGCCTTTATAAGCCAACCTTATTACTTCTTTACTAATTTACCACTCTAAGCTCAAATTCTGCTGTAGGGGTGAGAACGTCTGGCCAGCGAAATCCTTTGGTCTGGCCCTACCAAGGCATTAGGGTGAGTTAATTAAATGTTTGACCAAATATAGCAGGCTAATTCTTCAGTTGCTAATTTTGTATGGCCCATGAATGGTGTTATGCATATCCTAATGGCTCTTGGGTGGGGAAAAAAGGTTCCCCACCCTGGCTTAGACTCTTCACTAAGCCCCCAAGCCTAAATTTCTTTGTACTCTCAATTCCTCTCACATTTATTGTTTCTTCTGAAAAAGATAAAAACAACCTGCTTTGGTCATTTCTTTAGGTCCTATTTTTATGAGACTTTTGTATGTGAATTAAATATGAATCTTTTCCTCCATTAATCAGTCTTGCATCAATTTACTTGTTAGGCCAGACAGACGAAGGAAGAAGGATAGGGGGCAAATTTCTCCCCTCCGCCACGAGAGGTCTATTCTATGTGTTGATTTAGGTGCTGGGAGTGCTCTCCACCTCCACCTGAGTCTTTTATTTATGAAAAGTTCACTGAGCCATAGACTTAAGATGTAGGCATCCTACAAACTTAAAAAGTGTGTTATGTGAAAACCGTTTATTATCACATAATTGCTGTGACTTTGAAATCTTCCGAAACATTAACATGATCGTCTTAATAAAACTGGTATATTAGTAGAGTATGTAAATATTAACCAGTGCAGTTTAAAGATAATATATGTGCCTAGATGTATGAGTGAAAGGTAGTAGAATAAAAAATTTTAACATAGTTTGCCTAGATTCTAAAAGTAATGTATTTTCATTGTAGAAATTTTGGAAAATAAAAATTGAAAAGCTTACAAAGAAAATAATCAGTTACAAAATATAATTCACAATGTCATCATCTTGGAAATACCAAAGTTCATACTTTGCTAACTAATCTTTTTGGACATGTACATATACTGGTATACCCATATATGCACATGTATTTTAATAAGGCTGTGTCATACTGGTGTAACTTTATTTTTACTTAATTTTGTATTATATTTCCTCTATTTTGATTGCTTTTTATATTATTTTTGATGTCTGCAGAAAAGTTCATAGTATAAACATAGAATTTACAAATAATATCTGATTCTGGCATTTAGGTTAGTTCACCTTTTGCTATGATAGTTACCTTGCAATAAACATTTTCTGTAAAACTGAGTACGTCTACCTAGAAGTAGAATTTCTGGACTAACATACATGTACATGTAAAAAGTGTTAATAGCTATGTGCAAATTATCCTTCCAGAAACTTACAGTTATTATATTCCTGCCTACCATGACTCGGAGGTCATTTCCTCACATGCTTGCTAACGTTGAATACTAAACTTTGGAATTTCTAATAACTACTTTTCTCATCAGTTTCACCTTGAACTGTAGCGTTCGAGGGGTTACATGCACTGCAGGCTTCTAGATAATACAAAAACTTGTGATCATTCTACCCAACTTCCCTGAACATATTTAACTGAAACAGGCAACCCAGTCCAAATGCTGTGGCTTCCCTACTAGACTGACTACCCATTCCCTGGCTTAACGATCATTATGCTTTATCTGTGATGACTGAATGAAGGCATAGGACAAGCAATTACTTTTGGAGAGCCTGGGACACGCACACTTTGGTCATTGTGCTAGGACCTAAGAATTTTCTAATTACATTACTCTTACTTTAAATTAAACCTTTAGCTGGCTATTAAAACTTAGAAAAATAACAGCCAGGTTCTCTTATGATAAAAATGAAATAATATCACCACCTACTCTCTGACTTTTATGGAATATTGTCACTGTGTAGGAGTGCCCTTTTCTTTATCTGCATATCCAATTCTCTTTTCAATACTCTGTCCAAATTTTTTTGGCTGCCTTGAGTTTTTGTTATTTTTGTTCTTACTTTTCCAAATTCAAATGCATCCGGACCTTCTTTAATTTCTAATGGTTTGGAAAGGAAAGCTTCACTAGAGACCTACCGCATGATGGCTGGTGTGCGCATGGTGGGGGCGGTTATTTAATAGATTGTATCTTGCTGAGTCAAGCCCTGGACTGGAAGCTCTGCTCATTGACTAGCTGTGGGACTTCAGGCAAGTTACACAACCAAGGAAAACAGTGACAATTCCTTTGCAACCTTGTTGTGGGGTTTAAATAAGACATTCATCATTTAAACTTCCTTGCTCAGCCTGGCCAATGTTGTCCATTGGTTAAACATCGACCTATGAACCCGAGGTCATGGTTAGATTCCTGGTCAGGGCACATGCCCAGGTTGAGGGCTCTATCCCCAGTTTGGGGCAAGCAGGAGGCAGCTAATCAATGATTCTCTCTCCTCATCATTGATGTTTCTCTCTCTCTCTCTCTCTCTCCCTTCTTCTCTAAAATCAATGAAAATATATATTTTAAAAAAAACTGCCTTGCTCTAATAAGCACTCAGTTTTATTTCTAACTTTCCCTTTCCTGGTTGTTGATGATGGTCTCATAAAATAAAGTTTTGGTTAAACATGGATGTTAGCCACACTGAACCCATTTTGGGAAAGATAATGTCACAAGTTTAGCATAAATCAAATACTCGGTCCAGAGAATGTTGGAGTCCAGTTTCTAAAAATACTGCTAGGTAGGTTTGTCATGTTAAATCAGGCCTCCCCTCCTGCCTTGTTTGATAGCTATGTGCACATTATTCTTCCAGAAACTTACAGTTATTGACTACAGTGAATCCGAGGCCATTTCCTCACATGCTTGCTAAGGTTGAATACTACACTTTGGGATTTCTAATAACTAATTTTCTCAGCTGTTTTCCCCTTGACTGTGGAGTTTGAAGGGCTCCAGGCAGTGCAGGCTTCTAGTTAATACAAGGGATTGTGATCATTCTACCCATCTTCCTGAATATGTAATTGCTTGCCCCATGCCTTCATACATTAATCACAGAGAAAGCATAATAATTGTTAAGCCAGGGAATGGGTAGTCAGCCTAGTAGGGAAGCCACGGCATATGGACTCTGTCCCCATCCTTACCTAACACATTTTGGCAAGTTTTTGTTGTTAATATTCAAATTTCATCTCAACTCCTCTTGCTCTGTTAAAAACCAAGCTGGTTATGGACAGGTCATCTGTAGGAGGTGGTAGAAGGCAGAGTGCCCTGCATTTATTAGCAGAGGTCTGAATTGCCAACCTTACAAGGAGGAGGGCCTGTGTAAAGTGTAATTATAATCTTGTTTTGATAGTTTCTAATGGAGTGTAATTAAATATTGCTCACCTAGTGTTCTGATGTTAATTGCATTTCCTTTGGCTAGAGGCTACGAAGTTCCCCCAAATGCCCAAAGATAGTATCTGGGTAAAAACCAGATAGATTAGTTGCAAGGAGTAGATATCTACACTTCCCTGCTTTAGGGGATTCATTCTGATGCTCTTCAGATGGATTAATCAATCCTGAGGTTTGAGTCTCTGTGAGCTGAAATCTCCAAGTAGTCAAGTAATGCAATAATCGTGGTTTCCTCGGCACACTAAACTCTATTTGTTCTAGTCCCAGCTGTGATGTGATGATTTTTATTGTTCAAGGGCACAGTTTGCAGGAGCAAAGGGTCTCCTTGGAAACCCTGTATCAGAGGCAAATGGCTACATCTGCTTTGTTACCTGGCCAGAAAGTTTAGTTTTTAAATCTTTTACCTCCTCACTCACCAAGGCTATCCCCCTTGTGGAGAGATTAGACAAAAACACACAAAAGATTCTGCTTTGGGAAGTTATTTGATTTCCCTGGATTTGAGGGAGCAAGTGGAGGTTGCTGGTGAAGCTGTGTCTGTAACAGTTATTCTCATGCTGAGGGCTTCTAGACCACCTTTCCTGAGGTGGGTAAAATACAGACCCTGGCTTCCAGACACTTCATCACGAACTTCACCCTTTTCTGCACGGCTTGTCCTTTTCCGGTGACCTTCAAATTCAGAGCAGCTGAGAACACAGCTTTCTCTGCAGAGCCTGGCCAGGGAGTGCAGTGGGAGTGGAATGGCTGTTCCTCCCTGACCTACAGGATACGCATTATGAGGAGGCCTGGTAAACCTTTGCCTCACAGACTTGTCAGTGTTACCTCCACATTTCATTTATTTCTCATTCTACTACCTGCATTTAAGCCAAACCTATCACAGCCCCTTCCTAGACAGCTGCTATGTTTTAAGAACCATAATGAAATATCTATATATATAAAGGCTAATATGCTAAGTGTCCATCCGTCCATTCGACTGGTCGCTATGACACGCACTGACCACCAAGGGGCAGACGGTCAACGCAGTGACTTGGCAGCAGTTCTCGGGTGATGCACCCCGAAACCAGAGAGGTGGGAGCCTGATTCCTGGTGGGGCCACACGATTCCACTTTTGGCTGTGGATTATGTTGTTGCTGGGACAATGTCGGGCCCGAATCTGGTTTACTGCACACTTGGTTTGCGTTCCACACCCTGTATGACAGCAACTTTGCAGAGTGCCCTCTCCCACTCCGGGACTCCTCCGGGGATGTCGGAGAACTGGTTTCGGCCCAAACCCTACAGGCTAGGTCTAGGGACCCCGCCTGCCAGAGGGACCCTACTCACTCCGCATACACAGGGGAGGGAGGGACCATGGGTGGATAGCACCAGGGCGTGTCTGGCTTATCTCACCAAGTCCTGCCCTGCTGGCCACCTTCTAATTTCCTTTCAATGTGCACGAATCTGTGCACTGGGTATAGTTTTATAATAAACTCTTTTTAGTGCGATCTGATTGTCATTGTATGTCTTAGGTATTCCTCACACCTACACAGCATCTGAGTATCTGAAAAGCTTGCCTTCTGCATTCCCTCATGTCACTGATAAGCAAGTTGACTGGGATGCAAGTAAAACTCACTCACTCAGGGTAACTGTTTAGCCTACTTGCTGGTAATGTCACTTTTTTATGCATTTATTAATTCATTCATTTATTCACTCAGTATAGATTTTTTTGAAATTCAATTATGTATCAGAGATTGGGGTATGTGCTGGGAACATAAATAAATAGAAGATAAGAACCAAATCCCCAAGGACTTCACAAATGAATAAGATACAAAAAATGAACAAAATATTATATATTATGGATAAAGAGTAACTAAGAGAGTACAAAGAAGACATTTATACAGAGCAAAGATTGCTCATGTTTTCATTTTTCCAATAACATACAGCCTGACAAATAGAAAACACTAAATGCATATTTTAGTGTATGCTAATGTATGCTGTCTTTTATAATAAACACATTATTTGACTAGGGTATTTTTTTCTCCAGTTGTTAAATTTAGGTACCTCACATTTTATTTTATTTTTAAAAAAATTTTCATATATATATATATATATATATATATATATATATTGCTTTTAGAGAAAGTAAGAGAGATGGAAAGAGCGAAGGAAACATTAATGATGAGAATCATTGATTGGCGGCCTCCTGCACTCCTCCTACTGGAGATCAAGATCACAACATGGGCATGCGTGTTGACAGAGAATCAAACCATGACCACTCAACCACTGAGCCACACCATCTGGGAAAATTCCTCACATTTTTGAACAATGACATGAAAACATTCCTATCAGCACTGGTGAGAAGTGCACCATCTATTTGCCCAAAACTGTGAAAACTGTGGTTAAAATATCATAAGCTATGTTCCAGTACACCACATTCTGTTTCTCAATACCATCTGTGTGCTCGGCATGCCTACATTCAATATCCTCCTTTCTTTTCCAAAGGCACAGCATCTATCTGGGAAAATGACATAAAATACTACCTGTGCTCTCAGATCTTCACATTTCTACCCCAAACTTCAAAATAATGAAGGGTATATTCCAGGAAGTTCTTTTACTCTTTTCCCCCTAGGACAGCGGCTCTCAACCTGGGGGTCGAATGACCCTTTCACAGGGGTCGCATAAGACCATCAGAAAACACATATATAATTACATATTGTTTTTGTGATTAATCACTATGCTTTAATTATGTTCAATTTGTAACAATGAAATTGGGGGTCACCACAACATGAGGAACTGTATTCAAAGGTCGCGGCATTAGGAAGGTTGAGAACCACTGCCCTAGGTTGATTTCTTCACACTCTGTATCAGTCAAGACTTTTTAAGTATAAGTGACAGAAACCAACCTTAGCTGATTTAGGAATAAAATCAATAGACATGATAGCTGGTCCATTACCAAATTGAGAGGAAAGCTTCAGGATCAAGCTTTACACATGGACAGAGCAATGGAGGCCAGGTATCAACCAGAAGCAGGTATCATGCACAACTATGCCACAAAAGCAGGAGATCACCATTCTGTCATCAACCACTTCACTGGACACTCGCCTCTGGTATGTTCCACCAGGCTGCTTCCACCTACCACCAAAACCCTTATGAGCATGGACACTTATGATTGGCCAAACCTGAGTGCCAAGAAGCTGAGATCAATGCAGTCTTTTCCATTCATGAAATTTTATAACAGAAAGATTCCCCAAACATGGAGAGGGGCCCAACTGCTGGATTGTCCAAGGTAGGGGAAGGGAATGAAAAATGTTTAGTATTCACATAAACTAAGTATATGATGAAGAAAAAGGAGGTTATAATTCTTGGCAAAGAATTTCATAACCAAACATGGACCAGAACATTCCAGAACATTCCAGAACATAGCTAGACTAGGAATCAATATAACTGATTCTGTATATAACTCTCTCCCAAATGAGTGTTGCTATCCATCATGAAGGGTATCTTTACACATGTAACACATTTCCTTAAACATCATAATCCTTTTGGATTTTCCATATGTTGTGGAAAGCTATGGAGTCTTCTATGGAAAGAGGTACATATTTATGTTACAAGTATTTCATTTTCATTGTGAAAAATAGGGAAGGCAGGATTTTGCAATTGGGGGGCAGAGGGAAAAATGACAAATGACTCATGATTTTGCCACTCTCAACCATAGATACCAGTTAATGGGCCTCCTCCTGGGTGTATATGCAGTGTGCCTCTGTGTTCATAATACAGAGTGTGTGTGATCTCTGTGTATGTTAGGATGTATAAACTCATCCAATATACTGCTTGAATCCATATTTTCTAAAGTAGCACTTCATTAACTGAGAAAACATTTTCATTGTCATTTCTGTATTGCTTCTTCAAAAATATATATTTTTTCTTTTTGTTCTTCTCTGTCATTTTTTATTTGTCTGCTGTTAAAATATTTTAATTTGCCTCTGCCTCCTCAGGAGAAAAAAAAGTCCTTTCTACATTTTAGTCTTGTGTGATGTTTGAATCGTGTCTCTGGGCAGTTTTTTTTTCATGAGAGGTATTCTTCGAAGTCAAGTAAGGAGATCAATTTGCATTTCTACATAATTGGTGAGTTCCTCCAGCAAGAAGACGGATATAAACATCCCCTGCAGGTCACGGAAACCTCTATGTCCCTACTTCTAGGGCAACGATTTCTAACCTTTATCATCTCACGGCACAAATAAACTAATTACTAAAATTCTATGGTACACAAAAAATATTATTTTTTGCCCATGTGAAGAAAATAGGCATAATTTTGATCTATTCACACCAGATAGCTATTGTTTTGGCTGTTGCCATTTTTTTATTTGACAATCTAAGGGAAAAGAGGTCAGTGCCCCTGGCTAAATAGTCAGGTGTTGCATGTTTTAACAATTCTGGTGGCGCACTGGTTGAAAATCGCTGCTCTAGGGTACTGAGATGGACTCTCGACCTTCTTGTTAACCAGCAGTAAACCCTTCTTATCAGCGCTGCAGGGAGTAGATGTATTTTGACACCTCCGACCCTTTTGAGTTTCCAGTAGGCTGGACATTCTGGAAAATTCTGTATTCTCCCCCTCTACACTCGTCCCCTCTGCATTCATCTCCATTAGTCTGTTAATAAGGCCTCACTGACTTCAGTACGTGAAAGGAGAGCAAGTGGGTTAAAGAAATACTGTGTATACTCTAGTACAGCGAATTTCAACCTGCCACAAGAATCGTCATCATCATCCCTATTTTGTATCTACACTACAGCTCTATCAATTAAAATACTTGATATCACACAAGAAAGACTGAACCCTAACCAGTAGTCAGGCTTTCCTCATGAAGCTAAATGCAGCCAAAGAGGAGGATGTGATTAAAATAATATTAATCGTTTGTGTTTGTCTTTGAAATTTGGGAAAATCATTACCGATAGATACATAGGTAGATACATAGCTAGATAGAAACATAAATACATAGATACAAAGGTGTGTGTGACTGCGTGTGATGTACTAGTATTCGTGATTTTTTACTCATTGTTTAAAATATTTTTAAAAATGTATCTTTATTGTTGAAAGTATTACAGATGTCTGCCCCTTTTCCCCATTGACCCCCCTCCTGTGTACTCCCATCCCATCCACTCCCATCCCACCCCATCCCATCCCCTCCCCTCCTCAGCCCTTCACCCTACTGTGCCCATGGTGTATGCATACATGCATATAAGTTCTTTGGTTGATCTCTTCCCTGCTCTCTACCCCTTCCCTCTGAGATTCTCCAGTCTGTTGCATGCTTCTATGACTCTAGAAGCGTTTTGTTTGTCAGTTTGTTTGGATCTGTGTACCATGAGTACTCATCTATTCTCTCCATTCACCTTCATTTTTAAAAAAAAATTAAGCTTTTAAAACAATGTAAGTAAAGCCAACAGGGGTCATTTTTTGCTTTAGCAAGCAATTTTTAAGTGACTACTCTGCATCAAACTCTATGGTAGGAACTTAGAATTTAAAGATAAGACAAAAACCCTGACTCTGAGAACTCAAAAGTCATGAGGACCACTGCAAGTCTAATGACTAGTACATTCTCCTGCAATCCAATGCATGTGCTTGTTAAGTTGGGAGCGTGAATTCGGCCTGTGGGAGCTGGTTACAGCTTCATTGTAAATATTGCATTAGAGCTAAGTCTGGATAAGCAGTCTTGCCCTGGGGGACAGATCCATATGTTTTCTCAGATCCTCATAAGGGTCCATACACTAGAGGAATTTTAAGAAGTGCTGACTTTAAAACAAAGAGAAATGATTGGCCTGACGTTAATGAAATCGATCAAGACTGGGTAGTTACTGGTTTATATCCCCTTTGACAAAGTCTAGACTTTGCCCTGTGTAAGTGAGAGGCAATCAGTGTGTTTTTAAGCAAAACTATATGATTGCCCGTTTAATAAACTCACTTACATGTTTTCTAAAAGACCTATATTTTAAATTTGCATATATCTCAAAACATATTAATTTAATTATCTCCCTTTCACCCAAAGACCTATTTGTCTCAAAATGAGATTCTAAATCATGGTCCTGCATATTCACAACTAGGTACTTATCAGAATGTGATGTTTGACTGATCACATTAATTTGGGATCACTGAATGCATTCTATTGCTCTGCTCTACAAAAGTGGAAAGAATTAACACTGACATGATATGTAGAATCACTTCACTGCAACGTCTTCTTGGCCTCATTCAGTCCCAGTAGGATATCTCCGCTTCATGTGTTTCTAACAACAGATTTATTCTTCTCTCCATAAACTGGCTCATGAGAAATTGCTTACTTACATTCCTTTGTTAGTTCAGATATTTTTTAGTAGAGTTATGTCCCAAATATTTCATGAAATGTCCTGTATTTGTTACTGTATCTCAGGTTAGACTAGCTCTTCCTCTTAAGTATTATCTTAGCATTTCATTCTTTCTTGCCAAGTATCATAATTTATAGTCAGATGTTTACGTAATGATTGTGTTTCTCCTACTACTTTGCAAGCCCCCTAGGTAAAGGAGTTTGTCTGTTTTGACTACCATTGTATTCTCAGGGCTAGCACAATGCAGGGAAATGAGGGGGGGGCTGGATAACTCTTCTCAGAACGAGTGAATAAATTAATAAAAATCCATATTTAAGGAGAAATTCCAAGCTAATAGTAAACTTGTTATAGGATGAAGAGATCTTCATCATCATTATCATTATCATCCCTTATAATAAAAGGGTAATATGCAAATAGACTGAATGGCAGAATGACCGGTCGCTATGATGTGCACTGACCACCAGGGGGCAGACGCTCAATGCAGGAGCTGCACCCTGTTGGTCAGTGTGCTCCCACAGGGGAAGTACTGCTCAGCCACAAGCTGGGTTGATGGCTGCGAGTGCAGTGGTGGTGGTGGGAGCCTCTCCCACCTCTGTGGCAGCACTAAGGATGTCCAACTGCAGCTTAGGCCTGGGGAGCGGGCATCCTCCAAGGGCTTCTGGACTGCTAAAGGGCACAGGCTGGGCTGAGGGACCACCCCCCCCCCCCCCCCCCCCACACACACACCCGAGTGCACGAATGTCATGCACAGGGCCTCTAGTATTGTATATTTATTCTGTTTCAGATACTAAATACTCATGACCACTCTATAATGTTAGTACATTACACAATAGAATACTAAGAATTAGAAAAAGGTATTTTCAACAGTTGCAAGCTGATATGCTGTGAACTGGATTGGAACTATTAAGCTGAACTCCAAAACTGATTTAAATAATAACTATGCTCTACATGTTTCATGCCCAAACATATTTTGGCTAGAGGTGGTGATTACCTAGTTTTTCCCACATAGAACAGCAGAAAGTTCATTCTTTAATGCATGTGCAGTTATTATCTAACCAAGGTAGGTCTGTATGTGTATGTGTGTGTGTATGTGTGTGTGTATGTGTTTGTAGGTGTGTGTTTATGTCTGGTGTGCACCCATAAAGTTTTTCTTGTTTATTTTTTATTTGTTGTGAATAATCTATATATATAAAAGCCTAAGCAACCTTATGACCAAATGACCAGGACGACTGGTCGACCAGTCAGTATGATGCACACTGACCACCAGGAGGCAGATACTCAATGCAGGAGCTGCCCCCTGATGGTCAATGCGCTCCCACAGCCAACCTCTCACGGCCAGCAAACCTTCCCTGGTCCCTCCCCACAGCAGGCAAATCCTGTGCATGAATTTCATGCACCGGGCCTCTAGTTATAGTAACAATCTACAAAGACTATTCAGTGCATACATATATTCATACCTATATGCATATTTCTACACACACACACACACACACACACACGCACACACATTGGAATATCTGCATCAAGAAAGGATAACTTTGTAGTCACCATGAACCAATGAATTATGACTCCTCATTATATATTTAAAAAAGCCATTTGAAACTAAAAGTCTTTGGATTTCACCCACTTCCCTTTTCTCTACATTTAAGCTGAGTCTGTAATTTCTCCTACAACATTTCTTTTTTTAAAGCAGTTATTTTTCAAGGACAGTTTACATTCAATATTATTTTGTGTTTGTTTCAGGTGTACAGCATGGTGGTTAGACAATCTTATACTTTGCCAAGTGCTCTCCCTGATATTTCCCGTACCCATGCGGCACTCCTAAAACTTCTCTTAGTACATTTACTTAAGTTTACCAACAACCCAATATTCTGTGAGTTGCTTTTTTCCTGCTATAGACCTTGTTTGGAAAAAGGATGTTCTAGATTATTTCCCCATGGCTATTAAAAGGAAGTTATCACCAGTTGTCTAAGGAGGAAGAACTAGAAGTGAGCTGACCGTATACCCTTTAGAGTTTGTTTCATGTCATCTCAAGCTACATGAAGCAACAAGTATTTCTTAAGGTGAATGGTCAGTGGTAGTTTAACACGTCCTGAGACATGAGACTTACTCTTGCTCATGACCGGAAAATAAGTCATTCCCGGGATAAGGAAGCTTACAGATTCCCTGCTGACCACACGCTAGGCTGGGACTGATGTGGACTGTCATGATCCTGAACATGCATATGGCATTTATTTAAAGCAATAATAAATGATAGGTTCAGAGTTCACACGTGGGGGAAATACCAACTTTTCCTATGCATACTTAGTGCATATGGTACTAACATGGTCTATGTTATTTTATTAGACCTGATCTCTTGCCAAATGAGAATCATTTTAGTTTAGCTTGAATAAGCCTTACTTCATAGTTACTTAATTATGGGGACAAGAGAGAGAGAGACCACCAACTTCTTGCTGAGTTGAAAAACCTAAGCTAGTTAAGACCACATCTCTCATGGAAAGAGAAATCCCTGAAGGGTTTCACAAGAGAACAGAAATTCATAAAGAGTGCTCTATGCTATGTGCACTGTCTGTATTCAGGCGCCGTGTGGTTTTTATTCTATGTGACAATGTATTATGGATGCTTGTGAAGAGGCACTGTGTGAGACATGGAATTAAATAAGTCTAATAAATATGAATTCTGCTGTCTCATGGCACATAATAAAATGATTATCACTTCTGTGACTTTTCCACACAATAATACATTATTACAGACCCTTGATTCCCAAAACGGCTAACTGAAAATAGGTAATTATATTTATCCCACCCTTTCTCCTCTTCTTTTTGCATTTCTGAAGGGATAGAGAAAGCTATATGTGATTTTTAAATACATCTGAAGAAAAGAAGCCTAATGTGAATTTCTTTTGAACCGCCAATTGCGACAACATGGATGGACCTTGAAAATATTATACTAAGGGAAGTAAGTCAGTCAGAAAAAGCTAAGAACCATATGATCTCACTCATGTGGGCTATAAAACTGAAACTCAAAGACACAGACAACAGTGTGGTGGTTACCAGAGGGAAGGGAGTGGAGGCAGTGAAGGGTGAAGGGGGCCCGATATATGGTGACAGAAGATTTGACTTCGGGTGTTGGGCACACAATGCAACATACAGATCATGTATCATAGAAATGTACACTTGAAACCTATATGATCCTATTAACAAATGTCACCCCAATAAATTTAATTTAAAAGTCAAGTGAATTAGCCCTAACCGGTTTGGCTCAGTGGATAGAGCATTGGCCTACGCACTCAAGGGTTCTAGGTTCGATTCCGGACCAGGGCATGTACCTTGGTTGCTGGCCCATACCCAGTAGGGAGTGTGCAGGAGGCAGCTGGTCATGGTTTCTCTCTCATCCATGTTTCTTAACTCTCTATCCCTCTCCCTTCCTAGGAAATGAATGTAAACATCCTACTCTAAGAGTCAATAGTTTGTTGAAAACAGTTGCCCACTGCCACTTATATTGCAAAGAGTTATGTCTCCATAGCAAGCTAGAATCCTGTCTCTTCCAGGATACAACAACCTTAAAGCTGCCATCAGCTGTGAATTGCTAGGTTATGGGGGCATTCATCTGATTAAGCACCAGTCCACTTTTTTGGTTAATATCAGAAGCTCAACCCATCAGCATTCCCCAGTTTATCTGGAGAAAAATTGTTAGATTTTAGCATAGTCCAAAAACTACCTTCAACTTAGGGAACAATAAAGTAGTTAAGAATTCAGCTTACACTGCAAAATGTTAGCGCCAGAAAGCATGCTGGAAGTCACATCAAACACCCACGTCTATAAACATTGGCAATTGGAGGCCTCTGCAGTTAAAAACTTGCTGTACAAACAGCCCAGTTACCTTTTAAGATAGCTAAGTGCAAATATCCCTTCACTGGAGGATTTAATAAGTAGGTTCTGATATTGGTAGAGTAATGATCCATGTGTGATGTACTTTAGGAAATATCTCGAGTTTGAAAGCTGAGAGCTAAATGTCTGTTCTGGAGGTTCATTAGAGACTCTGCCAGGCTGAGGATTAGATAACAAGACATGGCTTGCATCGTATTTATTTATAGAGCTTTAGATATATTTATATAGCTCGCTCAGTTTCTTCCCTTTTAAAATGCATGTAAAATATAAGGGGACAAAGTGTAAAATGAGGATGGAAAAAGTGAAACCTCCCCTAAGAAATCCTTCACTTTGTTCTTGGAATAGTTAACATTTTTAAATATACTTTTCTTGATTTGGGCGAGGGAGAGAGAGATAGAAACATCAATGATGAGAGAGAATCATTGATCGGTTGCCTCCTGCACGCCCCCTACTGAGGTTTGAGCCTGCAACCCAGGCAGGTGCCCTGACTGGGAATCAAACCATGACTTCCTGGTTCTCAGGTGGACACTCAACCGCAGGATCAAATTTTTATTGAGGGCCACGTATATTTGTTTATGTAAAGCGAAGGGCCTCTGAGGCTTTGTTGTACTGATTTTGGGTGGGACACAATGATTGGCCTGTGCATTTACACTGAGCACTTAACATTCCAATTGTCTTTTCCTTTCTTCTTCCCTTCCATCTTCATCTATTTATTTGTAAAGCTCTTATTATGTAGTGGGATCAAAGTAAATCCTCCCCTAATGCTACCCATAGACAGTTATATCTGTAGACAATTTGGAGAGGCAGGCAACTAAACTACCGATTCAAAGTCAGTATGATGCCTGCCATGTGAAGTTCATGGAGAGGATTCAGTGGGAGTTCACGGGAAAGAAATCTAATTCAAAGGGATGACATGAGGAAATTTAGCAAGAGAAGGTACATTTAACCATGGATTGATTTTTTAAAAATACCTTCTAAGAAGGGTTACTATAATGTTTCCAACAAGGAAAACAGTACAGACAAAGGCATGAAAAGACAAATATAATGAGATGTAAACAGTAGACTATGTTTGAACCCAAACCTGAATCACATCCATGTTACTAACTAAATGTGACCCCACCAAAATTCCTATGTTGAAACCCTTCCCGACAGGGTGATAGTGTCAGGAAACCAGGCCTTTGGGAGGTAATTGGGGTTAGATGGGGTCATGAGAGCAGAACCCTCAAATGAGATTAGGGCCTTTGTACTAGTAAGAGTGTGAGAGCTGGCTTCTCTCTGCTCCCCACCATTTAAGGAGACAAGAAGAAAAAGGCCACGTGCAACCTGAAAGGGTTTTCACCAGAACCATAACATGCTGGCACCCTAACTATGGACTTCTAGCTTTCAAAACTGTAAGACAGAAATTTCTGGGTCTATGGTCTTTTATAGCAGCCCAAATGGATTAAAACAATCCATGAGTTCTTGATATTTATCAATAGTACTAGAAGCCCAGCGTGTGAAATCGCACGGCCCCGCCCACCTGCGCCCGTCTTTTGGTCTTTATGGCATTAGGGCCACTGGGTTTTTATAATATAGATGTTGTATAGAGTAACTTTTTGCTTATTATTTTTGCCTCAATTTTTGGATTTTGGCACATTTGTTTCTCATATTGGCAGCAAAGCAGATTACAAATTTAAAAGTAATAATAAAACATGTAGTGTATAGCCAAGATATACACATGTGCCCATGAACTCCTGGGTTTGTTTCATGGACTAAAAGCAGATCTTCTTTGGTGATGCCTAATGCAGGTGTACAGCATAAGTGACATGCCTGTTTTCTTTGAGACAGGCAAGTTTGAATTTGTATGCTTATCATAGACTTGCTGTGCCTTTATATGCTTTTTTTTTTCTTTTTACTAAAGTGAACTCTATAACTAATTCCAGTGTTATTTCTTTCATCCGTCACACCCTAACATATTTAGATCTATCTGGACCGTTTTCTGCCCTATGTTCTGAATGTTTTTGGGTTTTGTTTTTAATTACAAATGAATATATATTAGAGGATACAAGAGTAACTAACTTTTATAATAAAAAAAGCACAATATGCTAATTAGACCAGACAGCCGAACGACCTTCTGGACATCCTTCCGGATGTCCTTCTGGATGATCTTCCGGATGAAGCCTGGGCTGCAAGGGCCAAAGCAAGCTGCCACAACTGCAAGGGCCGAGCCCCTTGCATGAATTTCATGCATCAGGCTTCTAGTAGTGTTATAATGATAGAGACTTAATCTTTACTGCACTGACTTTCTCTAATAATACAATAAGATCGACCTAGGGCAACAAGTCTTTCCTTAAAGAAGAAACCTTGGAATCACATCACAGAGTCCTCTGTGTGTGTGTGTGCGTGCATGTGTGTATTCACGCATTATTTTTTTTTCTGGAAATCAATATAATTCATTCTTTGAATATTTTATTCATTCATTTTAGTTATGAAAGTACTTGATAGATATTAGCTTATATTAGCCTCCCTACATGTTAGGAACTGTGTTCAGCTAGAAAGAAAAAGGTGAGTAAGCCAAGGTTGCTGATCTGAAGAAGCTACAAGAAATCATTTGGCAGTTGACCTGATTCCAAGTTGAAATGCATGCTTTTGTCTTGGGAAAGAGCAGGATCTCAAGGATCTCTGCTTTGTTGAAATAAACTTAGAGCACATTTTTCATAATGACAGCGTAAGTGACAGTTTCCAACCCTCTTTACACTGGGAAGAAAAAGAATGATGATGTGGCAGGTGAGGGAATAGCAGAGGGCCAAGGAAAGATTAATACTGCTTTTTGCTAAATTTGGATAAAAGTTCAATAGGAATTAAACTCTTCCTCTAAGCACACCGCGGGGAATTGTGAAAGACCAGGCTAAGCTATGCTGAACTTGGCAGCTTATTTATTGTTTCATAGATTTCTATCCCGAGAAGGACATGACAGTAACACACTTGCTGCTGTTTCTCATCTATTTTGTCTTATTTCCGAATGTGCTGACCACACTGTATTATCCTACGGAATTTAATTTTTATGGTTCTCCAGATTTAGTGGGAGTTTGAAAAATAACTTATAGTTTTCAGTTTCAACCAACAAAGGGGGAAGATATTAATGAGTTTGATCCACGAGACATACCCTATTGAAAATTACCATTTATTGTAAGTCGATAGTTCTCAACCAAGGGTGACTTTATCTCCCAGGGTACATGGTGTTGTCTGGAGATATTTTTGGTTGCCACAAGCAGTAGTCATTATTTCTATTACTATTACATTTCTTCAAATTAATATAAAGCAAAATGCATATGGGATGCAATTCTAGGTTAAAAAAAAATTTCACAATTGTGAGAATTGAATGGTGATGTTTCAACTTTATTTTGATTGGTAAGGCAAAGGCTTTGGGCTTTGCTATTTGATCACAATATGTTATTTTTCTCTTTCACAAATTTGTTTTGCAGAGAACCCTTTAGAAGATATTGCTTATGGTCCATTTTCTGTACTACTTGGGACTTTAGCTGCATTCAATAATCAGGAAAGAGCATGGATCAAATAAGAGCGCTCTGAGTTTGTTGTGATAAATTTGCAAAGCTCCTTTAAGTTTTCAAATAAAGGCTTTCATAACAGTGATCTGCTAACGCTGGTGAGATGTTTTCTGCAAAGAAATATCAAAATCACATGATGTCTTAAATTTTTTAACAAAGAAATGCTCAATAAAGTCTCAATTACCTTGAAACGTGTGGAATGTCCAAATGAAAAATAATCTGAAGTAAAAAATAAAAGTCATTTTAAGTATGCCTTTGATTGGTCTGTGTGGATAAGATAGTGCCTCTGTATATGTTTGGAATTCTAACAGATGAGGCGTGTGTGGTTTTAATTGGTTGGTGATCAGATACCAATGCACTTTAGTAAGCTAGCTACCCATAAGGCAGCTGTTACATGTCCCCAAACTAAATTGCCAGCTAATTTGTTTCTAGCCTAATAAAACTATAACAAGACCAACAGCTCACTTTGTATGTTCATTAACAAAACCGTTTAAGTAAAATTCAGAGGAGAATACTCTTGGAAAGACAACAACAAATATGATTAGAACCCTCTAAGCCAGCGGTTCTCAACCTGTGGGTCGCGACCATCGGAAAACACATATAGCATATCAGATATTTACATTACGATTCATAACAGTAGCAAAATTACAGTTATGAAGTAGCAACGAAAATAATTTTATGGTTTGGGATCACCACAACATGAGGAACTGTATTAAAGGGTCGCGGCATTAGGAAGGTTGAGAACCACTGCAAGCTCTGATGTAGAATTGCCACATTCTCTCAATTCTACTTTTTCAATGAAGTTTCTTTTCAAATATAAAAGTTGTACAGACTTTAAAAGGTATTTGAAAAATAGGTAATAATCAAAATGCGGGAAAATTTTTCACATTTCCTCATCCATTACAACCATGGTTAATAGTTTTGTGTAATATCTTATACTTAATCCTTGATATACTTGTTAACCAGTTGAAATTATATGTTACATATCATCTGAAAACTGTTTTTACTTAATATTATCATATCAGTATGTTAATTTTATTATAACTTTCCTTAAATTTTTAATGAATGATTAATATTCCATTATATGGTCATACAATAATAATGGAACTAATTCTCTGATGTTGAACCTGAGGTTATTTCTAATTTTGGGTACATTAGATACAATGGTGGATAAAACCTATTTCTGCATTGTAATTATACCTTTATTAAAGATTACCAGAAGCAAAATCATTGAGTCAATGTATATGTAAATTTTGAATATTTTATTTTTGATTAATCCTTTTAAGGGAATTATTTAATGAGCTAATCATGGCAATGTGATAGAACATTGAATATTTTTTTGTATTGATATATTTACCAAAGAGTTTCAGATATTTTGTACAGGTCTTAACTCTGATCCCTTCTACTACTGTGTATAGCAGTTTGACCGATAGCACATCATTTAAGAAAATGGTTTTTCTTAAACCATCTCTATTATGTTAACTGCTCTTGGAGTTAAGAACCATAATATTTTGTAGTTACGTTTTAAGATCCTTACCTATTTTGATAAAATAAGTAGGTAGCTGGTTAAACAGAAAGGTAGATAGAGAGACTAATAGAGCAGCGTGAAGGGCAGATGAGTGGAAGTGCATGCCATTCCACTTAACTGGCACTGAGCAGACCTATGGGAAGCCTGCCTGAGCATGCCAGTGCGAAAGGTTTTGTGAGTCACAAGATGGCTTGGTGTTTGCAGATAAACTGCAAATGTTAATATTTCTGCTCTTCAGAAGGATACTAAAAGCTTGACTGATAAGTGAGGACCATTCATGATATTGTATACAAGGCCAAAATATGTAAAAATATTCTACAGGTATAGTAAGGGTGAAAGAGGGAGGCGGCACTGGAGAATTTTAAACAAGGAACTGATTTGATCAAATATGCATTGTAAACACACACACACACACACACACACACACACACACACACACACACACATCAGCAGAGTGGGTTACACATTGGATTTAGTAGGGAGTGAAGGAGCCAGGATGGAGAGGGAGCCAGGAACCATCATCATGGAATCACTGTTCATTTCCGGGCAGTACATTCTAATTTTAAACCAATGTTCGAGAAGGAACACAAAGACCCTTAAATGAACTGGGATGTGGGACTGTTCGAGTCAAGGCTGGGAGACCACTAATGTATGAGAAGCTGACTTTTTACAAGAAAATGAAGGCGTTTATTAAAGAAGTGTCTTGCTCTAGATTCGAGAAACATTTGTCTCATTTAAAGTCTATATTATATTATACATATGCAATGACAGTTCTATCTAAATTCTTAGTGGGTTTCACTATTGTACAGATGATGCTGCTTCTGAGAGTGTGGGAGCTCCTCGCTGACTCTGGGGGTACATGGGGAAGCATGCCATGCTGATTGGTGTGTTTTCATCCTTAGTAATGATTTGGCAGATCTGCTGCCACAATGTGTCTGGATAGAAAAAGGCTTCAGCATTTTGTATCATCTCCCATTAGGACTTTAGGAGAGAGAATTGGCTAAATAATTTTTAATTATCCCAACAAACTGCCCCCCCTCTTCCTCTGCAGAATTTTCATTAGCAAGAAAATAATATAATATTGCTTCATACTTATCTACAATCACAGCAGTTGTTAAAAACTGAAGCAATGTCATCATACAACTATTCCCTTATCCACAAATCTGAACTTGGTGTTAACAAAATTTCACCTGTATGTACACTGCCAAGGCTTTCATTCTTCATTATAATTGGTTAAGAAAAAAATACTTGTATATTATACAAGAGAAGCATCCCCATTTCAATAACTTGCATTGACTGTAATATTTACCACCAGTAAACTTGACACATGCTAAGACTTAGCATTTGTGCATACATACTGACTTGGCTTGAAATAATGAGTAGTTATAATACCCTTGTAAGAAGGGTAATCAACATCAAAGGAAACCTACTGTAGACTAATGACTTCTTTTTATTTACTTATTTAGTTCAGCAAAGAGCATTTCTCCTATGATAAAAGAGAGCATTTTCTGTAATAAAAAACAGTGTGTTCTCGTTACATGCACACACAGACCCATATATATTTGTACACAGACTGTATTAAGGCATCAATGAAGAACAATCAGAAATTCTTCTTTCCACATTTAGGGTTAAATCACATTTAAAGGAGCTATTCAAATGGAAGACATTCAACATACCTATACACCTTAAATGAAGCAATTATCAACTACTTTTTGATAAAAATACATTAGATACATAATTTTAAAATAACTTGCTAAATATTTTACTGAGAAATGTTTGAAACCCTGAAAAAGAGCACCCTGATTCTTGATCTTGAAAATATAATATTTTCACTATAAATTAAGACATACGCATGCCTGTTGATTTCCCATAAATCTCTATCAAGTTCCTGCCATCCTAGAGTGTGATTTATGGAGGAATTACATAAGGTTTTGAGAATCGCACTCCTGTGTTTTTACTTACAACACGTGTGACACCAAATGTGTGGGTTTATTTTCCTATACCATGAATTCTCATGACACCCCCTCTCGTGGGTTCTATCATTTACTATAACAGCTCACAAAACTCAGATGATTACTTGACTTACTCTTATCTGATTATTTTAAAAGATAAAAATAAACAGCCAGATGAACAGGAATATGGGGCAAACTCCGGAAGAGACCTGTGCACAGATCAGTCCCTCTAGATTGGGGGTACACCATCCTCCCAGCTTGGGGAAGTATCCACCCTCCCAGAAGCTCTCCAAACCTCATCAATTAAAAGTTTTTTTCTGGAGGTTTCATTAGATAAGCATGATTAATTAAATCATTAGCCATTGGTGACTGAACTCAAACTTCAGCCCTTCTCCTTTTCTCAGAGGTCAGGAGTGGGGCTGAAAATACCAGCACACTAATTATTCCTCGGTCTTTCTCGTGGCCAGCCTCCATCCTGAAGCTACCTAGGGCACCTCAGTCATCAGTCATCTCATTAACGTACCAGACACTTAGCACTCTAGAGATTATAAGAGTTTTAGGAACTGTAGGCCAGGAACCAAAGGCAAAGACCAAATATGCATTTCTTATTGTATCACACAGACTTTGCCCTTCGTGGATTTCACAACAGGTAGTTATGCCAGGAAGCTCTCTGGAAGGTAGTCCTTGGCCTTCTGCTTCTATTCCTATAGTCTCTTTCAAGCCATTTACCTTCTAAATAACACATAGAGCAAGGAGACCAAGCCACAAATAAGGAGTCCTAGATTTTAATTTTGCTGTTGCTATCAACTAACTAACACTAGGCATCTGCTATTAACCAAGAAGTTTTTAATCACACATAGAGAATGACATCATCTTCAGGATGCCTCAGAGCTCTACGATTCTGTGACGTTAGGCTCTGTTGGATGAGTTAACGCCCAAGAGTGGCACAGGGTGCGAACAAACTAGCAGTACTTACAATACCATTTCAGGCTCTAAAGTTCATTACTGAAATAATACGCTGTTCTTTGGCTCTATGATCACAATAAAATACTAGAGAGAACAGGCAATTTTAATTTCAAAATAAATGGGGGCCTTTTCTCCTGCTCTCTTGAGTTGACTGCTTGTGAACTATATCATCATTCAGAAAAGAGGTATTCCTCATAGTGACTTTGATAGTTGAGTAAGGAAAGGGCTTAAGTGCCCACGATGATGGGACTGATGGAGTGTGATGGATGCAAACAGAAGCTGACCCCAACTGCCCTGTATGAAGGTGAAGGTAGAGGCAGGATGGAAGTCATAAGAATTGTCAGTCTAATTCAACAAAAGATCAACATAATAAGAAGTAGTGGGGTCTTGCCAGCTAAATAGAGATAGTAGGGAGTAAATGATAGACATCTAGATGGGCAGGGAGTCTTCATTCAGGGGATTTTAGTGGAAATCAGCCCAGTCATGGAGTGTCCTAGGGGAGGTAATAGTACGGACTAAAATGGATACCTGTGACCATGTAGATTCATTGATTATAACAAATACCAATCCAGTGTATGGTTTTTGTAGTGGAACAGGCTGGGCATGTATGTACGTCACGTCAAGAGGGTATATGGGAAAGCGATGCACCTTGTGCTCAATTTTGCTGTGAACTAAAACCTGCTCCATAAAACTGTGAAGTCTAGTTTTCCACCATAATTGTCCTTTCTATTCAAACAATCAGGAAAACTTGGGGGGAACTTAGGCATCTAGCAATCAATCCTAGATTCCAGATATCATTGTCACAAAGGAGACTTGGGGAGCAACCCAAAAGACCGTGTTTATAAGCAGATCATGGATGTTGAGTTGTTCAGTTCCATCAGTGTTAATTTGGTCATCCATTTCTTGCCTGAGTTGAGATTAAATTGAGAATGTGAGTGGATCGCCAGTTAAAGAGCATATATTGAGTGGGAAAAGTTCAGTGCCCTGTGTTAGAAGGGGGGAAGGCAGAGACAGTACAAATGAGAAAAGGTCACTAACCATTCACACTTCTCAGGAAGAGAACAATCATCTGACAACATTATAGATACCTTAACACATAGCAAATAAAGCCCAAATTTTTATATGAAAAATAATATCATGTAATATACTAGGATATTAGTTTAATCATAATAGAAAAGCCACACATTTTTCCCCAGTGGGCTAAGAATGAGAATCTTTTAAAGGGTAGCTAGAAATATGTTACCTTTATACTTTAGTGAAATGTACTTATTTCTTTTTTTTATGTTGCAAAGAAGAGCATGCATTTATGCCTCTAAAATTACTGCTAAGTTATTACTAAATTCCTCAAAAGTTATTACGAGCATTAGAGCCTGTACTTACATCTTTAAAACTAATTATAAACCTAAAATTAAAGTTTCAAGCTCTTAAGGTTACATATGTATAACAGTAAAAGTCTATTTAAGTCATTCTTTAACTTTTTAATTAAGCTGGCAATGAATAAATAACCGTGCTGAATTTTATACTATAGAGTAAAAACAAACGGTCAAGTCACAATGGAATAACTTAGAGATAGTTTACTTTCACCAGATTGTACAGTGTTATTCAGATTAACTTTTTTTGTCTGCATTTTGGTCCCTTTCAGAGTAAAGAAATCCTTGGCTCCTTTTACAAAAAGAGCAGAACTGCATTATAATTATTTTTATATGGATATGCTCTGCTTTGAGATGCCTTGTTGGGACTTTAATTTCAGCTATGCCACTCCTGGATAAAAATGTAAATACATCGCCTGGCCGGTGTGGCTCAATGGTTGAGCATCAACCTAGGAACCAGGAGGTCACAGTTCAGTTCCCAGTCAGGGCACATGCTATGGTTGCAGGCTCAGTCCCCAGTAAAGGGCATGCAGGAAGCACCCGATCAATGATTCTCTCTCATCATTGATGTTTCTATCTCTCCCTCTCCCTTCCTCTCTGAAATCAATAAAAATATATTTTAAAAAAATTAAATGCAGTAAAGATTAAGATTAAAGCCAAAGTAAAAAGACTATAATACAAGGGTTCAACTGTAAAACATTTAGGGGGACTGCTTTTCTTACTCAGTCCATACTCAGGGAGTCTTCCTAAACTTAACTACCTTTGGGTAATTACCTTGTATCATGTATATAGTTTATACATAAATGTTTGTTCTGATAACTTTCCAGAGGATTTTATAAAATTTAACTATGTACATCACTTCAAAAGGTAAATACTTGAAGCATGTAGAGCAAACACTGTTCTGTATTAAAAGATAACACTTTAACAGATAAGACTCTTTAAATGTTTAGTTTGCTATTTATTTCCGTCTAGCTATAATTTTCTCATGGAGGCTGACTTATTTCCCTAAATTCACGGGCTTCTTGCTAGGCATCTTCTTTTTCATTCTAAGGAATTTTTTTTTTCTTTTGTACATAATTTTAACTTATACTTTTGATTTCTTTGGTATGGTTTCATCAACAAAATAGAGCCTGCATTGATACAGAGCCTTTCCCAAAACCAGATTTGTAATGGAATGTGCTAACCCTTACCCTAAAATGAAGAACCTCCTTGAGCACATGTCAGAACTGACCCTTTATTTCAGTTCATGCTGATTGAATAAGAACTGTCTGTTATGAAGCATCTGAGTCTCTAAACTTTATTGTAAATAGGGTGGTTACCAATACATGCTGTTGCCTATGCCTGTCGTGTCTTCAATGTTAAGTGTGCTACATAGAATAGGTTCCTCCAAAAACTCATGCCCAACCAGAACCTCAGAATGTGGCCTCATTTGGTAATAGGGTCTTTGCAAATGTAATTAGTTAAGGTGTGGTCATATTGGATTGGGGTGGGCCTAAATGTAATATCATTGGTGTCCTCCTAAAAAGAACGGAATTTGTACAGAGAGAGACATACACAAAGGAAGAAAACAGAGAGAGATATTGCAGTGATACAGTCATGAGCTAAAGAAAACCAGGAGCTACCAGAAGAGTCAGGAAAAGATCTTCCCCTGGAGGCTTTAGCGGGAGCTTGGCCCTGCTAACACCTGGAATTTGGACTTATAGTTTCAAGATCGGTGACACAATAATTTTGGTTGTTTAAAGCCTTCCCCATCCCCCAAAAAGAGCCTGCAAGTGAGAAGGATATAAATTAGTAAACAAGTAAGTACCTACACAAAGCTTGTACAAATTATGAAGAAAACAAGGAGGGTGCAATCAGCACAGAGCAAATTTTCATCTCCTCAAAAATGGATTTATTTTTGTATCCACCAGGCCTAGTACAGGGTTTTCCACATAGCAGTCACTCAATAAATTTTTGGTCGACTGCAAATATCTGTTGAACACATATATTTCTTTTCCTAATAATCAAAAACATTGTATTTTGCATGAGAATCTAGTGGGCAAATCTTAATAATTTGTGTGCACACATCAGAGTTGTTTTTCATTTTAATATCGATTAGGTCTCTTCACCTCTTTTTTAAGGCTGCCATGTTGTTGTGAATCGGGTATGATTTTAACGCCAGCACAACAACATGTAAAACAGTGATCCCTCAGCCATTTTTTGCACCCGTTCAATGGATATGAAAAGAGCAGATGATCTGAGTACCTCATTAATTCACAGAAAAGATTGCTTCCAACCTGTTTTGCAATTCCCCAATCCTATAAGCAGGCTATCATCCAGCTATACAATTCTACGGCACTAGTGGTGTCATGCCTTATTGAACAGTAGATGGATAAATGTGATTAAATAGTGGTTTACATGTAATTGCATTGTGGTGGGAAATGTGGTAGCAAAGTGGATTATTATAATTACATAATGTGCTAGCAATCTTCATATATACATTGTTTCTGTTTACACAGCAGTTGACTCTTATTAAGGTCTCTGCATATTGAAAATATACAGCTGTCAAGTCTTTGGTTTCATCATGGTTCACTCAGCCCTTCACCCATTTTCAAAAGGTATAAACAGGAACAAGTTAGCACTTAGAGTTAACAATACATCTCAACAGATTATTTATGTTAACTGACATTATTGGTAACTTTACTGTTGGTTTGGAAGTGGCAATGACCGACATGTAATTAGTTTTGTGTTGTGCATTCTTGGAAAATAGCATGGAAGTTCTTCTCTAAATAAAGACATCAGAAGAAACAGGTCATCTGTCATTCTTTTTGTAGTTGTCTCTCTTTGGCCGCCAGAGACTTGGGAAGAAACTATGTAGAGTATATTATATTGATGTATTTGCCTACGCATGCCAAATGTACATAAAAATGCAGATACTGATTTTTATCATCCTTGGAAAATTTGGGTAAATACTCTGCTAATTTCAAATTTAAGATACTTTGTTCAAAATTTGCATAAATCCTTTGATTTCTCCAAACATAAAATTAATTGTATGTACGTTTTCTGCATGAAGAAATAAGGCAGAATTAAGTCATATTTTTTATAGCCTTTTGGTCATAATATTTTGGTTTTACATAGCTCATCTCCTCTTCACAGTACTCTGCCCAATCCCGGTAACCAGTTCTTCTGAAACTCTTACATTTCTACCAATGATCTGTACTTTTTTTTTTCACCTTTGTTCAAACTTCTCAAAACATGAATTATTTTAACTATCTGAAAATCCCAGTGGCACTCTGCCTTCTGCTATAATAGTAATATATTTTAACTGCTTATCTTTTTCCCTCACTAGGATGAAAATTTCATGAAAACAGAAACCATATCTTGCCTGTACTTGTATTCTAAACACATTAGCTTCATCCTGGCTCATAGTAAGTAGTTCTCACAGCACATTCATTGAATGAATGAACAAAGCCAAGAACTACCAAACGGATCTAACTATTAGGCTAAATTTAAACATTTAACCAATATTCATTTATTATTATTATTTTTCCTATGAGAACAATTTTAGTGATGCAAGTTTCTTATAAAAAAAGATTAGCAAGACCAATCAGTGAATTTGGTCAAAATGGTTAGATGAATCAGTATAGCATGTTGTCTAGAGAACAGTACAAAAATATCTAGATTTTCATTTGCAACTTGGGTCCATTTTACCAATAAACCAACTACAGACTTTTGAGTAGTTTATATCCTCCCATTCAGCTCGATGTGAAGAAATCAGACACCTTCAGATGTGCAGTGTGCTATCCTACTTTTGCCAGAGCTTTTTTTTTAGTGACTTAACACAACATCCAGAGAAAAGAACAAGAAGTGGCTGATGGGACTATGGCAAGATTAGCTCAGCTGTCAGCCATCACATTTTCATAGCCATGAGAAAGGTACTTTCTGGTTAGCTATGCAGCACTCAGAAGCTGCGTAAGGATTTAGAGGTAAAGGATAAAATCCTATATAATAAAAGGCTAATATGCAAATCGACTGGACAGTAGAATGATTAGTTGCTATGACGTGCACTGACCACCAGAGGGCAGATGCTCAATGTCAGTAGACTCCCACAGGGGGAGTGCTGCTCAGCCAGAAGCTGGTCTCACAGCTGGTAAGTGCAGTGGCGGTGGCAGGAGCCTCTCCCACTTCTGCAGTAGCACTAGGAATGTCCTACTGATGGCTTAGGCTTAAGCCATCAGTCAGACATTCCCCAAAGGCTCCCAGACTATGAGAGGTTGCAGGCTGGGCTGAGAGACCCACCCACCCCCGGTCACGAATTTTGTGCACCAGGCCTCTAGTAATATTATAATTGGAAAAAAAATACTGTAAGATTAGTGTCATATTGCATTAGTTGTTCCAAAGTTTCTCCATTCTCTTTAAGCCCCAAATATACCCATTATCATTCATATGAAACTGGTGAATTTGCTTGCTTCTTAATGGATAATATCCGCACTATATAATATACGGTCTCTTAACATTTTTTCAGTTCACTATGAATTCCACCTCTAGCATTTAGCTCATGTATTTTATTTTTTATCACATGTATATTTTTAAGTGATTGCTCTAGTGATTTCATAAGCATGGCTAACTTTGAAATATACTAGAATATTAGAACAATTCATTTAAATTTTGAAATCTTGCCAACATATAGGTCTAATAAATCACATGCTCCCTCCCCCCCCCCCCGCCCCCCCCCACACACACACTTTGTACCAAAGGTCAGTAAACTTTAACCCTTTTCGGTCCAACCTTGAGGCTGACTCGACAGACCAGGCGTTAGGAGCAGGTCCAACGTCGAGCAATAAGAACATTAAAAAGTTCAACATTCAATCCCGTCACAATTAATTTGGACCAGACTGTTTGAATTTCAAAAATAATATTGGACCGCAAAGGGTTAAGCTTTGCAGGCTACAAAAAGTTTCTGTTGCATATTCTGTTTTGTGTTTGTTTTTTTTTGTTTTGATTTATTTTGTTTTTACAACTTTAAAAAATATAAAAATAATAATTCATAGCGTCAAGTCTATATACATACATAATTGACAGTCTGGATTTGACACATGGATCATGGTTTACTGATTTTCGCTTTATGCATCATTATAGATATATGTATAAAGAAAACACTGTATCTTTACTTTAAAGGGGTATATATATATTTTAAAGAAAGCAGAAATGAGTATTTATAAGGATGAAGATGTTTAACATTTTACATGTTCATCATTCTTTTTTGAAGACATAGACTCATCTGCCTGGAGAATTTCTTTGACGTTTTTTTAACTTTTGGATTGGATATTTGATGTTAAAAAAAAAACCTCTCTGTTCTCATATCTTAAATACCTTCTTTCTTTAGCAGAAGTTTCCTTGAGAAAAAAGAATTTCCTGAGAAAGAATACTGCAATAGCACTTTAGTCCTATAATGTGACTTCCTCTTTCTCTTCCCTTGAGAGACAACTCAGTGGGAACTGTGCTTATGTGAAGGAAAAAATATTAGGCACCACCCACTATCTAATACCAAAGACTGGGAAACCAGGTCCAGCAGTCACAGCCAGGGATCAGATGGTGAAAGGAGACTGACTTAATCTTCCTCCTTGTAAAACAGAATCTGTAATGGGAACAGGTATCCTTAGGACCCAGCAGAATTTCCACCGTATCTCACTGACACACCATGTAAGGACGGGTCATGGGTGAAAGAGACAATTACATCAAAAGCAAAACCAAACCCTGGGTGAATTGCAGATATTAGAGTCAATATCAAAACTTTAAAGAATCAGGAACGGTGATTCTTATCACATTCCCATTTAAGACTTCCTGTTGGAATGAATCAAGAGAGAAATGCCTCTTGGAAAAAACTGTGAACGATTTCAAGTTTAATCGTATCATCATTCCAATGCAGCTGTTCTTCCAGATATGGTCTTATTATGGGAACAAATCAATTTAGTTGGCAAGCAGCTCCTGCCCTGACAAATCTGTTTTCTCCATTACAATAAGATAAGAAAGCACCAGAGGATTGCTTTCACCCAGCAAGGCCAGCAATCACACTTGATCACTTGCTTCTGGATTACCCATTCTCTCCATAGGGCTACTACCACCCTTTACACATGCACTTTTTTAAAAGTTAAATTGATAGGGTTTCACACTTTTATATTTTCAAATAGGAGGAGGGAAAAAAAAGCCTCTTTATGTAGACAAATTAGGAAAATTTGGTTCCTGGGAAGAATTAGCAGAAAAGTTTGTTCCCAGGGGCAAGAGGTACAGATGGATAAAAGGCCCATTTGGGGGCCTCCTGCAGGCAGATACAGCCTATTGCAGGGCATAGAGCTGGGCAAGCTGCGTGCTGACGGGGTTTCAGTTTACCGCTGCCCCTTAGCTCAGTGTCTTTGGGCGATGCACAAACTGTGCAGCCACATGTACCACACACAATTCTTTCATGCAACTCAGATTTCAGGGAATTTCAACATTTAACGGGTCAATTAAATAATTCACTACATGATGACATTGTATTTTAAGAAATGAGTATAGAAAATAGTAAGTGCACTAGAAGTCTTGGTTTTATAGATAGATATAGATATAGATATAGATATAGATATAGATATAGATATAGATATAGATATAAATAGATGTAGATATATAGATATACAGGTACTAGTATAGATAGATAGATAGATATCAATAGATAGATAATAGATAGATAGATAGATAGATAGATAGATAGATAGATAGATAGATAGACAGACAGACAGAGAGAGAAATCTTACAAAAATACAGGAGCCTGACACCTCAGGGAATTTTCTGAGTGGTCAAGGATAAGGGGATGGATCAAGATGCTGTAAACTTCACCCTCAATAAAAAAAGAAAGAGGCCTACTGATTGATTTTGGAGGGAATACATGTCACATTTTAGCCGAATGCTCCGACACATTTCCTGAGACACCCCCAAAGTAACCAGCTTTTTATGGAACCTCATGCTCATAAGGGCTCGTCCTGGCTGTACCTCTTCCACTTTGCACATATGATCCTAAAGATTCAATCGATCACAAAGTCTCTGTGCTAACAGATGCCCAATTGGAAAGGTGCTTTTAGTAATAAAGTTGATAGAATGTGCAATGCATGTATTTACATATTCTAATAACTTATTCTTGCATTCATGCCCTCTCCTTCAATACTTTATATATTTTGGTGGTTAGTTTTACAATTAACTAAGCAATTGCTCTATAATTTTAAGAATATAAGAATGACAGAAGTTAAAGAGAAATATACTTAATCTATAAATTCTGGACCTACACAGCATGAAGTAACTTAGGAAACTTTGTGTTTCCTTGAGAAGAGTGTGAGTGATTACTTGTAAAAGGGATAGTTGCATTATACAAAGGGGAAACAATTTTTCCATGTGTGTGTGGAAGATTCAAAGTATAGAAAGAATTCATATGGTGTTTGACAGCTAAAAGGATATTTGTTCATTTATATATATATTTAAACTTATGTGATGTTCATTTATATATATATATATATGTATTTAAACATATATGTATGTATTTAAACAAAAATATGTATATATTTAAACTTATGTGTCATCCCAAGAAAATGGGACTCAATGGCCCATATCTAATTTTTTTAATATGTCTTTGGAAACTACGGCTTTTGCACACATCAAAAGTGTGGCCAGCTCGGCTGGTGTTGCTCAGTGGTTGAACATTGACCTATGAACAAGGAGGTCACAGTTGATTCCGGCTCAGGGTATATGCCCCGGTTGCGGGCTCGATCCCCAGTGGTGGGTGGGCAGGAGACAGCTGATCAATGATTCTCTCTCATCATTGATGTTTCTATCTCCCTTCATCTCTGAAATCAATAAAAGCGTACATTTTTTTTTAAAAGTGTGGCCAACTAGATGTCTCTCCTTGGGAATTTAAATAACACAAAGATGTTGATTGAAGAGCCCTGAGGCAGTAACAAGTGTCCAGAGCTACAGAGCCCTGCAGCAGACTAGATAGGGACAGACAATGGCAGAAGTCCATGTGACAGATCCTCAGTAGACAACCATTGCTATGACTTTGTACTTGAGGGTTTGGTTCCTGGGAGAAAATTGTTCCCTGGTTACTGCCATTAAATGTCTTTTCTATTTAGGAAACAGGAGTATATTTTTATTTATTCGTATGTTCCTGATTTAAATTGGGCTGCAATTTTTAAAAAATATTTTCTCAGGCCCTAACCGGTTTGGCTCAGTGGATAGAATGTCGGCCTGCGGACTCAAGGGTCCCAGGTTCGATTCGATTCAGGTCAAGGGCATGTACCTTGGTTGCGGGCACATCCCCACTAGGGGGTGTGCAGGAGGCAGCTGAATCGATGTTTCTCTCTCATCAATGTTTCTAACTCTCTATCCCTCTCCCTTCTTCTCTGTAAAAAAATCAATAAAATATATTTTTAAAAAAAGAGAGATTCTTCCCTGTCTCACCAAGCGATTTAAAAATATATTTTTGTCAGGTATTGTTATGCTTGTCACTTTTTCAAAAAAGAAGGCTGTGTTTTCTCCTTTTTGAGATGAAGATATCACATAGGTATAGCTTTGGTTTATGTCAATCACACTTCAATACAAATATACATACATTTTGTAAACCTATTCTGAGGGAATGTAGCCAGTTTTGCACTGAATGGTTGTTCCTTTGTTGGAATTCTATGATGAAACATTATGGACAGGAGTTTTCTTTGCTAGAAGGATTTTAATTATACTTTCACTGCCTTTAGCAGTAATGAGAGCATTAAGATTTTCTAATTTTCTAATGTCAGCTTTGGTAAGCTATAGTTTCAGATATTTTTTCTGTTTTTAGTAAAGTACATTATTTCATATGTATTTGGTAAACTATTTTTGTCTGAGTATTTATTTCATTTTAATGATTAAACTCGTTGACATAAAATCCTCTCATTGTCTTTCCTGGCGTTTTCTTTATTGATTCCCAACACGGCTCATTTGTGCCTTCTCTTCCTCTTCTGTGCCCTCTCTCTCTCCTCTCTGTTTATGTCTCACTGACACTCCTTGCACTTCTCGCTTTTTCTCATTCACTCTCATTCTCTCAAGTTCATCAGTCTTGCTTAGCATTTATGAAATTTATTAGCATTTTAGAAGAAAGAAATGTTTGGCCTAACTTATGGTGTCTACTTTTTTGTGTGTGTGGTTTTTTTTTAGGGTTTTTTGTTGTTGATGTTTTAAATATATTTTTATTGATTTCAGAGAGGAAGGGAGAGGGAAAGAGATAGAAAATCAATGACAGGAGAGAATTATTGATCAGCTGCCTCCTGCACGCCCACCACTGGAGATCAAGCCCACAACCCAGAATTGTGCCTTTGACCAGAATTGAACCCGGGACCCTTTAGTCCTTCAGTCTGCAGGCCAATGCTCTATCTACTCAGCAAAACTGGCTAGGGTTTAGTTTAGTTTTGCTTTTTTTATTATTAATTTCTGGTCTTATCCATACTGCATTCCTTACATTTCTTTCCTTTGTTACTATTTTTGCACATTTTATCTTTTTATTATGCCTCCTTATATGGGTACCACATGAAGCTGTCACCATTTCTGTTTAATTAAATGGTTTTCTGACATAAACCTAAGTGTCTACTGTTCAGTTCTTATAAGAACACAGTGCATGTTAAACCTAAGCAGTTATTTTTCTACTCAAAAAAATATAATGAGCAAACTTAGCAAAAAGCTTTTGCTAAGCTTTAAACTGATATTTATGGGCATTTTCTTTTTTTAAATATATATTTTATTGATTTTTGACAGAGAAGAAGGGAGAGGGATAGAGAGCTAGAAACATCGATGAGAGAGAAACATCGATCAGCTGCCTCCCGCACCCCCCTACTGGGGATGTGCCCGCAACCAAGGTACATGCCCTTGACCAGAATCAAACCTGGGACCTTTCAGTCTGCAGGTTGACACTCTATCCACTGAGCAAAACTGGTTAGGGCATATGGGCATTTTCTATATCAACTAGGAAGTGAAGAGGATGATTGAGTTTCCCACTGGCTCTCACTACTTCATTTAAATATTATATCCTTATACCTCCCTTTAAAGCTCAGCATACACATTTTCTAAAATATCAGGGTATTTTTTTTGTCATTAATGTGGATTTTTAAAAACTGATTAGCTACTTAGGATATATTCCTAGAAGTGGGGTCAATCAGAGAAAGACAAATACCACATGATCTCACTTATATGTGGAATTTAATGAACAAAATAAACTGGAAAAAATAGATCCAGATACATGGAAGCATGCAACAGACTAGAGAGGTCGGGAAGAGATTAACCTAAGAATTTATATACCTAACCCATGGAAACTGAAAAAACTGCAGTGAAGGCCTGGGGAGGGGGTGGAAGTGGGGAGAAGGGAGTCAATGGTGAAAAAGGGGGACATCTATAATGTTTTCAACAACAAAGATAATAAAAAATAAAGCAAAAACTGATTAGCTAATTCTTGGCTTTGCATTGACAGAAGATATCTTGAGCTGAAAGTCATCTCGATAAAATTAAAGAGAAAGAATTTTGTCTTGGTTGAGATTCATGCGTTGTACTTCCTAATGACTTTTAATTCCAACAAATAATGACCCAATTCTCTTTGACAAAAATCCCTTGGAGTGTTTCTAGCATCACATGAATAAATAGTCTTCATTCTTCATGTGGCATGAACTTATTGCAAATACTTTGCAACTGCAACAAGGTCCTCTCAGAACTCTGTCAAGATGCATTTGGCAAATCTTTCCAGATAATTGATAAACAGCAAACGTTAATTACATTTAGGACAATCAGAAGGTGAATCCATGCAAATCTAATCAGAGGGCAAAATGCTCTAAATGCTTTGTAAATCTTTAATGGTTTCTACTGACTTCCATGTTCCACATAACAACAGTTAACAGGATGGTCTTTAGACTACAACATGGAGTAACTTCAGAGGGGAAAATGCTGACAAAACAAAGGGGAAGCAGTTAAAATCAACCCCAAGAAATAACTTTTGGTTGAACCACTGTTTTTCCAAAAGACAGTGGCTTGTTTGGCACCTGCTGCTTGTGTTTCTGAAGATGCTGAAATTAACTGCAGTGTGTGGTGGATTTTTAGTGCCTGAGAAATGATAGCAGTCAAGAAGAGCACAATACTGTGGAATATATTGCATGTGGTTTTCTGTGGTTTTCTTTCATATAACAAACATAGTAAAATGCATTATGTCAAGGGAATAAGATGTTGTGCAAAACTATAAAAATCCCTATGAACATGCTAGTGATTTTGGAATTTGAAAACTTCTAAATGAATTATGATTCTACAAAAGACTGGTCTTGAATATTGCCCTTTGAGTAGGAGTATTCGAAGCCACGGTCAAAGTAAGGAATGTTTGAGCCCCGGATGAATGACATTGCAGGGCATCTATATTCCACTGACCTAGAAGTTATATGCAGTTAAAGTATTTTTGAACAAGAGTTCTAATGTGGAGTCTTTGGAGCCCTAAATAGCTTTAGGTGATCCAATAAACAGCCTGGGTATTTACATAAAGTGTGTGTGTGTGTGTGTGTGTGTGTTCACGCGCGCACACTCATATATCCAAAGACAGGACTCATGGCTTTCATCATATTACTTAAATTGTCATAATCACCAAATTTAAGAAATATCTAGAGGTTTAAAATGACTCATTGCTCTTAGTCTTTAAGTAAAATTAACCAATAATGATAAATTCTTTTCAATGAATTTTCACATATAATAAATAGCTCTAGTAATTCTTCCAACTTTCCCATATAGTTGTATTTGTAAATTTACTTACTATATATTTAAACAAACATTTAGGTAGGGGATGAAACACCCGAAGATAATGTGTTAATACATAGCAAACTAATTCAGTATGAATGCATTCCTTTTCTCTAGGAAGGGGAGCAGTTATAAAAAAAATTTTTGTCAGTATACAGGGTGGGGCAAAAGTAGGTTTACAGTTGTATGTGAAACTGAGTTTATTCTTATATTATTTATTCATTATTGTGTTATTCTCCACATGAACAACTGTAAGTGTACTTTTGCCCCACCCTGTATGTGCACACATGTTTGTCTTGGTGTGTCCCAGGGTAATAATTATGAGAGAAGAGAGACTATGCCAACTGTGAACATGAAACTTGGGTCTCTCAATGTCAGTTTAAGAGTTACTCTCTTCCCCCTTGTATTCACCACCCAGCAGCCACTCTGCCTCTCTGTTTCTATGTCTTTCATTCTCCCTCTTTAACATATACAAAAGGTTTCCATATTATTTCACATATAAAAATGATGTTTGTACAGTCACATGATTTGCAGTATTACTGGCTTTTATTTTGTTGGGATAAAATTCCTTTCTGCAATATGTTTGTTTATGTTAGCTACCATACACAGTCTGGTCTTTCTAAGATAGGCGGATGAATTATTTTTAAACCTGAAAACAATAAATTCATTTGAGATACTATTCCTACCTTTTTTAGGAGATGTAACATAAATTATTTGATTAAGCAATCATGATCTCCCCCCTATATTTAAAATTAAAAGCCAACACTTGTATACACTTCTGATTCTCGATGCTTCACACATCAATTTTAGTTTTGTTGCCTCAACATTTAGTCAAGTATTTCACACATATGCAACTATATCTGTTCATTTCATTTTTACTCCTATCAGCTCTGCTCTGGGCAACACATCTCCTGAATAATGAGTCTCAGGAAAGCATTCATCACCCTTTATCGTCCATTCTCAACTGAGCCATGGCCAGTTTTATCATTAAAATAATAATAGTTATTATAATAATTATTATAAGCAAATATCTTATCTGACTTGCTCACCACTCAATAAATGTGTTTGGGGTAAACAAAAGAAAAAATGACTAATAAACATTGTTTGTTGGATGCTAAATGTATTAGTTGTTAACCTAATCTTATTTTGGTTAACACTAAATTGTATACTTATTATTTCTACAGTGCACATTGTGCTCAATGTATTAAGTATTTTATGTGCCAAGGTTTTGTTCTAAAGCTATTAGTAGGTGCAATATAAACCCCTCCCTGTTTCCTTTTTCACTTATGGGTTTGTCTTGCTCTGTCTACTCTTTTTTTTTTTAAATATATATTTTATTGATTTTTTTCAGAGAGGAAGGGAGAGAGATAGAGAGCCAGAAACATCGATGAGAGAGAAATATTGAGAAACATTGATCAGCCGCCTCCTGCACACCTCCCACTGGGGACGTGCCCGCAACCAAGGCACATGCCCTTGACCGGAATCGAACCCGGGACCTTTCGGTCCGCAGGCCGACGCTCTATCCACTGAGCCAAACCGGTCATGGCTGTGTCTACTCTTAAATGTTAGTGCTACCTAATTTGGTCCATCAGTGCTCTCTGCACACTATCCTTAGTGACCACCCCAGATGTTCTAACTACACGTCTTCCCCTGAACAAACTGTTCTGTGTTTTCATCTAAAATCTTTTCACAGGCTTCAAACTATAATATTCCTGTGCCGGCCAAATAGATTGCCTTGGATATTTATAGTGCTTTATAATTCAACAAGTCAGCCTTCAATCTGGCAAAACTTCTTGTCTACACTATTTTGAGTAAAAAGCCAATATGTGTTTTGAAAGAGCAAATATATGCTCCTCGATTTTTTTTTTTATTGGAACATTTTGCCTTTTTATTAAGGAAACAGAGCCTTCTTAAAATGTGAAGTGATGGTTCATCCATATCTCTAAAGGCTCGGCATTACGTTTGCAAATTTTAATGACACTGTGCTCAAACAGTTTTGGAGTATTTTGTCATAACATGCGAACTGCTTTAAAATTCAGCATAATGAAGCACAAGGCATTCCCCTGTGAAAACAGTATTGGAATAAAGCTACAATATGATCAAAAATCTGGCCAAACCATTATGCTTAGGTTTATTGTAAAAAAAAAAAAAAAACACACGAACAAACACCACTCCTCATGTTATTTAGGGAGCTGCAGAAAGTTACACGTTAAATGATATAGAGACATAACACCTTCCCTAGCCACTTCCATGGTACTTACAGGTAGCATCTCAGGATAGTGGGCAAGGTGGTTGTGATCAAAATGTGTATCAAACTTAAAAAAAAAATAGCAAGGGATAGGAACAGCTTCAGATTTCATTTTTTGAAAAGGGAAATCTTTTCTAAAACCACAAAATAAAGTTAGAAATGTTTGAATTTAAGCAAGGAAGGGTTGGAAGGACTGGCCTGCACCCCACTCTGAGAACTGTGCCTTCCAGTGTGTGTTTGATTAGAAATCTCTTAGGAAATGGAGTTTTACCCTTAGAGAAAATTTCATCCAAATTTTATATTTTTCCCTCACTTCACTTGGCTTCCTAAATAATTCTCCAGGAGTCAATACCTTTCCAACATTCTCTCCCGACGCTGTATCTATTTTAAAAATGTAACCCTTTTGTTAAAATGACTAATCTGGCCCTAACCGGTTTGGCTCAGTGGATAGAGTGTCAACCTGCAGACTCAAGGGTCCCAGGTTCGATTCTGGTCAAGGGCATGTACCTTGGTTGCGGGCACATCCCCAGTACGGGGTGTGCAGGAGGCAGCTGATCGATGTTTCTCTCATCGATGTTTCTAACTTTCTATCCCTCTCCCTTCCTCTCTTTAAAAAATCAATAAAATATATATATTTTTAAAAATGACTAATCTGCCCTGGCATGTGTGGCCCAGGTACTTGAGTGTCATCCCAGACACCAAGAGCTCCTGGTTTAATGGTTTAATTCCTGGTCAGGGCACAGGCCCGTAGTGTAGGCTGAATCCCCGGTGGGGGTTGTGCAGGAGGCAGCCAATGGATGTTGGCTTCAAACTAGAATATTCCTCTGCCTGCCAAATAGATTGCCTTGGATATTTTATAGTTAAAATCTCTCCTCTCTCTTTCTCCTCTCCCCTCCCCTCCCCTCCCCTCCCCTCCCCTCTCTCTCTCCCTCTCTCTCTCTCTCCAATGAAAACATATTTTTTAAATGACTAATCTGATTCTCAAGCTGAAGTACCGGATGAAGGGTACTGATTTCAGTGAGAGCAGGGATGCATGGCTCCAGGGCTGTTGCAGCTCTGGGAGCTGACTTGTCACTGCTTGGTTCTCACACCTTCTCAAGTTCTCATGGCTTCTGTGTTCCTTTGGTACTGACTGAAGTTCAGGTGATTTTCTCTGTCATCCTCCTTTGGCTACTTCATCCCCGTACTTAATGTATTATCCCTTTTTTTGGAGAGCTGCTTATTATTAAAAATGGAGAGCATTATGCTAAGTGAACTAAGCCGCCAGTCAATGAAAGGAAAATAACACATGATCTCACTCATTTATGGATAATAAAGACCATTATAAACTGATGAACAAAAATAGATACAGAGGCAGAGCAGCATGGAACAGACTGTCGAACTACAGCGGGAAGGCTGGGGAGGGTTGGGGGCGGGAGTGGGGGTGGTAAGAGATCAACCGAAGGACTTGTATGCATGCATATAAGCATAACCAATGGACATAAGACACTGGGGGGTAGGGGAGGTCGGGGGAAGGTCAAGGGGGGTGAGGGGGAGGAGACATATGTAATACTCTTTGTAATACTTTAAGCAATAAAACAAAATTTAAAAAAAATGCAGAGAACAAACTTCTTGCAGTAGGTGCCAGTTTTATCTTCTTATCATTAGGTCCCCAGTTCATGTTACAGTCCTTTGGTCCAGACACAGAATTTCTTCATAGTAAAGTTTTATGCTGCTGCTTTAAATATAGATGCAATTTCTGTTAACTCTGTAATCAGAAAAAGTAACCTACTTGTGTTATATAATTTGTTACTAAAGGATGTATTAAAAATGTGTAGCAAAGTTAGATTGCATAGGCTTATTTTGTCCTCTTTCATTTTTGGGTGCTTAAGGAGGAGAAATTTATAATAGAATGCTCCATATAAAAATAAATCTAAACTCATTTGGAAATAATCAACAGAAAGGAGCAGTTGGCTCTATTGGACAGATGCCTAAGCATCCATCAGTACCCGCATTATTTCAGCTAACAATTTTAGAGAACCTAGCAAGTGTCACAGCCTGAGATTATAAAAGGAAACAGAAAAAGGAACTCTCTTTTAAATACCTTGAAATCTAAAAAAGAAGCAAGTATCTAAACTTCCACTATACCATTAAAGGGCATTTGTTATAATAAGGAAAACTAAACAACATATGGAGTTCATATTTCCTTGGAGAAAATAAGATTATCAAATGTTGGATTGATCTGAGAATGAAAAATGAGTTAGTGTTTTAAGTGGAAAAGAAATGTGAAATTAATTGAAATATTAAGTAAAATTAACAAATATCATTTGAAGGAAAAAGTTTAGTAAATGGAAAGGAATGAAAGCTCTGACTATTGGGGTGTAAATGTGGAATTATCAGTAGTTCAGTGTGCTTGAACTGCAGGACATAAATGGAAATGGTAAAAAAGGAAATTAAGATGACACTAAATCATGGAGTCCTGTGGTCACAGGACACATTTTGTATTTGTCTTTCAGGATAATGTGGAGCATTTGGAAACATCTGAATAGAGACTTAAAACCATGAGATTAAGTGCTGAAATGCCAAACTGGTAAAAATGTACAATGGCAGAATATTGTGATTTTTTTGTTGTTGTTTTTTGTTTTTTTAAGGAGATAAAAACAGCAAGAGATTATCATAATTTTCAAAGTGAAAATTTAACAAAGTTCAAAGAGTGTATGGAAATAAATGCAGACTACCCAGATGAAAACCAAGAGGCTCCTCAGAGCTTGTCATAGCAAGAAAGTCACTTGCATTTGGAAGACACTCAATGATAGATAACAGGCAGGAAAGCATTATAGTGGCGGGAGGGGGTGGGGAAAGCTTCAGATCAGCTCTCATTAGAAGTTGTTGGCACCGGGAGGCTGGAGGCAGGCTGACAAGGAGGGGGACACCCTCTGTGACTGTGGAAGAGCCTTCTGGCTCTCTGGTTAGTCCTGAGGAGGGGCACACATTAGGGAAGTTGGCAAGTCCTGACCATTCTTGGCTGATCGCTGCCAGGGTTTGGGTTGGCTTCCTGGACTGGTTGATGTAGTTGTGGTTTGGCTCTCTGCATCGGTTAGTGCAGAGATGTCAGGCAGAGTTCTGTTGTCAAAGATGGTCCGTCTATTCTTTTTGTAAATTTAACTCTCAAATGGGTAGGTACAAAGGTAGACTGCATAATTTACATGACTGGAGCACTAATTGTTTATGAATTTGAGAAAGGACATCCAGGAAAACAGAGCAGGAGAACGGGTGAGAGGATTAAGGCTAAATAATTGAATTATGCTACACGTCAAGCCCTGGGCTGAGATACATTCTATGCCTAACCCTTAATTCTTACTGACTGCAAGTCTAAAGACAACTATGCATGGCCAAAGAATGCTCTTCCCAGCATCAGGAAACTCATAGAAATGATGTGGAGATCATTAATTTTTTATCAGACATGTAGATTCAGCATTTAAATTATATATGTATATATATATATATGTGTGTGTGTGTGTGTGTGTGTATATATGTATGTGTGTGTGTATATATATATGTATGTGTGTATATATATGTGTGTGTGTGTATATGTATATATATATGTATGTGTGTGTATATATATGTATATGTATGTGTGTGTGTGTATATATATATATATATAATTTTGAAAATATAATTCAACCTTGATTTTCAGGCACTGCCTCTGGAAATTGGTACTTTATAACTAGGTCCAGGATAATTTAAAAAAAAACAACATATTTGAGAAAGGTGAAAAGAAAGAAAAGAAGATGATTTAAAAATTTTTTCTTTCCATTTCTTTTCTTTACTCTTTAAAAACAATCTTTGGACTTTGCAATAGTAGCACTTAGGGGAACATACACTGCGCCATTCTTGGTAAAAAGACCATTCCTCATTCCCTGAGCCCAAAGTAGAATTAGACTAGGCAAGAAAGAAAAATGAGTCAGCTGCCCTTTCCAACAACTGGTCGACCTGTCTTCACTGCATGAATAATTGTTCACAGTGTCAAGGGTACTCACATATCAAATTGACTGCAGGGGAAATATCCTCAATGTGCTTACTAAATTAGCTTGAAAATGAATTAATCCAGCCAATTTTGAAGGACACGTTAAAAGTAGTGGGAGATTATTTTGTTTTTAATATGCATCCTCTTTTCAATATCAATATCTCAATGTATAGCTAGGCTCCTTTCCAAAGCCCGGGCAACAAGTCAACATGTTTATGAAAGACCTATAATATGCAAAGTATTAAAGTCAATGTCCAAAGAAATATACTACAGGGTTCGTGCCCTTGAGGAGCTTAGAGCATGAAGTAGGGGATGGAGGCAATTAGCTGAAGGTAGAATATATTGATAGTAAAGAATCAATACTAATATAAGGAAAAAAATGCCAATTAATTAAAATATAAAATTGTTTTTCGATTTCATATGCTGCAGAGATAACATCAAACTCTGTGTTTAGTAAAGTCATGAGAAGGAAAATAAAAATATTTCTCTTTGTTTAGAGATCTAGACTGAAAATACTGCATTTCCTCTTTTAATATTTAATGGCATTATTTTGTTTTGTCCAGAAGAGATAGTTTTTGGAAATGGAAAATATATATTGCATTTTTGGAAGAAATATCTGTATTGAATAATAGTTTTAGCTAAGCATTGGATTTGGCAAATTATATTCCCCTCTAATTTAAATCTTACCACATTCTGAAGAGTAGTTAATATTGGGGTGGGGGGAGGTAAATTTATTTAGGGGCCGAGTTTCACAATACATATGACAGGAGGGAAAAGGTTAAAGGAGGGACTGCCGCCCCACACACACACACACACAAACACACACCCTGGAAAACTAACTCATTTTATTTATTTTTATTTAATTCCAGAGTTGAAAGAAAGTTGGAAGCCAAAAAATACTACCATTTCTGTAGTTGTTGATAAAAAAAAAAAAAAAAAAGCAAACAAACAACTGAACAGCAAAAATTCAACTTGGACTTCTCTTGGGCTATTTTCTTACAACTCTACTTAAGAAAATATTGTCCATCTTTAACATCACACTTCCTAGGCTCTGACCACTTGCCATCTATAATAAATTGGGGGCATTGCTTGCCAATGTTTCCCCAGATATCAAATTTCTATCTGGATTACCACCCCGGCAATACCATGCCTGCTGGATACTATTCTACTGGCTACCCTTTCCCCCCCATTTCTATAATTGGATTTAAGTGACTCTTGGCCCCCTGCCCTTGCCAGGATGGCCTGAATGCATAACTATAAATCATAATAAATCTCATTCACTCAGCACTTGTACTTGAAGGATGTGTTTGGTTGCAAATACATTCTGTCTATGGTGGTTAGAGCAGGACATAGCCTTTATGTCCTTTCAGACAGTAAAGGTATAGGGAGACATATTTGTCTACTTATTCTAAAATAACTTAGAGGTAATTTAGAAATTACCGATAAATTTTGATACTATAATATGAAAATAGATACATACATCACAATATATTGAAATAGGTTATTAGAGATATAATTTTCCCCAGATAACGTAAAGAGAATTTTAAAAACTACTTTATAGGAAAATGCTGTGGGTATGGATGATCTATAAAGCCAAGACTTTGAGAAGCTGGTTTCACTTGTAGGGCCAGCGATATTGAGAGAAATAGTGTTAGAGGAACCAGTGAGAGCTGGAGCTGTAGAAGAGGTAGCAGACCCTAGTCTTTGGCACTGCTTGCCAAATACAATGCTAAAAAAAAGGAAGAAGTAGAAGGGGACATACCCTCGCATCCCGCTCCTCCATTTTTCTGTTTTGCTGTGGTGATGTCCACTGGCCGAACACAAGTGGAAGCGCACTTACGGGAGCATTCTGGTGATGTGTCCCTTTGCACAAAGCGAGGCAGGGAAGGATGGGGAATGTTCCCGAGACCCAGAGGTGAGAAATGGAAAACAACAGCACAATCACTGTGCCACCCCCTGCATTCTACACTTATCCAATAATTAAAAGTCTATGTCTCCTTTTGTCAAAGGTGTCAAATTAAACTTGAAATAAAATGAACTAAAAAGTAAAAAGAAAAATAATCTGGAATATTCTGCCCAAAACAATTTTTATATTAACTGTATGCAATAAGAATCATCAATGATTACTGTATGGTAGGCACTATCCTAAGTGTTTTGCATAAAATAATCTAGTTATATACATCATTCTTCATGAAAGTACTATGGGATTAGAGCACATTTCTCAATCTTTTATGATGAGGAAAGTGAGTGACAGATCAGTTACAGTAATTCCCCTAAGTTCCCACAGCCAGTAGAGTTGAAAGTCAGAGTTGTGCTCTGTAATAGTAAAAAAAATAAAAAATGGGGCTCGAACATAGCATTGATTGAGCAATAACTTGCTGCAGCATTGTGTAAGGTATTATATATTTCTAATGAAATAATACTTAAAATGTGCCCCCTGATGCATCTTCTCTATAATCTTTTCTTTCATTTTCCTAAAAACCCTTTCTTCCTTTGAGGCTAAGCCATGAGGTTCCTCACCTTCAATGAAGGGCATATTAGCTAAACAAACTCCACAGTGTAGGACAGAAGAATAAATGGTTAGAGTCATAACAATACAACAGAAAAGGGAAATAAGTAAGGTCTGCAAAGGGATATTGGGGTGGATATAGCACGAGCAGATTCTGTGAGCAAGAGAAAAGGACTGTTAATACTTCCTGGGGACACTCAAGGCTACCAGGGGACAAATTTGTAGGTTAACGTCTCAAATTATTTTCAAAGTAAATGCTTGGTGGACTGATCCACTCCATTTGCCCCCAGAGGACATATTTATAGATCTGTACAAATTCATTATTTATGCTTAATTCTATGCCCAGGAAACCCAAGTCTAAGCCCAAAGCCTTTATTTTTGGAGCGATGCCCTGATGAATCATTTAATAGCTGTGCTTTAAAAAAAAAAAGTTATTAGGCTTCATGTAGATAGAACAAATAGCCATGATTGGATTAATGAATAAATCTTAACTGCCTCCCACAGAGTACTCAATAGTATTTCCAACAGGGGAAAAAAATAAAAGAAACTCTTTAAAAATCCACGATGTCAGGCAGTTGCATAATCTAAAGCCTTATTGTATCTGGCAAAATCATAGGTGAGGGAAAGACTAAAATTGTCTTCATCAGCAGAAAAGAAAGAAAAGTGACTTTTAGTGATGGCTCCTCAATATTTTAAAGAATAGTGAAGTAGGAAACCTAAGCATCCCCTAGGTGTTACCAGGAAACTCATTGCAGACTGTCAGTCAAGGTAACTGACATAAGGAGACAATACAACCTATTCTAATATAATGCTGGGAGTCAATGTTAATAAAACATGGCAGAGGAGTCCAGAGAGCCTCTGAATGTTCCACGCGCAAGCCCATTGAGGACGGAACGGTTCTCACGTTCCTAATGCATAAGTCAGAAAATGAGAGGGGATTTCCTGCAGGAATCTGAGAAGGAATTAGAAGCCCAGGATTTCATTAAGAAGAAACAGCATTATGTGGGTTGCTGGGGAAAGATGACCTCGCTATATGGTTAGTGAACAGGAAGCACGTTTCAGGCCATTATGCAAATTAAGACTCAGTTAAACTGAAACAGCCAAGAACAACCTAAAAGGAGCCCCAGGGCTTTTCTTCTGCAGAAGGTTAAGATCACGTGCCTTTAAACACTGCCGATTCTCCTATGGCAAAAGGCATATTTCTAAACCTGAGATTTTCCATTTTCAATCACCTCTCTCTGCAAACATCAGGCTCCTGCCTTTTGAGCAGATACAAACTTCTAGACTGAACAACATGGAGTCGTTTTCATTTCACATTTCATACGTGTTTAGATGAGAAAAAAATGGAAGAAACTCAGAAATTCTAAAATACTTAGAGTACTCTATGCATGCATGGTGGCGCAGTGAATGGCATTGATTGTGGCCCTGTGCCTTTTATTTATTTTTTTCCTTCTACCTCTTCAGACCTGTTTCTCTTAGAGCAGTGGTCGGCAAACCGCGGCTCGCGAGCCACATGCGGCTCTTTGGCCCCTTGAGTGTGGCTCTTCCACAAAATACCACGCGCGGGCGTGCACGTACAGTGGGATTGAAACTTCGTGGCCCATGCGCAGAAGTCGGTATTTTGTGGAAGAGCCACACTCAAGGGGCCAAAGAGCTGCGTGTGGCTCGAGAGCCGCAGTTTGCCGACCACTGTTTAGGGGACCACTGGTCTCCTGTTGGCCTCTGACCTTGTCAAGCCATTCAATGTCATTTTTTGTACTATTGCTGCTCCAGGCTGACACTCCCTCGGTTTTCTGTGATCCCCAAAGCTGTGCTTCTGCTGCTTGGCTGGCTGGTTTATGTTTCTTCCCAACTCTGACCACCAGCTTCCCTGACACGTATATTCCTAACGTGGCGCACATTTTCAAATCTACGTCTCCAGCCCAGACATGACTAAGGCTGACACTGACCTTGTTCACCTTGATTATTTGGCCCGGTGATATCTGCTCAATTTCTCCAGCCATAGCGTTACTATTTTTCCCCTTTCCCTGCTATATTTGTTAGGATGTCACAGTATTTTAAAATTCTTTTTTACACCCAGTGTTTTTTTTTCAATTTCCCTGAAAGTACAAAGAACAGATCATCTATTTTTTTTCTCCCAGACACATTTTACACTTGAAAATTACTAGGCAATATTTTCAAGTATGTCAAAGACGTTTCCTTCTGAACCCCTACATAGTTTTGCATTATTTTATATAATAGGTATGGCCATGAAAGTAAACATACGCACTGTATTGTATTACAATAATCAAAACAGTCTAAGGTTTCCATGCTTTTTAAATAACTACTCCCTGTTTTGTATTTCTTTCCAGCCTCAATTTAGTTAAAGTTAGTTGAATAGAATTTCTGTGGCAACAGCAAGCTGTCAGTTGCGTTTCTTTGTTGTAGTTTAGGTGCTTGTCTCCAGTTTGGCCCCACTGTCCCTTCATGATTGATTTATCTAAACCAGGGGTCCTCAAACTTTTTAAACAGGGGGCCAGTTCACTGTCCCTCAGACCGTTGGAGGGCCGGACTATAGTTTAAAAAAAAAAAACTATCAACAAATTCCTATGCACACTGCACATATCTTATTTTGAAGTAAAAAAACAAAACGGGAACAAATACAATATTTGTATTTGCATGTGGCCCACGGGCCGTAGTTTGAGGACCCCTGAAAACTGTTTAAAATTGGTTGTGAGAGTGAGAGGGACGGAGGGAGAGAGCGAGAGATCAATTTGTTGCTCCACATACTTATGCATTCATTGGTTGATTCTTGTATGTGACCTGACTCGGGATCAAACCTACGAAAGTGGCTTACTGAGATGTCCCTCTTACCAACGGAGCTACCCAGCCAGGGCTACCTGAACTTCTTTAGTCTTCAAAAATGAGTCAGCGTCTTGATTTAAAGTCTAAATAAAAAATAAATGATGGATTTTAACTCACATTCTTTTTGGGGGCAATCTACTGATTGTTATAAGTTTCTCCTGCTCCACCTTGCTTCCCTTAAATTTCATGAAGTCTTGCATCCTAGTCAGGTGATGTTTTCTAATAATTTTTCCCAGCTGAGTGACACATAATGGGTATTTGTTAAATACTTGTTACTTGGAGGTTTTTTTGTGTGTTTTTTTAAAAATATTTTCTATTGATTTTTTACAGAGAGGAAGGGAGAGGGATAGAGAGTTAGAAACATCGATGAGAGAGAAATATCGATCAGCTGCCTCCTGCACACCCCCCACTGGGGATGTGCCCGCAACCAAGGTACATGCCCTTGACTGGAATCGAACCTGGGATCTTTCCACTGAGCCAAACCAGACAGGGCTACTTGGAGGTTTTAATGAAAAGGGTGATAGGGATATATTTGTAAAAGACCCATATTAGTTTACTAGAAACTAATGTACCATTGAGTTTATTTTCAGACTTATTCCATGAATATGAATGAAACCACAGCATAGGGAGTTGGAAATAGCACGGCAGTTGGATCAAAAGAATGAATTCTTGATCATGACTGTGGTATTTATTATCTGGTTGCCTTAGGCAAGTTGTTTATTAAACTGAGCTTTATTTAGTGGTTTCCTCTATAAAAAAAGCATGCAAATGCATGTTTGCATTATTTTTTTTTAGTACCAATAATTACCAAAACATAAAAATCAGGTCAATTACCCTTATTTTAGCCCTTGTCAGTGATCTCAATCATGTTATGATAATCACCTCATATCTCCATGTACTAATTATTTTTTCAAAGATATCTGATTAGCTTAATATACAGAGTATATAATTATCAGAATTTTGAATGAAAAATAAGACTGGCATTTTTCAATTATATTTTAGAAAAAAATAAGCAAGAATTTATTTTAATTGTCCACATGGGTAAATAATTCATGTCAAATGTGCAAAGATGTCTAATTTTTAAAGAATGGAAGGGCTGGAAGATAACCTAGGATCATAATAGAGTTTAAACAACTCATTTTACACACTAATACACAGATGAATTCTATTATTTTTAAGAGGATAAGAAGCCAGACAATTTTATGAATAACACCAGGGTTTTGTAAACACAAATTTACTGTCTATGTGCCTCTCATACATGTTCCAGTAAAATAAAGAGATTACGTAAATGGTTTGGGTAAATAGTTCTTCCTTTATCCAATCTCAATTGGAATTATGCAGTCTCTCTCTCATCTTCTCAGAGCATTTTCTCTTAAAAAATATATTTTATTGATTTTTTTTACAGCGAGGAAGGGAGAGGGATAGAGAGTTAGAAACATCGATGAGAGAGAAACATCGATCAGCTGCCTCCTGCACACCCCGTACTGGGGATATGCCCGCAACCAAAGTACATGCCCTTGACTGGAATCGAACCCAGGACCCTTCGGTCTGCAGGCCCACGCTCTATCCACTGAGCCAAACTCGGTCAGGGCTTCTTTTAATTCTTTGACACATAGCATGGCCTGCCTTATTTGAGCTTGATTCTCCTAAGTAGGCTGGGGACCACTAGAGGAGAGAAACTTTGTCCTTTTGCCTGACCATGTCCAGCACAGTCTCTTACACATGAAAAGGACTCCATATGTGCTTTTTCTATTGATATTCAAGTGTGTGACTTCTAGTGTTACTCTAGGAAACAGATTGACTTTCCTAGAAAATAGTATTTAAAATGTAGGAATGTCTAGATTATCAGGTAAATCAATGAAAAGCTTTTAGATTTGTTTTATTAATATTCTCAGCTTAATAATATGGCTCATCTTTTGCATAATGGTCACAATATATATCTGGGACATTTGAGCTATAAAGTCAGAGGCCAAAATCATCATGCTGATATTTCACATTTTAAAAATAAATTAGCTTATGTAGAAGCAGTTAATCCTTGATGTCAAGCAATGTTGCTTCCCCCCCCCCCCCCCAAGTAATTTAAAATATAATTTCCCCTTGGATTTAAAAGCTCTGAGATATGCTATATTAAATAAAATCAACTCTGCTTTGGAAAAGAAAGACACACTTCATATAGCCTGAGAATAATTTTCCATAGACTAATGCATTTTCTCTTAGAATCCATCACAATTCAACCTGTATATTCTCAAGAAACAACTTTGAATTCTGAAGTTAATTCAGAAGGTGCAATCTACTAGAGTTAAAAGTTCTGTAATGATATTTATAAAGTGCTAAAACACCTTGAAAGTGAAATACATCGTAAAGAAAATAAAAAATATGATTAGTAGGAATATTAGTTCTCAACAAGTATATTGCTCATATGCCATCTTAATATAATGATTATTTCTGAAGCCATTGGAAGACTGTCTGCAGGTACAGTTGATTAACATCATGAGAAAACTGCATTCAGATGTATATATGCTGTGTATGTACATAAATTAAATATAATTTTGCACCAGGGGATAATTATTATCATGGTACTAGTTTATATTTCTAACCTATTACATTTCATAAATGCTAATACATATGCAATTACTTTGTTCTTTAAAAAGATCCTGTGAGGTGATCATGGTAAGATAGAATCATCCCCTCACCCTTTTTTTTTAAGTTGGAAAACCGAATTCCAGAAAATGTGATTTTCAGAGGAATCTCAGCTACAAAGTGCAGAACTAAGGTTACAAATCAGTTCTCCTAGAGCAGTGGTTCTCAACCTTCTGGCCCTTTAAGTACAGTTCCTCATGTTGTGACCCAACCATAAAATTATTTTCGTTGCTACTTCATAGCTATAATGTTGCTACTGTTATGAATCGTAATGTAAATATCTGGTATGCAGGATGGTCTTAGGCGACCCCTGTGAAAGGGTCATTCGACCACCAAAGGGGTCACGACCCACAGGTTGAGAACCACTGTCCTAGAGTGTAGTCAAGTGCCCATTCAGAAGGAAATAATGTTCATGTCAGGTACATGTGCATGCTATTCCTTTTGCTTAAATTCATTATAGCATAGTAATTAAGAGCAGGGGGGTAGAGCTGCACTTGTTAGCTTCATATATTGGCTTTGCCACTTATTTTCTGTGAGTCATAAAACTGTTAATTTTGTGCTTCAGTGTCCACTTTTGTCAAATAGGAGCAACTCATAGTTGTAACTGTACTCCAAACACCATATATATATATATATAGTGTATATATATATATTTCAAATATACCTACAGCTTTTCTAAATGTGTTCTATATGCCTGTTTTCTGTTTGTTTTTTAAAATACCAACAATTTGCTTAATTATGTGAAAATCCTATTTAAGCTTTAGTGTTTTAGCATGCAGTTTATCCCCCTCCCCCAATCTTGCATTTTTTCCTAAATCATCTCAATATTTTCATAACAGCATGTTTGCCTCTCTTTTGTAGCCTCATCTTTGACTCAGACAATGTTTATATATAGTGTATCATCACCTCAAGTTGTAAGATGTATAAGAGCTGTGAATGTAACTCTTCCTTTTTATCCTTGCAAATACACTCTGCCCACCGCTTACTCTGACCTCAGATGTAGCCCATGGTTCCCTGTCTTTCAGGCAGATGAGATCTGAGAGCACCACCGTTTGATCCTGTTCTGTATGCTTCTTCTTTCTTGTTTCAGGTTTTCCTTTTGCTATATCTCTGGTCTACCCATAAGGACCTACCTAGCACCCAAGTATGTGCAGCCCAGAAGTGTGGGAGAATTAATACCTGCTGCACCGCCCTGGACCATTGGGGGCGAGAACTCAAGCACAACTGCCTTTCTTTTTCCTCCCTCAGACAGTTCTGAAATGCACTTCATAGATCCCACTGAAGATCTTGGGGAGATCAATACCAACATCATTTATTATATTAGATTTTTTGCTTGCTCTGATTTCACTGCCTCAATACTCGTTTCTCGAACTCACTCTATCTAGTCCTTTGTTTCTGACTCTGCTTTCTGGGAAACCCGGGCTAAATACATCATGAATATATCTCATTCATTATTCTCTTCTTTATAATGCAGTTTGAACCCAATTACTCTTCAATGGAAATGTCTCCATTTATTATATTAAACCTTAACCTTGATTTCTGATTAAGTTTAATTGACAATAACTGTAATTTAGCTTTGTATTTTCTTGGCTTTTTTTTTTTATATATAAACCATTGAAAATTTGAAGAGGTTGATATTTAAGGAACCCTGTCATGCATCTTTTATAAAGGCAACACTTCCCTTCCAATGTGAGTAATCCCTTTCTAATTTAACTGTTTTCTTGTTCTGAGTTTATTTTTTTAAATACCCATATTTCTGATTTCAGAGAGAAAGGGAGAGGGAGAGAGCGATAGAAACATCAATGATGAGAATCACTGATCAGCTGCCTCCTGCATGGCCCCCACTGGGGATCAAGCCCACAACTAGGGATATATCGGGACCAGGAATCAAATTGTGACCTCCTGGTTCATAGGTTGATGCTCAACCACTGAACCATGCCGGCTGGGCTGAGCTTTTTTTAAAAAATTTTAATGCATACCTGAGTATGTCAATATTACACTATAAATTTTCTAGTGATTATATAATACTAATTTTTGGAGTTTATTTTGCATTTTTTATTGTAGGTCTATAAATTTTCCTTCCTATTTAAGAGTTTCTTCACCAAGTTCCTCCTTTTCTAGATAAAGCATATAATTCTTGATATGCACTCTGTCCAGTGGCTCTCAAACATGGATTTAAGATATAGAGCTCTGATGTTTAAGGATTGTGCCTTTAAGCATGATCTGAGAGCCCATGTCCAATAATTTTGTCAGAAATTCTTGCCTCACTCTTCTTTATTTAGAAGAACTTTCTATTTGTAATCCTATGTAATAAAAGGCTAATATGCAAATCGACCAAACAGCAGAATGACTAGTTGCTATGATGCACACTGACCACCAGGGGGAAGACGTTCAATGCAGGAGCTGCCCCCTGGTGGTCAGTGCGCTCCCACAGGGGGAGTGCTGCTCAGCCAGAAGGCAGGCTCATGGCTGGTGAGCGCAGCGGCAGCGGTAGGAGCCTCTCTCGCCTCTGAGGCAGCACTAAGGACCCATTGGGGGATGTCCAACTGCCGGCTTAGGCCCGCTTCCTGCTTTGCGGACATCCCCCGAGGGTCCCCGAACTGCGAGAGGGCGCAGGTCCGGCTGAGAGACCTTCCTCCCCCCCCCCCCCGCAGTGCATGAATGTCGTGCACCGGGCCTCTAGTAGAAATAATCATGGCTAATATTTATAGAGCAATTTCCAAGTGTGAGGCAGTATTCTCAACACATTTTGTCAATTATTTCACTACTTTTTACAACCATACCATGAGATAGGTGCTATGATTTACTTCATACAAGGATAATGAAATGGACTCCCAGATGGGTTACGTAACTTCCCAACATCACATGATCAGTATATGATAAGTCTTCCTCATAGGTGAGGTATATGATGCCTTTGATATCACTCCACAGCTGATTTTCTTAATTACCATGTTCTGCTGTTGCTCAGTCCTGTAGTGTATTATAACAAGGTCAGCAGCTGAGACTGTACATTTTAAACTGAAACAAAAATCTAGTGTGTAGTGGGTTGGTTATGGAATTGTCAAGCTACAAGTCGTAGGGAGAAGACAGTAGGAAGGGAGAAAGTTTTTGGTTGATGGAGATGCTCCAATGTCAATCACCACTTATAGTGCCTGATGACTAAACATATATAATTACATCTTAGAGTACCACTACCACAACTTCTCTGTTCAGCCTAAGGCATCAAACATAAATGATTCCAGTGCAATGATACACTTGTTTACCATCTGAAATTTAATTGTGGCTAACAGTTATGAAATGCTTACCATGCATCAGATGCATTGCATACATTAACTCATTTAATGCACACAAAAGCTCTGCAAGGTAGACACTACTATCATCCTCATTCTACAAAGACACTGAGGTGGTACCAGGTTAAGTAACTTGCCTGAGACTACACAATGCTAAATTGTAGACAATGAAATTTTTGTTCATTTAGTGCTACTCTAAAACCCATCCTCTGAACTACTACACTGCAGTGACTTTCCATCTATGGTGAAAATAAGGCATCATTAACATAATTTATGAAGGTAGAAGTGGTGATACAATAGCATACCAAATGCTGCTACCTAGGCTTCTCTTCCTCATACCTGAGGTATCAGGGAAATATTCACAAAGTCAAGAGCTTTTTAGATTGGATGCAAGTGAGTAAAAACAAACAAACAAAAACGTATTTCTGGCCCTAGCTGGCTTAGCTCAGTGGATAGAGCATTGGCCTGCAGACAGGAAGGGTCCTGGGTTCAATTTAAGTCAAGTGCACATACCTGGGTTGCAGGCTCCTCCCCAGCCCAGGCCCTGCTTGGGGCTTGTGCAGGAGGCTACCAATCAATGTGTCTCTCTCACATTGATATTTCTCTTTGTCTTTCCCTCTCTCTTCCACTCTCTCTAAAAATCAATGGAAAAATATCCTCGGGTGAGGATTAAAACAAACAAACAAACAACAAAAAAAAAAAACAGATTTCTGATACAATAGGAATTTAACAACGTGTAATTTTATTTATCTTGTGTTGTTTGGTGATATTATAGTGAATCAAAGAAAAGTAGCATAACATTAAGACATTTTATTAAACCCACAAATAATGGTATGATATTAAATATGCCCTTTAATCCACCAATAGCCCAATAGCATGGAAATTATATAAAAATAGTCTAAAGATATTGACTCACATGCAACAGATGAATTGACAGACATGTTGTCAGTCTCTTGTAGAAATAAGACACATTAATATTGAAGGAAATGTTAGTAGGAGTTAAAATATGTGTCTAAAATAGAGGCAGTTATAGTAGAAATTATGATGTGAATGAGCAAGTATAATAATCATTGAAAAAGAAAATCAAGGACAAGAAAATCATATTAAACAACCCTATTAAAAAAAAACAACGTTATCATAATGAGTTTTATTGTGTTTACTAATTCTTTGCTGTTATGTTGATCTTTTTTTATTTGTCTCAGTATATAAGTAGTCTAAGTTAGAAGCAGAGAATTGAGATAAACCCATATAGTTATTATTTTTAATTATATAAAGCAAAGGAAGGAAAGATCAGAGGTGAAAGGTACTCACGCCCAATAAGCAGATAGAAACAGGGCGCAATGGAATCTGTCAGATGATTGAATAAAAGATCTCAAGAGGAGACCTGATAATACAGTTTAATCCTCTATCCCTTGGAGAAATAAAGCCCCTTAGTGATATTACTAATTATAATAAGATGTTAATGAGGCATAATGACAATGATAGTAAACAAAGGTGTAAGTCTAATGAACAATTATGATTGATACTGAGTATAAAAAGGAGACAATGAGAACTTTATAAAGGGCAGGAAAGGGGCTGTAAGAGAGGCTTTAGTTGTATTATATTTAGTTGTTCTTAGACTTTACTGTGCATGAGAATCACTCAGATGGCTTGTTAAAACACAGATTCTTGGGCACCACCACCAGAGTAAGTACGTCTGGGTTTAGAGTTGAGAATCTGCATTTATAACAAATGCCTAGGTATTGCCATTGTTGTTGGCACAGAGAAACTTGGAGAACCACTTTTTCTATCTAAACTAGCAAGCATGCTATCTCATTCTGTTTCCTTGGGGTGAAGCTCATATTTTTTTTAAAAAAAATATATATTTTTAAACTGATTTCAGAGAGGAAAGGAGAGGGAGAGAGAAATAGAAGCATCAATGATGAGAGAGAACCATTGATCGGCTGCCTCCTGCATGCCCCACACTGGGGATAGGGCCCAAAACTTGGGCATATGTCCCAACTGGGAATGACACTATGACCTCCTGGTTCATAGGTCCAAGTGCGACCACTGAGTATGCTGGCCAAGCGAAGCTGGCATATTCTTGGGTGGGCAATCCTAAATTGCCTATTCTGATCACTATCACTCCATGTACCACCACGGGGAGAACCAGGCTAACAAAGAATGATCTGGAAGCAAGGAGGAAATAACAAAAAGTAGATGACAAAAAGCAAGGCGATATGATGGATCTGTGTAAGGATGGATCCTGAAGTGAAATATGTTTGTGCTCACGTAAAAATTACAACATTAAACAAAAGCAACTGTTTATTTTTAATCTAGATTCTTAAAAGTTCAACCTCTACACAATAGCAAAAGCAAGTCAAGCAATCTGTCAAGACAAGACGAAAAGCATCATTTTAGGGAAGAAATAGAAAGATGTTTCTCTTCTGTGATGACTAATTGCCCCGTGTCTGGCATGTTTCTGAAGCTGCCACTGCTTGTTAAGATATGTTTCCCCAAAACATATGTAGCCTGTTATGGTTTTATTTGTTTGTTTCTCAAAGCACAATAATCACCTGGCTGAAAATACCCTTGCTTCTGAAATGGGCCTCACTTTTCTTGTGGAGAGAACCAAGTGAGTAGCTGTGGGTTAAAATCCGTATCATGAAGATTTGTACTGGATAGTGCAACTAGGAAGATGAGTAGTATTGCGGGAAGATGAGTAAGCTTGTGTGTTTATTTGTGTGTTGGGCTGAGGATAAGCCCCAGCCCAAACCTCAAATTACTCACCTGAGGATTCAACTATATCTGTGCATATTTAGAGTCTGAAAATAGCCTATTTTGAAAGAGGGAGCAAGGTGCCCGCTGTAAGGAGAGTAAATCTAGAGAAAACAGGTTTTTGGACTCACAGCAATACTCCATTTATTTAAGACAGAAGGTAGTTTTGGAGTCTGCTTTCTGCCCATGTGTGCTCTCTGAGTCCTTGGGAATTCGGATTACAAAACAAACTTGAGCAGTAGTATTTCATTGTATATATGTAGCATTTCTTTATCCAATCATCTGTCTAAAGACACTTCATTTGTTCCCATGTCTTGACCACTGAGAATAATGCTGCAATGAACATAGGGGTGCATACATCTTTGCAAATAAATGTTTTTAAAATGTTCAGGGAGCTAATCAGGAGAGGGGTTGCTGGGTCATGTCGTAACTCTACTCAATTTTTTTGAGGAACATTCATACTGTTTTCCATACTATTCAGCCATAAGAGAAGATGAAACACTGCCCTTGGTGACAACATGGATGGCTCTTGAGACTATCAAAGATCAGACAGAGAAAGACTAGCAAAGTCTGACAGAGAAAGTTAAGAACCCTATGATTTCACTAGTCTGTAGAATATAAAACTGAAAGCCACAAATGAACAAACAAAGAAAAACAAACAAATAAAACCGCCTAGCCACTGATAACAGTATGGTGTTATCACAGAGAAGGAGAGTGGGGTAGTGGTAATGGGTAAAGATGGTCAAACATACGGTGACAGAAGATTTGACTATGGGTGGTGAGCATACAAAGCAATATACAGAAGATGTATCTTAGAATTGTACACTTGAAACCTATATTATCTTATTAACCAATGTCACCCCAATACGTTTAATTTTTTTAAACATTTGAAAATACTTATTCCTTAAAAATAAAGTCATTAGGCATACTGGACCAAGCAAGCTTGGTGCCCATGCAATGGACAGTGCCGTAAGCGGAAAAGAGAGGTCTTTCCCACACCAGCAGGGATACTGCATGGTAAGGCCAGATGGAGAGCTCCACCAGGCAGCAGGGGATAGCATTGGCATCATCTGTGGCAGCTTGGCACAGAGAAATAAGACTGGCTCCAAATAGAAAAAAAAATTCTATTAATATTCTTGTCACAGACAGGAGGTCAAGTATCTTTGTTTATGTAGTATTCATGAAAGAATAGTCTGCATTATGTTTTCTACTCAGGCACAGTGGAATACTTACGGGTTTTAAAAACCAGACATACATTCGTTACATGTATGGGCCTCTATCGTAACGTTGATAACACCGTGCTCTGTTTGTTGTCACCACTAGACACTGAACTCCTTAAGGAGAGGGGCCAGGTTTTGCATATCTTTATCACTCAACACCTGACACAGAGGCAGCGCTGAAACATCTATTTGTATTCATGGAGAGAAATTACACCTTGGCTTTAATGCTCCATTCTGTAATGAATCAAATGGACTATGTTCCTTTGTTACTGGTCACAGGAAAAAGGAAGGCCATGGAGTATTCTTAGATGTTTGTGATTATTGGTTTCAATTGGCACCTTTCTCCAGCCCACAGGCTTCATGAAATGAAGAGCTTAGATTCTGCTTACTACCTACAGAGCTGATGCCCATAGCACCGAGTAATCAATAGACTTTTATTGGGAAGTTGACACGATTGAAAAGCACAGCTTCTTGACTATTTTGCCAAAGTAAGAGAAGTCATGCACAACAGTGCCATTCACCCTCTTCAAAGAGACGATGGTGATAGTCTTGTGTACCCCTTTAACTCCTCTTTTATTTTAGTTTTGGAGATAACAATACTCATTTGCTTTTAGAATTAAATGATATAATCTAGAACACCAAATAAAAGTAGTGATTATTGCCCAAGCGGCTTCATTTTGCAGTATTTGCCATAAGAGCAGATGAAATACTGCCCTTTGTGACAACGTGGGTGGATCTTGAGACTATCATGATAAGTAAAATAAGTCAGACAGTGGAAGGATTCGATTGATAGACCACAGAATCATCCACTACCAGATCAAATTTTTCTTGATGACTATACTACCTAAATGGAGAACATGGCTATGAATTAAACATATTATGGGGTTTATTAGTAGTACATGGGATGATCTGTGTGTGTGAAACCTACTAGAATTGTCTTCACACAGGTTTTATTACAGGGCAACAATACGGATATTTTATTGTGTGAGCCTTGCAGTTAGCTGTTGTTTTATATTTCTGGCAGTGACATCGTGACTAACTTGGGAATTATACTAAAACAGCATTTCTTTTTTTTTAATATATATATATTTTTATTGATTTTAGAGAGGAAGGGAGAGGGAGAGAGAGAGAAACATCGATGAGAGAGAATCATTGATTGGCTGCCTCCTGCACGCCCCCTACTGGGGATTGAGCCCGCAACCGGAACATGTGCCTTTGACTGGAATTGAACCCGGGACCCTCCAGTCTCCAGGCCGACACTCTAGCCACTGAGCCAAACCAGTTGGGGCTCTGAAAATGTTATATGTAGACTATGACAAACAACAAAAATCACATGGCACTTGTTAAAAATTCATAGTCCTCAGACCCATTCCAAAGCACCCCACCTGGACCAGGAGACTCAGTAGTCCAATTTAGCAGTTCTTACTCATTATATTTATACATTCCAAAGTTGGCTAGTCATAACTCTAATACTTAAAGTACTTGTTAACTTTTATTTTCAAATTCAGCCTGTATACGTTTTTTATTATGTTACTTTCATTTTGAAAGACCTAACAGAGAGTCACAGATGACTGATAAAGAAGAACTAAAATTTTTAACATTCACTATGATCACAACCTTATGTTGGATTCTTTCATACAAGCTGTTTTTATTAAAACCTGGGAAAAAACAATATGGCACATTAATATTCCATTATCTACACATGAGAAAACTGAGACTGGAGAGATTAATTCACCATGCCCATGTTGCTCACGGGATTTCAACTCAGATTCTCAATTTCACCTAATCCTTTTCATTTCATCTTTCTGGCCATGATACAAAAGTCAAATTAATGCATGAGAAGCAACAGCACATTTCATGGGAATTCTAAAGAGGCAAAGACCAGTGAGGCCGAAGAGATGAGAGCTGAATGAGGCCTGTCAAGGAATTGCAGATAGGTGTTAACAGTAAGGCATCTTCATAGTAAAATAAATGATTGATGGGCTGAATGTATACCATGCATAAATGGATAAATAAATATGATTGGGGACATCCTACATTCTCCTTCATACGAATTACATACATGTAAATATGAGCTCAGGAGCAGACAAAAATAGCTAACTACCTTATATTTTGTTGCAAATTTGAAAATAGTCCTTTATGTGACAAAGGTGGTCAGAGATCTATAATATAACTCCATGAGAATTAGAATGATGTGTTTCTCACTTGACAGCATATCATCAGTGTCAAGAATGATGCTTGGATTATACCCTGGAACACAAGGTGGCATTCTAAGTAAGAGAGATGGAAGGGGTAATTATAGAGCAATAGGAAGGAGAAAAACCTACATAAATATAACCAGCACAATAGCTAGCTTAAACCGGGGTGTTGGGGGAAGTAGTGGTAACATACCTTATGATTATAAAGCACTTTCACTTCCTTCATCAATTGATTCTCACAAAAAATCCTATGAATTATTCCAATTTTGTAGCTGAGAAAATATTTTACTGAAGTTCCTACATCCTAGAAAATTGGCATGTGCCCTTCATCACATCTTGTCTGTCTCCTCTTAGTGATGTCTTTTCACTTAATCTGTGTCTCCCTCATATTTGGATAGAAAATGTACTCAGGCTATGGAGCAAATTAAGAATCAATTTATAAATCAGATGTTTATTGAGTTGCTAACTGACCAGTCTCTATAAATATACTCAAGATTGGCTTCCTGGATCTCAGTCAAGATCTGACATCCAGCAACCACCTTCTAATATCATCGTTTGATCAAAAATGTATTGAAGACAGCAGCACTGGGGACTATGAGAATAAACTGTGTGAAGGACAGCAGCTTTGGGTGGGAGTATTGGAAGGTAGTCAGCCTCCCTTCCCTTTCTTCTCTATGTAAAATTGGCCCTGAATCCTCTTGATCCCTGAAGCCCCTCCTTTACCTGTGTTCCAGTCCATGCTCAGCACTCAGAGGATGTTAACTGGGAATCTTCATCCTGACCCTTTGCCAGCTGTTTTCATACTATACATTCTCGTTGGAGTCTGTGCAGGTGGTAGGTCTGCTTCAGACAAATCACTACAGAGATTTTGCTTGTTGGACATTTCAGGAAATGTAATCATGTCCCTTACTTACTACTGCAGTAGTGATGCTTCTAACTCAGTGGTTCTCAACCTGTGGGTCGCGACCCCTTTGGGGGTCGAACGACCCTTTCACAGGGGTCGCCTAAGACCATCGGAAAACACATTTATAATTACATATTGTTTTTGTGATTAATCGCTATGCTTTAATTATGTTCAATTTGTAACAATGAAAATACAGCCTGCATATCAGATATTTACATGACGATTCATAACAGTAGCAAAATTACAGTTATGAAGTAGCAACGAAAATAATTTTATGGTTGGGGGTCACCACAACATGAGGAACTGTGTTAAAGGGTCGCGGCATTAGGAAGGTTGAGAACCACTGGTCTAACTCAACCAGCCCTTCAGGCATTCTAGGGTGAACAATGTGCCAGGAGTCTACTGGGGTCCAACCAGATCTTTAGTTAACACTAGATGGCGATTGTTTTAGAAATTCCCTGAAAATGTAGGATTGACACAAACTGGATGAAAAAGAGAAAGAATAAAGGGCAGTCCGATAGGGAGCTAACCCATCTATTTGGGGGAGGGAAAGCATTTAAAAGAAATGTCCAATTGGGAGCAAGTCTAATGCGTGGCCATTTTGGTAGCACAAGGCTAAGCCTTTGATATCTTGTTTATTAGACTGTGAGAGCAAGGCAGTTACTTATAGAAGTCCCCAAATCTATAACTTACAATGTTGTTATCATCGTTTATAATGATAAGAAAAGGGGAGTACTACAAATGAATTCTTAAAGGCAAAATTATCTAGCAAATAACCCATTTTTTTGACATTTCCTGTTTAAATACCAAACAGGAAAAAAAACAGAGTTTTCAAGTTTGGGGATTTTAAAACAAAGCTTTGCCTGAAAAGCTTGAGTTTGATTGAGTCAATTCTGTCTCTGTATTACACACAGTTCTCATCCTGGGAGAGAATTGAGAGCAATGTTAAACTTACAGAAAGCTTTCACTTCACAGTGTTTCTCAGAAAAGTGTATGCATTCTCTAGAGGCCATATTAGGTCCATTTCAGAAACCTAGTAGGCACAAGGCTTGTATAGAAGCTAAGGTCTGCAAAATGAATAAAGTTTTCTCCTGTGTTAGAGAGTATGGTAGCAGGTGGAAACGTGGTCTAAATTAAAAAGCACTTACATTTTTTTTTGGTTGTTGTTCAATTACAGTTGACATTATTAGTTTAAGTTTAAAAGGCAAAGCCAGAAGCAGATGTAAGGAGAGAAAGATATGATGATGTTGAAAAAGGAGGGAGCGAGCAGAAGGCTGTTGCAATTTAACTTGGACCTGGAGATGGGGAGGAGAGAAGGCAAGTATTGTCAAAGCAACTTAATATAACTTAAACTTGCGGCAATGTTTTTCTGCCAAAATAGCATATTTAGAAAGGTTTTCAGTAAGATAATATTTGTAAAACATTTGTCCAAGTAAATATGGATTCTGTTTTCTTAAACTCCTATGTCAAGGACCTTTGAAAACATTATCCTATATAATAAAAGGCTAATATGCAAACAGACCAAACAGGAGAACAACGGGACAACCAGTCAAAGCATAATAGGCTAATAATATGCTAAGGATGCTCAATCGCTCGCCATGACATGCACCGACCACCAGGGGGCAGATTCTCCAACCAGTTGGTTAACTTGCTGCTAGGGTCTGGCTGATCAGGACTGAGCGAGATGGGCTGGACATGCCCTGGGGCCCCTCCCGTGGCCCCTCCCAGATCATGTATTGGTGGGGTCCATCAGCTTGGCCTGTGACCTCTGGCAATCAGAGACCCCTTGCTGGTTTCAGCCAGACACCGCAGGCCCCTCCCCTTGGGAGGGTGCCAGACACAGGACTCATGGCTGGTGAGTGCTGCTGCAGCAGCGCAAGCCTCTCTCGATTGGGACTGTTTGGGCGAGAGCCCACAGCACGCACAGTGGGGCCAGGATGAGCGGGAGCGGCAGGTAGGAGCAGCAGGCGGCGTTGGACTGCAGGTTTTAGCCCGATCCCCGCAGGCCACCCAGAGAGACCCTACTCGTGCACAAATTTGTGCACCGGGCCTCTAGTCAATGTATAAACAATAAAGTTTCTAAATAGTGATGCTTTGCCTCTCTAAACATCCTGCAAGGTCACTAAAGGAAATAAGCAGTTTTTAAAAAGGGAATTATTAAATGTACATGTGACTCATACATTTTAAAGACATGGGCTGTTGTAAGACAATATTACTATGACTTTTCTGAATGTCTCAGTGAAGAAGCCCTGAGTGCCTCTAGGCTGAGCTGTGCTGCTGGAGGTAAAATGCCTCCTTATCACCACTTTCTTAAACATCAATACACAAAGTGATCCGAAAGCAAAAAAACAACTTCAAATAAGGCTCGGAAAATATGTGCCAGTAGCGAAAAACTGGGCAGTCAATACAAAAGAATGAAATAACCCTTTTGCCAAAGTTAAAAGATCATTTATAAAATACAAAGGGAAACATAGGAAGATGCGCCATACATAGCAAAACACAGCATGCAGGTTCTTAAAAGAGAGAAAGTAAATTGACAGCTGCTTCTGTTTGAAATATCAAAGAAAAAAATCTCATTAAATGAAAACAATTATTTTATGTTATTTTCTAAATGGATTTTGGGCTGTGTATTTGATGCGCACCCCTGGATGCATTCTCATTTGTGAAAAAAATTTAATGCAACTCATTAATTACACTGGACACAAATGAATTGTTAACCCCAGGTGGTAAGTCTGGGGAAACAAATATTCTTTTCTTACTTATTAGATTTCATTACTGTATTTGAGTTATTATGGAACGTTAATGTAGCTATTTTAGTTTCACTTTAATGTAACTATTTTAATTACTCACGAGCATAGAGAACATCTTTTGTATATGTGGAGCAACAACAAGATGGATAGCTTTAGTTGACTTTACCTTTTGGTACAGATATACAACAATATTGCCTGATTATGAAGATGAGTGGTATCTTAAAGAGCCTCGAGTATACTCCACTTTTAACTCTCAGAAAGATTTAAAATGTTGGAATTTTTTTTTTGTTATCAGTGGGGGAACTAAGAGAAAGATAGGAAACTTGGGCTGGGACTGAGTTTATAAACTGTTTAAATTTGGATAATTCCTTATCCAAAGTGATATTTATGGAAGCTTCTGAATTTATAAACTACTAAATTAATATTGTGGGGGTTTTTTAAACAGGTAAATGTAATCTCAATCGTCAGTTGTGTCATGTATTGGAAATACATGTTTTTATTGATTTTAGAGAGAGAAGAAAGGAGAGGGGGAGAGAGAGAGGCATTGATGTGAGAAAGAAACATCAATCACCTGCCTCCTGCACGTCCCCAGAAGGAGCCTGCAACCTGGGCATGTGCCCTGATCAAGAATGGAACCAGTGACCTTTCGGTGCATGGGAAACTCAACCAACTGAGCCCCACCGGCTAGGGCTGACCTGTAAAATTTAATCTCCAAACTAACTTGCTGATTAATATGTCAAGCTTGAAAACAAATGCAAAAGGTTTATTTGAAAAATGAAGTGTGAAGTTAGTAGGATAAATGTGAATAGACTATTTAAGATTAGGTTATGCTTCAAACTAAAAAAAAACTATGTACTTATTAGATTTTCATAATGATATGACATTGCATATATATACACTATATTTCAGCATGGATCATACTTCAAATGTGTTCTCTTATTGTAAAGTCATGTGTCCGGTAGAATTTCCATATAATTGGGTAGGCAATCTGGTCATTATGTTTCTATCACATGTAAATTCACCTTGTGATAAATTAAGACAGCTAATTACTAGAAATGAGAAGCATATCAATTATATTCCCAATATATTCCGAGAAGAGTATTCCAGGTAATTTCTTCCTATATATTTTACTCTGTAACTTGTGATAAATTCCAACATTTTAAATCTTTCTGAGAGTTAAAAGTGGAGTATACTTGAGGCTCTTTAAGATATTCCTACCATATAAATTAACAATAGTTTAAAATGTTTCAGCTTTTCTCTGTGTGTCCAATAAACTCAGATTTAATGCAAGAAAATTTCATTAGACATGGCTTAAAAAGAAAAAAAAATAGGGTAGGGACTTTTCAAAATTGGGAACTTTGTTAATGAATTAAGGAAATTAAAGGCTATTCAGAATTACAGAAAATTACTTTTAAAAGTATTCTGACAAGTTTAAATGACTTTATGTCACAACGCTCATTCATTAAAGACTCCATCTAAGGTATCGCTATTTAACTATTTCAGAAAATCATGAGTGTGCACAGAGACATTTAAAAGTACCCCCTTCTTTTGCTTTGAGATTTGCTCTCACAATAAATAGCATCCTGTCCAGCAGCAATAAAGCAAATACAAAAGGCAAAGAGACCATTTCTGTACAGCACTTCAAGGCAGTTTGGAAAGTCATGGGGTCATCATATAAATAATGGCTTCGGAGACTTGATCCTTAGAGTTTCATAAAAATAAATTGCTTCTCAATAGTTAGTGCTGATGCATTCATTAAGAGAAAGAATTATAGACACAAGACTTGAGTTCAGTATCACACACAAAAAAAATTTTTATGGTACATGGTATAAATGGAGAATGTTTAACTACCTGACTTGATTTAGAAAAATATTTGAAAGAGTCTTGAGGAAAAAAGTTATTATATTTATGGTTCTTAGGTGGTGTTTTTGAACCATAAAAGTGGTCAATTTCCTATTTTTCATCTTCCCAGAATGCACTGACAATATCTGTACAATTTCAAGCTGGTTGACTTCAAGGGAAAATAATGCTCTGACACATCATGATTAGATCCAAGGTGAAAGTAATATTTATAAAGGACATAGATGCTAAAATGACTCGCTTCTAATATTTAAGCACAAAGACAACGTATTGATAAAATACGGTTTTCTATGTTCTTTACAGGATGATTTTTATGTTTAGGGTAAGTAGTAACCAGTATGTTGCACATAATAATTGTGTCTTAAAGTGGTTGTAGAGCTCCAAATAATTTGAGACCTTTTATTCTCATCCTTAAAGAGTGGTTCTGGTGGTGGTGGTGGGAAGGGATATTGAAAATTGTCAATCAGTTGTGAGTTTAACAGAAGGAGACCTCATGTTTCCTAGTGATAGATGGCAAATTTTATCATGTATCAGGGCACTCTGGAGTAAGCCAAAAATCCTCACAAGGGGCTATCAGTAACTCAACTGACCTCGCTAGGGTATTACAAGAAATTGTTATCACAGTTTGAAGCACAGCAGAGTGCTGTGTATTCTGAACTTCGATATTAAAAAGGGGTAAAAGCATCTACATTACCCCCTTTAATCTGACAATGCTTTAAAAACTGCAAAATATGATTACTACTTTTCCATAGAGATCCAGCCAGACACTCACAGAGCTTTGGTTTTCACCTGATGCTACTGTCAGCCTTCAATGAATTAAGCATTGGGCCTGAAGCCTCAGTGTTTAGTCCCTAGTTGTAACTAAGAAATCTATAATCACTCTCCCCGGGCATTGCCATCTTCCTCTTCTTGGACTGCCTTGCTGTCCTGATAACTAATTCTGTGTGATTGGGGAAGGAACACAAGAGGAAAAGTGAAATGGGAGAAAAGAGGGCATGAAAAACTTTATCTTGTTGCCTTTTTAGAGACATCACGGATCAATCCCTGGGGACACACACGAGTTGAAAATTTCACTTCAAAGTACTGAATAAATGTTATCTCATTATTTTGTCCCTCACATTTGAAGGGATTTGGTATACAAGATGACATGTGAAAATAAGTTGAATTCAAGTCATCGTTCGAGCTCTGCTGCTGATTTTCCTGGTAAGAAAATTGACGTTTTAGACCATGATTAGAATGTTTTCCATCTTGGCCTATGATCAATTCATTTCCCTTTACAAAATGGAATAGAGTCTTTGTATATACCAGTGATGGCAAACCTATGAAACACATGTCAGAGGTGACACGCGAACTCATTTTTTGGTTGATTTTTCTTTGTTAAATGGCATTTAAATATATAAAATAAATATCAAAAATATAAATCTTTGTTTTACTATGGTTGTAAATACCAAAAAATTTCTATATGTGACACGGCACCAGAGTTAAGTTAGGGTTTTTCAAAATGCTGACACGCCAAGCTCAAAAGGTTCCCCATCACTGGTATATACTGTCAATTTCTTCACATTTTTGAAAGTGTCCTCTGAAGCTTTTTAAGTTCATTACATTAGATTAATTAGAGGGTATGGTATGGTACGACCTAGCTCTATAGACTCTATCTACTTCATGTAGTCCCATTTGTTTAGTTTTCATTTCAAGTTTAAAACAATGCGATTGCACTTCCTTCTTTTGATCATGCTATACATCTCCTGGCTTGGGTTGCAAAACATGCAAGAGTTTTAACCTCAGAGAGAGGAGTATGAGTAAGGGCTGAAAAATAGAGTGGTGGACATGACTACAGTGAAAGTACTAACCACACTTTAGGAGTGATTACCATCAGAGGAAGGGAAAGTTCCTAACATTCTCAACATTCTCAGGGCAAACAGAAACCTTCTGTATTTTAACTTCTGAGTGAGAAAACCATGGTAACTATTACAAATGACAAAATAGAGGCAGAACACTTACCCAGAAAATTCCACTTATTTTTCGTGGTGAAATTCTGAGCATTGTTTTAAGTGACATGGTTTAATAGTTTTATAGCACCTATGCACAAAAAGTCTACATTTCAAGTAGATAGCTCAAGACTACACATATGCAACAATGAAAACAAAAGTGTGTGATAGCAATAATTATAACATACTAAGCATATCTTAAGACAAGTCCGTTTGCTAATGTCTGAACTGAGATGCCCAATAGTGCGTTTGAGGTTCAATTGTAGAAGCCTCCTGGAAGGATCAATGTGAGGTAGGAGGTAATTCAATCAACTCCTTCTCCCTCCACCCAAGGATGTCTGTGTAGGATGGAATAAGAGTCTAAATAACAACTAGAGACAGTAAACAAGAGACCAGGCAAGGACTAATCTTTTTATCAGGATTGCAATTAAATAGAAAGATGTTTATAGGAGTATTCCAATTCATTCAATAAACTAAGTCAAAATAACGTACTAAAATTCATGGGAATTGGGAAGGATTAGATGGGGGAGTATATGATAGGGACCCTATTCTGGAATATCGTATGTGGACTTGAGAAAGCAAGATTACATGAGCGTTCAGAGCCGATGCAGCCAGAGTTTTTTTGGGTTTTTGTGTGTGTGTGTTTTGTTTTTTCATGCCTTAGCCTAAATGAAATGTACTAAACTACCTGCGTAAGGCTGAGTCTCTGAGTGGAATTTCTTCAGTAAGTACAGCTCCTCACAAATAAGAGACTTATGAATGGGTAGATGCTATTTAAAAACATTCAGTTCATTAGATGATTTGACTTTGGGTAATAGGCACACCCTGCAATATATAGATCATGTATCAGAGAAATGTACACTTACAACCTGTATAGTCTTTACATTAACTAGTGTTATCCCCAGTAAATTTAATAAAATAAAAACCAATTAAAATAAAAGTGTTTAATTAATTAGGAATACAACTATTTACCAGAAATTCATCACTCAGGAGTCTATGATGTCCCACTATATTTTATGATGTACACTTGCATACAGTTGGCGGATTGGCTAAAATTAATCAATGGAACCACTTTATTCAGACTTCACAACTCTTTAAACTGTTGTAATATTTCCCATTCATTTTTTTAAATCAGACTGATGACATATAAATACTATATGGATGTCAGGCCCTTTCTAAGAAATTGGTTATGGAGTACTCACATTGCTACATGATAAGAATCAACATTATTAAATTTTATGCTCACTGGTTGATCATAAGTTCTATCATTCTCACACCTAATCTGTTTTACACATTTGTGCTAACTTAACTATCAGCCACTTGGGCTTTTAGATTTTTAACTCCAAGTTTACCCATTTCTGCTTTCCAATCCTTAAAAAATATTACTTGGCTTGCCTGGCCAGTGTTGCTCAGTGGTTGAGGATTCACCCATGAACCAGAAGGTCACAATTTGATTCCCAGTCAGGGCACATGCCCAGGTTTCAGGCTCAGTCCCCAGTGTGGACTGTGCAGGAGGCAGCTGATCAATGATTCTCTCATTGATGTTTCTATCTCTCTCTCCCTCTCAGTTCCTCCCTCTGAAATCAATAAAAATATATTTTTAAAAATATTACCTGGCTTTATTAAAGTGGAAATACCTTCTGCTTTTCTATTTAGTTCTTCAAATGATAACACATCTCTATTAGGGAAAAACTCTCCCTGTGGAAACTCAGACCACATGTGCACAGTCAACAGTGGTGTGGGCATCGTGTCGTTTCATTGCTTGGGTTGGAGTTCCAGCTCCACAACACACATCCCTGTGACATTCGCAAGCTTGTTAATGATGGCTAAGACTCAATTTTTTCATCTGTAAAATGGGGGAAATTACTATTATAGTATGATATCTTGTAATACATATACATGTGTGTATGTATGTACATGCATGCATATATATTTATAGTATTTTCTAATATGCTATAACTAGAGGCTCGATGCATGAAATTCGTGCAAGGGGCTCAGCCCTTGCAGTCCTGGCTTCGTCCAGATGATCATCTGGAAGGTCGTCCGGAAGGTTGTCCGGACAGTCATGCTGCTGTTTGGTCTAATTAGCATATTAGCTCTTTATTATATAGGATAATAATGCAATAGTATAGATTATTATAATATGGTATTACCATGACTATGGTACTAATGAAAATAAGGTCTAAGATGTACCTAACACTTTTCTATAAGCCCAGTGCTACTCAATGTGCTTTGTGTCTGCATTTTATCCACTCATGACAGCAACCCGGTGACTTTGGTATCATTATCGCTGCTACCTGCATTTACTACATATGAAGATTTAAAGCCACAGCTCTGACTCCAGAAGATATATGAATGCTTACCATGAATTTAACAAGGTTCCTGGCACATGGTAAATGCTAACTTTCTAAGGAAGAAAGCCTGAATGGTTTGATTTATTTTACAACCAGTTAATTATGTTAAGCAACTGAATAATGCCAAAATACCTGGACAAGTCCCTAGAAGAAATTTTTAATAGCAGCTGCCCACATTTACACTACTAGAAGAAATGAAGCACATCATACCAGACCTATATCAGTGTCAAGTTTAGGAAGCCCAGTTCATTAGAAGAGTTATTAAATTGCTTAGTCAACTAAATGTTATTGAGTGTTTGTTAGCTACTGTGATATTTATTTTCATATTAATCTGAGATTGTAGCTATGTCGATATAACAAATCTAAAGCCAATTAATTAAAAAACAAACAAACAGAAACAATAGGATGGGCCTTGAAGGGATCAGTAAAACAGTGGTCTGAAAAATGTTCATTTTTTAGAACTAACAACATCCAGGGATTCTAGCCTTTATCACCCCAAAGGGCAGGCAGTCAGCCCACCTTGGACACACGGAACACAATTGGCATCTGGCTCAAGTAGAATGACATTTATGGGGACACACAAGAAGTGCTCTGCAACCCAACAGAGATGTTTTCTTAGAAATTAAATCACATACAAAGTTTTGACTACTCAGATAAAAGCCAGAATTGCCACTAATTAACTGATTTTCTATATGAAAATGTCTGTCCCAAGAGCCCTTCATCTCCTGAAAATGCTAGGTTTACATACTAGTTAAATCTTTGACAAAGATTTGTTTTGAGTGTGTACATATGAATGCAATGGGAAAACCCTATATTGTACCTTCTTATTAAGCTAATTATAATAATGATAATGCTAAAGACAGAATACTTATCTGTGAAAAGAGTCAGAAGACACTTTTCATTTTTCCCAAAGAAATATATGTCCTTGCCACTACCTTACTCTGTTTGACATTATTTTATGACCTTTACCCTATTGCCCATGTCCATGGGTTATGCATATCTCTCTATATATAAAAGGCTAAGTGACCAACCATACTTCTGTCCGATCGACAGACCAGCTGGTGCATATGATACGCACTGGCAATTTAAAAATAAACATCGACTCACACATGCGTGATGCATATAAAGCTCTCAGAATGGATATTATTGAAATCCCCAGTGAAATTATTTGTAACAGATTATTGAAGCTACTTTTGGAAATAGTATATCTATAGATAATATAAAAAATACATCTAAACATGTGATTCTTTGTCCTAAAATTGAGCATGTTCATAAATTAAATGAAGAAATTTTGGATATACTCAGTGGAGATTTTCACACCTATTTGAGTGATGATTCCATCGATTCAGTGGATGATGACAAAAAGGAAAATTTTCCCATCGAATTTCTCAATAGTATTACTCCTTCGGGAATGTTGTGTCATAAATTAAAATTGAAAGTACGTGCAATCATCATGCTACTGAGAAATCTTAATAGTAAATGGGGTCTTTGTAATGGTACTAGATTTATTATCAAAAGATTGTAACCTAACATAATCAAAGCTGAAGTATTAACAGGATTTGTGGAAGGAGAGGTTGTTCTGATTCTAAGAACTGATTTGTCACTGTCTGACACTGGCATCCTATTTAAATTAATTCAAAAACAGTTTCCTGTGATGCCAGCATTTGCGATATTAATAAATCACAAGGACAAACTCTAGACAGAATAGGAATATTCCTACCTGAACCCATTTTTGGACATGGTCAGTTATATATTGCTTTCTCTTGAGTTCGAAGATGTTAAAGTTAACGTTGTAAATACTTCGTCACAAGGGAAATTAGTCAAGCACTCTGAAAGTGTTTTTACTCTTAATGTGGTATACAGGGAGATATTAGAATAAGTTTAATCAATTTATCAGTCATTGCTTTTATCAATGTTGTTTTTATATCATGTCTTTGTTGTTATATCATGTTATTTATTAATAAATTTATATATTATTTTCATATACATTTTACTAATTTTCTTTCATCTCTGACACTTCTATTATACAGAAAGGGAGAATAGCGATATTAAAATATTTCTTCTAAATAATTTTCTTTCAATGTACATGAATCCATGCACTGGACAACTAGTTTAAAAATAAACGTTGACTTGCGCATGCACAATACATATAAAGCTCTCGCTGGTGCCAATTGCACACATGTTTTAATTTTATAATACTATATTATATTTACTATTTTGACGTAATTTTTTGCAGTAATGTAGTTACTGCACAAATCATTCTTCTAATTAACTTCCTTTCAATGTGCACAAATCCGTGCACCAGGCCACTAGTAAGTATATAAGAAGTAAACAAGCAAGTAGACAAGGCAAGATCACATGCTCTCACACTCACACACACTGTCATAAGAATAATTATAAAATTTGGAGCACATATTAAGTTAAAGGTATCATAATTAAGTGTACACATTTAAAATGTGATATTCATTTAAACCATCCTATGGGATATACATTATCAGCTCCATTTTATGGATACATAAACTGAGATCTAAATAGGTTATATACCCCGCCCTCCCCCCCCCCCCCCCCCCCCCCGCCTTAGACCGTGCAGCTGTTACATGGCACAACTGAGATCTAAATGCTTGAAGACTGACACTAGGCCAGGGCTTCTCAGTCACTACCCACACTGTTATAAAGCTTTCATTATATTATTTTATTTAAGTATCGCAAAAACCATGTTTAGGTGGTTGTTGAGAAGTCCAGCATAGTTAAGTAACTTATTCATTAGAAGCAGGCTAAATAAAGGCCATTCTCATTTCTCAATACCACATTTCATTGGACTATAGAAAACTTCCAAACAGACCTATGACAGCATTCAACATCCACCATCGGCAGTATGTTTGATAACTCTCAGATGAACAGACTATTGAGAGCAGAAAACACACACTCTACACGAGAAGCTCAAGGCACAGGATGACCTATTGGTGGACCCTCAAGACATTGGAAGGTCTTGTGTATTCTGAAAGGAGGGTGTTCAGTATGCCCTGTAGTAAACCCCAAATGCATGAAATCTGTGCTGCTGAAAAAAAAACATGACATGTGCTAAAGTCGATGATAATTGAAGGCTACCCCTTTATACTTTGTCTTGAGAAATGTTTTGCACTATTTGGCAAGGCATTGGGCATTTTATCTTCATCATTTTATTTTTTAATATATATTTTTATTGTTGATAGTACTAGAGATATCTCCCAATTCCTCCCTTTTAATTCCCTTCCTCCCAACCTCTACCTACCGCCCCTCCCCCCAGGTCTTTACCAACCTATTGCCTGTGTCCATGTGTTCATGGACTATCCTATATAATGAAAGCCTAATGTGCAAATTGACTGAACAGCAGAACAACTGGCGGATCGACCGGTTGCTATGGTGTGCACTGACCACCAAGGGGCATACGTTCAACGCAGGAGCTGCCACCAGCCTGCAGGCTGGCCAAGGTGGGTGCCAGCGGGGGCCCCTTGATTGACCCGCCAGTTGCCCCACAGATCGGCCCTGATTGCCAGCCAGGCCTAGGGACACAACCCGTGATGAATTTCATGCACTGGGCCTCTAGTAAGTATATAAGTTCTTTGGTTTATCTCTTCTCATCCCCCCATCCCCACATCAAGGCATGTCAGTCTGTTCTCGACTCTTAGATGCTTAACATCCAAGTGTGCTTGAAAACTGCCCCTTATGTATTGAGGCACAGTTCTGGAATGAAGCCCAAATAAAACCAAAATCCCAGGTAGAATTGCCACTAAATATGGTACTCATGCCCAAGATGCTGAACATTTTTAAACAAGGTGGTTGTTTTATGAGCATCCTTCATTATTTTTAGGTGCTCCATTTGTGAAATGTCAGGTGCCTTTGAATACTTTCACTCAAAAGGGATGCTGGTCAGCCCTCTCCCATGATGGAGTTACAGATTGTATTAGTCCTTCTGAAATACAGCTCTCTACATCTGTCCTGATTGAATTCCATCACCATTAAATCAGATCATCCCTTTAAAATACCAAGAGCCATTTAAAAATACAATTTACCTATAGCTTTTCTATTACAACCCAAAGAACATTTCTGTGACTGCAAAATCATACATGAAATAATGGATCAAATCTAACTCTTTTTCTTTTTTTTTTTTTTTTTTTTTTGCTTGTTTTCAAAATTTAAATCATGGTGTGTAACTTAATTCTGTGATTCTGGGAAACATGATGATCTGATGCTTTTCATTTGCTCTTAAATAAAACTACACTGATGAATATGTATTGGGAATTAGTTGTTTTCCAACTTTATGCAGCTCTTGTAGAATCCAATTGCTAACAATTAAACCAGAAAGAAATACTTACTGACAAGAAGAGTTTAAATAAATAGAGCAAATTCTAGAGACACTGGCAGGAGGGTCTTAGAGGTCAGCTGAGAAGTAGATTATCAGATATGGTGTTTAATATGTGGAGGCAAAGGAAATAAAATACCCTGCTGAGGCACATGCTATCTGAGTTGAACAACACACCCTAACTGGAGGCCCCCTCTGACCCAGACACCAGGCTAGGAACCAGAACTACAAAAGAGAATACCATACCCACTGCCTGGGAGAAGCTTGTAATTGGGGTCTTTTGTATTGCACTTGTTCCTATTAGTAAGGATATGCGAAATTCACTTTTATGTACCAGTTGTATCATTTGATGGAGAAAGAAAACTTGGCACCCAATCCTGCTCTGTCTGACTTCCAACTGGAGTACCTTCTAGCTTTCTAAATTACTTGGCGCTGAGCAAGGCTCTTCTGCCAGAAAGTGAACGACTCAGTATTAGAAACAAGTCACATCAGCACAATCCAGATTGAACCTTGAAATCACTTCGATTCCAATAAAGAGAGTCACCTGTACCTGGGAGGAAGTTACTCATTACAAAAGATAATAACCGTGATTACGGGGGAAAATAGAGAAAGGACTCTATGTAGCTTCAGTAGCAAAATTTTCATTGTAGATGTTGTTGACATGTTCTGGAAGATGACCTATATAAATCAATACATGTAAGAATAAATTATATTAATAGGAGCCTTGAAAAAATATGAATGAATTTATATATTATATATATTAATAGACATATCTATTTTTTCAAAACTCTTATTAATATTATTCCTAAAATAATTGAATTCATAATTTCATATAGGACCTACGTATTAGGGTATATCTATGTACATATATGTATTTATATATTTTATTATAATATGCATGTCCCTGAATACAGTTAGATTGATTGCTTGCCTCCCACATGTATCCCCACTGGGGATGGAAACCGAAACCTGGGCATGTGCCCCAACCTGGAATCAGATATTTGACCTTTCAGTGCATGGGACAATGCTCAGCCAACTGAGCCACATTGTCCAGAGCTGGGACATTTTTTATATACCTCTTTCAGCACTTGATAAAACAAACATACATACAAACATGTTATTGATTATTTGATCATACCAAAGTTGATCTAATTGATATATACCCACAACAATTAGCAACAGCGATCAAAACAGTCATTTCAAGCACACAGACTACATTTCTAAATAGCATCCATATGCTGAGCCATAAACCAAGGTTCAACGAATTCCAAAGGCCTGACACTATATAATGTTCTCTGGTCGTAGTGGAATTAAGCTATAAACAAACAGCAGAAAGACTCTAATAAAGACCCATGTGTTTGGGACTTAAATACACATTTAAGGATTGCCTTGATTTTCCCTGGAGATCTCATAGTCTCAGCTGGCCTAATCATTACTTTAACATATTTGAATAGGTTGGAAGAGTAAACCAGATAATCAGTGTAGAGAAGACAAGGTATAGCATAATGGCCAACAGTATGTATGTGTTAGATTTAATAAACACACACACACACACACACACACACACACACACACACACACAACTTTAACCACTAAACCAAAAACTTGGTTAATGTAGGTAACCTGTTTTAGCATCAATATATTTCAAAGGAAAAGAAGATAATGAGTTATTTATTCACAAAGTTACCACAAAACTTGACTTGGATAATGTTTATCTACATTATAAAAGGCCTGTGGCCCTAATGCCATAACAACCAAAGACTGGCACAGGTGGGCGGGGCTGTGTGCACAGGTGGGCGGGGCCGCTCAATTTAGCATGCTGGGCTTCTAGTTAAAGAAAAGAGTTTCTGGCACATATGAACTACTCTATAGACTAAGCTCTTATTAATATTATCATTATTTTTATATTATCATCGTTGCCATTAATTTGTCTTCTGGGGGGACATAAGGTCATGCTTCTGTTAAACATCACAATCAAATGGCTAAAGCCTCGATCTTATCAGTCACCAAAGAAATCTCTGCTTCACGTATGCTACCTTTGCCTTTACTTTAATAATTCAAGAATTTCTTAAGGAGTTTTCTTTTTTCCAAAGGGTCAATTTGTTTGCTACTGTCTTGTCTTTGGACCTTTTTTTCTCATCAATTTGGTCCTTTATGATGCAAAAGAAGATAAATCCCCTACAGTCCTTTGATATAATGTTAAGGATATTCCAGGTCAAAAATATCATATCTATTTGTTTACTTCCTGAGGGCTTTCACAAATGTCCTGTCAATGCAAATTCTGTTGTTCGTTGAGTGGTACAAGGTCCCTTGATTACCTGTTGAAGGAGTTGGCCTAGTGGTTCCATTTCTTTCAACCCCAAAGTTACCTTGTTAGCTTTCCCTGACACTAAGCTATGACTCATGTTACTATCTTTTAAACCAACATAGAAGTTATTGATATCTTGGCCATCTCACCCAAAACACTATGATGATGCTTATGTAGTTTTCTGAACTTCTCACCAGTTAAAAAATCAACCATTCTTGTTGAAAAGATACATATGGTCAGGCCCCTGAATCAGAATCTTCAGATACCTAGAAATCCATAATTATAATATAAGCCTATATTTTAGAAAACTTCAATCACTTCCTAGTAAGATTACCTGTTTCTGAGGTATTCCCTTCTCTACCCCTTAACTAAACTGCTGTAAGAGCTATCACTCCATGGATCTATGTACATATTCCCCTCACCTATTTATAACAAAGTTGTGTCTGCCTGATGCTTCAACCAAATAAAGTCCAGATTTCTTAGTGTGGCAACTTTTTCGGCAATATCTGAACTCCTAGGATCTCCTGCCAAAACTGCTTCATTCTATCTTCCAGAAACATTCATTCATTTTCAAGTAACTCACACTTTTACATATCAATTTATTGAAATGTAGTTTCTCACCATTTAAAATATCCTTCCTTCCTCTATTTGCTTAACTAATTCCGATTAATCTATCATGACCTCTTCAAATGTCATTTTTCAGTGCAACTTTCTTTGTCTTATTCTTTATGCTCTCACTGAAACAGAATCATGAGCTACAACATTTTTATACTGAACTGCCATTAGTTATGGGTAGATAGTTCCAGGTTGACAATCTAAGCCATGTAGCCTGTGTGAATACAATCCTATTAAAGTATGTTTGCCTGCCCCCCTGAGATTTGATGGGCATAAATCATCAATGCTCTTATTGGAGGCTCCAGGATGAGATGGTTTGGGTGATGGCTGTTCCCCAGGGTTATGAATTCAAACTCAGAAAACATTGGCTAACTCAATCTCCAGGCAGTGTTCATATAAAAGAAGGTATTCATCCCCAAAGCAAGATCCTTCAAATGATCTCCTGGTTGATATCTCCAGGGAAATCGTGTCAGATGATTAAAGACATGGGGAAAATATAATGAACTGAATAAATGTGCAAAAATAAAGCACCGTAGAAGACTGAGCGTTATGTGTCTGCCCTGCTTGCCAGTCTGATAATGAAGTTGAACATAATTGGGAGGAAGGTATGTATTCCTCACTTACACTTGGCAACTAGAGAAGATTGCTCACAGCAATGTCTAAATAGGAGCCACTGATAAGGAACGTCAGCAGCAGAAACTGCTGCAGAAGGACTGATACCAAACAATACAAGCAGCAGAGGGCATGTGGCCAGGAAGCTCTGAAACTGGAAAATCATCACATCAACTAGAAAGAAGTGTCATTTATGATTCACAGGGACTTACGTGAGCTACTTCTTAAATGAGAACAAGCGATATTGTGGTGGGTCAAGGACATGGTAACTATATAACCCAGTCTTCTCTATGGTCCCAAATTCCACCTAGTTTAGCAGTTGCCCTGGATTTTTCCTTTTCTATTGTTTAATCAGTATTATTATCTGCATTAAAATAAGCTGAGATGTAACTGGTGAAAGTCCTCCTTGAACTTTTAGTTTGTGCTTTGGTCTTCTTTGTTATCATGTGAAGTACATGTACAGTAAAACTAGCTTTTAATTTAACATGTGGTTATATCTGAAAGTTTACCGGCAATAAGTTTACCATCTAGAAGGTAACTGACACCTTCCTTTTATGGACAGTGTGCAAGGCAGCCATTAGTACAGTAACTGTGCTGGGAAACACATGGCTACGGGCAGCTGACTCGTGCCCATGTTGATGGCGGTGAAAGAGGTCTTTGATACTGCTGTTCCTATCTGCCACGTGTTCACCAGCACGTTCTTCCGAAGTTCATGCCATGGTGGCCTGACATGTGGGGAGTGATCAGCGCATCACTCAACAGAGTTAGTCAGAAACACGAGAAAAATATATGCCAGGAAAGACAGAGACTGAGCAGACCAGCTATAAGACCTATTAGTTAGTGAATAATTTTGCTGGGTAGATTTAGTATGTCTCACATAAATCAATGACACTATAATATAAATTTACCACATTGTATTCATATTTTAGTTTAGAATGTTCAACTGTGTAATACATTCAGAAGAATAGGCTAAGAAATTAGAGTCTATTTTTAATGAAAAAGTAAGTGCTGAATTTCTATCTTAACAATGATGAACTCTCAATGAGCAACAAAATATTTGTTAATATTTAGCATCTTCCATGAGACTCCCAGGGATATCAATCATAGGACATGAAAAGCAGAAAAGACAAATCTGCTGAAGAAACCTGGCATATACTTCAGATGTTCTTAGTTACTAAAGATGACTGTTTTAGAAGACAATGCTGTAACATTTGTTGTGGCTAAGAGTATGTTTACATATCGCCCTCTGAAGCATGACTTTATATTTAGATTAAATGTCTTTAATTAATTTCACTCATTTACTTTTTCTTAAACAATAAATGATGCAATTTTTTTCAACAACAGAGATGCCTCCAATAAAAAATTAGTTAAATCCAAAATACTTCAGTATTTTAATTCCATTTAATTTTTTCACCCAAAATATACTTTTAGAATATTTATTTTTTTAAAGCTAGAGTATGAGAAATTACTGTGAATCATCTGGTAGAAATCTGCTATACTGTTCAACATTAAAGATAAAACTTTAGTGTTTGCAGTGACAATATGAATGCAAATTTTAGTATAGCATAGTATCATGGTAAAGAAAAAAAGCTCTTTTAAAATTAAATATATACTTAGAATAGGTTGTTATATATACTTAATTCAATAATAGTGTTCAAATAAACAGAAATTCTTCTGGTTGAAATAGAATTATAATCGATGGTTATTAAAATTGCAAATGTATATCCACACTTAGATAAGCACACACAGAGATAGAATAGTTGAACTATATAATTTTTGCACTGAAATGATATTGAATAAAGCAAACAAAAGAATCCTAAGCATGACAGATATGAACATGCATGTTATCTTTTTCTCACATAATTTATTAGATTATTAAAATATTTTAGCCTAACCCCTTGAATAACTACTTTTTAATCCAAATGGTCTTAGATGTTTTTGTAAATTGAATTTTTAAGTTTTGGTGGTATTTGGCTCAAAATCAGTAAAAGTTTAGGAACTATTCAGTGAATAGAAAATTTTCAAAAGTCAGCTATTAAAACTTGAGACAATTCCAGTTATTAAAAGCAAATTTCCAAAGATTAATTAAAATTTATCACTATAAATACAAGGGGAAAACTGGATTAATTAAATAATTAGTCGATAAAGCTATATAAAAGTTTAAATATTGCTATTTTAAAAATTTTGCTTTGAATTATTTCTACTTACCGAAAGAGTCTTTGGATTCTTGGGTTCCTTCACGGAGCTACTATTTTTATTTGGATAAACTTATTGTTCGGTTAAAATGAGCTAGGTCTATGATAAGGTAGCATTTCCTACCTATGAAAGGCCAACATATTAAACAGAGACTATTTATATAAAGAGTTATTTGTGTAAAGATACTGCAAGGGATGCAAAAGGCAGTGCATGTAAAAAGATTTGGGGATATATTTAAATAGTTCAAAACACAATGAAAACATTAAGACCATGTTCACTTTACATAATTTGCTGAGTTTAAAAGGTATCTTAGCACTTGTTGAGATCAAAATAAAAATACTGTATACTTATCGACAAGACTCAACTAGATGGCATTTAAAAATGCAAGTTTCAAATCAATCAGAATAAATTTTATGAAAACAAATTAAAAACTAAAAGGCCACATTGAAAGAAAAATGCAATACCTCTCAGGAAAAAAAAAATTACACTCAGACATTTTTAGAGACAGCTATAGCTAAGGAACGAATTTAACTATATTAACATACACCAAAATACTCTCCAGCTTATGTCACGGCAATATTAATAGAAGGTTTAAGGAATAGAAATATGTAATTTAGATAATCAACATAGTATTTAATATATAGGAATGTTTAATTTCTAGAGATAATTTTATTTTTTTAAATTTCTGTTTAATAGAACTTTAAAAATGTTACCAATATAATTTGATTCAATAAATAAATATCTTAGAATATGCGTGTGTGTGTGTGTGTATATCTGTGTGTTTGTCCAGTAGCTTTCACTAGCATTGTGATATAGTTTGGATGATATTTTACACAGTCATGCACAATCTAGATATCAGGAGAAAGTGGGTTTTAATGAGGCAGCAGAACCAAAACTAAGAAGTGTTTACTTACTCTTGTTGTTACTGTGGAGAAGTAAAAGATTTCCTGTGCTGGGGAGTGCCTCTCCTCTATTATTTCTCACAACAGGTTCCATGGCACAGTCAACAAGGTATTCCTAAAGTTCAAAACAAAATAAGAAAAAAAACCCCACAGTGAATGATTGGTAAATTATTCAACTAAATGTTGGCAATTTCTACTTTGGTAACCCATTCAGTGTTCTTTTGTGTGTGTGTGTGGGGGGGGGGGGTTCATTTATTGAGTCACTGAATGGAGGCATTTATATGTTATATGAAAATGACTATGTCTAAAATACTATGAAAAAATTGATAAATTCGATTTGACTCAATCACTGCTTCTGGTTCCCAAATCCTCAAACATTTTAGTAAGACCAATACCCAGCGTATGAGCAAATGTTTTATGAGAAAAAATCTTCAAGTAAAGATCAATTAAGGACCTGCCAAGGGATTTAACATATTTTTAGCCATGTCCTAAAAACATGATCCATGCAAATCTTGCTTGCTGAGATATTAAGCCAAGATGATGTTTGAAAAGAAGCACTGAATTCGAGATTTGTTTTATATATACATTGTCCATAGTATTTAAACAAACAAGGGAGATTCTTTTGAATTTCTTCAGTAGTTCCAGCCTACATGTAAAAGACTAAAAATTGTATTCCTGACCTAGGCCTCAAAGTTTGCATTCCTTCTTGTCAGAATTTGGGTCACATCTTGAAAATCTATATATTTAATGAGTTACACAAACAAACAATTATTTTACAGAGTTTCTGCCTCATAGTCCAACTCAGAAATTAAGAAGGAATCCAAAAGTAGACACATTGTTGGTCCAGCAATCCTTAAGGATTCCTTCATACTCAGCATTTCTGTAATTTGTGGTTCCAGGAGAGGAGAGGAAGACTTTGCAGGGACCTGAATGCAGGTAGGTCATTCCTTTGGGGAAGAGAGGAATCAGAAGCTACCAGAGTGATGTCAAAGACAAAAATGACCTTTTTTTCCCAGAAAATAGTTTGTGTTAGGCAAGTGCTTAGGTTACTTAAGGGGGAAAAGAACGGTGTTATACAAATGCAAATGACCATATTCCTAAATTGGCTCCTTCACCATTGTTTTCTCTCATCTTTCCCTTCCTAGACCACCATTCATGCAGGTCACATTAAGGCACTGAGAAAGAAAGAAGTGAAACAAACTCTCCTTCCCCCTGGGTAAAGAGCACAGCACTCTGTATGCTCAAAAGCTCTGCGTTTCTTCCCCCACCTCTCCACCTCCACTCCCAGGGCTCACATAAATCCATGTTCAGCAGAAAGTCACCTCTGTAGAATTGATTATTTGATTGTTCCCAGTTAGACTGGTGCCGATGTGTAAAGCAAACAAAGATATTTCAAACAGGGAGTTGTGCTGATAGCCAGGTGCCTACGGATTTATTGTATTATTCTGACCATCTTTAATATTGCAACGCTGTGGTCAAGGTCCTTTTATTTTTTAAGCCTGCAAGTATTTGAAAAATCATGCCAGCTGAAATACTTGCAGGATTAAAAACTAAGAGATATACACAACAGGTTTAGTTACAGTTGTCCTGTCACTTACAGCCTTATTACTGGGCACATTGCAATAGGGGTTTCATCCACAGATCCAAAAAGGCCTATTGGTAACTTTTGGTTAGGCAGTTAGTTGTCTTTGAGTATAGATTCCTTTAGCGTGACATTTACATAATAATGGGATGGATACAGTGGGTCTTTTCTAAATTGAGCCTGATGGACCGAGAGAGGGCAGTATATTCACAGTTGGCTTTAAAGAAGCAAGGCCATGTGTAGAGAGTGGTTTAGGGAATTCCATTTTAATTGTTTTCTTGTTTCCCTACAAATTCATAAACATCCATTTTTATGTAAATATTCTTGAATGTATTTAATAAATGTTTATTAAGCATAGACTGTATTTCAGGAATTGTGAAAATTAAGGAGGACACAACAGAGAACAAAATGCATTCCTTGTAGGTTTAAAAACATCACACACACAAAAATCGGATATATATAGTTACAAATTGTGGTAATCTGCTTCCAATCTAATCCCAAAGTAACTCCTGTGTGTGTGACTTCTGAATCTATTCTCTCCTCTCTCTATCTTCGCGGCTAAACCACAGGGTAAAGCCACCCTCATCTTCCACCTGGACTCCTTCAATTGCCTCCAAATTAGATTTCCCTCTAACACTTTCCAGCTACTCTTTATGTAGAAACCTAACATTTGTCCACATCTAAATCTTAAGACGCTTGGCTATCTTCCCATCCTATCTTTATCTACAGAATAAAATCTATACTCTTTGCAAATTACCTACAATAGCATCTGACACCTACAGGTTGCTATTCACTCCCCTTCTTATGTTCACTCCCCTTCTGCCCGTTCCTGGTTACTGAGGTATCATTTCTCAGCTTGGGCTGGGACAATTCAAATCACATTTCTACTTTACAAGCTGGGGCCCAGCTCAGTTTTGTCTATATGGAGTGCCAGTGGGGCAGTGAAGAGCCAAAGGCGGCAGGAAGACAGATCCTTGCTGCTTGCACATCGGCATCTCCCCAGCAACACTAATTGCTTCTCATTTCCAGGGTTTCTCCATATTCTCGGAACCAGCTTTATCATGCCCCTCCCAGATACCACCACCAGCCAGAGAGTACCCTCTCCTCAGGGTACAGAGCCCATCCTCGTCCAAACCTGGATCTTGTAAGAACCCTACGCCTTGGGTTCCCACAGTCCAAGGGGGAGAAATCGATTTCTACAGTCGCTCTCTGCAGTTAATACAGCAACGCCCTTTTGCTTGTCTAGTCTTCCAGTGCATGGTTAACCGAATTTCAAAATTAATTAATAATGATTAAAATAAGTAGCCTATTTTCTGCTTTCCTGAATGGAACCTGACTGATAAGAGGGATAATTCCCAAAGGGCCGTTCACCCTGTGTCTTCACGTGCTGGCTTTTCAGAGGTTCAGCTCACAGCTGGGATATCACCACCTGAGAGAGGACTTTCCTAATGACCCAATACAAAGGCACTCCCTACCTGTCTAAATTGCATCCCCTAGTTCAAGTCTTCTTATTTCCCTTATGAATTTCAAAAACTATTAATTTTTATGTATGTGTTTGTTCCTCTCTCCCTCAATAGAATGTATGTGCAAGGAAAATAACCAAGGCTGGAGAAGGAATCATCTAAAACAAACGGAGGGAATCCTTCTCAGAGCTCATATAGAGTCAGTGATGGTTTTCCCACAAGTCCTTAATTAAAAACTCACAGTCCCAGAAACACCCATTAAATTGTTTTGGAAATAATCAAACAGCTTTGTGGGTCTACTAAGCAAGAAGCACTTGACACTTTTTTTTCTGTTGTTATTGTTTTAATATATTTTTAGTGATTTCAGAGCGGGAGGGAGAGATAGAAACACCAGTGATGACAGAGAATCACTGATCAGCTGCCTCCTGCATGGGCCCTACTAGAGACTGAGCCCGCAACCTGGACATGTGCCCTGACCAGGAAAGGAACTGTGACCTCTTGCTTCATAGGTCAAAGCTCAACCACTGAGCCACCCTAGCCAGGCTTGACTCTGTCTTTGAGTTCTTACTTTTTTTCACTCCCTGTAGCTAGTAATGTCCCAATTTACAGATGAAAAAGCTGGGGCTCCAAGAGGATGAGGAATTTGCCAAGACCATACAATGAGAAACATTTTAACAATGAGTTTTTAAGTCAGGGTTTCTAAATCCAGTGTCCAGTGGTAAGAAACCACATGATTTTGTGGTTGGTTTTTATTTGTTTTCCAAGCAAGAAAAGCAAACTGCTTATGGGCAATAGCTTTCTACCTTCTTTTACTTCTTGTCTCAATTCTTAACGTTAATTATCAGCTGAAACTTTACCTATATTGATGGGGGAAAAGGAAGACTCTATACGACAACTGAACCAAGTACACTTAAAATAAGCCGGCCTCTTACAATTCACAGAAACTGTGAGTGCACTGATTATATAATTGCAGGCAGGGTCACAAACAATCAATAAGAAGCATTAAATTGCAATTAGAGTACTTTATATTACAAACCAGGAATTGTGTTAGTAATTTTCCCAAAAGTAATATGTACACAGGGCTTTTTGGTATTCAGGCAGTGGGAGTGGAAAGATTATCATCAAAGATAATAACTTTGAGTCAATAAGCCTAAAAAATCATATTTTCAACATTAAATGAATGTAGTTTAACAGCCAAGTATCTTGCACATTGAGTCAGTCAATTATTTCACTAACACGCTGTTTGAAATAATGTAATTTTACTCAAAAAGTCCCTCCCATTAATTTAGAAAGTGTGATTGACTTTATTATATTTACCTGAACACTCTAAAGGAGAAAAAGGAGAGCAAGATTGTGAAAATGACCTTGTACTGATTTTGAATCACAACTCTCATATTACTTTTAAAAATAAAAGCAAAGTTGTCTTTATTTATCAGCAAACATTTATTTATTGCCTACTATGTGCTGCGTATATTGCAAAGCCCTGGGATACCTAACCAAAATAAGTCTCAGTCTTTATTTTTGTGGATTTAACAGTGTGATGGGGGAGGCAGAAAGACAAATCATAAGAAACATAAGATAAAATACAATGAAAATAACTGTATGGTACTATAAATACACATACATGTCATTACATATTTGTTGAACCCCACAGAATGAACCCTGAGTTAAACTATGGCCTTTGAATACTTATGATACATCAATAATATAAGTTCAGCCCTGGCTTGTGTGGCTCAGTTGGTTGAATATCATCCTATGCCAGTTTGATTCCAGGTCAGGGCACATGCCTGGATTGTGGGCTTGATCCCCACTATGGCACATCAATCCATGTTTCTCTCTCCCCTCATCTCACTTCCTCTCTCTCTAAAAACAATTTTAAAAAACAACGTAAATTCACCAATCATAGAGTAACAAATGTTCAACTCTGAGGCCGGATGTTGATAATGGGGGAGGTTATACATGTGTGGGGACAGAAAGTATATGGGAAATCTCTGTACCTTCCTCTCAATTTTGCTATGAACCTACCATTTTTCTCAAAAAATTGTCTTTAAATTCATCACATTTAGAGGAAAACTCAATTTTTAAATATACCATGGTGGACACAGTCTCTCTGTCTTCAAAGTTCTACACCCCATTCTGCTTTTTTCTTGGGAGTCCAAGCTTTATGAGCGGCATCAGTGGGAATCACTAGGAAGAGATGAGAAGGCAGAAGGCAACTTTTCTCAAAATATGTATCCCCCCAGTCTCTTTTCCACTGAATTTCTGCAGAGCAGCCATGCTATGGACTACCCCATAGGGCTCTGTCTTATAGATTTTGATTTGGTAACAGTCCGTGGTCCCTTTAGCCCTCTGGATGGTAAGGGTCACCCACTAAATCTGGTGCTAGGGCATTGTACTGTACCATCCTAGTTTTCCTAAACCATTAAAAATCCACATCATTAAAAATGTTCACTTTATTATAGCTCTTCAATGATTAAGTGTTAGTATGCTGTAAGTTTCCTGTTATAACCCTACTAATATACGATGTACAAAGTGACATGAGCTAATAAATGAGGCACATAAATGAATGAGGATCTAGCATGTTCTGGGGAGTGAGGGACCTCTAAAACTCCTTAAGAGTCTATGAAAGACAGACTCCTGAAAATCTGAGATTAGCCTAGTTTTGCACAAGCCTACAACACCTCAAATTGCATAGTTCCTTAGAGGGGAGGTACTTGGTAAAAATTAGGGCTGATGGTTTATTATCAATTACTAATAGTGAATTTAAAATATAATAAACTGCACACCCACCATGATAAGAAGCAAGTGTTCTGTAAATCTGCAAGAAGATTTCAATATAGATATTCTTGAGCATTGTCTTCCAATTGCTTTTCCAAAATAAAATCAATGCCAAGATTTGAATTTGATTGTTGTACCTAAATTTCATACTGAAATGCAGTTATTCTTTACCATCTTGTCAAGAGTGATGAAAAAAGAATCTAATTTTCCCCTTTTGAATTTTTTCTCTACCTCTCCATGAGAGAGACTCTTGTTATCACTTTCATGACAGGAGTGGCTGAAATAACTTGTAATAACCATTTCCAGTACCCCTTATATGCTCTGAATTATTGGAAAGAAATATTAAAATGTAAGAGGACAAAGCAAGCTATCTTCTAGTAAATTAGATATTTGTGAATATGGATTAACATAAAAGATAAATTGGAGGTGATTATTGTGGTATCACCATCTGACACAAACTGGCGAAGGCTGGACAGGGGTTCAGAGAATTGGTCACCACAGTTATATCCAAGGGGGCATTCATTCAAGCCCAGTGTGGGATAGAGTGAAAATATTTCAATGCTAATTCTGAAAATGGTCTTAACTGACATATTCAGCCACAAAGGGTCTATTTGGAGTCAGTTACTATTAGGAAATAAGACAGATGGCACTATAGTGGTCGGAGGTCATGGGGGCTGGGTCCAATCCAGGGGAAAGGATTACTCTCTTAGGAGGCAAACAGGCTGCCCCAGTCGTGGCCAGCAGAATGGAGTGCAGAATAAAATACGGCTCCTTACTGAGGATGAGGAAAGGGGAGGAAGGAGCGGTGGTGTGGATTGTGGGCTAAGTAGTAAGTAGACAAGAAAATGACGCAGGTCCAAGGACTGAAGCAATAAAACCCTAATGCATGGCTGGTCTAATTTTGAGGTAGAGAGCAATCAGATAAGAAGGGGTGAAGATTAGTTCAGTTTAGAAGATCATACCATTCTCCAGGACCAAGACTTGAATAAATCAAAGTTGGATTTGGTTATCAGTAAAGGATGGGGCAGAAAGCAAGTATCTGAGAACATTAGAAGCAAGACTGATATGACTGTGAATAATGAGGCAGGGATCACAAGAGGATTCTGTAAAAATACCCTTTGCACCTGGCCAGTGTGGCTCTGAGGTTGAGCGTCAACCTATGAACCAAGATATCACGGTTCCATTCCCAGTCAGGGCACATGCCCGGGTTTCGAGCTTGATCATGCAGGAGGCAGCTGATGGATGATTCTCTCTCATCGATGTTTCTATCTCTCTCCCCCTCTCCCTTCCTCTCTGAAATCAATAAAAATACATTTTTTAATATATTTTATTGATTTTTTTTACAGAGAGGAGGGAAGAGAGATAGAGAGCTAGAAACATCGATGAGAGAGAAACATCGATCAGCTGCCTCCTGCACATCTCCCACTGGGGATGTGCCCGCAACCAAGGCACATGCCCTGACCGGAATTGAACCTGGGACCTTTCAGTCCGCAGGCCGACGCTCCATCCACTGAGCCAAATCGGTTTCAGCAGTAAAAATACATTTTTTAAAAATACCCTTTGATTCTGTGGTATTGGGTCCAAGAACGGAGACAAGCCCAAGTTCCCAAGGAGACACGGTGCAGGGCAATAAACACCATAGGCAGAGACATAACCTCATGTATTTGCAGAAAAGTATGCTGAATGACTGACGGAAATGCTTGTGTGATGTTGGGCACACCTGGGAGGTAGCAGATTTTATTAACATGCTATTCTATAAGGCAGTGATTTAGAGTCCTTCAGAAGGAACGGGAGATTAACAAAAATGTCCAAGGAACAGATACCTACAATGGTGACAAAGAATCGCCTCCCTAAGAGGTACCCCTATGCACTCCTTGTGGCGGTGTTTTGGCCTCTGATTTGGTCTCCTCATTCTGGGGAATGACTGAAAATTACTTCCAGAGCAAACAGGTATCTATGCTTAAGGACAAGTGAAAGATTTCTTTTAATGAAATACAGCAACAGAAAGAATCAGGTGAAATACTGACTCTGAAATAAATGATGCAAAGTGCAGATATACAAACTACTTTTCTAAACATCAGCAGACATACTCAAATTAAATGACAATTATTAACAGATTGTAAATCATACAGACTGTGAATCTAATCCCTCTTTATCAAAACGCTTTTGCGTCCTTGTGGTTGAGGAAAATGTCTCCATTCTGATAGTATTCACACACTCACCTTCCTTTCACAGCCTTTTTTCCTCCCTGGATGCTGTGACCAATATCATCTGCTTCTACTTGGTAACTACTTTTATGAGGAACCATATACCAATCACAGAGGATTCTCAGCCTTTCCAACCTATGATGTTTCCTGTTTTGAGTAAATTTTCACAATGCCCAGGCTAGGCAGCAATGTTTTCATAAGTCTGAGTGTCCCTGTCACAGCACATGCGTGCAAACATTCTTCAGAAACTGGGGTGCTCTAGCTGATACTCAGTCTATTCGTCAAAGAGTTCTCAGATGACAATTCTTCCATATAGTGTTCTGTCTGTGCCTCTGCCTAGGAAGTGTGTGTTCTCATGCCTGTTATCTCACCGTGGAACTTTCCATTTCCAAGATCCATAGAGTGGGACAATAATTTCATTTAACTTATACGTTGTTATGTAAATAACATAGAATAAGGAATATAAAAAGAGTATCATAACCCATAGGAAATGAAAAATGAATGTTAGCTGTTATTATTGTCACGCATATTAGCAATCAAATCTGTAGGACACCTTGAATATTTATCCTTATTTTATATTTTAATGTGTATTATGTGCATGTTCTATAGATAAGAAGCAACAGGAATAATATGTTGACCAGTAATTAGTGTGAACCACAGATACTAAGATCATTTCATTGAAATCATGAACTCTTGCTATAATTTGAGTTCTGTTGATAGATAGTATGTTACATTTCTGAGCACTTATATACTCACTATATCCCACACATGTCACATATATCATCACATTTAATTTGCACAATGAAATGTGAGGCAGGCACTATTATTATATCACTTTAATAACTTAGGAATATGAAGTTACCATCAATAAAATAACTAGACAAAATTCGTAGAGATAGCTTGAAATAGAACTCCTATTTGTACAATGGCATAGCAGTCCAAAGCACATTAACAATGGGGGCATGGCTAACTTAAAAATAATATTTAAGTGAACCACAGTTCTTTCACGGGCTAGAAAGGCCTTTCAGAATGATTTTTATTTAGCTGACTGAGATATGCCAAGCGTGTATAATGCCCCACCGTATCTGGGGCACTATTATTCACATGGATAATTTCGGGGATTTGAGCTGAAATTGAACCCTTTCTTGTACTGAGACCTATTATTATCTTAATCATATCCGCAGAACTTCCTTAAAAGCCCTCATTTAGGGTAATAAACCAGTGCTTTCTTCCTATATTTAAATCCACTACTTAATAAAATAGACATTTTCAACTTCACTTAAAGAAGACACTTTCTTCTCTTGTAGACCCAAGCTCCAGACTGATAATTTTCATTTTCGTTTTTTTCTCCTCTTAATATGAAAAGTTTGTTTTCATTTCTGTTTTAATTGTGAATTCTTCAACCTCAATCTCCAATCAAGGAGCAATATTTCCCCACATTTGGCCCTCAGTAAGGATGCTCAGTTAGAAAGCTTCCACTCTGCATGCTTTTTTCAATGGATCTCTCCAGCCATCATAAGCAGTTTCAGAGTTTGGACCTGAGCACGGCTAGTCCTAGCTTATTAGGTTGCATATCAGTATTTCATATCCATGCAGAAATATCAGCATGTGCTTTCCCTTTAAATAAAAGGATTACAACAAGCAATGAATAACCATCTCCACAACCCCCACTCAGGTAAAGGAACCCGAGGGCCAGGACTAATAAAACACTTATCATGTTGCCTTTTGGCTGGGTCTCCATTGTACCAGGCGATTTCCCCAGCTTGCCAGATGGAAATAATTCAACATGTGTTAATGAGATAAATACCAGGGGAAGAAAACATTTTTTAGAAAAAAGAGAAAATAAGGAAGAAAATAAAAATGCGATTAATTATGCATTTATGGGGAAATAGGGTGATAAATACTCTTATTCCTTCTGGTGACATCTGACACATGCAGGAATCACTGCCAATTAGCCTGGAGTGGAGGGGGATTTAAAATATCAACACGTGTCAGAAAGACATGTGCAAAGCCCCTCTCCTGTTGAGCAGGGTTCCTGGCGAATGATTTTCTTCCCTTGGGGCACATGCTTTGCCCAAATCATGTATTTCACAGTTTACTTGGTTAGTGAATTGAATGCATCCAGTTAGGTTGCTATGAAAATCATGTCTAGGTTTAAATACCCTTTCTTAGCAGCTGAGACCTGAACATTTTTTACTGGAACGGAGTGGCAAAAACTGCTCCATTAGAAGTCTCTGCATATTCAGATGAACACCCCTTGTTAAAAAGGATTTTACCAATCCCCCTTAGGAAACGAAAGAGAAAGCAGCCAAAAGGTTTACAGCAACCCCATTTGGGAAAGATAAAATGCGAGCTGAGAAGCAAATTGCCCTTTTCTACCTCATGTATGGGAGCAGATTTTTAAAATACCACTTTACCTGTCTCCTCTATAAACTGGAGGGGAGAGAAAGTCTAAGAAGCATAATGACAGAGTGGTCCATAAATAGCCACGTCTTGGAGAAAAGAGAAGTTAAGAAATGCCATTTCCACAAAAGCCTCAGATTGAGCCCAAGTCTCAGGTGCAGATAAAAAAACAAAAACAAATGAACCCCCCCCCCCCCCAAAAAAAAAAAAAACACCCACACAACAACAAAAAACAGAAAGAAAAAAAAACTTTACGTTCCTCATGTGAATACATTTTTGTACCTAGCAGATCAAAGAAATTAAAAGAATTCTTTCCTCATGAGAGTCATGGAGGGAGAGAGCGCTCTGGTGCATCCCGCATGCAGAGGAGGATTTTGCTTTTAATAGGAAAAGCCTAATGATGTTCAGCTCTCCATCCTTTTCAACCTAAGTGGGAAGAGTGAGCTAATTTGATTACAGGTTGGCTTGTGTTTTTCTTTTTGTCGCATGAGGTTAAAGGAAACACACACACTCTTTCTCTCCAGTCAGACCTTCAGTGTTTGGAAAAGCCTGTGGTGATAAAATAGAACGCCGAAGAAGTTGCTGAAATACTGTTGCATCTGAAATCTTGCCAAGAGTGCAGAAATATTTGCGAGTGTTTATGAGATGGCAGAAAAGGTAAGAAAGTGAAGCCAAGCAAATCATAACAGACTAGATAGATTAGAATTTAGCTTTTAGTTAAAATGATTAAATTAGCCCTTCTTAAGAGTCAGGGCTGCACTGGAGTATGTATAGTCCTGTCCTGGGGCCCATAGGCCTGCCTGTGAAACAAGCTTCCGAAGGTATATTCTTCTTAAGGTAACAGAAGAATGTAGCCTGTTATTCATAAGTTTATAGCTCTGTTCTTCTCTTTCTGCTCTCAAGATTATATTGCTGACTCACAGTCCCAAGATGTCTTCCAGACCTCTCCTTCCATTCAAGACTACCTGGAACTGAATCAATCAGGTAGCATAAGATCTGAGCAATCAACACAGCCCACAACCCTGAACCCCTTATTCATGATTACTCATGATTTTTGCTCCATAAAACCTCTTGCCTGTAAATCATCTAGGAGTTCAGGCTTTTGAGCATTAGCTTCCCATTCTCCTGGTGGCACCATTCATAATCAATAGCCAATCAATGACACCATGAAACCAGGTGTCATTTCTCCTTGACTCTCTGCGCACACGGGTGGACATGGACTCTTGACTCACTGGGTTTCAAGAGAGAACAGTGTTTCTAAGGAGGGAGGGGCAGAACACATCTTTTCCACATCCGATAAAGTTTACAGGTGTGGGACAGAAGGCAGAAGTAAGAAAACATACAATTTTCATTCAGACAAGTAACCAAAAGGAATGTGTGTTTGGATCAAAGTAACCAATGTCAAATCAATTAAAAGTTTCTCTTGTATTGAGACTCACTCTCTTTACAGAGATTTACAGAGATTATCATTGAATAAAATATGATCCCATAGATACACTGAGCAGCTGAGAATAAAGGAAATGATTCGCCATCATGATCTGCTAGTTTTCTTTTGCAAGTTAACTTCCATTTGCTTTCTCTGCTCTTTAGCTTCCACGAGTACAATATCTCACACTGCTTGGAGATGAGCTTGCATTAGAACCCCGCTAACCGAAAGCTGAGTTGCCAGTAATCCTAGATCACAATGACAAGAGAGATTCTTTAGATAGGGCTCCCCACTGTGAATTTTTATTAACTTAGAGGAAATGCTGGTTTTGATGGTCTTCTTTTCACCAAAGGATCCCTGCAACTAGACTACAAATGCATTTAGCTCACAGATCCTGCCCCTTCCTCTGCAGTGCCGCTGACTAGTGAAGGAGTTGAGGAGCGCAGACATTCGCTATGTCTTTGCCCAGATGCAGCTGAGCTGGCGGCAGATGTTAGTCAGGCGGATAAGTCTGGAGGACGCCCTGGCCATTATAAAGCTGGTCATAGGATGTGGAGGTCTGGCTACTCCCTGGGAAATCAGAGTTCTATCATCAGCCAGGCAGGGTCTTTAAGAACCTCAGAATTCAACAGATTCTGGGTGGGAAAGCAAATTCTGTCTTAAAATACTCTGTAATATGCATTACACAAATAACTCTTCAGCAATGGTGCTTTTTAAAGTAAAGCTATGCACAATTCAACCCACCTAACTCATCCACTTTTTATTTTTCTCTTTCCCATGTATTTCCCATATTCTGTAAGTTAAGTCTGTTTTAAGGGACTTATAATGTAGATATGATGCTTTCCCTAGGTCATTTCCCTCCAAGTTATATCTTAATTATGTAACATACTTGACTAAAACAATCTTCCCTGAAATGAATTTAGCTTGTTTCTAATCTTTTATTACTAATAAAGAATTGTTCACATGAACACCTTTCGGACTATAAAACTATTTACATTCTTAAATTAAATCTAAGGGACCATATGACCTTGATAAAATTGACAAATCGCTGTCCAAAAAATGGGCACCAGTTACTAGTAACATATAATCTTATCAATCTCAAGACATTCTTCTATACCTAGAACTTCTCATGGATCTTCCAACAACATTATTTCCTGGTGATTAACTGTTCTGCTATCAAGTAACTCCGTTATGTTATAGCCTATTAGGAAATTATCCAATATATTTGGCACATAGTAGGACCTCATTTGTAAATAAAATTAATTTGTGCCCTACCAGTAGACATAAAATTCTGCTTAAAGTAATACAATTGATTATAGGTGGTTAACTCAACAGAAAAAAAAAATTCCTATTATTGGAGTTAATATTTATATGTGTCAAATGCCCAGAACAAAGGCTTCCACTGTCCATGCCCTTGTTCCAAGGAAAACAGTGACTATACTACGATCCTTGTTATTGCTCAGGAGGACCTCTCTTGTGGAAGTCTAGATAGACCTAGCCTTAGAAATACAGTCAGAAAAGGACCAGGGAACAGTACAAGTTCCATCTGCTCATTATCCACATCATGGGCTGCAACAGAGGAAGCTAAAAATAAAGTCACAGAGATATTCGGATCTATTTACAGCGGGGCCTTGACTTACGAGTTTAATTCGTTCCACGACGGAGCTCATAACTCAAATTACTCGTATATCAAACCAATTTTCACCATTACAATGAATTGAAATGCTATTAATCCGTTCCGGACACCCAAAAACGAAGTTTTGCAAAATAACTGCAAGCACAAATGCGAGCACAACACTGATGCTTCAACTAAGAGCTAACCGCTTAAAGTGAACGAGTGAGACACGTGATGCTGGGCTGATGTGGCGTTCACTGTGACATTCGCTGCGCCAACTAGCGGTGGGGTATCTGAAGCTGGCTCGTAACCCGAATTTTAGCTCGCAACTCAAAGCAAAAAATCGGCCGAGAGACGGCTTGTATCTCGAAAAACTCGTTAGTCGGGACACTCATAAGTCAAGGCCCCACTGTATATAGGCAATAGAGTTAGCACACCTCTGTTTGTGCATTACAATTTTCAGATGATTTGCAGCATGAGCTACTCGGGTATGTACAGGCGTGCCTGTGGTTTAGGCAATAACTGCAAAATGAAAACAACAAAACATAGAGTGATACTCTTGGAGATGCGGGTGGAGGTGGAAACGAGCCCATCAGATCCTACTGCCGCTGCGTAAACGTAACCTTTGGCTTAATGGCCAGCTCCATGCTTGGACCTTCAGTTGCTTTGGCAACAGGTTAGGGTAGTCTGGAGTGCTTCACCTGCTTCTGCTTATCTGCATACATGGTCTCCCTCATAAGTCATAAGCTGATATGCTATGAAGAGCCATTAAGTAAAGGTTTCATTTATTGAGAAATGGCAAAGGTAGGATTTTGTTCCTGTTTATTTTTCATTATAGCATTATCAAGTTACCTTTCCACTACAGTGGGGCCTTGACTTACGAGTTTAATTCGTTCCGAGACCGAGCTCGTTAAGGAGCTCGTTAACTCAAATTACTCTGTCAACTCAATGCGAAAAATCGGCCCAGAGACAGCTGGTATCTCAAAAAACTCGTTAGTCGGGACACTCGTAGGTCAAGGCCCCGCTGTACTATTGCCTTGATTTGTGCATATCTAAATAGGAGTGTATAAATAGGTAGATGGATACTTAGAGAGATATAATACTTGTGGCTCTGTATTTTATTACTTGCTTCTATTTCATTAGGTCTTCTCCCACCCCTCCCTACCTGTCCGAGGAAAGTAGACCTGTTCTTCTCCATTGACCAAAAGGCTGGAGGATTAATTTTCCATCACCTGAAGGTCTTCAGAGCCAATAGGCAACGTTTCCAGTCAGGCAGGTAATTATAACCAGCTCTAGTGAAGCTCTCCAAACTGAAGGTTGCTGATCTTGCTGTGGAAAAACTCTGTCTTCAGCTGTGGACAATTAACAAGCTCAGCAGACCAGGCAGAAGTGCAGCCCTCTTCCGTACAATTCTGCTGCCAGCACTACTTTGACAGCTATATAATTACATGGGCCATAAATTACGTGCAGTAATCACCTTGTTTATAATTTCATTCCCTGTAAATTAGTAGTGTAATGAAATGAGATTTCATAACCACCAGATGCATAGTGAGCTGCTCCCCAGAGACTCTGGCGATGGCCAAGAGGCCACCCCTTCCCAAGGCTGGAGATTTTGGTGGGCTGCTGTTTCCTGGTCATGCCATTGGCCAGGGATCCAAGGCACCAGGCTTGGGGCTGCCAATGACATTCAGGCAGTTCCAGAATGGAAGCTGGATGACATGCCAGCAGCTGGGAGAAACATGGCACCGTCTGAAAGAAAACCTTTGCTTCTTTTTATTTCATGTGCAGCAGATCTATCTATCCATGTTGCATGTTACATAACATGTGCACGTAGAGACTCCTCAAGAATCCACTTTAAAAGGAATGATAATGGGCAAATGTTCCATAAAGAAACTATCTACTTCACTGGGAAAATGAGTGGTTTGTTTTTACAACATGGGACTATGGTAAATGAGCAAGATATATAAACATATTCCCTAAGGTTATTTCTTCCCTCTATATGGAATTTATTTTTTTTAAATCCTTTGTGTCATTCTCAGTTACTGTAAAAGAGAAAGAAAGAAGAATGGAAGTCACAAAACTCTGATTGTCTTTGTTCTAGGTTCTCACAGTTAGTCCAACTTCTGACACATACCTCACCACTATTTCATAATAAAACAGTGGCAAATTACAGTTTTGAGAATCAATATTATAACAACTGGGAATTATACACTTCTACAGAAAAGAAGAACAAATGAACAGTTGATAATTTCTGTCTTCTATCCCACAGCCCAGACAAGTTATTTGCAAGAGATTTATTAGAATGTTAGCCATTACTGCCACAAGAATTGTGCTGCAAGGAAAAATACAAATTATCTGCCACCGTTTCTAACAGAGCTGGGAGGGGGAAAGGCATGAATCTTGAAGCTTTAATTACCTGCAGAAATGTGAGTTGGTTATGCAGTACCTATTTTAATTACCACCTGATTCAAATTAATCCTAGGTAGAGAAGGGGGAAGTAGAATAAGGAAACTGCAGCTTGAAGGTTAATGTTCCAAAGCCACCCGCTGCAGACACATAATGGAGAGACTATCTGGTTGAAGGACATGTACTGTGAGTGACTGACATGTGAGATATGTTTGTAGATATTTGTTGTTTTGACACATGCTTTTGGATTTTCTGATTTTCTAGGAAAGTTGCATTCTTCACCCTTCTATCAGAGGCATCTAGATATGGCGACATTTTCCTCAGGTAGAGGCATTGCTGATGTCATAAAACTATTCCAAGGCTGTTAAAGCCATGCCTGGGACTTTAAGACCAGTTCTCAAAGTCTATTGCCTTCAGTGGCAAACCTAGCATGTAAGAGAACAGCAATCAATTTATTTTATAATATTTCCATAGTGGGATAATGTAGTGTCTCTTTGCAGAGATGGCAACCCCTAACAAGATCATTATATATGCTAGAAATTGATCATTAGTGATTTCTTTGAAAGTCATGACAAATGCCTGAAAGTTGTTTATATGTAGAGGTGTATTTGTGTGTGTGTGTGTGTGTGTGTGTGTGTATGTGTGTGTTGGCAGGGATCAGGAAAAACTTGGGAATAGCACCAACATAACAGGTTAAATATTACCAGGTCAACACTGAGAGCTTAGAAATGATCCATGCTTTATGTAGACAGATAATTTACAACTAAAAGGAGTCAAACTGTGAGTTGGTTTTACATTTGAAATTATGCATTTACACTCAACTATTAAAAAAAATTGCCTGGTAGCAAAAGAATAAGAAGATAAAAATTAAAAGTAGGCAATAAGAATCCACAGAGATGTCCTCCTCCATCAGTCCAGTACCATAAACCCCATCCACACCCCCTACCAATCACCACCAGACATCAGCACTGCTGGGCAGAGAGGAAGTGAGAAAGTAAGAGGATTTTTACTAATTTGGGATGTGTCCTTAATGAGTGGTTTGAGAAGCAGGGTGGTGAGCTGATGACAAGCCAGATGGGAAGGTAGTCAAGTTAGAAGATGAGAGGGAAAAACTTGAATATACTTCTTTGTTAAGGTGACTTGCTACAAATTAACATCATTAAGAGAATTTGTCATTTAGATCTGTTCGGACAGGAAGGAAGGTAAAAACACTAATTATCCCCCCAAATTAAATGATTAATAATTAAATAAATAGTATTTTTAAACTTAATAAAATAAAAAAACAATGTAAATCCCTAGAGGTATCTGTTGCTAATGGGCAAACACAGTATCTCCAATGAAGGCTATCTACTCAGCGTGAATAAGGAAAAAGATGACACAGCAAAAGATGACAGAGGTCATTGCACTGGCTTGGCAGGAGATAGGAATGGATGCTAGGTGAGCTCAAACATTAGAATTATATTACACCAGCGCAATTATACAAATCAAAGCTCTCCCACTCCCAGTGTCCACAATATTTTATATGACTTCAACAAGGCAGTTTAAAATGTAAAATATGAGAGCGCAGTGTAAAACCCTTTACTGCCCCTCCCGCACCACAAAGAGCTGATAGAAAATCAGAACATGGGATACAAAACAGAATCTACAACCTTTAATCTTCCATCCTAAGCTCCAAAGGCAAAACCCAGAGAGCTCCTCTAATGCTTCAAGGGAGCCAAAAATAACACACTCCCAAGACATTCGGCCAGATGCCACGTCCAGATGAAGTAGCCTACTTAATTACCAAATATTCTAGAAAGATATGACAGGGCAACAATACAAAAATACTAGAGCAAATAATAAGAGGATGGAAATGGTGAAATGAAAAGAAAGGTAAAAAAAAGAGTCATTTCTGTTGGAAAAATTATTCTAGAAAATAAAATTTTCAACCATGACTGTACTTTTCCAGAAATTAAGGAAAACACAAAATATGTGGAACTCTATATAATAATGAAAGGTTAAGAAAACAACGTTATAATGAGAAGGCTAAGGAAGAATTTGTTCACAATAAATTTCACCAGAGAAAATTGACACATTAGAAATCACACGGTAGAAGGCCACATCAGTGACACAGAGTGCAGGCATTAAAATATGACTGCAGGTGAAGGGAGAAGTCTGGGTTACCTACTAGGCCTCCATTGGCACCCGAAGGTGGGGTAGTCTTAGTTACCATTGGGCAGAAAGTGGGAGTTCTGGTTGAAGGACATGTACTGCTCACATGATTTGTATAACTGAACTGGTGTAATATAATTCTAATATTTGTGTTCACCTATAGGGGTCCCATGGACACCATGCTTTGGGTGGCCTCAGTGCTGCTAGGTGAGAGTGAAAGTTCTGGTTCTCTCCTGGGCCACCTCTGACACCACCCTGCTGGGAAGGGGAGGGATACCACGTGGAGTCCAGGCTCTCCAGGTGTTTTCTACTGATACCAAGGGATCCATAACTTTGTGTGTGTGTGTGTGTGTGTGTGTGTGTGTGTGTGTGTGTGTGTGTGTGTTTATTTGATATCAGAAAGGAAGGGAGGGAGAGAAAAACATCAATGATGACAGAGAATCATTGATTGGCTGCCTTCTGCATGCCCCACACTGGGGATAGAGCCCACAACCTAGGAAGGTGCTTTGAAGGGAATTGAACTATGACCTCCTGGTTCATAGGTCAATGGTTAACCACTGAGCGCACGGGCCAGGCAGGATTGATAACTTGTTACTGGAGGGTAAGGTTGAGAGTCTCAGCTCCCCCTGTGGTTTTCTGTAACCATCCTAGTGTGGATATGAAGATCCCCATGACATCCTAGTAGTAGTAGAAGTCTTGGCTCCCCCACTTGGCGTTTGCTAACATGAGTGGGGGTGAGTCTGTAATCTCTCTGTGGTGTTTGCCTGTTGTAGAGAAGTTATTATCTAAAAGTTTTCTATTTTTGCCAGGCTGCCACTTTCCTGATGACCAGAGAGACTAGTTCTTGTTAAGGCTCGTTGTCTGTGCCTGGGGAGGTTTCCAGCTATAAGACTTCTTCAGCTCCACTGTGCACGTGACAAAAATCATACTGTGTTGCAACTTGACACATACTGTGAAGGCCTTGACAGTCTGCCTTCTTGCTCTACGTTTTGGGGTCTCATGTTTGTTTTATATATAATGTTGGTAGGTTTTAGCTGTTCTTAGTGTATGGGATAAGGAAAACTACATACTCTCCGTCTTTCTAGAAGTCTGAACACATTTTTGAAAGAGTAAAAGTGGATAGAAGAGTGGTAATTGACTTAGGTTAATAGAAGAAGCCAAAACTCGAGTGCCTGCAGAGGATTCTAAGACAAAACAAGATATCAAGTACTGGAAAGGATGCAGAGAAGAGCCCTTGTAAATCTCATACATTGCCAGTGGGAATGCAAAATGATAGACGTGCTTTGGACAAGTTTTTGGCAGTTTCTTAAAAGTTAACATGTACTTATCATGTGACCCAACAATATTATTGCTATGGCATTTGCTCAAGAGTAATACATCTTCATACAAAAAACAAACAAACAAAAAAAACAAAAAAACCTCTATGTGAATGTGGATGTCCACTTGTTTATCATAAAAAACAACTCAAATGCTCATCAAGTAATAAGTGGACTATAAAATGGTGGTACATTCAGAAATAACATCTGTTCATCGGTAAGAAGGGGTGAACGTCTGATAAATTCAACAGCATGGATGAATCTCAGAAGCATTATGCTATTGAACAATGCAATATACAAAAGATTGCCTAGATATTGACCCCATTTATATAGCATTCTAGAAATGGTAAAAATACAGAAAGCAAAATCAGATCAGTGGGGGAGAATAGAGATGACAAAAAAGGGCTCAAGAAAACTTTTTGCAATGATTGTAATTCCCTACCCAGTAGTGGAACATCAAAAAAAGTGTAAATTTCTATGAATTTAATTTATAACTCAATGAATTTGAGTTAAAATAATTAAGTTAGAAATGGACAATAAAAAGTTCCATAAAGATTTAACATAAAAATAAAAAAAAAAAACACAAAGTTAACATAAATTGATGTGCTGGGGCATGGGAGAGAAAATTAATGAGCCTCAAAATTCACTAAAAATAAACTTCAGAAAGATAATGTGTGTTAAACAAAAAGGAGCAACTTAACAAAATAAAAGCATATTACAGAATTGAAGGGCCTGAGTTTTTATATTGAAAGACCTCACTAAAAAAAAATTTAAAAAAGAAAAAGAAAACCAGAAAAAAAAAACAACAGGATGGCACACCATAGTGAAAGTTTAGAACAAAAGAAATAAAGAGAATACCTAAAGTTGTCCATATGAAAATTTTTTAAAAATATAATTTAAAAAGCACAAACCTATAACCAAAACTGCATGGAAATTATACTGGTCCCCTGAAGAGCAGTAATTGACTTCCTAGAAGAGATTAGCCATACAGCATATATGCATCACCCATGGACACAGGCAACAGTGTAGTGATGGCCAGGGAAGGGGCTGATACCATTAAGCAAATATTCATTTAATAATATTAAAAAATGAATAATAAATATTGATTTAAAATATTAAATTAGTTTCCATATTTAAGATTATCTTAATTTGTCTTATATACCCAGAAGTAATTTTCTTATATGCCCAGAAGAGTCAAGAATGAACATTTTAAACTGGAAGAGGTTGAGCTGAGATATTCAACTTATATACCAAGGAGGAGACTTTACTTAGTAATTAAGCAATAATAATCAAGGCAGATTAATGGCTATCTCAGAAAGTTCATTGCTGTGGGCCATTAACCCTAGCACAGCAATTAATTCCCAAGGAAATGTCCTATGCTTCAGAGGTCATTTTTGCAGTTAGAAACTCCCAGAAGTAAAACCACACCACATGTCCATTGTCAAAGAGCAAGCATGCCATTTCTATTCCTGTGATGGTTTATTTTATGTGTCAGGTTGCCACAGGGTGCCCAGATATTTTGATCAAATATTATTCTGGGTGTGTCTAAGAGGTATTTCGGGGTGAGATTAACATTTGAATCAGGAGATTGAGTAGATTCCCTCCTTTAATGTGGGTGGGCATCATCCAATCCCTTCAAGGCCTGAATAGAACAAAAAGGTTGACCCTCCACTAAGTAAGGGGGAACTTTTCCTGCCTAGAGCCAGGACATTGGTCTTTTTCCTGTTTTAGAACTGGAATTGAAATAATTGACCTTTTTGGGGGTCTCAATCCTTCTAGCGTTCAAACTAGGATTTATGCTATCTGCTTATATTGTTTTATTTTTTTTTTTGTGGTTTTTTGTTTTCAGGTTCACTTCCTCTTTTAAGCCATAACTGCAAAGCAATGTATTTTTGAAGTTGCTGGAGGGATGTTGGGGGAGATGGAAACCCAGGGAAAAGCCATGTTCCTCATGGAGACAAGTGCTTGTCAATTGATTCTCATTTTATTGCCCAGACAGGTATACTTCTCAAGAGAGATACTGTTGGGGAAATGAGAAATGCCTTAAGATAAGAATTTAATCCATTTAATACTTGTTTTATTTGCATATTCTTTTATTTCTTTCCTTCATTCTTTAAGCTATTGTGGTGTGAATGCCAAAGATTGGTAAATTGTAGTTAGAATCTAATAATAAGATTAACGGAAAGGAAATGGACTTTTAAATTTATTCATCTTACATACAAAATATAGGTGATAGCATTCATCTGCTAGTCTCAATTAGTTGTAGCATCCCTTCTCCCCTGACAGTGTACCATCAATATATTAACCCACAGGTCACCTTTAAAATGATCCACATTCCCTCCTTTTCATAATTTCATGCCTCCTAGTCCGCCTCTACCATGGACCCAGTCTGATCCTTACTATGATGGTTGACATTCCATCACATGACATGAAAATCTCTAAGCTGATGCACTGGGTTCTAGTTTTAGTATTTATTGGATATAATGTTTAGTCCTCCTTCCTTCTCTTCCCCCTCTTTTCTTCCCATTATTTTTTTCTTTGGTTTTTTTATAATAGATCTTCTATTTAAGAACCAATGCTTCCCCAATTTCATAATAATCCTATAAAATACCTTTATTTTGAGGTGGATAATCAGAACTTTACATTCCTCTGAAGAGAGTAATGATTTAGGGATGGCCACAAATTAGCATCTTTCTGAGAACTTTTGTGAACATTAGTGGGGAAAATCATGAACAAGAAGTGAATGAATTGGCTGATTTTAACACTCACTGGTAAAGAGAAAGAGTTTATCCCTCCTTCCCAGGAAGAAATGTTTGGTTTTTTTTTATGTTATAGATCAGTAAATGTTTTATCCTGTTTCTACTTCTCCCCTTTTTCTAATGAGACTTCTTGCTAAAGTTATTGGGATTTTAATTCATTTTGTTAGATGTATATATTGGGTCCAAATGAATTTATCATTCAGCCTCTTTCTAAGGTTGAAGAAGGCAAAACCTACATTTCCTGATTTGGATCTGGATGCAGAACCATAACAGGCTTCTGGTTGCACCCTTTTTGGCAATATTTTTAAGTTGAACATCAGATTATTCTAATTTATTTGGTTGAGATATTTAAAACATCTTATGTACATAAAGAAATATGTTTTAGAGTTTGACATATATACTCAGGCGCAAGCATAGACAAATGAAAAAGGACTGCATCCCTTAGGCAAAGTGATGGGTTCATATGTGGTGGTATGACCCAAATCAGGGCAGGCAGGTTTTTTTGTTTGTTTGTTGTTGGTTTTTTTGCTAATCCTCACCGGAGGATATTTTTCCACTGATTTTTAGAGAGAGTGGAAGAGAGAGGGAAAGACAGAGAGAAACACTGGTGTGAGAGAAACACACTGATTGGTTGCCTCCTGCACGAGCCCCAACCAGGACCTGGGCCGGGGAGGAGGTGGCAACCAAGGTATGTGCCCTTGACCAGAATTGAACTACGGACCCTTGGTCCGCAGGCCGACACTCTATCCACTGAGCCAAACCAGCTAGGGCATGGCAGGCAGGTTTGATCGTTTTTCCAGAGCTCACAGAAACGATGCTCCTTGCCTTTTGGTCCATACGTCATAAGACCAGACCTTGCATTTGAAAACTTAGACATACCAGGTCTTCTTTTTAAAATTGAGTTAATACATTCCCCTTTGTGCATCAGTCATTTGACTTGGAAGTCAATCATTTGTAACTAGAAGACATCTAATATACAGATTAAAATTCTGACTGAGAGCTTAAACAGCGTATTTCTTTGATGTTCAGGATGACACCTACAAGGCTAAGATGACATTCTAAATTAAATGTAGATAAATAATAGTTCTTTTAAAACATCATACTTTGTTTTACTGACATCAACAATGTTGTAAGAAAAAGCTGAAGGCCTGATCTCAATCATGTATTTGCTTACTACTTGTCAATCCTATGAGCTCAATCACTGGTTCTTTCTTCTGTGAAAAATAGTATCTCATCAAAATTTTCCCACAGTTACTAATAACAGCTTCTTAGACATTAAGTAGACCATCCCTGGAAAAAAAGTAAAACATAATCTAGTTCAATCTAGCAAAGCTTACTTGTTTTCCTATGCAGTTTAACTTTATAATGATGTGCCTGGAGATGAAATAAATTTAGAAGTATGTGATGAGCTCTTAATATAGTGGATTCACCCCAATCATTCCATCACCCCTTTAATAACAAACTCTGACTTAATGAAATTCATCTCTTGAACTCCAATAATATTGTGGTGACTTTTATTATATTTTAATCCCCTAATAATTACCCAAGATTAGAAAGATGTTTAGAAACAGAAAAAAAAAATGGCATACTTTTCCGCTAATAACAATTATATGGCCCCAAATTTAAAGAATGCACATTGTCCTGCATTTTCTCATTCAAGACATAATGACTTAGTGAAGGAGTAGTGACATGCCATCACACTCTCACTGAAGCTGTTTTTTCTGCTTCCAACTTTGTAAGGCAAAGCTCTCTTAAAACTAGGACAAAACCATAAGCTCCAGAAATGCCATATTAAAAGGCAATTCTTCCCTGTGTTATTTTATCTGCAGAGTTCTTTGCATTAAATACTCATTAATATTTGATATCTGCTATGTACAAAATGCTAGTGATAAAATAAAGGGAAAGAAACTATCCTTAATTTTGTCCTACAATTATGGGAAGGCAAGGTAGTGAATCGACAATATCAAAATAGCACATTTAATGCTATGCTAAAGATAAGCAAGAAAACATGTACTAATACATTCTAGTTAGATACATCAGCGTGCTGGTACACTGGCTTCCTGGGGCGAAAGTTCGGAACCTGCTTTTGTAGTGTTTGTTAATTTGCATGTTGTAAATATTTTCACCCTGGGCAACTGCAAGCGACCTGTAGTTTAACAACTGTTCACCAAGTTCTTGAATATGGAAGTTTTTGAACTAATGCAAGTAAGCTTATCATTGTGGAAAGAACACAGTCACGGTGATCAAGAGAGATTTCCAGAAGGATCATCTAACTAAATATGAAGAAAGAATATTAGGTAGACAAGCAAAGAGAGGAAAGGAAAGCTCTGCAGGCCGATGAATCAGCACAAACATCCGGAAGTGAGAAAAAGCATGGCTTTCGGGGGCAACTGCAAGAAATTAATTTTGACTTGATAATACTTTGATAAAGGAAATAGATAACAATTGTAGGAAACAGTCCTCTGTGATCCATCTTCAGCAGAGCCAACTTTTAATGGAAACAGTTGCTGATCTTCCCCAGGGAGGAGGGAAGAGGATATAAGAACAAAGAACTGTGGAGGTGAGCCAGCATCACTGTGGAAACCCCCGTGAGGCGCCCAGGACCAAACACCTGCCCGCCTTAACTAGACAAGGGGAGGTGGAAACAACTAGAAAAGGCCTCAGCCCCCCCTTTTTTTAAATGACCCAATAGGAGACAATAAGACCTAGGTAGCATATGAGGAAAACTATTAACCCCATAGCACTCAGGCAAGGAGGAACAGGAGGAGGGACTCTCACACCCTAGGGATACATGGCCTGTGATCGCTACTCCATGTACACCAGACACGCTCTCTTGCAAGGACATATTAAAAGTCTTGTTTTTCCCATACTTCTGTCTCTGACTCCGTTATTTGAATTTGGACAGGTGAGTATTTCCCACAAAAACGAACTTGATGTAAATGTGTCCCAGTGGTGAATGTCCCTGCTAGCGACAATAAGCAATTTGAACTTTTCCCAAAGACAGTGGTAGATTATCAAAAGTTTCTGGGGATGCAGCATGGGCACAATCTAATGTGTACTTGGGAAACATCATCCTGGTTGCCCGATAAAATGTCAGTTGGAGAAGGTAAGACTAACGGCAGAGAATTCAGTTCGTAGAATATTGATAATCAAGCCGAGCTTCTAGAACTAGTCCTAAAGCAGTGGCCGTGGAGATGGGCAGACTTTGACACTGGAGATTAAAGGCATACAGAGGGTGACAGTTTGGCAAGGGGTAGGGTCTGTCGAGGTTAGAGCAGTATTAAGAACGATTTCAAAGTTTGTGTCTTAGAAAACTGAGCAGATACCGTGGCTGTTTGGAAAAAGAATGGATGGATTAAAAGAATAATGTTTCATTAGGAAAGCAAATCTCAGTTTTGCGCATGTTGACTTAGACGTATCTGTGGGACATACAGAGAGAGATGTTTTATACAAAGGGATGGAGATCAGGATCTGACCAAAATTGAGCTCCAGTCCAATTCCATCTTATTATTAGAATAAAATTATGATTGAGATATAGTCTCCACATATAAGGTCCCAGGGCCTCAGGAAAGCTGCAGATAACTAAGGCCCTGATTCTTCTGTTGAGCACAGTGCAAACAGCAGACCGACTAGAACACACTAAATGCTATGCAGCATGTTATTTGGACTTGATGAAGTCTTTCCAAAAAGTTAAGTGGTAGTTAAATGGTACAAAAAGTTAAGTGGGAGTTAAATGGTTAATATACTAGTGATATTCCTAGTAGACGGGATGATATGTGCAAATACACAAAGGCATAAAGCAACGTGAGTCTGCAATGAAGCCTGTAAGAAAGAAAGTGGCAAAAAATAAAGAACTTAGAAATAATAGCAAGGACTTCATCATAGACTTTTGTGCTAAGCTGAGGAACTTAATCAATATCCTTGAAACTCTGATAGATATGGACAAAATGCAAAGCTGTGATCATTTGGGCATTTCAAAAAGATAACTTGAGCAGAAATAGAAGGAATTGAAGGGATTTGAGGAGATAGGAAGAGAAGAATATAATCAACGTTCTTTACATTTTATTGTAATTATGGGGAAATTCTCCATGCATAGAATATGAATCCATTCTGCCCAATTAGGAATCCTTGAGCTCTGCAGGGAGAAAGAAATTAGACTGCACATACTGTCAGCCATCTGGGAGTCAAACAATTTTATAAAAGAATTAGAGATTACTGGCAAGGAGGGATCCCTGCAAGTCTGAGGCTGGAGCAGTGATTTCTGCATTTGTTGTAAGCAAGGATGAGTGCTCTTTCAAACTGCTGTAATTAAGGTCTTAGGAAAGCTTGAGGAAATGCCCCGAGCTGGCATTAAGTGGCAGGTGCTCTTCCATGTGCTGACAATGTAACTTGTGACTAGCCTGAATGTCCTTCTCTTAACAAGTGAGCAAGTTGACATACAGACTCGCTAATGTAGAGACTCGCTACTCTAACTACATCTGAAATATGTTCTTTTTTTTAAAAAACAATTTTTTACTTCCATGGTTGAATGAGCTAGGGTGTCCCCCCAAAATGTATACATACTTTAAGAGCTGATAATTCACTGAATTATTACTCCTTTTCAGGTTTAACTGATTTGAAATATGGGGGAAGCCAGAATAAGCTTTGAACAAAGAAAATGTATCCTAAAGGGCTATGAGACTTTTGTTTTTTTTTAATGGGGGCACATACGCGATAAAGATTACAGTACAAACTGGCAACAGTTGACAAATTGAGGGCACACAAATACTGAACACAATGATTCTTGCTGTTTGTGATTCCATGGCTTCATGTTACACAGCAGTGCCTGGACCAGAACAGTTATTAGTTTGAAAACAGCATTGACCCCCCAATAAATAAATAAATAAATCATTTCCGTAGATTCTTTTAAATTTTGAAAATATACTATATGTTAATAAGCACTGCCTTTATAATCATTCCAAGTGCATATACATTTTTGGGGACACGCTGTATATAAAGTGCCTGGTTTATAGTAAGTGCCTAATAAATGAGATAAGGGTATTGAGTAAAATTAACCAACAGTGCTAGTGGTGGCATCACATTATTCCAAACTAGCTATAAAGAGGACTCTACTATTGAGGTTGAACTTTTTTTTTTGAGGTTGAATTTCAAAGGTGGACTATAAGGTATGCATGAGTGAGTGATGTTGGGATAAAAATCAATGATGTTTGATCAAATCTAGGGAAAAAGAGGTAGATAAAAATATGTGTGATTTTTTTTTTATACAGACAAAAGAAAATAATGATTTCTTAGAATCCCTCAGTGGGCAAATGGTTTTACCCACTAAACCACTAAAAATATACAGACTATATGTTTCCGCATCATGTTGTTGATTCTTAGTCCTGATGTCTTTAAAGTTTCAAACACAAGTAGCATTCTAAAGATTCTCTTTTCCAAGTGGCATCAATCTATCTTTTATTCATAGTTACTTTATTTATTCTTTACCCTATTTTCTGTAATAACTTTCTATATTTTCCTGTGTTTTCTATAACTATTGTAAGGTGTTAGTAATAGAAAATATCTTTTGTTTCTGCTCTGAATAAGTCTACTAATAACAATAATTTATAGAAATTGCTGTTGAAAAAGCATTTTGAAAAACCTAATTTCAACTGGGGAAAAAAAATACACCAAATAGGGGAGCCAACAAAACACTCAAATTATGATGATAAATAAGATGTCTATAAAAATGAAAACAGATGATGGGTGTATATAAGACTTCATTTAAACATATAAGAACCAGAGAAGAAACTTAAATATCTCTTAGCCCTGTGCTTAGTGGATGAACAATAAGTTGCAAGGATTTAGCATCATTGAATGTTTAATGTTAAAAAAATAAAATGAGGCAAAATTTTAGCGCTGTCTCCTTGTTTTACAAATGAGAACGAAAACACCTGAAAAACTACCCAGTGTCCCTATGATTGCTCAAATAGTTAGCCTCAGTGTGTGGATTATTATTATTATTATTATATGGTTGTCTCAGATCAAAACCACAAATCCATTAGCTCCATCCGAGAACAATTGCAGGTAGTACAGATATGGGCCCTGAGGGAGCTCCTATGTGTCTTCAGAGCTGGTCTCACAGAAGAGGGATGCTGAGATGGAGGGCCATGCAAAGGGTTGTCTGTTCTAGGTGCTTCCCTTACATTATAGCATTTCATCTTCACTATCAAATTATTTCAAAGCCAAAGAAACCAGGCTACAAGCTTTACAATAACCTGCCTAGAAAGTAGCAGATTCATCACGTAAACCCACTCTATTTGACTCCAAAAGTGCTAAAGACAAGTTATGAAAATCACTCTTAGTACACAGATATATTTTCGAAAAAAATCACTAAAATAATATGGCTACTCAGGTTGATTGAGTTACTGTGTCCAGACATGTGTAGAGAAAAAAAAAATGACTGCCAGATGTTTTTGAAATGGAAAACAGAAAATTTCCAAAACACAGGAAAGAGAGAACTGTCGAATCAAACAGTGTTCAAATACAATTACATGAGTTTAAAAATCTTGTTGCACTTTAGAAAAAAAGGTTATATTATCACAATTTTAAAAAGGGTCATTCTTGATAATCATGAAGGACCTAGTGTTTGTTTCCATGGATATCTTAGGGACAACAGTGTGTGTATGAGAGTTGTGGTTAAATATGTATTTACTGTTTCTCAAGATGCCCAAATCTTTCTGTAGTTTGGGGGCATTTTTGCCCTTTGAATCTTCACAATCATTTCATATTTGTGAAAAGAGAGAAAAAAGGTTGATTCACAGACTGATAAGCGTAGAAATAGTGAGAGAAGAAGGAGAAAGAGAGAGAGATTGAGATAGAAAGAACAATTTTTCTTCATATTCCAATACTAGCTCTTTTTTTGTTTACTTTAGAATTCATCCAGGCCACTATTAGGAACTTGAATTTGGTCCCTCCTAAGTAGTTCAGCCTAACTGTTCCCAGGAGAGTACACTGAATTTCAGTTCACTTGAATTTCTCTCTTAAATTGGGATTACAGTGTGCTTGTAAGATATCTCTGAGGCCCAATTGGAATTCCATTTCTATGGAGATTAGATTGGAACCTGCAACCAGGAAGAATAAAGCAAAATACTAATGCATTTCTTCTTCCAAGGACTGTTACAGGGCATTTTCCTCCACTTGCTGTGAAATGTTATTTCAGGAACTTTTACGTTTATTGTGTTTTGCATGATAACACTCTGAGAACAAACTGTTTATTTGATTCACTGTCTTCATTAGTGGCCCAGTAATTAAAAACTGATGTTATTTTTTTCCCCTTGAGTTTATTTTTCCTTTTTTGGTCCTTTCCCCCATTTTTTTTCTATATTCATGAATTGTTTGGGGCATTACTAGTGATTTGTGCAAACCTGGGCACAATGCCAAATGAGAATATGAGAAGTAGGCCACAGCAATCGTTAACAATGCTTTCTTTTTAATCCTCATCCAAGGATATGATTTTTGGGGTTTTTCTTTCATTGATTTTAGAGAGAGAGTAAGAGAGAGAGAGAGAGAGACAGATACCTTGGGCCAGGCATCCTGGGTATGTGCCCTGACTGCGAACCATGACTCTTGGTGCACAGCATTTATACTTTTTAAATCTTTGTATTTAGCATTTACGTCTCAAGCCATCTCTAGTACATGGTTTCAACTTGAACCGAGCCACTCAAGTTCTCCTAAACTTGAGGTTTTAAAATCTCACTCTATTGTAAGCTTTATAAAACTTTGTCTTAATAAATTTAACAGAATAGAGTGTCACAATTAAAAAAAAGTTATATAACTTAACACATTTCTTCCTTCCACGTTATTTGAAGCATTCATTCAACCTTCTCTTGGATATCTTTAAGACACTTCCTGCCACCCAGGGAAGTATATTATATTTCAAACATCTCTAACCATGTGTTCTCTTATTATTCCTGTAGTCACCTTGTAACATATAAAGCATCCCTTACAATTCTTTCAAATAGTTGAAGACACATGGGTCTTCTAAGACTCTTCTTTAGTGAATGCAGCGGTTCTCAACCTGTGGGTCGCAACCCCTTTGGCGGTCAAACGACCCTTTCACAGGGGTCGCCTAAGACCATCCTGCATATCAGATATTTACATTCCGATTCATAACAGTAGCAACATTACAGTTATGAAGTAGCAACGAAAATAATTTTATGGTTGGGTCACAACATGAGGAACTGTATTTAAAGGGCCAGAAGGTTGAGAACCACGGAGTTAATGGTTTAGAGTTTGTTCATCATCCTATTCTTCCCCATCATTGATCAGGTTCTGCTTTGTCAATACCTCACTTTAGGTTTTATACACAGAGCTCTTAGAGTCTAGATAAACCGTAGTGTGTGTTGGTTTACCAGACTGCTTTTCAGAACTAAAATTATTAGCAGACGGTGATACTGCACTTGGAATTCCAGGAGTTGCATCTTCATCTCAGCTCACCTAACTCTAAGTGCACCATATAGACTTCCCATGGACCCCCTCACTATTCATAGGCCTTCTGGAAACAGGTGTATTTTCAGTAGTTTCCTCTGACACCTAAAGAGAGGAAGGTGTCATAATCAACTAATATGTGTCTTCAACTCTTTGGAAGAACTTATCTTCTCCAAGCTTTAGTCTGTTGATCTACTACATGGAGGTAAAAGTAGAATTTGTGTTAAGATTGTTTTTTAAAGATAGCATATGTGAAAGCCCCTGAGAGCGCACCAGACATATAGTTATAGCTCAATAAACGTTACCTGTCTCCAAGTCACAAGACAACATTAAATCAATACTTTGGTCACCACGACCTTTCAACGCCCTCCAAGAATTATGCCAGATGGCAGCTGCTACCTTCTGGTCATAAATAGGACTGGCCGTAAATAAAGGGTGTGTTATTCATGCTCTGTCTGACTGCACCACCTGCTATCACTTGGCATGAAATGTGGGCTTGAGGAATGGGGATTTTCTCTTTTGGGTCTAATTTGCGCTGACATCAATTCTCTCAGCAAGTTCTGAATTTGAAAGGGATATCTCCTCACCAGATATATCATGTTGGAAAACGCTGACTAACTGAACACTTTACTATTCAGTTACTATTAAATTCTAATGAACATAAAATCCACATTAACAGCTAATTAAGCCATTACGATTAGTGCTACACAATAGGTACTTTATCATCTGAGCTACCTTCACATACTTTTATCTTTGAGGCAACTGAGCTCATTAAAAAGTGCTATTTGCTGAACAGAACATAAGAACGTTATGATGCAGAATGACCATCATTACTAACCACTTTCTAAAGTTTTGTTTAATTGAATCATCTACCAATGGGGTATTACTTTAGGGAAAGGCCACTTTTGAAGAAAATAAAGCTTGACTTGGGTACAAAGTTTGGGAGGACTTACCTAGATCAATGTGATATTAAGAATTCATGGCATGGATGCATGGAGCAGACTAATAGATCTCAGAGGCGAGGAGGTTGGGAGAGACAGGAAAAGATTAACCAAAGAACTGACATGCATACATGCATAGCCCATGGAGACAGGCAATAGTGTGCTGAAGGCCTGGGGTGGGGTGGGTAATTGCTTAATGTGTCCTCATCACAGGCAGGTATTTTTTTGTTGTTATTTGTTTGTTTTAGGGAATCCTGGTCAGCCTGGACCATAAGAGTGGTGCCTTATTCCCCAAGGAAAGTGTTTTATTTACCAGGTATTATTTTTATGTTTATTTTCTTAGGTTATCAGATCTATTGACTTATTTCAGGAAGGTTTTTTTTTTAAAACTGTTTATTAATCATCTAGGCTACTGTCCAGCTGACCTACCCATTTTTCTGGATCTGTTTTGAGAACTGGTAATATTATACAAACAGGGCTGAGTGAGGCAAAGAGGAAAATGATGTTCTTGAGAATGCAGAAGCAAGACTTCCTAGGGGAAATTTTGTCTGCACAAATAAGTTATGCAATTTCTCAATGAAATATATATTGCCACTCAGCTAAAGGATTTATGTTCATCCCAAATAACTCCCAATATTAATTAGCTTTGTAAGTTATTTTTGAGAACATATTCAATTCATTTATACCCTGGGCTATGGTGGGTTAATGATATTGGAAGCATTGTGGCTTTAACCTATGGAATAATTTTAATGACTATGGTCTAAAACAATCGGTTATTATTTATCAAATCAAATTTGTAAAGTATAGGTAATTATTTTTCAAATAAAGATGTGTTGTAAAAAGCAGTATTTGAAGATATAAACTAAAGATATGAACATTTACCAAATACTTTAAGACAAGCATTACAATTTAATCTCTAATAGAGCACATATGGAAGTATATAAGCTTATCTTCTCTGGTGTGACAGGCGATTTGGGTGTTCCAGTTAATCAAATAGCATGGTTGATGGAGTTGACACATATATCTTATAGAGATTGCCAACTTTTAAAGAATGGCTTTGTCATGCAATAAAACTCTTTCTGAAGCTATACTAAATGTGATTTAGTCTATATTTGGTGGTTTATTTATCAGTCCGCTGAAAGTTTTTGAGAAGAAGGATGAATCTCAATCTGACGTTCATGTGATTCTGATCCACTGTGTAGGCTTTTAAGTTATTGCCGCTAGAAACCACTATAAAGAAGAAGAGAAATTTATTTGAACCCAATCAGAAATGATAGAGGCTATAGTGAGATTTTAAAAGTCAGGGTTTCTGTCCTATCCATCTTTGTATCCCCAACACCCAAGCCAGTGGTTCGCAAGCTAAATGCCATAGAAACTCACATGAGAATAATTTTGTTTCAATGAAGATCCAGGGCTCCACTGAAAACCTATTGAAAACAGAAATCCTGGGGGGTACGATCCCAGTATGTATTGATAAACCTCAGAATTATATTAAAATGCTAGTTCTAATTTAATATGACTAAAGTTGAGCCTGAAATTCTATATTTGTGGCAGTCACGCCTGCAGATGTGTGGACTATACCATGAATAGCAAGGACTAAACAGTGCCTGAATCATAATAGTGCATAATAAGTTGGTGTTAATTTAAAAAACATCTGCATCACTGTGCCTATACAGTCTTAAGGAGTTTATTACTTTCTACACTGCAATATAAGTCTCGTGTATGTGAAATTCTTTTAATAATGCTTTCTTGCATGAAAGAAAAATTCCTATATTTTTATTTCCCCAAGACACCTAAGAAATAGAATAATCTAATATCTGAGAAATAGAATAATCTCTGTTGAACAAATGCATAAACCAAAGAACAAATAAACTAATCAACCAATCAACTAACCAAAGAGTACAGCCTGAACTAGTATGGGTCCTTTGGTAACTAAAAAATACAGATAAGACAGAGACTTCTCAACTATCTCTTATAACAACAACAAAGACCATTTGGAAACACTGGCTAAATCAAATATCCAGTAGCTTTTATGTTTTTATCTACACTCTCAGAGGCCATCTATCATTGTAACACTTCACAATAATTTATAGATTTGTTGCATTTTTTAGTTGAAGGGATCAACTAAAGATGAACACGTTGGTTTAAAAAAAAAAAAATAGAGTTTGACCGAGGTTGCATTTCTTGCCCGAGTTTCAACAGCTAGTGGGTGAGACAAATATTATTAACAATCCTGATGTGCTCTATTGATGTCTGATGTCTAAAAGTAGGACAGAAAATCTGTTAACTTAGAACTGTAGTGGCAGGTACCCAGATAAGCCTGTTTTACAGTGAGTACCACTCAAAATCAATAGGCCCATTACTCTGTCAACACTGAGATAATGGTTTACGGGTGATGATATCTATCAGGAGAAAATGTATAGGGAAATATGAATGATATCACAGCAAGTGGAACCAAGAAATTCTAAGAATAGTGCTATGGACGTTTTTGGACATTCTTTTATTTTTAGATGTGAAGGCAATTTTAGTTACTCTATAATTTTGGCATCTTTCCTATTTCTGATTGGGATTACATAATAATGCTCATTAGAGCTCCATGAAACCTTCTTAAACTGAAATGGATATGGGAGGGTGGAAAGAGTATAAATTTTAGAGTCAGACAGGAATAGTAACTGTACCTTAGGTCTTCAAATACCAGCTGTGTGCAAATCCCAAAATATTAAAAATAAATGGAATAACTGTAATATCTATGTATAAGCATATTTTAAAGAAAGGGCAAATTTTTAGACTGAGTTTCCAGTTAAGGTGCAATTTTTATTCTCCCTCTACCCAATCTTGTCCTAATTATTTAACCACTTCTGCCCTCTATAGCTGAAAAAAATCCTATGATTTTGGTAGCCCATGACAAAATTATGTGCTTATCCTTTTCACCAATATGGCCTTGTTCCTTTGCCTTATTGTCAGTCTGTGCATTTCTTCCTGTAAATTCAGACTCTCGACTTGCTTTTTTTCCCTTTAATTCTCATCCTACAATTTTTCCATTGATTTTTAGAGAGAGTGGAAGAGAGAGGGAAAGACAGAAACATTGATGTGAAACACAATGATTGGTTGCCTCCTGCATGTACCCTGACCAGGTCCCAGGCCCGGAAGGAGCCTGCAACTGAGGTCTGTGCCCTTGCCCAGAATCGAACCTGGGACTCTGGTCTGCAGGCTGACCCTCTATCCACTGAGCCAAACCAGCTAAGGCTCTACTTGCTATTTTTTATCACCTTTTAAAATTATTGTCCCTCTGACCCAAAGAACCTGCCTCATCCTTCTCTCCACCTCCATCACTTTTCAGGAAGACAGCCACTTCTGTCTCCTTTTCCAAACACATCATATCGCCCTTCTCTAGCTTCAATAACACCGTCAGACCCTTATCGATTTCCTTATCCAGATTTTCCAGAGGCAAAATTGGTGATTGCGCTTCCTAATACTCATCACTCTTTCAATCCTCAGCCTGCTTCCTCAGAAAGGTCATTATTAATGACTCCCACCCCCCACCCCCCGCCATTCTAAAACTAATTGACAATTTTTACCTCTGACCTTAGTTCATTACTTTGCTGTATCTGACATTATCTTTAAAAGGCCTTCTTCCTTGGCTTTCATGACTCCACATTAAATAGTTCTTATTAAATCTTCTCAGCATTCTTTCGGGCCACTTCAATTGGCTTGTTTTTTCTCTAGTCATCCCTGAAATGCTGATATTGTATAGATTTCCATCATTGGTCCTCTGCCCTTCTCATTCTATGTACTGTCTCTGAAGAATAATAAGCATTGTCATAGTTTTTAACTCCCTCCCAAAGGTCAAGACACTAATCACTCTAAAAGTTCTACCTTCAAGTTGTATATCTTTCCTGACGTATTTCCAAAGTATTTTGAATGAACTTGCAAAGTTTGGAAGCATCACAGTCACTTGCTTGCCGACCGTCAACATTCACATATACCACAGGCACCTCAAGCTCAGTATGCTTATTTGGAATGCATTATTCTCTCATTTCAAGCTATTCAATTTCTCACCCCCTCTAGTGCAAGTAACAGCATCGCCATTTGCAGATTTTCCCAAAGTAGGACCCTGCCACAATTGTAGAAGTCTACTTTGTCTTTCACTCTGGCCTCTAATCTGTCAAGTCTGTTGATTTATTCTTCTAAGTGGTTATCTAATTCAGTGCTTCGTAGTCTTTATTAGAAACCATAATTCCCTGGGGAGCTTAGAAAAATACCAATACCTGGCAGCCAACTCAGATCAATCAGTGCAGAGCTTCTGTGGATGGGCCTGTAGTGGTAGATTTCAACCACATCACTCTATGTATGTCTGAAACAATGTCCTCTCCTCACCCATAGTCCTATGGTAGGTCTTCATTCTCCCTCCATACAGTAGAGCGTTCACCATACCTTGTCTCCTCTCATATCTGCCTCAGCACCTTCCTTCTCACAGCCGCCAGTGAGACCTACCTAACAAATTTCTCAACAAAAAAAATCTATTTTTGCCCGGCCAATATAGCACAGTGGATTGAGCATCATCCCATGCAAGAAAAAGAGGTCACTGGTTCGATTCCCAGTCAGAGCACATGGGCTCCCTCTCCAGTGGGGGGGGGGGGGGGGGGGGCGTGATGGAGGCAGTAGATCGATGTTTCTTTCTCATTGATGTTTCTCTCTCCCGCTTCCTCTCTAAAAAAAATCAATAAAGGCATATTTTAAAAAATACATGTCTATTCTTTTCTATAAAAATATTACATAATTATTTTACATAATTACTAAGATCCTGAAAGACCCAGACCCTGACTTTCTCTCCTGACTCATAGTTGCTGCTTGAGATCGTCCACATTGAATCTTACAGACTTCTTCTTGTTTCTTCTCTATACTTTTCTTCCCAGTGATCTAAAGCCTCCCCACTGGGAAATGCACTCCCATGCACGCAGCCCTTGCATGACCCCTACCTGGCCACCTTCACATGGTTCTTGAGCCAGAAACACTTTCTTATCAAGAGAAAAAGAGCTCATACAGCCTGTGCTGTGCTTATCACCGGGTATGGGAATAGCTTTCCCTGTTACAAGCTCAGTGAGCGTTCCTTTGTTTAAAGCCTGTATGTCGATGGCCCTCGGGCTAATCCCCAGCTTTCGGTATTTCAGATGCCAAGGGGGAGAGTGGAGATCCTTCTAGTATTAGCAGGAGAAGGGTGCATGTAGGCAAAACGCCAGGCACTGTCTGCCTAGGATTCCTGCTGGCTACGGGATCAATGTTCACCATGGAAGCTGATCTTGCTTTACTTCTCTATGCAAGTAAAGTGTTACTTCATCCAGTGTCTGACTGCACTGTGTTCCTCCATAACCCCAAATAGCATGCTGCCATGGGCACAGATGTTTGGATTTGTATACCCAGTTGCCAGCATACTGCTCAGCTTTGCTATCCTCCATGTTGTCTGAGACTTTCCCTAGAGTTGGTAACTGGTGAACTTGTTCTTTTCCTGGGATTGAGAGCCTGTACATGTTCTCCTCCATACTCCCTCTCAGCATCTCAAGGCTTGCTAAATCTTACAAGTGAATTAAGTTCAGATCAGTCAATCCTCTCTGAGAAGCCTTCCTCAGGTCACCTTCCTTCTATACCAGGTTAGATCCTCTCCACTGTGCTCACTTCCATAGTTGAACTTAGCTCACTGCATTGTAATTATTTATATCTGTATCTCCTACCAGAACTACTTGAAATCAGGGATCGAGGCTCATTTCTTCAGCGCTGTCTGTAGTTGTGTAGTCTCTAATATTTATTAAATGTTTGAATGAATTCATGAATCAATCTATGCATCCATTTGCCCCTTGCTACTATCAGAATATTATATCTCACTTGACTTGGTGCCTTCACTGTCAGTGAACAAATGAATTATGTCCTATGAGCCTCTTAATATCCTCTTTCCTGATGACCTTCCTAGGCTCTTCACATATTCTAAGATCATTTATTTTCAACCTTATCCTGTGCAATGTCTTTCTCTTATAACTCATATTTATAGTAAAACCATCTTTACTATCTTTAATTAAATTCATAAACAATATAATTTATATGTACATTTAATTTCAAATATAATCTTAATGTCTTAATTAAAATTATAAAGGATAAAAAGAAATATATAATTAAATGTATTTCTTTTTAAAGACTTTTTAAAAAATATTTTTATTGATTCCAGAGAGGAAGGGAGAGAGAGAGGGAGAGAAATAGAAACATCAATGATGAGATAGAATCATTGATTGGCTGCCTCCTGTACGCTCCCTACTGGGGATGAAGCCTGCAACCCGGGCATGTGCCCTTGACCAGAATTGAACCCAGGACCCTTCAGTTCACAGGCCAATGCTCTATCCATGGAGCCAAACCAGCTAGGGCTAATTAAATGTATTTCAAAAGGTAAAACCTTGAGGAGTGCTATATTAGAAGTCACAATGAAGTAGAGGTACAAACATATTTATGTAGATTCACCAATAATATGGCATCTACAAATACAGACGGATAGTAGTATATTATATCTGTAAAACAAATAACAAATTTCATTATCACCACCAGTGATATGTAGTATTTCTGAAATATGGGGACAGATCCTGTTAAAGGGTTGAAATTGATCATTTGACTTACACTTTCATTGCTTTGTTGCAAAGGTCATTGTATAGTAAAACGGTGGAGAAACAATTTGTGTTTATATGAAATAGAATTAGATTGTAGACACAAGTAAACTTTGTCTGCATGTCTAGTAGGGCACTTGAAAGTCAAAGAAATTGGATAATTCTTTGTTCTGTTTGACAGACCTCATACAGTAACATTTAGCACCCCTATCTCATCCATTCAATGACCTTAGCGACCCACAATTATGGGGAAACAAAATTTACAAAATTCCCCCACATTTGCAGATTTCAACTTGGCAATATAAATTCTGTCAACCTTCGCCATGCCCCCCTCCAACCCATCCTGACCTCAACCCTGACTATACTTCGGGTCTCCATCTCACTTAGTATTTCCTCTCCAGAATTTAGCATTCTGTCTACATGTGGGAAACTGGGTTGTGGTAAGTGTGATTGATCAATAACGGTCCAGTGTGGAAATTGCAAACTCAGCAGAAAGTGTGTGGGGGAAGCAGCTGTACATTAGTAGTAAAGGGGGCAGAGGGTAAAATGTGGGACTTCTTAAGCATCAAATAACTATGATTAAGGAAGGTCTGAGAATAACTAAGTCTACCTGAAGCTTTAGATGCAGATTCAGAAATGGATTTCGGAATTTTATCCCCTCAACCTTTCCTTAATAACCTACTGTTAATTAAGAGGTTTTGATAGCAAGTGATTATAAGCATAAACATGTATGGAACAAATATTTTCAAAATGATAAACCCATAGTAATCATGTAAGATCAAGAATATACTTGTAATTTTTACTCCAAAGCTTGATTTATGCTGAGAGTGCTTCTGTATAAGTAAAGAATTTTGCAAATCTGTGGAATTTGTTTCAGCCTTTCTATCTGTAGCTTTACGGGAGAATTCTCTGGAGGGTATAGCTGTAATTAATACTACTCTCTTGCCATGCCCCACTTTCTGCTCAAAGCTAGTCTTTTCTGGGCTTACCTGAAAAACAGGAGCATAAAAGCTTCCCAAATGCTTGCTAAAACTTTCCATATTTCTCAGCAGTGAGATTAAAAAATGTCCCGACTTGCCCTAACCAGTTTGGCTCAGTGGATAGAGTGTCGGCTTGAGGACTAAAGGGTCCCATGTTTGATTCCAGTCAAGGGCATGTACCTTGGTTGCGGGCACATCCTAGTAGGGGGTGTGCAGGAGGCAGCTGACCCATGTTTCTCTCTCATGGATGTTTCTAACCCTCTATCCCTCTCCCTTCCTCTCTGTAAAAAATCAATAAAATATATTTTAAAAAATGTCCTGACTCCAAAAAACCAAGTTCTAATTTCTCTCATGTAATAATTTAATCACCCCCTTGTAACACAGCCCATTTTTTAATACACAGATTTATTTACAATATATATTTTATTGATTTCAGAGAGGAAGGGAGAGGGAGAGAGAGATAGAAACATCAATGGTGAGAGAGAATCATTGATTGGTTGCCTCCTGCAGGTCTCCTCCTGGGGATCGAGCCCACAACCCAGCATGTGCCCTTGACAGGAATTGAACCTGGGACCCTTCAGTCCACAGGCCGACGCTCTATCCACTCAGCCAAACCAGATAGGGCAAACACAGCCCATTTTAAGCTGTTCCATGGTGTCATACAGATTCTCTCAGAATTTTTTTTTTTGTTTCTATGTGTTTTGTTTTTTTCTGTGATCATGCTAAATCAGTATCAGATTCTAGCAGAGGTCTTCAGTATTTCACAGAGCATTTCCCCAGTTCTGATACTTCATCTAAAGGTTTTTAGAAAACTATTTCTGTGGAGGAAGAGTTCGAAGGGCAGAAATAAATGGTAGAAGGTATAATTAAACTGAACACTGAATGGCAAAAAAAAAAAAAAAAGAGAGAGAGAATGCTCAAATACCTTTATAGCTTTTCTTGTGGTAAATAAGATTGAAAAAAATATTAATCATGTCTCCTACCACCTACACTCTGTGATAACCAACAAGATGTGGATTGATTTAAAGACTTCAATGCAAACCCGTATTTTTGGTGGTGCTTCGCGAACAGCTGTTCAAACTATAACACAGTCTTTGATAGTTTGATCAATACTAGTTTAAGCAAAGATAAAACTAGCTGCACAAAATGTCAATTTGGTACAGAAAGGGGTCAGTTCAGAGGCTTCTAAACAACTTTTTTCTTCCACCAAAATGTTCCCTCTGCCACTTCAAGAGAGATCCATAAGCAGACACAGGCCATCTGTTCTGCTGCAGCCTCAGCCTGAAGAAAATATTCCTACTATGGGATTTAAACCCCGATGAAATACAACCACCACAAAGCCTGGCAAGTATTAGTCACTTGAAAGAAATATTGATCGCATCCCTCCTGTGAACAGGCACCTGACCAAGGCAATCTGGTCATGCAAATGGACAGAAAGACATAGAAACATAGACTTTGCGTGGGGGTGGGTGGGCCAGGTACATGAGAGAGTCTAAGAGAATAGGAAAATGCTGGCCCATGGGAACACTTGGGAAATATACACTTAAACCACCCCAATTGGTCATGAACGTGCTCAGGACACAATAAATGAGAATTAAATTGAATAATTAAATTGAAAGATTCCTGAGAAATATGGGGTAGGAACCAGCTTTTGGAGGATGTGTCATAGGTTAATGGGCAAAAATAATGAGTCATGCACATTTGATCATACTTTTAAAAAAATAATATGCCTTATCATTATTTTTTTCAGCCCAAAGCTGGCTTGAGATCTTTTTTTAAAAAAAAATAGTTGTGCCAAAGCACTTGTGAGGGTTATTCATCCTATTTCTAATATTGATGTGGATACATTTACAGAGTTTTAAAAATTGTGTACAAACACATTTTCTATCAGTGTGAGAAAAAACATTTTAAAATAATATGATTGTTATCAATAATTATCTCCCAAATAGCACAATCTCCTTCAAACATTTTTACTTGCTCACTTTCTCTTCCAAGATCTTATTTTAATAAAGCCTCCTGGAATGTTTTTTTTTTTTTTTTTTAGATTATTGTACATTTGCCTTCCTGTTCCTACAAATCCTTTCGTAACAAGTACACTAATGCTCATAGCTCTCATACAGGTAATTATTTATACTTACCTATAAATACTGTTTTTCTGCTTAGCACTCTTATCTACATATTAATTTTTGCAGAATTTTATAATTATTTTTCACTAGAGATTATCTTTGATAATTTCTGAGTTTATAGTGAGTAATAATAAAAGGATTTCTATATCAAAATATATCTTTACATTTTCCTGCATACTTGAATGATAGTTCTAAAAGGGAGAGGAGAGTAGAGGTTTATCTCAGGAGTAGGGTTTTACACCATATTCAGTTATTTTCCATACTTTTTGTTCTGTATTATAGTCTAGAGGCCGGGTGCATGGATTTCTGCACCGGTGGGGTCCCTTGGCCTGGCCTGCACCCTCTTGCAATCCAGGACCCCTTGGGGGGATGTCAGAGAGCCAGTTTCAGCCAGATCCCCACAGGCCAGGCGGAAGGACCCCAATGGTGCAGAAATCTGAGCGCTGGGCCTCTAGTATGCATATAAGATCTTTGGTTAATCTCTTCCCACCCTCCCCACTTCCCTCTGAGATTCATCAGTCTGTTTCACATGTCATGTCTGCGCCTTGAGCATCTGCCCTCAGGTGGTCATTGCATATCATAGCTACCAGACCGGTTGGCCGGTCACTTAGGCGCATATATATATACAAATTATCTCCAAACACTACCGCCCTTTCTGCTCACAACTGTCAATCTAGAAGTCAATCTTTATGATATCCCAGAAACAAACAAAACAAAACAAGAAAAAAAAAAACACTTTATACCTAGATTTAGTCTGGAAGGAAATACTGGAAGTTGCTGGTCTGAGCTGTCTGAGCTGAGCTGTAGTCCCTTCACATACTGTATTTCACAGCACACAAAACATCATTAGAGGTGAAGTATGTCATTATTTCAGGAACAACTACAAAGAAAAATTTCTGTCAATTAATGTATGACAGTGATGGCGAACCTATAACACACATGTTAGAGGTGACATGTGAACTCATTTTTTTGGTTGATTTTTCTTTATTAAATGGCATTTAAATATATAAAATAAATATCAAAAATATAAGTCTTTGTTTTACTATGGTTGCAAATATCAAAAAATTTCTATATGTGACACGGCACCAGAGTTAAGTTAGGGTTTTTCAAAATGCTGACACGCCGAGCTCAAAAGGTTTGCCATCACTGATGTATGACATTGCATGATTATAAGACGCTTTTAAATAATTAAATAAAAGTTTAACATATGAACAAATTGTGAAGCTGATAATTGATGAAATATGATAATTACCTGGTTGACTGCTCACAGACCTCTCTTCTCTTTTGCTCTAGGGTATTTTTGAGAATCTGTTCCTGAGAATTTCTGGGGAAAACCACCATTCCCCTTAAACGCATCCTCCTCTGTCTCCTTCCTTAATCCTATTGAATCCTACTGTTTTTCCATTTGCTCTTTACCTTCCCCCACATTTTCTTTTTAAATATTTATGTTGATTTCAGAGAAGAAGGGAGAGGGATATAAAATCATCAATGATGAGAGAGAATCATTGATTGGCTACCTCTTATACGTCCCACACTTGGAATCGAGCCTGCAACCCAGGCATATGCTCTGACCAGGAATAGAACCCTGACCTTCTAGCTCATTGCTGGATGCTCAATTACTGAACCATGCTGGCCAAGCCCAAATTTCTAACTGATTGGTGTGGCAACTCTTCTAGTCTACCAGCTAGGCTGTAGATTTGTTTTTATATGTATTCTGTCATTCCTATTGACATATTTTTATTGACCCATTTGGAATGATAACCTGACATTTTCAATTTATTGTCTCTGAATATCCTTATTTTAATTGTATGTACTATGCTCCTCTTCCCAGCCACATCTTTTCTTTATACAGTGCACTAGGCAATGAGCCAACAATGATTTTCATCTCAGGGAGATGAGGTTTTATTCCTCTAGGCAAATTTTTGTTCTAAAATAAAGGCAGTCAAATTTCTCAGCCAGGAGCTCAAGTTTTTATAATTGACACTAAAAAACAGACATCCATTAATTCAAAACCTATATCAGATCAATAGCTAAGCAAGGAAATAATTCAAGGTTTCTTCCCTGAAACATGTTAAAGCAACTGGCCACTTTCCTTTCTATTCAATCCAGATTATAAATTATGTGGGCCAAAATAAGTTTTAAGTATGCTTTGTTTCCCCCATACCTCATGTTTGTCTTGGGAACAATTAGTTCAGAACCGACGGAGACATGTTACTCAACTAACCATCCCAGACATCAAGCTATGATATCTAAACCTGATCTCAGGAATTCACAAACATCAAATAATTCAAATGGTCACTCTTTCCTTTGGAAGTAGTTCCATAAACCACTGTCCAATGTTTTAACAATTACCTTTTTAAAATCTGTTATTTATTTATATTATCCCTTGTTTACTAAAATGAATTATTATAGAAAAATCCATACAATTTAAAATAAATACTTTAGGAAAATTGGTGGAGAGAGAGGAATATAGATGGCAAAATAAAATCAAGACAAGGATAAATTTAGTACAAGTAGGCTCTTGAATCTTTTGAAAAATTTAGGAATAGATCACAAATGTGGCTATTGAACAAGCTATTGCACAAAGTATTATTTTAATCTACTAAGATGATTAGTTTGAGCAAATGCAGTAGTTGAGTGCCCATGCTCTGATTAGTATCTCAGTTCTCCCACTTCTGCCTAAAACCTTGGATGTGTTTCTAAATCTGCCCAAGCCTTAGTTTTCTATCCTAAAGTACTTACCAATAAAAGGTGTTTTTTTTTTTTAAAGGCACTTTATTCATAACTATGTTACAAAGTTTAAATAAGATAATGAATGTAAAATCCTTCATAGTTTCTGACACATAATTAAAGCTCCACAAATATTAGCTTTTACTAATGTTACTGGGTTGGAAATAAAGACATGGTGATGAGTGACAGTTAGTTAAAGTGCCAGGCACATTTAAGGAAAGATATGTAGCTTCTTAGACTTTAGGTATAATCTGTTATTATGAATTTGGCAAAGTTCAACAATACTGTAGAGTATTGTAACTCAAAGTACAAACTAATTCAAATGGCACTCCATAATACCAAAGAATGCAAGTGCTTTGAAACAAATCCATAGATATCACAAAAAAAACAAATTCATAGTCTGCATTATATTCTTGGGTCTCCTTTAATTATATTAAAATAAAAATAATATTTAGGATCCTTCTGAGATTTAATGGAAGATTCTCTTGTTTATTTTTCTTTTTGTCTTCCTTTAAACATAGAAATGAAGAATGCAAGTATTTTGGGGCAAACTGTGGTTTTGATTGGTAGCAAAGTATTCCCTAATAAAGTATACATTCATGGGCTAAATACTCCCTATGGAACTATTAAAATTTAATGGGAATTGACTAATCATTTTGGAAATGTGGATTCTAAATTTGTTCTGGTTTAGAACGTTAATGACATTCTCATAAGCTTCATTTCCTATAATAATTCATTGATTTTGGTATTGTGTTATTCTTCATTACTTACTGTCATATATTATAGACAGTGGAGAGGAAAGCCATTGCTTCTGGCTTTGGTAGTATAATTAAATGCGGATTATGGACATGAAAATTCAATTCATCTACTAGAAATTTTAGGTTAATAAAATTCATATACTAATCACTATAAGCCTAGATACATGGAACAGACTGACAGACTCCAAGGGGAGGGTGGGTAGACCAGATGTTTTACCAGATTCTGGAGAAAAGTGAAGATGAACAAGATATGGTCCTTATTTTGGAGCAGTTCACATCTCTTGAAGCTACAGTAAAATTCCACTATCTAAATAGACTGTTTCAAAAGCTTTACAAGTATACATATATGTTCTCTCATGTACTGCCTTCCACGACCCCACACATAGCCTAACAAAATCCTGGAAAAATATATCCATAAACCATGGTAATATACTATTGTCCTGAATTATCAGCTTCTCTGTAAATATAATATCAAGTCAGCTGGTACTTGTTTGAGATGACATTATGTTAATGGAAACTACTGAATCCTTTACTGACTTTACTGCCTTCATTCTGTTTGCTAGCCTTTGGAGAAAAATTGTTTCTAATGCGTGGATTTACACATAGTTTAGTGTCCAGAGTTCATTCTGCATGCAAATATGTGTTATTTTGGCCTTCACTATAATCTGACCCAAGCAAAGAAACTATAAAATTTCATGGGTCAGAAAGTGTAGAAGAAAAATGGCATCTTACTGTCAGAACTTCTGTTTCTTGGCTTTATTCCAGGAAGAAATGCAAGATAATAGTTGGCTGCCCAATACTGGCAAGAAGAAGGTAGACAAGGCACAACATATACTCGTGACTAAATAAATAAATAAATGAATAAATATTTTAAAATATATATTTGCACCTAAAGTAATAACTTTTTAAAAAATTAAAGCTGGCCCAGCCTGTGTGGCTCAGTGGTGGTGGTGCAGGGAGGGGGGATGTGCAGGAGGCAGCACATGAATGATTCTCTCTCATCACTGATATTTCTCTCTCTCTCTCCCTCTCCCTTCCTCTCTGAAATCAATAAAAAATATATTTTTTAAAAAGAAAAGAAATATGTTGGCTGTATAGATGTTCCATAAGAAAGAGCAGAAGAGGAATCTATGCTTGGTGGCCTAGAAGCCCACAGATATTGGCTGCAGATGACTAAATACCACCACTAACTTGCAGACTATATGCTTTGTAGAATACACCTAATTAAAATTCAAAAAGTAGCTACAAGACTTTCACATTTGGGAAATTTAAAAGGCAGCATTTTTTTTTTACCCCCTAGGAGGATCAGTCTTGAAGCCAGGACCCACCAATACTTTGAGTGTTTCATCCATTTTCTGTAGATGAAAAGTGCTATTAAAGGTGGTAAGTTCATGGGTGAAGCTCATCCCATCAATCAACCTCACTGAATTCAAGAAAGGTCTCCTTATCCTGACCTCACCCAGATGGTGACTTATTTTAATGGGGACTTCCTAGCATTAAGCTCTCTTTTAAAGCATTGATACATTCCCTAATCTGGAAGTGTTTCTGAATTTAAATGTGTTATTTAACTTTAAAAAATTAAGCCCTAGCCCTAACTGGTTTGGCTCAGTGGATAGAGCGTCGGCCTGTGGACTGAAGGGTCCCGGGTTCAATTCCGGTCAAGGGCATGTACCTTGGCTGTAGGCACATCCCCAGTGGGAGATGTGCAGGAGGCAGCTGGTCAATGTTTCTCTCTCATTGATGTTTCTAACTCTCTATCCCTCTCCCTTCCTCTCTGTAAAAAATCAATAAAATATATTTAAAAAAAATTAAGCCCCACAAATTAATGAACTTTGTATTCAGTATGTAAACAAGTACAAGACAACATGATCTTCATCCTAAACAAAGAAACACAGAAACAACAAGCACAGAACATTTAATACAATTTGTTAAATGTTATACTTGAGGTTAAGAATCAGAGTTATTAGTAATGCAGACAAGAGAAAGTATTTAGTATTCAACAGGGGTGACATCAGTAATTTATTGGGTAGTGCAGTTGGCTGATGAAAGGCCTTCTGTAGATTGTTTTCACCTCTGGAAAAACAACTGGCGATGTTTGAGATTATAGCTACTCCCAGTCCTTGAGTGGTTCTGAGGAGCTGAGCTCCCTTGCGTACTTAGAACGACCAGGCAGCATGAATAAGAAATAAACTTTTCTAATCTGCTACGAATTTGAGGTTGTTTTTTACCGCTGCATCGCCAGGCCAGTGTTTCTTAAATCTTCATGTCTCCATGAGTCACCTGGGAATCTTGTAAAAATATAGATCTTTCTATTGAGCAAACCAGAGTAGATAGATTATCTGTATTGCAGAAGGCACCAGGTCATGCTGATGGCTGCGGATACACAGAAACACCTTGCCCAGCAGACAGATACACTAATGATAATGGGATTTTAACTCAACATTTTCACTCTAAATTCAGGTCTTATTTTGCAGCTGATCACCAGCGTAGCACATTGTCTTTTGATCTACACATGGTCATCTTTAAGTGGATAATAAAATCAACATAGTCACAAACATCTGTTAAGTGAAATAGGAAAAACAAAATCGAGTGAAATTGAATTAAAAATTGATCAGGGTCTTATAGGTAATAGGTGCAACTACTGTTTTGTGAAATTTCACAAACTGTATACTCCAGCCTGCTTTGCAAATGTGAGAAAGTCAAAAATGGTGTAAATCCGATAAATCATTGGCTTTATTAATATTCAGAAATGTTTAGAAAGGTTAACATAAGGATTGTTCAACTTTTCTTAGGCACACGGCTGAATGCATGCCCTGCCTTTGCCTGTAGTTAGGTGTGGCAGTGTGCTTGGACTCTAGCCACTGAGCAATACAGTGCAGTCCTTATGGCATTTTTATGCCTGATTCATCAATATTTCCTAATGGCTGCCAGATGGGGGTAGGATTGGAGGTGAGAGGATTGAGAATTACAAATTATTCCAGAATGGTCATGGGGATGCGCAGTGCAGCATGGGAAACATCAGCGGCAGTGTTCTACTGGCTACCTGTCATGTCAGATAGGTGCAAATTTATCAGGATGTTCACTTGGAAGGTTGTGTAATGTCTAATCGCTGTGTGTACATCTCAAACTAATATAATTACGTATGTCCACTGTAGTTGAAAAATAAAAATGATTTTTAAAAAGAAGGACAATACTCACATTGAAGAGGTTGTTTGGGCCAGTGTATTCTATCTTTAGCTACCTCAGTTGAAATGAGGGGCATTATCACAATCACAGTTTTGCATTTGGGAAAATATAATAAAGATACGGAGGGTTGTGAAAATTTAAAAAAAAAAAAATCCAAAATAGGTCTTGTAGCCTGTTAGCTGAAGGATGGTAGCTGAAGCATTTGTTCTGGGGGGAAATGTTCTGATGATGACAGAATCTTCTAAAGTCTTACCAATATAGGAATGCCTTGATCTTTATATCGGAGAAAACACTGAGCTGTTCTGCCGGGGGCCCACTGATGAGAGCAATCACTGCTCTAGCTTAATCAATTTGTGTGACTATTTTCAGGGAAAATCTGTAACGGTATAACTGCTCTCAGCTTCTGAAAGTCACCTATCGCTTTGGAATAAAGACTAAAGTACTTACTCTGGATCACAATGGCCCGAGTGGCCTGACTTCCAGCAGGAGCTCGGACCTCATTTTATGCCTCCTCCAGCTTTGCTCACCTGGGCTCCAGGTATATGAAGAGTCTTGCTGGTCTTTAACAGAATAAGAACATTTCTGTTCCAGGAATTTTGCTCCTGCCATATCATCTGGCCGGAAAACTACTCCCCCAGTTATTTGCATGATACATGATTGTGTATCTGTTTTCCTTTTATCTATTTTTTCTTTTTCTTTCTAAAATTTCTGCCTTAGGGTCTTACTATTCTCTCCATCTCGAATGTTCTTTTGCCCTGACATTTGCATGACTGGCGTCTTTCTTTGTTTTTAAATTTTAAAAAAAAATATGTATTTACTGATTTCAGAGAGGAAAGGAGAGGGAGAGAGATAGAAACATCAATCATTGATCAGCTGCCTCCTGCATGCCCCAAACTGGGGGGTCGATCCTGCAACCCAGGCATAAGCCCTGATCAGGAATCAAACCGTGACCTCCTGGTTGATAAGTCGACGCTCAACCACTGAGCCATGCCTGCTGGACTCCTCTTATTTTTTTTCAATTACAGCTTACATTCAATATCATTTGTATCGGTTTCAGGTGTACAGCATAGTAGTCAGACAATCATATACTTTATGAAGTTTCCCCCCACTATTCCCAGTACCCATCTGGCACCATACACAGCTATTACAATAGCATCCACTTGATTTCCTGAGCTGCACTCCACATCCCTGTGACTATTTTGTAACTGCCAATCTGTGCTTTGCAATCCCTTCACCTCTTTCACCCAGATGTTTCCTTCTGCTACGATGCTGGGCTGGAGCACGGGCACTGCCAGTGAGTGCAGCAGAGTCAGTGCCCCTGAGAGCAACTCTCATCTCAGGCCACGGGTATCACTATCCCTCCATCCTTCAGGAAGACAAATGTGGGAGGTCTTTTATAGGTTACTCAAGAAACCTGAGAAGAATCAAACTCTGTTGCCCACAGTGGCATCCTCAATAATACCTCCTTAGTCCTTCTCTGCCTTTATTCTGTCTCAGCCCTGCAGTGTACTACCTGTGCCCAAGTTTTTTTTTCCCATGATCTGCTCTCAGGAGCTAATATCCTGCCATTGTGTTTGCTAACTCAGGTATGTTGGCTAGTTTTCTCGTGTGCTTTGTGATTTTTGGACAAGGAGCTCAAATCTATGCAGGATATTGTGGGTTCAACTTTAATGCATATCCCCCCCCACAGAGCACTTCAATTGCGTTTTCCAGGTGGTTGGCAGGGGGGGCTCCTAGCTTTTGGGGTTATGTAGCCCCTGTGAATTCTGACTGTAAAGCCAATGAGGGCCCATGAGAAACCTTAGGAGGAGATATTTTTTGTTAGACTTAATTTTTTGCCTCCATCTTGTATCAAGGCCAATTATAGGCAAGTTTTCCATTGCAGGGCATTTTTTTTTAGCTATTATTCACCCACACAGGAGGTGGCACTTTTGCAGACTTTTGCCTATGCCTGGCTCTATTGTGGCATCTTGGATCTGAACTCCTACTGGGTGGTAGTTCCAGGGATTGTGTCCTGCCCTGGGCTTTCTTGATGAACAAATGCTCCAGACACAGGTGCTGGTCTTAGAACTAATATCTTAAGATGTTTCTTGCTATTTCTGATCTCCCCCACAATTTCGGTGATTCATTTAATGGATTTTTTTTAATAGTTGATCTATGACTTTAATTTGCCCAAATCTAAGAGGGCTTCTCCAGACATCTAGTTCGGTATATTGCTAGAAATGGCTAGTTCTCAGTTATCTTTTAGTACATAAATAAAATATATTACTTTCTGGAAACTTGCTCTTACCTATAGGGTGAAGTACTTATCTCTGTCATAGGGGAGAGGGCCCTCGCTAGGTACTTCCCCTACCTGTTGCTACAGACTTGCGCAGACTAATTTTCACTTTGCCCTCATTCACCTTGTTCCCCTGACTACAGTATTTTAAAAAACCCAGCTTTGAAGCCACTCTATATGACATTCTCCATATTCACCACAGATAAAATGTCCTGCTTTCTCCCATGCATATCTCTGTCATGGCCCTTCTAAGTTCATTGCTCATCTCTATTTACCTTGAATCTTTAAGGCCAGCATTACAGCATTCTCATCTGTCGTGTGTAACTAGCATATTTCCTATGCCACCATAGCTCTTATTTACAATTTTTTCTCTTTTTTTTTAATGAGTGAATCTTCACTTGCATTGTACATATCATTTAATTCATAAAAGCTTCTCTAATAAAAACATGAAATTTTGCTTTTTATTAATGATAAATTATAGACTCAAAGAAGGTTGATAACTTAGCTAATGGCAGTCCATTCGTCAGCAGTAGAATGGAGATTTGGACAGAATTCTATCTCTCTCCAAAGTTTATGGCGTTTCAATTTTACTGGGCCTCTGCTAACATTCTCAAGACCCAGAGAAAAGTCCAAATTGAAGCCTGCATACATATGTCTGTTAAGCTATTGAATAAAATTAGTTCTAGCATCCTATCTGGGCAAATATAAACTCACAAATGACCTGAAAAGTCAGATCACACTTAGAAATTTCTAATTCCTCAGTTTTTTGTGCTAGACCATGGGCAATATAGGAAGACTGGCCCTCCAGTCTCTGACCATTACTGCTCTTGATTTTCTCCCTAATTTGGCTCCGTTCTGTATCTCACATCCAACAAAGAGCCACCCCTTTGGTCAACCCTTAAACCTAGGTGCACACTGGCAGCTTGGTCTACCTAGATCTGGGGAAGAGGATCATGAGCCATTTGGGGCACAGAGCTTTGGGGTCCCAAGTATCCAGAGATTAATCCAGAAAGGAAGAGCGTGCCTCTTATTAGGTATATCCACTTGGCCATAGGACTATTTCCTCCATGAGAAGGGCTATGGGTGGAGGAAGTTCAAATAAGACCTGCCGAAGCCCACAACACAGAGAAGGAACTCCTCTTGCCTGAGTCTATAACAACTACGCATTATTCTATTCAAGTTCAACGTAAGAGAAGTTAGGCCATTCATCAATCAATTAATAGAAATACACCGAGAGGCATCCAGGTTGTAATAAAAAGCCCCATACACCAAACTCCCGAGAAAAAATAAATAAATCTACCAAACTGCAGGTGCTGGGAACCTGCAATTTACAAGAATAATTTTTTAATGTGATGAATATAACAGTCATTCTTAACATTATTTTAAATGCTTCCTCCCTGCCCCCCCCAAATCTCTCTGTATTCTAGAGTTATTTTGGGCTGCGTATGGTGTAGAGTGTTATTTATTTTCCTATCCATGTCCTGTCAATATGAAATATATGAGAAAAAAAAAAGGTGAGGGTGATATTGAATTTGGTAATAATATAATTATATATGGTCGTAGGCTATTCAACAAATGTACATGTATTTGAAACCATTTTATTCCAGCCAGCTAAGATTTACGTGTTTTTTCAATGCATGACAGAATAAAGCCCTTACGTATCATTGCAGCCAAAACAATGGCATAAACCTGTGAGTATTTATGTCGTCCATTACAGGGGATGTTCTGTGCATGCCTGTCAACAGCCACTTCTCGATGCTTCCTGTACAGCTCTCCCTAAGTTAGACCCTGGGCTTCTCCTGGCTAAGACATGACCGTTAACAGAAAATGTTTGTGTTTTTTAAAGCCATGACCTTCGTTTTATCTTTATATTTTTCGGCATGGTTTTCATAAACTATCTCAGGCTTAGTAAAACCCTGGAATACAGAAGCATGGGGGAACCTGGAAATATGCCCCTCATATATTTTTGAAAACTTATAAAGAGCAAAGCTGGTTTGTTTTTCTTGGCTTATAAGTCAAAGATTAGGCAGTTTCATGGTTCATTTTGGCAGCTTGAACATCTGGCTTTAGGACATTTCAATATATCTACTGGAGTAAATTAGAGAAACTGGGATTACTATTTCATCTAGTTACCACAATTGTATGTCGCTGCCATTAAAGAAATGCATCACTGTGTCCTCGGGAACATATATCTGGACAGATGTGGGTGCGTGTCGCCTCCCAGGGGCTATCCACCTAATTGAACTGGAGTATTTCCGACTTTCATTTACACTTGCTCACATATGAAAAGACATATGTTCCCAAGAAAACCCAGGATCCGAGGGCTTTATTATTTTCATTTGGAAAGAACATAACATTATTTTTCCTCCACATTGTGGTTTCAAGTGAACAACAAAAACAATTTGAATGAACACATTACAGAAACTCTGCTTTAATACTGGCTTCAGAGGCCAAAGTCAATAACATATTATGATCTTCCCTGCTATTGAGAACTGTATTATCACCACTTCGGTATCCGTGGTGATGAATAATCCGACTTCCCGCTTATCTTATTGGTATTGCCTCAAATCTAATTTCAAACATGTCTTTACCTTATAGATGAGGAAACTGAAACCTACATTTATTCATCCATGCATCGAATACATATTTATTAAGTGCTTAATATTTGCCAAGTGCTGCTTCTAGGGCTAGAGCAGAGGGAATAAAACATCAATGGGTCCACAGGAGCTTTCATGCTGAGATGTGGCGGAGGCACCTGCTAACCACTGGACCACAATAAGTAGGATTTTCATGTAAGTGCATCTTTGAGTATTGAGTAACAATGATCTATATATTTTTCTAGTCATCTTAAACTTTCATTGTTGCTGGGATAGGCAGTGCTTAATATTCTAGCTTTCAAGAAGATTTTTAAAAATTGTAAACAAAGTAATCACAGGAATTGGAGGATTTTATTCTAGAAAAAGTTAAGAAGGTCATTTGCTATTACCCATCTACATTATGCTACGAGTGTGGAATGTATACGCCTAATTTTATTTTTTGGCTCCCTAAAACATTATTTTGCTTGTCCAAATTCTTGATATTGATGATTAAAGCAAATGATTACTCCTAACAGTTTTAAAACAGTCATTTCTCATAGATGACCAGTCTTCTTCCTTCTAACATTTCAGCTCATTTTTATCTTGCTCTTCCTAGAGTGACAATGTTGCTCAGTTTGTTGGTTTTCCCCATTAAACTCTAATTCTAGTAACACATACACAGATTAGGCCTTAAATGGGTGGATGAGAGATAACAGCCCCATCACTGGGAGAGTAAGAGCTTGAGATAAGCTGTTGACCCTTAGCAGAGAGTCTGTTTCTTTAAGTTCTGCATTTGAATTTGATCATGAACTTCTTGTCCTGATTTAGAAGCACGCCTGAGGAAACTTTTGGCTTTGTCTATTCTGATCATTTTAATCTTGACTATTCCGCTTAAATAAACTTAACACAAAGCAATTATTATTATTATATGGAAAAACATCTAAGGGGTCGGAGCACACTGGACTTTAAAAGCAACATTAAGATTTATTGAATTTTTATTACTAAGAGAAAAATTTATACACATACACACACATTAACCTAAGAATGCCCTGAATAATTATAATTACCTCATATGTAAGTATATGTCATATTACATTATAGGCTTTACTTTGCTCTCTGTTAGCAACTTTTGCCTCCTGCTCACTGGGGACTGTGATGACATTCTAAGCCAGGAGACCATGATGCTGGAATTTAATGGCACCACATGGCATTCTCTTCTCCCAAGGTCTGCTCCTCTTTCATGTGCTTGATGGTGCCTTTTCCTGTTTAATATGAGATGTTGCTTCCACAACAGGACAGTGATTAAAACCTACAGATTGATTTTGCATGTGCAGAAGCACCTTTTTACTCATAACTGTAGGTTTGCTGTAAAATGTGCCATATACATACTTCAAACGGCACATGTACATACCTTTCTGATTTTATCCCTTTGGGGAGTGACTGGGAGATGTTACTGCTCTCTGACTCTGTGTCTAGCTAGAATGATCTGCATCTGTTTTGTTGAAATTACACTTAGCAATCCACAGTGGATCTATTTTAGAGAGATTCTTTTCCTCCTTAGAACCCAAGAGTGGCAGATATTAAGAACCTCCTTTCAGCAGTAGCTATGTAGCATTTTTAAATGTATTTCTATGCAAATTTTGTACTGATGCTATAGGCATCTAAAGGAATTTCACATTTGAATTTTGTAAAAATATAATTGTTTCTACTCTAGTTTGTAAAGTAGCTTCATATCAATTGCTAATATATGCCTCACAATTGTCAGTAAGTCAGCAAATTTTATCAAGCACATTGGTCCATGCTTATACATTTCTCTGAATAACAAAGACTGTCTTTATATAAGGTCATTTTTCGCTGCCAAAAGAATAAGTTGACTTTTGCCAGGAATGTTTATTTCTTTTCTGTCTGGAAGCCATTGTGTGATTGAATAACCATGAGAACTTTGAAATCAGACAGACACGGCTGCCACTCAGCCTCATCCAAACTTAGCTGAGTGACCTTGTCTTTGTAACAGTCACTGAATCTCCCTGGTTTTTATCATCCTGAAAATTAGTTTACTATGACAGGACCTTTGATGTTGGGTAAAGATTAAATGAGAACCTATGTACATTGGCCAGCAGAATTCCGAATGCAAAGAAAGGGAGCAAAAGTAGTTCTTTTTGATGTACTTTTCTTTTTGCTCTAAATATGACAAAAACATAGGTATTTATGTTAACCTGGGAAATGTTTCTAGTTTAATGAAGAGATTTCATTGGAGATGGCAGGGTGATACCTGGCAGTCAATGTCAAGAATAATTGAATACATATTTATGCAGCACAACTGCCCATGCATGGGCCTCCCTCCTTTTCTTTCATGGTCAAGAAGTAAATCATTACTGAAGTCCAAATTGCACACAGTTAGCCATATGTATATTTTCTACATCAAGATCATCACTTGGGTCCTTATGAGAGAACAATAAATGCCGTGAACAGGAAAGGTAGGGAAAATTAGCAGGGAAGGGCTAACATAGCAAGCTGATTACCTTACCCTGCCGCCCCCACACATGCACCTACACACACCCTCTTCTTTGTCCTGGGTTAAGTTTTAACTCAATTTTAGGCCATTAAAACTTTCTCTAAATTAACTGATTATTAGGTAAATCTGGCATATGCATATTTAGGAATAAATACAACTGGTTCTTGATAAACATACATCGGCCTTGACATTCTCCTGAGCATCACAGGTGGGTTTAGCCTTTAGTTCTTTCCTCCAAGCCCACTTTATAGATGAGTCTAATATTTTTTTGTTCCCACAGCAGGAAAGTTTTCTCCATTCCACTTTAATCTTTCAGAGACTTTCAATAGTTATGATCTTGTCACCTCTTTACTGGCGACACCTTCCCGACCTGCCTGTTTCATATCCCAGGGTTCTCTGACAATTTTTTCTGCCATGCCTCTTCGTGGCCCATTTCTACCTCTCTATCGCTCATTCTTTCTTCCCCTCTGTCCTATACACAGTAGTATTAACCTAATTGAAGTCGGATGGAGTGATGTCAGGTGGAAGATCACTCACTTATGACTGATAAGATGTCATGAAGAATATTCAGGCCGATGGGCTGTGACCTTCCTTTGATTACCCAGGGCTGCTGCTATAATAACTCCACCAAGATATGTCAGAACACGCTGCAGATATAGCTGTCTCATCGCCTGCTCCATGTCCCTATCTTATATTGAGCAGAAATTCTCCATTTCAGTTAATTGCCCATCGAGGTCATGGAGGCATTTGATCAGAACCCCCACAGTCACTGTCACAGTACAGGGTTGCAGGTGATTTTTCTTCTTACCTTCACCTTACTAGCACTGAAGAAGGATAAACTTGAACTTAATGGACAGTGCCTAGATAAAGCACATACTCTGAAGTGGTTTCATATAGGAATATACCACTTTTGATATGGCTAATCAGATTTGACTAGCCATGGATTTCTAGATGAGGTAACTTTTATGTAGTGAAGGAAAAGAAAACCAAGCTTCAAATATGAAGACCAGGAACCCCATTTTGCATATGTCATTTGTTTGAGTTCATAGAACCCCCTGAACCTCAGCTTATTGATCTGAAAATGGTCTGGTCATGATATTTATTTACTGTTATTGAATGTCTATTATCGACCAGACCCAGTGCTGAGGTTGAGAATAAAGCAAAGAAAAAGAATATTCCATTTATTTTTTTGTGATGCTACTAATCAATATATTCTAATTATTTTTTTAAAATTCTTAATACTGGAACATATATAATGTAAGCCAAAAATACTTTCACTTGACTCATCCCCAACCCTAGTCCTTTCCTCAAAGGTAACCAAGGTTGAGTGTTTATTGCCCATTCAGTTAGACCTTTCTCTTCATACATTTCACAGATTATCCAGATACACACAGGCATCAAATATATAGACATGCAAACATGAAGTGTGCCTTCACATACATAATGCATATAGATATATATTATGCATACATATACACATATTTTTCAGCAACCGGACTTTAATACTAGATAAAATACTTTCCATTTTAGTAAAGATCATCTTTGTTCTGTTTTAGAGCTGTATCTATATAATCAATGGACTGTAACTTATTTAAATGTTTCTAATCAATCTGTTATCAATTGCTAATTGTTCTTTCAAAAATAATAACTGTTGGCTATTCTTGGGAAGAGGGAAGTTGGGTCAGTGGAAGTCTGAGAGATAGGCGGGGAACTGAGAGAAACCCTGCAAGCACTCCAAAGCACTCACACTGAAGACCGGACAATGGTCATCCACCACTTGGAAATGGGCAGAACACCTAATGGAGGCACACACACCAAGGGCTGCTGACCTCTGTGGACAGGAAGAGAGAATAAGAGAAATTCTACAAGCACTTAGAGTTTTGCAATGAGTGCCAGCCAGGCAACAGCTGTCTGTGGCTGAAGATTGCGCAGGAAACCTGAAAGAGCTACCCGGGAGGCACTGGTAAGTGGGGTAGGCTGATGTCTGAGAACAGGCCAGGCCAACAATTACAACGTATTCTGTTGATGAAAGTCTAAGCCCTTTTAAAGAGATGATTCACTCCCCCTCTTCAATGAATATGGAATCTATGGAGAATCTGCTACAAGCATCAATGCATTCCATGCAAAGTTCAGTTATAGACTAAATTGCAACAACTCCCCACATGAACTGCTTGAGAGAAGAGGTATAATCTTTAAGGGATGTAAATATTATTTACCATAGCTTCCACTTCTCTTTTATACATATAAGCTGGCTTTGGATCAAAGGTTAGGACATATGAGAAAAAGAAAATGCAACCCATAACCAAGAGAGGAAAGAGTCAATAGAACCAAATTCAGAAATGATCCAGATATTTCAATTACCAGCTGGATATTTTTAAAAGCTATTATAAATATACTAGAGGCCCGATGCATGAAATTCGTGCAAGAGTAGACCTTCCTTCCCCCAGCTGTTGGCACCGGCTTCCCTGTGGCACCTGGGATCTGGGCATGCTTCCCTCCGGCTGCCTGTAGGCACTCGGGACCCAGGCTTCACTCCAGCCACTGGCAGGAACCCAGACCCGGCTTCCCTCTGGCCCCGGCTTCATCCAGAAGGACATCCGGTCTAATTAGCATGTTACCCTTTTATTATTAGAGATAAAAGGATCTTCCATATAATCTAGTAAGGAGATTATATCCACACCAAAAAGATTACACATGAATGTTCATAGCAGCCCTACTTATAACAAGCCCCATGCTTGGAAACAAGATGAATACCCACTGACAGATAAATGGATATCCAAAGTGTCAAACATGCATGTAATAAAATATTACTCAGGATTGGTTAGCTGGCATATCAAAGATATGCATCTGGCTGGGTCCTTTATTAAGTCTAAGAATTGGCTAGCTCCAGGAAGGGCAGTTCTTCCCGAGCCAGAACTTTTGTTAAGACGTCAAAATATCATAATATACAAAAAGTAAAAACATTTACAGTACACTGTGTCTTTCATTATATATACACTAGAGGCCGGGTGCACGACATTCCTGTACTTGGGGGTGGGCGGGGAGGGGTGGTCCCTCAGCCTGGCCTGCACCCTTTAGCAGTCCAGGAGCCCTCAGGGGATGTCCAACTGACAGCTTCGGCCTGCTCCTCAGCCTAAGCTGCAGTGGGACATCCTTAGCGCTGCTGAGGACGCAGAAGATGCTCCTGCCACTGCCGCTGAGCTCTCCAGCCATCAGCCCATCTAGTGGCTGAGCAGCACTCCCCCTGTGGGAGCACACTGACCACCAGGGGGCAGCTCCTGAGTTGAGCGTCTGCCCCCTGGTGGTCAGTGCATGTCATAGTGACTGGTCGTTCCACCATTCAATCAATTTGCATATTACCCTTTCATTATATAGGATTATATTTTAAGTTTTCAAAATATATATGTAAATTTTTAGGTAGTACTTACAGTTGTTAAACTATCTCTAAAAACTGAATAATTCGCTTATGTTTTATGCCCCATTTGACTAAAGTGTGTGTATGTTCATGCTTGTGTGTGTATTTGTATCTGTCTATAAGATTGTGTGTGCTTCTGCCTTCTCTAGTCATATTGGCAAGCCCATGGGAAAGGAAAATGATATCATTATAAGCCTTTTTAAAAATCAGGATATATTTTGTTAAGACTTGGTTCCCAAAATTAAACTTTATTATTTTAGACACATAATTATTGAATTTATATAAGATTCTATAGTTAAGTCATCGCTAAAGTTTTCATGTCACATGCTTCTCTATTAATATGACTTGATACAGACTACTGGTTACTTATTATGGATCATGTCCAAATACTGATAAATTCTCTGGCATATTCATAGACACCAATGCATGAATAGAAACAGACAGGCCTAATCCTCTTTTATTAAACAAGCAATAAGAACAATAACTAAAATGTTCTTATCTGAGTGTTGTGATTTTTTAAAAATAAATATGTGTAACTCAGAGTAAAAAAAAATCCAAAATAAATGTGTTTTTTAATTATTTAAAAGGAATGTACTCTTTCAACCTGCTCAACGGGGAGTGGAACCCGTGAAGGCACAGGGAAACTGTGGACAAGCAGGAGGATCCACTCCAGAGGGAGCTCTTAACTACAGACACAGAAGCAACCACCATGGGGGCAGCACATGTTCCAACCGGCACTCCCCTCACCTAGGGATCTACACGCTGAGAAGCCAGACGCCTGGAACAGCCTGCTTGGAAAGTCTTTGTTCCAAAGAATGGTTTTTGTGCGTATTGTATTTATTATTGCCAAAGCCTAGAAGAAACAAGCAACAACCAACATCTCCAAGCCCATGACTTACCTGAGACCAAACTTGGCACAATACAATGGGAAATTATACAAACAGCATTACCATGCAAAGGCATGGCTTTCTGAGCAAAATCTGATGAACTGCATTAGATATTACAGCATTATAAGGAATCACTTCGCCTAGCCTAGAGGCAAGGCTAACTTCTACAGTTAAATACATTTTTTAAACAAATTAAAATTAGTTGGTTCCTCAGCCTCTTCCCATTAAGCTCACACCCTAATCTCCCCCCACCCCGCCCCCCCCCCCCCCCCCCCCCGGTTTTTCCACTCCGTGAGCAAGAACAGGACAATTGAACAGAAAGAAGAAACCTACCCCGCATGCCTATAGCAGAGCTTCCCCTTCCAGGGCACGGCTCCTTTACATGGGAAACAGCCTCAGACTCCCCTTTCCATAACAGTAATGAGAAAATTCAGAGAACAACAATCAAAGGGAGAAAAACCCTCATTTCCTAATAACTGACTATACCTTCCGCTTGCTGAACGCCCCATTCAATAGCACTACACTTTATGACCTAATAAATGCATTTCCCTTGATTCTGTCACAATCTTGGCAAAGGAGCAAGGGGTAAAGGCAGACTTTCGTCTAGTCTGACCACCGTTTTATCTTGAGGGCATCAGTGTACACATGAGTGGAAGACATGGCTGAAAACTACTGCACAGGCAACTAGGTTGAATTCCTTCAGGCACCATTATTGCCTGATAAGCTGTTAACTTTTCCTACAAATGAGCGGAATTCATTGTTGAGGATTAAATCTTCCAGTATGTAAGGAAGAAAACAGGAGAAGGGAGGGGGGACTGGTATTTTCAGGCCCTTTCTATATTCTAGTAACTAAAACAATTCACACTCATTTGATCATTTATTATTGACTTTCACTCTAGAAAATGTCTGGTGTGTTTCTTCCCTCACCCATTCACACTGCAGTGACTTCTTTTCAGAGAGGAAGGAAGAGGGAGAGAGAGAGAAACATCAATAATTAGAGAGCATCGTTGATCGGCTGCCTCCTGCCTTCCCCCTACTGGTGATTGAGCCTGGAACCTGGGCAGGTGCCCTTGACCAGAATCGAACCCCCCGGACCTTTCAGTCCGCAGACTGACACTCTATCCACTGAGCCAAACCAGCTAGGGCTACAGTGGCTTCTTTTGAATATGGCATAAAAGTCATGGAGATGAGTACTGGCTAGAGGACAAGTTTATTGAGGACATCACCATAACAGCACATTGACTTTAACCAAAGTATTAGGTCCTGGAAAAATTGTAAATAACAATAAGAAAGTCTACACTTTCTGAGACGATAACCCAGGAGTACACATTATCAAGAAATTAGAATTAGCACAATGTGTAATTGTTATAGGAAGAAATATTTACCATCAGGTAATGTCCTGGTGCAGACAACTGTCCATGGCAGAGAATAACATGTTCTCTCTCTTCAGCCGGAGCAGAGGTGGGTAGGGATAGTCTTTGCTTCAACAAGTACCAATGGTAGCCGTGGCACCCAACCTCCTGTGCTGCTGCTGCTGAGGGTCACCACTATTCTATTACATCCTCCAAACTTGTAATCTTTGACACCATACAACTTTGAATCACAGTTTCACACTGGCTGGATTTCTTATTTAAAAGAGGAGAGATGCAAAGTTTACATTTTAAATCATCCTTCTTTACCTCTTGTAGATTGTATAAGGTGCCTATATTACTCTCTAATTAAAAAATTAATGCTTTTCAGTTACTAAACTACCGTCTAATATAGGACACAAGTCAATACAATTAATTTACTGAGATGTTTCAGTCTAGTGATTTGCTTATATGGGCACAGGAGTAGCTGAGGTTTATGGACCTTCAAAAGCATAATGTTGCAGAGGAGCACATTACAAATTGGCAGTCAATAAGCCTTATGTAAGTATCATGTGCTTTCCTCAATGCGTATTTCATACATGCTGTTTTGCTTACAAAATTATGGAAAGTCGAAAACATGTGGAGCGCCGGTCCTCTGTTTGATGGTATAACGCTAAATACCAGGCCTTCTAGAATCAAGACATAAAGGTTTGACTTCATGAGGTGACATCTGTAGAATGTGCAATATTACAATTCTGACTGAAGAGTCGCCTATAATGCATACACTGTCTCCCGGCCAATAAAATCACACTTCACGTTACACTATCAAATGTACTTAGCATTAAGGCACACACGGTTGCTACCTTTTCACCTTACATTTGCAACCTTGGTGAATGCAACGCGATGTGCACAAACTACATGGCTAATTTATTCCCAATTTACCATGAGGCACAGCCTTCCCAGGCTGAATCTTTGCTTGAATATTCGACTGTGTGTAAAATGTGGATGTGAATGTCATTTAAATGGAGTGTAGATGTGGAGGAGGTAGGGTATATTCTTCAAAATGCTGCTGAAGTAATAAACAAACCAGGTCACAAAGGGAATATCTTTAAGTAACTCCTGAGCAAAGTGACAAGATTGCAACTCATAGAAATTGCATTGCAGTTTTCCATAAAACACATACACAAGCTCATACCCAGAAGCAGGTGCACCCTTACTTACATGTAGGAAATGTACATAACTAGGAAATTTCAATCCAAATGCATATGTTCGTAGGTTGCTAGAATATCTATAGGCGGGTGGCAGCAGCCAGACAGCAGAGTAGGAGGCCCTGAACTGCCCTCCCTCCCACAAACACACCACGTCAGCAACAATTCATGGACAAAATGCCCTTTGCAAGAAACTGAGACACCAACTGAAAGGCACCTGCACCCCAGGAGAAGGCAAAACCAGATTCACCGAAGCTGGCCAGGGGATTTGGGGCATTCTCTTGCCAGAGCCCCGGCCTCCAGCCCTGGACCATATGATCCAGGGGAGACCCCATTCCCTCTCAGCTTCACCTAGGGGAGGAAAGGAATTGGTTTTGGGGTCATGGCCCAGATTTTCTGAAGGGGGTTCTATCTTGCCAGTTTTGAAGCTCCGACAGGTCTAGTCTTTCAGAGGAAACTGGAGACAGCGACCGAGGCTGGTGAATGCCAGAGAGCCTCGCCTCTGCTCAGCACAGAGCAAGCACTTGAAAAATCCTGAAATCAATACCCGTAAGGTATGACTGCACACCCGTTAGGATGGCGGCTAACTGGTATGAAGGGGTGTGAGGGATTAGAACCCTTGCACACCACTGGTGTGAATGCAAAATGGAGCAGCTGCCATGGAAGTGCCATATGATGCATGGGTTTCACTTCTGGCATTTATCCGACAGATTTGAAATTTCAATGTCAAAGTGACATTAGCACTGCCACTGTCCACTGCAATACAATTCACAATAGCCAAGATGTAGAAACACCCTAAATGCCCATCAACTGATAATAGACAGAGAACATGCATACAATGGAATACTATGCAGCCTTTAAAAAGAAGGAAATTCTTAAATAAATAAACAAATAAATAAATAAATAGAAATTCTGCAATATGTGCTAACATAGATAAACCTTAAGGACATTAGGCTAAGTGAAAGGATCTATTCACAGAAAGACTATTACTGCATCATTCCACTTAGACGAAGTATCTAAAATAGTGAAATTCATAGAATCAAAGAGTGAAATGGTATTGGGTGGGAATACCAGGGTGGGATTTACTAGTCAAGGGCATAAAGTTTCAGGTAAGGAAGATTAATGAGCTTGAGAGATCTGTTATACATTGTGCCTATACTCAACAATAACATAATGTATGCTTAAAATTTCTTAAGTGCAGAGATCTCATATTAAGTATTCTTGCCTCAATAAAATAAAACAAAATTAATATCTACAGTTTTTAATTCACAGAATCTTTTAATACTTTTTAAAATTTCTTCTCATTTAGACATCCAATTTTAAGGTCATGTTTACTACGTGTTCTAATGAATATAGCCCCCCCTCCCCGCAACCCCCCACCTTTTTTGTTTGTTTGTTTCAGTAAAAGTCTAACACTAAGGAATCTGACTAATTGGTACCTGAAAACATATACTTTAGTTGCCTTAAGCTACTTAAAAAGTATAAAGACAGCCCTAGCCGGTTTGGCTCAGGGGATAGAGTATCAGCCTGGGAACTGAAGAGTCCCAGGTTTGATTCCAATCAAGGGCACAACTCAAGGGTTGCAGGTTCTCCGGTCCTGGTCAGGGTGTCTGCAGAAGGCAACCAATCAATGTGTCTCTCTCACGTCGATGTTTCTCTCTGTCTTTCCCTCTCCTTCTTCTCTCTCTAAAAAAATATAAAAATCAATGGAAAAATATCCTCAGATGAGGAAAAACAGCAACAACAACAAAGTAGAAAGTCAGTTTCATGCCACTGAACATCTATTTAGGGACATTGAAATATTCTTCACATGAGGAAGAGAGTGAATATGTCTAAATCTCTGTGTAGTTTCACGCCTGGTATGGTGTTGGCATATGGCCAGTTATTTCATAATTGATTTGCCTGGGCTACATTGGAGCAGTTATCAATAAAGTATATAGTAGCAAAACTCAGCCAAAATATCAGAAGCCTCACAACTGCTGCCTTCCTCTTCATATGCTTCTGCAGCTGTCAGCCTCATCTGAAATGGTGTCTATTTATCCATGCCTGGTACCTCTTTCAAATGCTTCACTGAAACTCACTCTTCTCTTTAGAAAAAAGGCATATTCTTCAATCTGTTTATGAAGCATTAGCTTTACTCTAGTTGGAAGTATGTCAATTTGCAAAATATCAATCCTGTAAGTAAGTGCACATCCTATATAATAAAAGAGAATATGTAAATTAGTTGTCCTTCCGCTATGCTCACCAGCCAATCAGGCGTGAGTATGCAAATTAACCCAACAAATATGGCGCCAGGAAGAGATCAGAGCAGGAGAGCCAGTGGCTTGGGGGGACGTGGCTCCCTCAGTTTCTTCTCCCAAGCCACTGGGTGGAGAGCAGAGAGGGAGAGCCGGAGGCTTGGGGGACTGTGGCTCCCTCGGTCGCTCCCAGTGACCGAGGGAGCCATGCCCCCTAAGCCGCTGGGCAGAGAGAAGAGTGGAAGAGCCGGTGGAGAGTGGAGCAGCTTGGGGAACTTGGCTCCCCAAGCCTCCAGATGGAGATCAGAGAGGGAGAGCTGGTGGCTTGGAGGACTTGGCAGAGTGGGAGGCCATGGGACAGAGACAGAGCAGGAAGGGAAAACCAGGAGTGCAGCACCAGGAATTCTGGGAATAATAGTTCTGGTGGCAGCCCCAGGACCAGAAGTGGAAGCCCAGAGCACGGGGAGCACCAGGAATGCTGGGGATTGTACTTCTGGTGGCAGACAGATCTCTTAGACACTAGAGCAAAGTGAGCCTGGAGCAAGTTAATGTTGTGGGTGGGGAATGGAGGGAAAGCAAAGGTGAGAGACATAAGTAAAATCAGAGTGTCTAGGAAAAATTAAAGGGAAGATATCCTAAAACTTCCAGGAAATCTCCACCAATGAAGTAAATAAAAAAAAAATGCCTCTGGTATTCTGTGAGCAACAAATCAAACTGACCTGGGGTCTCAGACAATTTGCTCATATGATTGCAAAGACAGACAGAAACTCCTGGATTGGAGAGGGCTCCCCTGAGGGCTCCCAGATTGGAAAGGGTGCAGGTCGGGCTGAGGGACTCCCACACCCCCCAGTGCACGAATGTCATGCACCGGGCCTCTAGTTCTTTTATAATGATCTTAAGTCACTTTTTTCAAGTTGCTTCCCCAACTCTAATATAGAATGTTTAGGAGAAAATTAAGGCTCTTTTCAATTCTTTTGTGTGAATTGTCTTATCAAACATAGCAATATACAAAGAGTTGAGACTCAATGCATTATATTGAGAAATCAAGAAAAAAATGGATGAAGAAAATTTCTTGCCAAGCACTGGATTGTAAAAGAAATAATGGTTAACAATTTTGAGTATTTATTACATGTGAAATATTGCTCCAAATATTTGCTATAAATGAATTATTCAATCTTTACAACAATCTTTTGAGTTAATTTATTATCCCCACTTTAGAGATATGATATGAGGCACCAAGTGTTTAAATAACTTGCTCTCAGGACAACAACTAGTAAGAGATGGAGCTGGGATTTGAACCCAGATAGACTGATATCATGGACACTGGTTTCCTGGTTTCTCATGTTCAGAATCCTGGAGCCATGACAACAGGCCTTTCATATGATGTGATGGTGCTTAGGAACCAGCACCATGTCAGTTAAAGAATTTAATACCCGACTCATATTCACCTCTATAAAATCAGGGAGATGTACTGCATAATTTTTTTAAGGTCCTTGCTCTTCCAAATATTCTTTTGTGTAATAAAAATTATAATGTACTAAAAGTGAAAACAAAAACTATTGCCATTTACTCATTTCTATTGTAGTCAGACACGTGCTAGCTGTTTTTTTCACATCTATTCAGGTTTAACCTTCAAATGAAACATTTCTTTAAATGTGATTATTGCCCCCTCTTTTTAGAGGAGGAAACTGAGGCTCAAAACACAAGTTACTTTCCGAAGGCCAGAGGACTTTCTGAGCTGAAATTAAAAACAAAACAAACCCAACAACATATGTATTTATCTAATAAACCATTATATAAAATCATATATCATACTTTTATTATCTCCATAAACAGTATCAGAGCTCCTATATGAGTAAATCAGTTATTAAATTTTTTCTTCCTGGAAATAAACATATTTTTATTCTAACTGAATATATACTATGAAATTGTAAGTTCAATTAAAGTTAATCCATTCTGAAGACCCCAAATTTTGCATTTTCTCCTCTTACTCCTATCTCTCTCCCTCTCTCTCTCCCCCTCTCTTTCTCTCTCCTGTTAATCCTCACCAGAGGATATTTTCCCATTGATTTTTAGAGATAATGGAAAGGAGGGGGAGAGACAGAAAGAAAGAGGTGTTGATGTGAGAGAGACATATCTATTTGTTGCTTCTTACAAGTGCCCCGAACAGGACCAGGTATCTAGCCTATAACTGAGGTATGTGTCCTTGACTAGAATGGAACCCAATACCCTTGGGATCCCTGGACCAACATTCTAACCACTGAGCAAAATTGGCTAAGGCACTCCTATTTCTTTTTAAGATTGTTCTAAGTTGAAAACAAAAGTACTCCTAACTTAATCAGGTTTCCTCTTTCCCCTCATATATCTTAGTTCATAAGAGCGTAAATAAATCCAGAAAATGCACATATTGTGTAAAAATATAGGCTATGATTTTTATATATACTAGTAGCCCAATGCACAAAGATGCATGCAAGAATTGGCCTTCCTAACCCTGGCTGTTGGCACCGCCTTTGCTCTGGCCAGATCCGCCTTTTTGCCTTTGCTCCAGGCCGGAGCCGACTTTCTGCCTTCATTCCAGCACGGAGCCACCTTTCCGCCTCCCCATGCTGCCCAGAGGCCCAGAGCAGCTGGGGCTGTGTGGAATGCCTGCGTTATCGCCATGGCGCCTGTGCATGCACATTAACCTGCCACCTTTGTTGAGTTAATTTGCATACTCACTTCTGATTGGCTGTTGTGCATCACAAAGGTACGGTCAATTTGCACGTTTCTCTTTTATTTGTGTAGACCAGAGGCCCAGAGCAGAAAATTTGTGCACAGGGGGTGGGGGGGTCTCTCAGCCCGAACTGCACCCTCTCCAATCCAATCCGGAGCCCTCAGGGGATGTCCTACTGATGGCTGAGGCCTGCTCCCCGTGGGTCTCTGCAGTCCGCGGGCCCTGCTTATCTGCTCCTGGGTAGCCACCAGCGACGCCCAAGCGGGCCCTGCTCTCAGTGGCCACCCCTAGGGACTGGAGGACTCCAGTGGGGCTGAGAGGACTGGGCATGCCATCTGTGGCTATGGGCGCCACCATCTTTGTATTGGAGTGATGGTTAATTTGCATATTACTCTTTTATTAGATAGGACTAGAGACCCAGTGCATGAAATTAATGCACGGGATGGGTGTCCCTCAGCCAGGCTTGCACCCTCTCCAATCTGGGACCCCTCAGGGGATGTCCAACCGCCTCTTGCAATCCAGTACTGCTGGCTCCTAACCGCTTGCCTGCCTGCCTGATCACCTCCTAACCACTCCCCTGCCAGCCTAATTTCCCCTACCTTGCCCCCCTGCCAGCCTGATCACCCCTACCTTGCCCCCCTGCAGGCCTGATCGCCCCCAACTGCCCTCCCCTGCTGGCCTGATTGCCCCCTAACTGCTTGCTCCCCTGAACCGGCCTATCTCTCCTGATCATGCCCCTAACTGCTTGCTCCCCAAGCTGGCCTTATTGTGCCCCTGCTTGCTCCCCTGTGCTGGCCTGATCGTGCCCCTAACTGCCTGCTCCCCCACGCTGGCCTGGTCACCCCCTAACTGCTTGCTCCCCTGCTGTCCTGATGGCCCCTAACTGCCTCTGCCTCAGCCCCCACCACCGTGGCTTTGTACAGGAGTAAGTGGGATGTCCGGAAGATGTCTGGTCAACTGGTCTAATTAGTATGTATGTATTTATGTATGTGTGTGTGTGTGTGTGTGTGTGTGTATATATATATATATATATATATATATATATATATATATAAATTCCTTGAGAGAAGAAACACAAAAGCAAATAATTTGAGGTATGATAGGGATATTTCATTGTTAGAGTTCATTAGTAGAGGAGGCAATTGCCAAGAAGATATGGAATCAAGTTTTAAACTTAGGTCCTTCTGGCCTCAATTATTGACCTCAAGTTGGCACCTGATTTCTAGCTCTTGTCTTCTCCTAGTTTGGGAATTTCCACAGATACTTTTATATCCTTACCCCGGAGACATAATCACAGATGTCATTTCTCTCTGGCGCTATTGTGTAGGTGCCATTTGCTACAGAGCAAAAGATATCCAATGAATCTTTGATTGACTAATTGGAGTTTTGTAATTGGTTTAGAAATAGTAGCATAGGAATCACTTCTTTGGAAAAGAGGAACCCAATCTCTCTTGCTGACTTCTTCAGTAGTGCTTTACCCTAGTCAGTGCAAAATGTTTTCATATGCTTTATGAAAGCTTCTCAGACCTAGTAGTGACGCTAAGTGAATTTATGGCTCTTTATCCTCTCCTGGCCCTCTCCCCAGCTGTGTCGGCTAGGCATACTGCTTCCCCAGTACAATGGCCAAGTACAATCTTTTATGGGTTACACTTCATTAAACTCAAAAAGCCTGGCTAAATCATGCTTTTATAGTTAAAAATAGTAGAGTTCAACCCCTTCTTTTAGCATACTTATGTACAGATAGAGTTGGATTATTTGTTATAAAAAGAGCATTTGAGTGTGGAAACCACTTAGGAGTCAGAAGCCTGGGAAATAGAGAACCACAAGGGTCAATATTAAAGCCAATTTTACCCCTCTTTATATGTTAATGACCTAGAAGAAGGAACATGCCACAGAGCAGCAAGAATTGCTGAGGGGGCAAAACAGAGGTGAGAGTGTCAAGGATAGAGAACAAATAACAATATATTGAGAATAATGCAATATGGAATGAGCTTGACACAAAGTCCCTGCTTTAGCAGTTTAAGGTGAAGTAATGAGGCCAGAGATCAAAACAAGGGAAGTTAATAAAAAGCTTAATAGCAGCATGCTAGATCACAACAGTGGGTGGGAAAATGGAAAAGGCTGACCTAGGAGAGCTGTGGTGAATATACATTAAACCTTAGGATTCAGGACCCAAGTAAAACGAACAGGCATTTGAAGTCGTATCCAGGGAGGGCTCTGGATGTAAAGCTGTAAGTGACATGGCTAATTCATCCAAGTGTAAATGCAGAGCTTCAAAGTTAGGCTGAGTGGGGTGAGGGAAGCCAGCTGCTTCAGGGTGAAATGAATTGAAAATGCACTAATCACAGTAACTTCTGGGTTTGGCCTTTCTTGAATCTATAGAAAAGAAGACAAATCACCTGTCACATAGGATGGAGGATTGAGGTCTTGTTTGTATTTTTCCATAATCACTGAAGCTTGCAAAACAACAGTTAAAGGAGATGACTTTCTTACATTCTGATCAGAGGGACAACTGGTTGACCACTGTGCTTCTCAGTCTCTAACCTGGATATAAAGCCCCTGATAAGCTGATAAAACTGCAAATTCTGATCCAGTAGATGGTGTGATCATCCATCCCTCTCTTCTCCTGAATTAATGCCATGAACAACAGGTATTTATGATGCAAGATGGAGGAGGATACCCACACCTTATTCTATTTTGTGTCATCAGAAACAAGCTCGTATGAAACCAAGCATAGTTTGGATTGTCCCGATATATCTTCATATAACCTCTGTTATCTTTAGAATAAATTCTGACCAGCATAGAAGACATTTTTTGATAAAATAAGAGCTTAACCAAGTTGCTCAAAGGAAAAGAAAGGGGACATCTCCATTACATTTTTTTTAAAATTCAAACTAATTTAGTTAATATTTATCAAATACCTATTAGTTACAAACCACCCTAAATAATAGATAATAGCAATAGCTAAAAAGAGCTTGTGTTTATTAAAGATTTTCTGTGTCATAGGTACTCATATAAGCATTTCTATTATTTTAATCTATCAATACTTAGAATGATTGAAGGTTCACAGCATATTCACACCAGACAACACAATACAGAGGAAACATTTCAGAGTCAGACCAAATGGGTTTGTAGCTCAGTTCTGCCACTTATGAAGTGTGTGAGATTTTACAGTAATGATTTTCCCAATGAATCATGCCTCTTTGTAACCTTGCATTTGCATAGTTACCTCCCACAATAACTCTAGGCTTGACCAAGTGACTTGCTTTGACCAATTGGACATTAGCAAACTTGACACAAGGAGACTCTTGAAAGTGTTTGTGCACTGGGGCTTACTTCCTCTCTTTTTTTAAAAAAAAATATATTTTATTGATTTTTTTACAGAGAGGAAGGGAGAGGGATAGAGAACCAGAAACATCGATGAGAGAGAAACATCGACCGGCCGCCTCCTGCACACACCCCACTGGGGATGTGCCTGCAACCAAGGCACATGCCCCTAACTGGAATAGAACCTGGGACCCTTCAGTCCGCAGGCCGACGCTCTATCTACTGAGCCAAACCAGTCAGGGCTTACTTCCTCTATTGATGCTTTAATAACTCAGCAGTCACATGACAAAACTAGCCTAGCTTATGGGAAATGCCCAGTTCAGCCTACCATCATCTCCAACTGCTAGACATCTGAGTAGCATCATCTCACACCACCCACCCATCTCACACCCCAGTGAGTTACCAGAAGACTACAGCTATATAACTGACCAAGGAGAGGCCAGGTAAAAAGCCAAGACCAAGGACATGACCCACATAATCATGAGGGGAAAATGGTGGTTGTTTCAAGCCCCTAACTTTTGTGAAGGTATGTTATGCAACAATACACTAGATCAAAGTACTTTTACTTTGTTAGTCTTAGCCTCCCCATCTTTACAACACACATGATAATATTTTTATCAAAGAGTTGTTGCAAGATTAAATGCAATAAGACATATAAATGTGTCCATCACAGTGCCTGGCACAGGTAAGCAATTGCTAAAATTGATTTCCCCCTTTCTATATTTCTCCATGGCCACCTTCAGAAAAGCTTCTTTTTGGAGATATACACACACACACACACACACACACACACATATACATATATATATATATATATATATATATATATATTAAATGAACAGAAAATTAAGTCTTGTGAAAATGTTAATAAAATATTCTTTGTTGGCTGGTGTGGGAACAAGCATGTCAAACTTGCAGCAGGCTTGAGCTACAGCATAGGAAAATAGCTTGAATTACCCTGGTTAATGAGGGCATCACTTGCTCCAAGATTTACAGTTTTACAGAGCATATCATTTCTAGCATTCTTAATAAATGAACTAAAGCAAGTTTGTTTAAGGAGTTGCAGCCCAGGTATTCCCATAAGAAAGAGAGAGAGAGAGAGAGAGAGAGAGAGAGAGAGAGAGAGAGGAGTTAATTAGAAAACCATTATCATCAACAGCCTATATGGTGCATAAATATATGCATTAACTCCCAAGACCTTTCTTTCTTTCGTGGTTACCGACAGTATAGCAGAAACTTGTGGCCAAAGTGTGCTTCCCAACTCATTATCCTCTCTCTCTTTTGAGCAGTATTCAGTGGTAGATACATTTTCAACAGGACACTCAGCATCTTCTTGCGAATGTCATGTAAACTCATGCTCATTTCAGAAATTTGACTGCAAACACTAAAAGGCCTTTGTGTCTGCTTGTTCAGCAAGTATTTGATAAGTACTCACTGTGTGTCAGACATCCTGCTATCTGGCTTGATATTTAAATGTGAATAAAACATGAGTTTTACTCTTGATGACCTCGTTGCAGCGAGGATGGCATTCATAACAATCAATAATTACCAGGACATGCTGTAATGACAAGGTTGAAATAGGCACATAATGAAATAAGAATATAAAGGATGAGCAGGTGAGAGTAGAGAGGTTCTTTAGGGAAAATCAAAACAGAACCTTGCGATATGAAGACTAGCTAGGCAACCTTCCCAAAGAAAGGCAAAGTTGTCAATACAGGAAGGTACCGCATGAGCCCAGAAGTAGCACGGTGTGCATGGGAAAGCAGGAGAAGGTGAGTGTGACTAAAATATAAAATGCAAAGTGGCAGTTATAGAAATGAAGCTGAAATAAAAGAGAAAAAACAGATATGGAGGGCTTGCTATGATGCATAAACTTCCACGGGCAATGTAAGCAGCAGTGTGCCATGGTGGACATGACACAGAAGTGATCTAGGTGGTTGGGGAGAATGGAAATGAGATGGGAGAGATTATGAGTTTATTGTCTCCCTTTATCGTTCTTTAAGTTAGTGACTTGTTATATTTGATTTTATATGCATAAAAGGTTATTGTTTTAATATATTTTTATTGATTTCAGAGAGGAAGGGAGAGAGAGAGAGATGGAAACATCAATGATGAGAGAGAATCATTGATCGGCTGCCTCCTGCACGCCCCCAGCTGGGGATCGAGCGCGCAACCCAGGCATGTGTCCTTGACTGGAATCATCGAGCCTGGGACTCTTCAGTCCCCAGGCTGACACTCTATCCACTGAGCCAAATCGGCTAGGGCCATAAAATTGTTTTAGTCCTAAGCCATTTGAGTCATGAAACATTTTACTGTGTAATTCATTACCCATATTTTGAGTATGTCCTACACTGTTACCCTCAATAATGATGGGGGAGTCCTCCCCAGACTCCAAAAGGAGCAGATACTAGTATTATCTTTGTTTTATGTATATTTGTATTTTCTCTCTTTTATGTCTATTTTTCTTTGAACTTTAGGAACTGTGCTTTTTTTTGTTTGCTTCTGTGTATATTTTTGAAAATATGCACTGAGCAACAATCAAACTATTACACTAGCTTTTCCTATAATAAATCCACTGCATTTTATTCTTTGAAAACCTATACTGTATATATAATTTCAGACAAGCTAGTTTCTCTCCGTCTGTGGTTCTTGGCTATGTGACTGAAGGGAAGTTGCAAAGCAGTGCAATTTAGGACAATCTGCTTTTATTCATTACTGCATAATAGATGACAGTTGGAGGTTTAATACTGTCAACTCTATGTTTGCATCCTAATCATGCTAGACATTTGGTCGTCAAAAATTGAAACCAAGCCCATCACCAGGACTTTCCCTTTTGGATTACATAAGAATGTAGACATCTCTGGTAATAAATTTACTCTGACAGCTGCTAAAAAATTTACCAAGCTTGACAACACACTCTGGAACCAAGAGAGAAAATAGAGACCTTGGTTGATCATTTACCCAAAGCATTTATAGTTGGGGGAAGAAAAAAAAAGGACATTTGGGTGCCGGTAGACAAGGCATTAAGACACCATTTTGTCTATCACTCCGTGGTGTGTCTTATAACGTTTGTTTTAGTGGCATACCATTTTTTAAAAGACATTTTCATTGATCTCTACAGAGAGAGGAAGGGAGAGGGAGCAAGAGAGAAACACCAATGCACATCGATCATTGGGCTGTCTCCTGCTTACCCCCTACTAGGGATTGAGCCCACAACCCAGACATGTGCCCTGACCAGGAGTGGAACTGGCAACCCCCTGCCCCAGTTGAACTGGCAATGCCCTGTCAACTGAGCCACACCGGCCAGGGCGGCATATCATTTATTATGAGAAGAATAAATGACTTGGAAAACCACGGACTGAATTTGGAATGCAAAGTCTCCTGCTAGCGCTCTTTACGGAAAAATAACACAATAAACGTTTCCTCCTGGAGACAGACAAAGCTGATGCAACCCCTTTGGCAAGAGTGTTTATACTCAATGTGGCCAGGGTAATGCCACAGGCACCAGTGAAATTCTAAGCATCACCCCGGTGTTCCAAACAGATTAGCTTTCACCGTTACCTAGACAGATGTGAATCTGGCCCACCTGTTGTCTTAATGCTTCCCTGTTGCTGATGATGCTCCCAAGGTATCAAGCAATGGAACTAAATGGCCGGCCTGGTGGCTGCCTGGAGCTGCTTTAAGTGCTGGGCCTGCTGGGTATCAAATGTTTGTTTGGTGGCTCTCAAGGTAGAGTGGGCCATTGATTTGTTTAAACGCTGCAGTGCATTAGTGCCTCTCGTCTCCTCCCTAGACTTCAGCCTCACTCATCTCATTCAGAAGAGGATAACACACTTTATTACAGAGAGAGCATGTGCTCTTCAGCGACTCAAAATAGGATTGACTGAACTGTATTGATTTTTCCAAACTATGTCCCAGAAGCACTTTTGACTGACACTGTGAGAAGGAGATGCGGAAAAAGGATTGGGTGAGGAAACAGAGTATTCATAAGGGCACTTTGGCCAATTGTTTTATTCTTTCAGGAATGACTTCCCCAAATTAGCAGCCTCAGGAAGTTGCCACTTTCCCCCTGTATCTTTCTTCCTTCTTTCCCTCCCTCCCTCCTTTATTGCTATATCCTTATGTCCTCCCTTCCTTTTTAAACATCTCCTCTTTCCATCCCTCCCTCTATCCTTAGATCCCCATTTTTTCTTCCTCCTTCTCCTCCTCCTCCTCCGTTTTTTCCGCAATAATATCTCTTCAGCTAGTTTGGTACCCAGTCCCTCAAAACATGTAGCTTAGACATGACAAAGGACTCCGGAACAGCAAATGTAGACTAGCTTAAGAGAATACCAAGGAACTTAGAGGATGGATAGTAACAATGAATGCAGGTTGTCATTTAATACCAGTGTGCTAGACATTTCATCTGGGAAAACTACTTTCTGACTAAAATAGGAATTTATCTGTATCATCCCTTTAAAGCAGTGGTTCTCAACCTGTATCATCCCTTTAAAGCAGTGGTTCTCAACCTTCCTAATGCCGCGACCCTTTAATACAGTTCCTTATGTTGTGGTGACCCCCAACCATAAAATTATTTTCATTGCTACTTCATAACTGTAACTTTGCTACTGTTATGAATCATAATGTAACTATCTGATATGCAGGATGTATTTTCATTGCTACAAATTGAACATAATTAAAGCATAGTGATTAATCACAAAAACAATATATAATTATATATGTGTTTTATGATGGTCTTAAGCGACCCCTGTGAAAGGGTTGTTCGACCGCCAAAGGGGTCACGACCCACAGGTTGAGAACCGCTGCTTTAAAGTAAGCCTCTTCGGGAGGAAAAAAATACTTTCTACCTTCATGTACACCTCATCTATGTGATCAAACAAAACTGTATTAACTATATATCATGTACATAGCATTGTGCTAAAGGATTAGAAGATTTAATATAGAGGAGCCAAGACATTGTCTAAATAATTTGATTTTAAAGGAATAATAAATTTATTGACAATTTTTATTAAAATTTAAACTCAGTGAGGATGAGGATTATGTCTGTGTTATTCATCAATGTACCTAGAAAAAATACCTATTGCTTTCTATTTGCTCAGTTAATAATTTTTTAATAATGAAAATGTGTTTTATATGACAGCACAGCATTCAGGGGGTCATAAGTAGTAGCAAAAGAGTTAATTCATTTAATCTTTATTGGCTGTATAACCATTACACTGGTGCTGGAAATCAATTTAACATGGTAAACCCTGATGGAGAGGATCTTGCAGTGCAGGAAAAAAGGATGAGAGCTGAAGGTGCAGACTGAGGTTTATTGGTATAGGAATTGCCATTAAAACTTGAGAGTAGGTCTGGGCCAGTGTGGCTCAGTGGTTGAGCATTAACCTATGAACCAGGAAGTCATGGTTCTATTCCTGGTTAGGGCACATGCTCAGATTGTAGGCTTGATCCCCACTGTGGGATATACAGGAGGCAGCCCATCAGTGATTCTCTCTCATCACTGATGTTTCTATCTCTCTCTCCTTCTCCTTTCCCCTCTGAAATCAATAAAAATATATATATTTTAAGAAACAACAACTTGAGAGTAAGAAGTTTTGCCAAAAGAAGTTCCAGTTAGCTTTAGGGGAATTTTTGTTTAATAAATATTTTAGTACCTTATTCTCCACCAAAATTCTATAGGTCAGAAAAAATTGACGTGCAACTAAGAAAACATTTAAATAGAAATAGCCATCAAATGCACTGGAATTTCATAACCTGATGCATAGGTCTTTGGTGTGAGCAGCTTTCCCCTTTTGCAGGGTCCTGGCTCAATACTCATCCCTCATCAGTCTGTATCATCTGCTTCTATAGATCTGACAATATTAACTATCACTAGTAATGTCTAGGGGTTTCTCTCAAAAGTGTGGCCAGCCTTGCAGGAGGCCCAAAATACCAACACGAAGACATTGAAAGAAAAGCATGTTGCATCTCCTTCTACTGAGGAAGCCATATATCATGGCTAATACAAGAGCATTAGCCAGGGGAATCTAGGTCAACATGGAAGAAATCATACTGAGGAGCAAGAATAAGGGGAAAAGCCAGAAATGAAAGAAGAGAATGAACTAGAAGGGTTCTAATCATGGTGGAATCATGATTACAGAAGAGCTGTTCAGGTCAAATATTTCAATGATGAAGTCACCTGGGATTCAACATGAATATAGTACCTCGTTTGTTGAGTAAGATACTGCACAATGGAGCTCTATATTACCCAAAAGATCATACATCCATATGCTTATGAATAAACATCATGGGTTCTGACACGTATGGGTCTATATTCATGCATCTGATAATTACTAATCAAATGCATACTATCTGTAAGACATTGTTCTGTGAACTGTGGGAAATTCATCATGAACCTAACAGAAACCTTGTCTCCAAAGTTGAAATTAGCAAAGCTAACAAAAGAGACACACTTCAAGTAGTTGGATACATCCAGAAGAAACTTTTTTTCACACTCTGGGAAGATTTTTACCTAAAATAAGCTCATCCCTAAAGAATAGCAGAGCCTCTGTTCTATTATTACTAGGGAAAAATCCAGTTAGTATGAATGAGGGCTCCAAGTTCACATCTATGCACAAGAGAGAGGCAAGAAAAGAATGGCTTGGAGGTCAGAAAACAGTGGGGTAGAAATTAATAATGCCATGACAAAAAAAAAAATCCAAGAAAGGCATATAGAAAGAAATTAATCTGCAGGCTTTCAGTTGATTCACAAGAGACTCATGATTAGAGTTAAACAAAGGGAGGTGTGTGTGTGTGTGTGTGTGTGTGTGAAGGAGCATCGTGTGGGCTCTGACATGTCTATTCCTGGGCATAGCCTGGAGTGAGAAGCTATCAAAAACATGGCTCCACCTTGGATGGCATCCGCACGGCTGCTGGTCCTCTTGCTGCTAATACCCATCAGCTCCCACTGGGCTTGCTCTGCTGTGACCACAAAGCTCAACTGCTGGTAGGGGGCAGATTGCTTTCAACGGAGGTGACCAGATGTGGTTTCTTTGCTGCTGTGGCAGCAACTCGGGCAGCGGCTGCATGGAAAGAGGCTCTCCCCTAAAGCCTTGAAGGCTTAGGCAAGTGATTAATGTGACAGTTTAAGCCAAAGAAATTCTAAGCACTCTGCTGTAGAGAAGATTAAGTCACTAGGAGATCCAAATAATGAGAGCCCCGAGGAGCCATTCAGAAAATCAGAGAAAATTGAAAGGATGACTTAAAAATAACATCTTTTTTAAAGGGGGGAAAAAACACAGAGAGGTTTCATAAATGTATATGACCTCTTGCTGGATTGTAAACATTCGAGGTGATGAGTAAATAGAAGAAGGAATGGCGCAGAGGAGAGAAAAAAAATTAGATGGCGCTCACAACTCCGCAGTGTTTGCCAGCACAAATTACAGTGCAGATCAGCCTGGCCACCTCGCTGAATTTCTTTGGGGATTCCCCAGGGTGTGAAAGAGGGGGAAGAAAGAACACCTGAACTGCAAGAGAAAAAAATTGAAAAATAAAACCTCTGTAAGTTTGCTTTTCTGGTCCCTGAATTATAATAAGCAAACATTGCAAAAGAGGATTTGAGAGAGGAATATATTCTAGCGATGCAGATGAAAAATAGATGACACGGTGCCTGAATATCTAAAGCTGATGGTTTCCAAGATGCACATCTAATCTCTAATTCAGCAGTCCCAGGTCTCTGAGAGTAGAAACAGTCTCCAAAACACTGGGCTGTGCCTTGCTCTGTTTAGGCTGAGAAAGAGGACAGAGAGAGTTGCCTCTGAATTTGAACTCTCTCCTCTCCTGGTACAGCCTAGACCAGTGATGGCAAACCTATGACACGTGTGTCAGAGGTGACACGCGAACTCATTTTTTTTGGTTGATTTTTGTTAAATGGCATTTAAATATATAAAATAAATATCAAAAATATAAGTCTTTGTTTCACTATGGTTGCAAATACCAAAAAATTTCTATATGTGACACGGCACCAGAGTTAAGTTAGGGTTTTTCAAAATGCTGACACGCTGACCTCAAAAGGTTCACCATCACTGGCCTAGACCTTATTTTGTTTTAATTTTATTTTTTACTGATTTCTTTGGCAATCGCACCAGAATTACAAACAACAATATGGAGAATGGGTTTGCATTTCTCTGTTCTCTTCCTTTATTTCAAGGTCACCATGATTTTCATGTAACTTAATCAAATATCTTAAAAGTCTTCCCCCTCTCTACACCTACACAATGGAATACCACTCTGCTCTAAAAAAGAAAGAACTCTTACCATTCGCAACAGCATGGATGGACATGGAGAGCATTATGCTAAGCAAAATACGTCAGTGAGAGAAAGATAAATATCACATGATCTCACTCATTTGTGGAATATAATGAACAACATAAACTGATGAAGAAAAATCGATCCAAAGACAGAGAAGCATCGAACAGATCATCAAACTTCAGAGGGAAGGCAGAGATCAACCAAAGGACTTGTGTGCATGTATATAAGCATAACCAGTGGACACAGGCACTAGGGAGGTGAGGGCATGTGCTGGGGGTGGGGGTGGCCTGTGAGAGGTCAATGGGGGGAAAAGGAGACATATGTAGTACTATATGTAATACTTTAAACAATAAAGAATTTTTTAAAATAAATTTTAAAAAATCTTTCCTTCCTCTCTCTCTCTCTCTCTCTCTCTCTCTCTCTCTCTCTCTCTCTCTTCCCTCCCCCACCCCCAGTTTCCTTCTGTCCCTGTCTAGGGACTTGGCTCAAGCAGAACTTAGATGACACTCAACTGAAAGCTGGCCTTTGCATGTAAAGATTAGGGTCTGTCCATGACCAGCCAATGTTAGTCTAATCCCTTCAAGGTCATCACCCCAACCAACAATGAATCAGCATCTGTCATTTCTAGGTGTTTTATAAAGTATGTGGGAATCCAAAGATGACTACAACAGAGTCAGCCCCTCAGGCTGATATAGTGTGAAGAGCACTGGACTGAAGTCACAAGGGTTGGCCTGATCCTGCCACCATAGGTTGGCAGCCTCCCCTCCACTTCCCCTTCTTAGGCAGGACCCTGCCAGCAGTCCAGCATGACATGATGGGCCTCCCTGGACAGGCTTCTCCTCTGTGGCACCCACCCACACGCTGATCACAGGTTCTCTGCTCCGAGATGAGGTTGGGCTAATGTAAATTTAGAGTGGTAGGCTTTAGGGCACTAGATTTAGGGCATGAATCCATGCTATCATACGGCAGAGCTGAGGGGATGTGGCAGGTGAAAGATACAGGAAGGGAAGGTGTTACAGACAAAGCCGGTGTATAGAGGGGTGAATAGAGCAAGTAAGCAGAGAGAAGCAACTGGGAGACAACTACTGAGAGAAAGGCAGAGGGTAAGAGGAGGAGCAGGAGACAGAAAAGAAGGGGAGAGAAGCTACTAATGACTATCTTATTAGGAGGATGCAAAATAATCTCTAACACTCCTTGTATTCTCATAAGGACCCTTGTTTTGACTTTAGCTTGTATATATTTGTCTTTTGGAATGGAAAAAAAACAACAACAAAAACACCCACATTAATTACAACAAATGTTGACTGATGGGTGACCTAGTACAGGTCACTTTACCTTGCCTCTAGAGCTGCAAGCCGCTTGAACATATGATGGTGATATTAATGTCTCCTGGCGATAGAACAGATGCTACATGTAAAAATGCTGTGGGGGTGCTTGGCACTCATCTGCTTTGTAAAGGGCCTCTGAATCTTAATGGGAATCTCCAGCCAAAGCATCGGTGATGGAGAGTAGCAGCAATGCCTCCACCAATCAGGGCGAGTGGAGGCCCAGGGGTCTTGGCCAGGATAAAACAGCAAAGGCTACGGTGAGAAGGGGGGGGAGAAAAAACAGAATCCCAAAACGTCAACTGAGGTTGACATGGCACATTTTGGCTGGGAGCTTTCCTGACCACGTTCCCGGATTTGAATTTCAAGTTGGTTTTGCTTTTATTCTCTTTAAGGAGTATTCAGATTTTTAAACACCGAGAAGGGTGTGGGGAACACATACAAAGTAGACTATTAATGCAAAGTTCCTTAATCTTTTGCATTCGTATCACCCCGGCAAAAATCGTGCAGTGTTTTACACTCTAAAATTTGCATTTAAAAAGGATTGGAGTACTGCCAGATATAAATTTATATTATCCTATTCAATGTATATTTTCAATATTATATTATTCCAGTAGAATCATGCATATAAGAATCCCACTTAATCCCTCCTTCACCTAATCCTTTCCTCTATTTTAGAATCAGTGCATTTGAAATGCTACCCTCATGGTCAGTGCTTACCCTAAGCCAGCTACATGTAGTCTCATTACCAAAAGAGAGGTTTTTCTGAGACACAGTGTAGTGTAGTGCCTGGCATGTCTTGCGGGCCCAATAAATACTTATTGAATAAGTTCATCAATAATATTCCTTCTTAGTTTCCCATGATTATTAACATGGTTCTCCCCGGGCATTCTGATTCTATACAGGGGAATGAGGAAGGTGAGGAAGGGGGAGAGAAGGAAAAGCAATCTTCGTGGTTTTTTGTTTTTGTTTTTTTAAAGAGAAAATTGGACAACATTCTAATCATAAAAACACACTGCTGCCCTGGGCAGTGTTCTCAGTGGCTAGAGCATGGACCTGCGGACTGAAGGGTTGCAAGTTCGATTCCCCATCAAGGGCATGTGTACCTTGGTTTGGGGTTTGATTTCCAGTCCCACTCTGGGCACAAGCCAGAGGCAACCAATCGATGTGTCTCTCTCACATTGATGGTTCTCTCTCTCTCTCTTTCCCTTCCTCCCTCCCCTCCACTCTGTCTGAAAATCAATGGGAAAAATATCCTCCAGGGAGGATTAAAAACACACACAACAACAACAAAGAAAAGGACATACTGCTATTTAGATACAATCAGTTTATTCCTACATATTTACTCCCAGTATCTTATGACCTGCAACCCTGTGCATACCTTATTGATTTTGGGGTCACTGGCCCTAATGAAAAAAAAAATGCCATCAGTACTTTATTTACGTTAAAGAAAAAAATAGATAAAAAGTTAAAAGACAGGATAAAAGTTTTATTCTAGTTATAAAAGTGATACATGATCACGACATATAAAATAGAAACTGTATTCCAGGTATAAAGAGATTAAAACTCTGAAAGCAGCAATATATAAAAGGGGGAAATGAAGGCAAGGACGCAATATATTCCAGATTGGCCCTGTGATGGAAACACAGATTACAGAAAGAAAAGTCAATGAAGACCTTTATAAACAGTGGGGGGGGGGGGGGGGGCACTGCCCAGGTCCCTAAATGTAGCAGCTCTAAGGCCCTTATGGGTTATTATCAATGTCCTATTAGTTAGGTGCAGGTGCTGGGAGGGCCTACAGACCACTGTTTTAACTACGCTTTACGTTAGTAAGGTTTTGATCGATTCTGTCCTCAGCAGTCTATTCCGTGGTGCTTCTTCTCCTCCCCGCTCCTTGAGGCTACCTTAATTGTTTCCCATCAGGGCAAACACATAAACCTATTTCTCTTTAAGTATTTGAACCCTGCGAAAAAGTACAAAGAATGGCCAAAATAACATTCATGGAGAAAGTTAAAAACTCATCACCTTCACAGGATAGTCATCCTTGTTTGCTTGTTTGTCTGTTTGTTTCACACCCCCCCACCCCCATAGATGTGACTCCAGAATATCTCACAATAGAAAACAAGGTCGTGTACGCTACTGCTCTCTTATTATTTTTTCCCCTGAAACTAGGCATTACAGTTCCCTCATTCTGCAACTGCCTTAGTAAAGGCATTCCCCAAGGTAGGTTTCTAAGCATGCCGGGTATTTTCACTCCCAGGAAAAGAGAAACACATTGCTCTCCTTGCAATTACTCAGGGCTGGGCTATTGACAGGCAAGTGAATGACATGTTTGCATCCTGAGAGGGAGCCCCAGCATCATTCTCAAAAGCATGAGCCCTCCGATAGCCACTGATTGTCTAGCCCTAGCACATTTGCTAAGACAGACAAAGAACAGGGGAAAGAGAACATAGCAGGCAGCAGGAAAGAGCTGAATTTATGGCATTGTGTCATAATGGGAACATCAATCCTGTTTTCAGGGAAACTACCGAAAATCCTAACCATAATAGTGTCCTCTACTCGACTGCTAGCTGGCATATAACTTATTCTTTCAAAAAGGCAAAAGCTAAATTCTCAGCGCCATACGGAGTACAACCTGAAGATGAAATTGTAAACAATCTTGAAGGCTCATTTAACACAGAAACAAATATATCCATCAAGCCATTGATTCCAAGGTTGGTTTCTGAAAAATACACACATGTGATAGGTAGGTGGGGTGGAGGAGGGCTCTAGTATCTAGCCGGGTATTGGGCATCAAATAAACAATCATAATATTGATTATCGATAGATTTAAAAAGATATATGAATTCGTTAATTCAGAAAATGGCCATTTAGGCAAAAGTCTATGGAGCAAAAAACACATTTGAGAGATTCTTCTCATATTTGATGTATGTAACAAATAATTTGGAATCAATTCTAACGTCATTTATGCTTAGAGATGCAATCCTTTCTAACCACAAATCTAATAACCAGACCAATCACAGGTTCAACACTATTGTGTTGACAGTTCCAAGGTGCTTCATATTAAAAAGAAAAAGCAATCATTGACAACTTCATCTAAGTAGCCTGCTTTTTACAATATCTAAATCTTTGCCTCTTCTTACACAGGACCTCTTTCTATCCCCAACATTTCAACTACTACATATCTTAAATGGCTCTAGATGGACCCAGTTTAAGCTTTTCTCCTGAATTCTTGATTTTACCAACATCAGTATTTCAGCATTATAGTGCATTTGTTCTCTATCCGCCACTCTCACACCAAATATGCATTTCTCTATTCTCTGTCCCAGGAATTGAGTACACAGGAGCTAACTTTGCACACAGCACACCTCTTCCAATTGGAAAGACTCACTTAAGTTAGAAATGTCAAGTTCATATTTGTCTACTCTTATGTAGTCTTATTCCAATAGTTCCCAAGTCATATACATTTTACCTTCTCAATAATTCTGCTTTATTTTTTTCCATATTGCTTTAATATTATGTCAACTATTAAATTGACATATTTGTTCTTATATGTGGATTTAGTCATGCCATTCACAATACAATCTTAATATAATCCCAACAGCTTCTAATTTCCCATTAGCTGACCATCAAACCCCTTAGAATAGCATTCAAGTCCCTTCAGAGACAAAAGTCAATGTAAGGCTACCAGAATGTAAGTTCCATGAGGGCGAATATTTTTTCAGTTTTGTTCACTACTGCGTTTCCAGTGAGTAGGTACAGTACCCAGAATACAATACAGTGTCTGGTATCAGTAATTACTTCCTAAATGAATGAATCCTTCTTCCTCCTCTCCTCCTGGCCCCCTGATGTTGATTGTTCCTGACATGCTCTTATCTATCCCCTTTTATTTCCCAAGAGGCTCCAGCTCACCTTGAAATTCCATGTTTAAATGTGAACCATTTCTGTGCAATTCTCTCTACCTTTTGCAGTAAACATTTATGAAAGTATTCTGTTCCCCAAGTACTCGGTGTGGCCATCTACTATCCTACTGACATATTTTACTGCAAATATTTGTGTATCACTTCAGAGACTGTCGTGCACATGTTTAACCCCAAATGATAATTAAAAGCTATCTATATATATAAAAGCCTAAGCGACTGTTATGACCGCATGACCAGCTGGTAGCTATGACGTGCACTGACCACCAGGGGACAGACGTTTAACGCAGGAGCTGCTCCCTGGTGGTCAGTGTGCTCCCATAGCCAACCTTGCACAGTCCCTCCACCCCGATCAGCCCTGATAGGGACTGGGCGAGATGGCCCCAATCTCTGGCCAGGCCGAAGGACCCCACCCGTGCACAAATTTGTGCCCCAGGCCTCTAGTATATCTAATAACTGTTCTACAAATAGTTGGTGAATGTAAGATAAATGTGCATGTTTACAGAGGTTTATAGAGGTCTCTGAGAAATAAGCATTTAAAAAAAAAAAAAAACAGCATTTTAGCCCTAGCTGGTTTGGCTCAGTGGATAGAGCGTCGGCCTGCAGACTGAAAGGTCCCAGGTTCGATTCCAGCTAAGGGCATATACCTTGGTTGCAGGCACATCTCCAGTGGGAGGTGTGCAGGAGGCAGCTGATCGATGTTTCTCTCTCATCGATGTTTCTAACTCTCTATCCCTCTCCCTTCCTCTCTGTGAAAAATCAATAATATACATAAATACATATATATATACATATATATACATATATACACATATATATACATATATATGTGTGTGTATATATATATATGTGTGTATATATATATATATATATATATATACACACAGCATTGTGAACCAAAATATAAAAAGAGTAGAAATGGTTCTTTATTTAAGGGAAAGCACAAAATATAGTTAAAATTGTAATAAATATGTAAATTTAAAAAGATATCTTTACTTATTTTAACTACGAAATGCCCCGTGATAAATCTGGGCAGAGGTAGAATCCAGGGTCAACATGAAGAGAAATGCTAGGGAAATAAGTAGTGAGTAATTGTAAATAGGCTCTATTCCAAAAGTTATTTTGTGAATGAACTGTGTCGTGTTAGGATGACAGATGGAAGGAAGGAAAGAACGGAGGAAGAAAGAGAGAAAGGGAGGAGAGAGGAGGGAGGGGGAAGAGGGTAAAGGAAGAGAGGAGTAGGTGAGGGAGAGAGGGAGAAAAGGAAGAAGTGAAAATGTTTATATTCTCATATCATTCCACTGACTAGAATTAAATCCAAAATATACCCAAGATGGCACATATGGTATTGCTGAGAAAAAGAATTTAGCAATACATATTCCTCTGACCACCTGTATATTGCCTTCTATCTTGAGAAATGTTCTCTAGCAGACATTGCGCAATTGTTGTAAGTGACACTTCATAGATCTAGCTTGGCTCTGAAATTATATTGACACACTCTTGGTGATAGGTGATACTGGCTCAATTGAAATCTGGAGTTGTGTGGCAATCTAGCTGCCTTGGGGCAGTAATCCATCCCCAGGGAGGTTAAAGAGATAGGCTAGAAGTTGTAGTCAGGGTTTTGTGTGTGGTGTATGTGTGTGAATGTTTTGTTTTTAAAATTTGTTTTTGGAGGGTTTTATGCTCAACCTATATTCTATTTCAGTGCCAATAAAATGTAGGAAGACTTAAAAAAAAGGAGTAAATATCTTAAAGTATCAAAAAAAGGGGGGCGGTGGTACTCAAAACTTTCTATCCACGTATGTACACGCTGACCCCTCTTGGCTTCAGAATGAGTCTGCATTGGCTACTCAGTCATGATTTCAGTCAATGCAGGTATTGATAGGATCAAAGGGCTTAGGATTTCTCTTCCTAACTCTAGCTAGAGAAAAAGTATCCAGAGAAACATGTTCCAAACATTTTCTTATGCCTTCTCTTCCATACAACAGCTTTTGCTTAATCTATTAAATAGGTGCACTGGGTTTCCTGTTTGATTACTTAGGTTGTTGGTCAACTGTGATCAATTAACCTGGAGTTGATTATGCTGGGGTACTGTTTTCATCATAAAAATCACTCATTGAAAAATACTACGTCTGTTTTCTCTACACATACATTGCTGGGTTTGCCAAGTAGCCCCCAGATAAGAATTTCAAATCAAGAGATATTTGATATTATTTTTTTTTACTCTTTCTATTCTATTCTTTCCATTTCTTTCTTGTGCCCCTATTTTCACATCATTCTTTGGCTCTCCTTACTTAATTTAACAAGACAGCACTTATAGTCCTTTCACTTTTCCTCTCCCTTCCCCTACCCTTCCCCACCCCTCCCCCTTCTCCCTCAGAAATGATTCACAATGAATCCAATGAATTAGTGCACCTCTCCCAACTGTCTTTATTTGGTGTTCCTTGACAGATTACAGAACCTTCCCCAAGCTCAGGCAGTACTAAATGTATCAGTGAACTCCAGAGGAGAAAGTTATATCCTCCTGGTCCTTCTAATTCTTCAATCTTGGCCACAGGATTTGTAAGACATTGCTCCTAAATTGATCATTAGCAAATCAAATATCAGATCACTTTACTTAATGGGGTTAAATGGAGAGCAATGAGATTCCTTTAGCCTCTGGGAATCTATATGTATAAAAGGCTAAGTGATTGACCATTCCTATCTCTGTCCGTCCATCCAACCATTCAACGGACCTACAGCCAGTACATAAGACACCCACTAGCAATTCAAAAATAAACATTGACTCACACATGTGCGATATGTATAAAGCTCTCACGGGCACCAATTTCACGCGTGCCCGTGAAATTTTGTCATTTTGTCATTGCTGATCATGAATTTGGTTATTTGTGTTGACATTCTGAAGCTAAAGAAAGCGGCGTTGTGGACAGAATATGTCTAAAGACCAATTATTTGCACAACATATCTCTGAAGCGGAAAAAAGCTGGCGTCCCCATCTCACACTGACCTGCCATTTAAATTAATTCGAAGACAGTTTCCCGTGATGTCAGAATTTGTGATGACTATTAATAAATCACAAGGACAAACTCTAGACAGAGTAGGAATATTCCTACCTGAATCCCTTTTTGGACATGCTCAGTTATGCTTTCTCTTGAGTTTGAAGAGCATGTGACGTTAAAGTTGTAAATACTTCATCACAAGGGAAATTAGTCATGCACTCTGAAAGTGTTTTTACTCTTAATGTGGTATACAGGGAGATATCAGAATAAGTTTAATCAATTTATCAGTTGTTGTTTTTATCAAGGTTGTTTTTATATGTTTTTATATCATGTATTTGTTGTTTTTATATCATGTGTTATATCATGTTGCTATTATTTATTTATTAATCAATTTATATATTATTTTCATATACATTTTACTAATTTTCTTTCATCTCTGACACTTCTATTATAGAGAAAGGGCAAATAGCGATATTAAAATATTTCTTCTAATTAATTCATTTCAATGTGCACGCATCCGTGCACTGAGCCAGTAGTAAAAGAATAATCTTCCATTTCTTAGTGACTACCTTGCCTTCCCCTTTCTTCTACATCAGCCTTTAAACCCCTGCTACATTTGGTAAATGGTGCCTGGATGCTTTTTGTCTGTGTCTTCTTTCTCCTTTGGAATACCCCCTGCAGATGGTATGATAAGCTGCCAGCCAATTTAAATTAATTTTGCTAAATTAGGAAGAAGTAGATGTCCCTAACTGAGACAACAGAATTTCTCCTCTAGATCCCCAGAAATAACTCTGGAGAATCATCAGCCCTGTAATAGATTCCCCTGGTGCGTGCCACTCTTAGACTGTCACAGATGTTTGCTGCTAATAGAATTTTGCATTTCATGCCAAACATTCCTATGTTGCTATTACTTCTTATAAAACCATAAAATTATGACTAACATATTTGGCTTGTATTCTCAAGAAACTAATTTTCTCACAAGGGAGAACCTTGGGAAATTATTCTGGTGAATAAAATAATTTATTTCTTGAATTCTCACTGAAAAAAAAAATAACCTATGAATGACAAAAAAGGAAGCATTTAATTTAAATTAGGAAGGGGCTTACCTAATGGGAAAATATTAGTTCCATTATCAAAAGTCTCCTGGTGACCACCATCATTAGCTTCTCTGAGACAAATTTGTTCACACAGCAAGTAACTGAGGAAGTCACCATCAAGGCAAAGGCCTATATTTGAAGGTATTCTAATAATATTGAATACAATAAGTGATCTGTATTATTTTCTAAAATAAATTATTCAACTTTAGTCTAAGGAACTACTTAAGAATTTTATAGTTATATCTATTTATGAAATTAGGATACACATCAGGAAAATTCTGGTCAATTATCTAATCTTTAAAACATAGAATAGTTAGATCATCTTTACTTCCTCAGTAAAAATAAAATAGAATTTCAATTTCCACAGTTTTATGCTATCATAAAAACTTTAAGGGGATAAATACCATTAAGATCTATTAATTTCCACTTCTCTCTATTGGAATTTGTGATCAAAGCCTGAAAAGTACTTTACTTCTGCCCCATAATAATACCTTTCATTTTCCAGCACTTTATCGCTCACAAAGAACTTTCATGAAGATTATCTCCTTTAGTTCTTCAACAGCTTTAGAAAGTTGCTGGTAATTATACCATTTATACAAAATGGAAAATAAAAGACGACACGAGAAGATGGAGTTGAGATGATTAGACATGATATCTAGGCAATCTAAATAATACATGCACACACACAAGGCAAAAATTCACTCATACAGCCCAAGGTTGCTTGAATCTACTAAAAAAAAAAAAAAAGTAACTCTTTTTCTTTTCTTTAAATTTATTTTTATTGATTTCAGAGAGGAAGGAAGAGGAAGAGAGATATAGAAACATCCATGATGAGAAAGAATCATTGATTGGCTGCCTCTTGCACACACCCCCTCCCCTTCCGCTAGCGATCCAACTCACAAGGCAGGCATGTGCCCTGACCAGAAATAGAACCGTGACCTCCTGGTTCTGGAAGTTGTTGCTCAAACACTGAATCATGCTGGCCAGGCAGTAACTCTTTTTCTTTAACCGCCCCCGCCCTTTTTTTGTATCCATATGAAATAATGATAGCTAAATTTATTGTAGTAACTATTTTGCAAAAGTCAAACCAGTATGCTATATAATTTTAACTGACATGTTAATTATATCTCAATTATACTGTGAAGAAAAAGAGTTTTATAAAGTAATATACTAGTAATGATTTCTATATGAAAATAGATGCTGCTGACCTCAAATGTTGATCGAAGCAGAATCACTGGTACTACTGCTGACCTCCTACTTAAAACTATAAAACTGAACAAAGTTTATGAAGAAACTAAAGAATCGAACTGTGACCTCCTAGTTCATAGACCACTGAGCCACGCCCACTGGGCCTGACATCACCAATTTTGATAAACCAGTATCAATTGTCTCCCTATATGAAGCATTTCAAAATATATACCATCACTTATGTTAGTTAGTATCCTTGATAATAATGAATGACCTAAATGTAATCATGAGGAAACTACACAAATTCAAATTAGAGACATTCTATGAAATACTTGGCTCATACCCACTGAACATGTCTAAGTGAAAAAAAGGACAGAAGCTAAGGAAGTGTTTAAAATTTAAAGAAGACCAAAAAGACAAAATGCATGAAGCGATATTAGATTCTGGCTCACGGGGGGGAAATAGTGATAAAAATATTATTGGTACAACTAAAAAACTTTGAATATGGGATATAGTTTAAATATTATTATAGCCAGTTAAAATTTCCACATTTTATTAATTGTACAGGAAATATTCACTGAAGCTCTTTGGAGTAAAGGGGCACTATATCTCTGACCTACTCTCAAATGGCTCATAAAATATTTCATATACATATTTATAAAAAAACTAGACCGGTGCACGAAATCCATGCACTGGAGGAGGGGTGTCCCTCAGCCCAGCCTGTGCCCTCTCACAGTCTGGGAGCCCTCACTCCTTATTGCCACCTGCTCGCTGCTCCTTACCGCTTGTATCGCTGCTCCTTACCGCTTGTATCGCTGCTCCTTAGTGCCAACCATGAGCCCGGCTTCTGGCTGAGTAGGGAGCGCACTGACCACCAGGGGGCAGCTCCTGCATTGCACATCTGCCTCCTGGTAGTCAATGCATAACATAGCGACGGGTCATTCCCCTGTTTGGTCTATTTGCATATTAAGTTTTTATTATATACTAGAGGCCCAGCGCGCGAAATCACGTGGCCCGCCCACCTACCCGCCACCCTGACTTGACACCTAAACCTCTCCACATAGAGCTACAGCACACTGGCCCAGCCCTCGACCTCTCTGGCTGCTTCAAGCCCCGCCCTCAGTCCCTTGAGTCGCCTCAGGCTGGTCCCGCCTTCTCCAGGCGCCTCCCCGATTCCGTGCCATCTCCAGAGCAACATGGGGGCTCCACCCCGTCATGGCACCTGAGGAGAGCATGGACACCTCCTGCCTGCTGCGCTGTGCTCCTTCCCCAGGCAGGTGAGCAGCGGGATGCTCTGAGTGTGAGTGGTGGGTGGCGAAGGACTCGTGAGGGGGGCATTACAGACTCTCACCCCCGCCCTCCAGGGCACGGACCTCCTCCAGGTGCCTCCCTGCTTCCACCCTGTCTCCAAGAGAAATGCCCCCCCTGCCCCCCGCACATGCACAGGCAACCTCCTCCTTAGCAGTCAAGACTGTGACACCATTAGGACCAATTAGCATATTACCTCTTTATATATAAAAATAGGATGATAAGGCAAATGAGAAAAAGTGCAAACTAATAGCGAAGCTAGGTAAAGACTATACATGAGGATTCCTTGTACTGTTTCGAATATTTTTCCGTAAGTTTGAAATAATACAACGCAAAATTATAGGTAAAATATATATGCTTCTAATTACAGATCATTTATATTTATGGTTTAAAGAGCAAAATTTTCTACCAATAAATAGCATGTTAATAAATGACATTATTGGATGTACATATCCAAATAATTTAAAAACCTGCTTTATAACAGACATTTACTGAGAATATGAATATTGTAATCATCATGCATAAATTACTATAAATTAATTTCCTTGATATTCACACGGTTGTTAATAAGTAGGGTGGTTTGCACATATTTTTACCAAATTATATTGTATCTGTCTTGATTAAGAAACTAAAAATTCAACAAATTTGAGAGATTGGCATCCAATTAAGTAAGCATCCTGAACTAAAAAGAAAAATGTCTCTAAATTCCTAAGTAAGTCAACAATTTAAGATTTTACAGAGATAGCAATATGGGATCCCTCACTATATATTAAAATGGCATATTTTAAAATGCATACTTTCCATTCTGAAAGTAAGTTTAACAAGTTCTCTCGGGAGTATCATGCATGGAAAAGGAAATGCTATAACTCTGAATTAATCCACTTCACTAAACATAACTTTAAAAGACTTCTTCCCCCCTTGAAACATGAGTTACACTGGAATTTTAATTTATTGAGAGACCGCTACATCAATGATAGAATGATGTAAATTAAATAAACCCGTGAACTTAATTCCTAATATAAACTTCGTTGAGTGTTTAATTGTTGAACCTCAATTCAGAATCCTAACTACTATTTCTATATATAAAACCAATTGGTAAATTAGAATTATGCTTTTATTTAGGTTCTTCCTGGAGTAGTTACTTGTTCATATAAGAATGTCTGCCTCTTTTTTAATGTCCTTGTATATTCACCTAGGTGATTATGCTCAACATCAACATTGAAAACATCGGGAAGAAAGGGGAAAAAAAAGCAAACAAAAATATGGGTCAGTACAGCAAACTTTCCTTCTCCTCTTGCGTTATTTGTTTGAGTTTGAAGAAAGCAGTGAAAGAACTGGGTCTAAATGTATATAGAGGAAATATTTAAGGCACTAATGTTATTAGCATGGGAGGCTCATACATGTAAGTGATGAACATCTATGGGCTGCCTCCTGCACTCCCCCTATTGAGGATCAAGCCTGCAACCTGGGCATGTGTCCTGATCTGGGATCAAACTGGTGATCGCTTGGTTCATGGTTTGACATTCAACCACTGAGCCACATTGGCTGGGCTCTAAGGTATTTTTTAAACTGCAACCCTGGCATAGTGCCTTGCATAAAATGGTAATGTTCTGAAAAGCCATAATCATATTGACTGATAAATCAGTAACTGTCAACACATATCCCACCCCACCCCAGCCCCCCAAAAAAATAAAACACACAACAATCTGACCCAAATATCCTGACACTGTGTCAGCAAACAGGCAGATAAAGAGAAGTGGGCAGATGTTGATGTTGACATCCCTTAGGAATCTGTATCTTGGAATCTTCAATATAACCCCATCTATAGAGACCATGTCCTTGAAGTAAAAGCTTCCCAGGTAGCAGAATTCTCTCTCTAGTTATTAATTGTACAAACCATTTAAAAATGTGTTTATGCAATATCATGGCACATTTGTAGACTTCTGGTAAAACAAACAAACAAACAAACAAACAAACAAAAAACTGCTTTGCATCATAGGCAGCTCCTGAAATCAATGTTTCTAGCATTACTTCAAGGATAAAGACACTTAAATAAAATCAAAACACTGAATGATTACAAGTAATGTTAAATTTTTGTTCCATCTCTCTTGGTGATTATTTAAGTTGTCTTAAATATAGGCAACAGTATTAATTCGGTTCCCTGGATTATTTTTATGTGATATTACATTATCTTATGATAAATTGGAAACCACTATATAAGGGCAGCCTTGTAGTCACATATACACAGAAATATGTCCTCCTTACCCTGATTTACAGGTTCATATAAACCTAAGCTCAATCACTTCCACAAGATTGTGCTATGATGTAACTTTGCAGCCACCGGTGGAATTAAAACAATTTTCTGTAAACTAGCTAAACTTATGGACACTTATGTTACTAGGTATTAGCTATTCCATTTTTACATGGACACATTGCCATGAAGATCATGCACTAAGCAGCCTTATGAATAAATGACACATTTTTGTCATTAGAGAATAATGCCTTGAGTGTTTTGTTTTGTGTGTTCATTGGCTTGCTTGTTCTGAGAAGTGGGGACGGAATGCAGTTTACCAAATTTGGAAGCTCAACTTCCTACAATAGTGAAACACTGCTCTCTGTGTTGGAAAATAGTGTGAAAAATGATATCAAACTGCTCCTCTTTTCAGAAAACATAATGAGCCAACAGCTGTAAAATCTAAGGACTGTATGAGAAACCAATTTGAAATCTGAACAACAGAGAGGACATCCATTATTCTTCAAATTGCCATAACCAGACAAGTATACAATTTATTTGATGTAAACATAATTTCTGAAAGGTAGCTAAGAATTTTCCTCTTCAAATGAAAAATGAAACTCAATCCCTAGAGCTTTGGCATAGAGCAAGCAGTCTTACATTATTGCATTGCTTGTGCTTTCCAAGTTTTGCGTATCAATTGATAGAATGAAAATGAATATGGATATCTTTCTTGGTAAAACCATATTTAATAATGATGTCATGCATAAAATTTCTACTAACAATAATGGAAATTCTGATCCAAAGCAACAATATCCCCACACCTGAACTAATCTGAACATAACTTTGTTCTTTGCTGAAGGACCCTAAATAAAATATGTATGTAATCAATACATAATTTAATACTATGAGAACTTTAAAGCATAATTTTTAAAAAATCAAAACCATTAAAGCAGAAAAAAAAACAGGTGTAAAGTAATGAAGCTGGGATAAGGCATGAAAATTTATGAGTGTGAAGAGGGCAAAAGTTGGTGAGAAAATTAAATCAGAAATCTATATGCAAAAGGTTGGAACCTTTTCTCAGAAAAATAAAAATAAAAATAAAAACTTTCTAACTTCAAAACATGTTCATTTACAATCTCTGGACATTCTCCTAAGATCATACAACAAATGGAGAAACATTCACTCAAGAAAATCTATTGTCTCAGTAATAAGAGTGAGAATCTGTGGCATTTGAGCCATGACTCATTCTGTCTCCCTGAGCCACAGGTGTGTGTTCTGAGAGCTCTAATCTGAATGTTTCACTCTGGGCAAGTACAGCCAAGGAGACAGGGGTTTTCTCTCTCTCCCCAAATCCCAGGCTGGTGCTATAGTTTCACTCTGGGAGGAAACAACTGCCATTGATACCAATATGTTTCATTAATAAAGAATAAAACAGGTACAAATTACCCAGATAATACAACACCTGAAAATCAAGTTACTGTAAAAAAAACACAAACAAAAAACTAAACAAAACAAACAAAAAAAACAAGCATACATTGCAATGAGAAAAAAAAATCTTAACTAATTGACAAATTATAGACTAAAATTGTTGGGAATGGCACAAAAATAAACAAGGACTTCCATGAAGCTAGATAAAGAGTTAAAACGATTCCAATACATAGAGATTGGCTTATAAATTTATGGACTCGCAGGTATCATAATTAGAAAAAATACAAATAACCAAAAACATTCTTTTTTACTACACACACAACTATAAAAATAGTTGGAAGTATACACATAGATGTAGGAAATATAGTATCAATGGAATAACAAGTTGATTAAATGAATATGTGAGAGGAGTAGTGTAGGTGTTAGAAAAACACTTCTGCATCTAATTGCTGCCAATTCCAGCTCTGCCCAATACCAGATATGTAAACTTTGCAAAACTATTGAAGTTTTCTCTTCTTCATTTTCCCCATATGCAAAGGAAATAAAGAGTATGCCCTTCATGGAATTTAACAATAATTTATTTGTATAATATATAATATCTCAGAAGAGTGCCCAGTATGGAGTAAGTGTTGCATGCATGCTTATTGTTATTAAAAGTATGCAAAGAAGCCCTGGCTCTGTAGCTCAGTTGATTAAAGAATCCTCCCAATACGCCAAGGTTTCTGATTTGATCCCTAGTCAGAGCACATACATACAAGAATCAACCAATGACTGCATAAATAAATGGAACAACAAATCAATGTTTCCCTCTCTCTCTTTTCTCTCTTTAAAATCAATTAAACAACTTAAAAGTATGCAAAGAAATGTGTGCAATGACGTTAAATATAGCATTGTTTTATAATAGGAAAGAAATGAGGAAAACAGTAAAAAAAAAAATAGTTAAATTCCATATGACTGTCATTAGGGAAGTATTATATAATTTTCTTAGAGCCCCAGTGCACGAAATTTATGCACTCGGGTCGGGGGTGGGGGTGGGGGGGAGCTCAGCCTGGCTTGCACCCTCTTGCAGTCTGGGAGCCCTTTTGCAGTCTGTTTCACTCACCACCCGTGAGCCCGGCTTCTGGCTGAGTGGCACTCCCCTTGTGGGAGCGCATTGACCAACAGTGGGCAGCTCCTGTGTTGAGCATCTGCCCCCTGGTGGTCAGTGCATGTCATAGCGACCAGTCATTCTGCTGTTCAGTCTATTTGCATATTAGCCTTTTATTATATAGGATAGTAAAATGTAAAACATATAAATATCATTTAAATACACACTTGCTGATATAAAACTATCATCAACATGTATATTTAAAATAAAAAATAAAATTGTGAAAGGGAGCCTACAGTATGCTTCCATTTTTGGTAAAGAAAAAAAAAAACTATCTATATATCACCTATATTTTAGATGCATAGCAAATTTCTTGAAGAGCCACAAGAGAAAGTAATCAGTGTTTTTGGAGAGAAGACCCTGGGGTAGAAAATATTCTTTGCTTCCATTATATACTCCTTTGCCTTATTTGAATTTATTTCAATTGTAGATATTATTTTTAATTAAAAATAATATTGTTTCAACAATAAAGATACTGTTATGACCTATGTTCTTAATTATTTTTAGCTTATAAAGCTACCCATTCTACTGAATCTAGTATATTATAATTTATAAGCAGTATTATAGATGATAGTGTTATATAACTAAATTTCACCTGCATTAAAATTCTCAAGAATGGTATCCAGATTAAAATATTGCTTACCAAATTCAGTACCAGAACATCCCTACCCCTATTACTTCATTCACCCCTCCTTCCTTCTAGCCACAAGCCATAGGACTTTTAGGCCATTGAATACAGCATCCTCCTGACATCAGGTTCTTTATACATGTTATTTTTACTCTTTGAGATAACCTACTTCCAGCTCCCAATTAACTTCAAAGTATTCTTTAGATAATAGCTCAAATATTACCTCTTAATATATAATGACATAAGCCTATATTACAGAAAATTCTATATTACAATATAGAATAATTCAATTCAATATTACAGAAAATTACATTATCAACCCTCCAAAAGCTATCATCAGAACATTTGCCGTTTCCAGCTTTTTGAGCAAAACAATGTTTAAAAGCAAACAAAGAGAAAAGATTATTAATAATGCCACTCTGAGCAATCTCAAACATACCCTATTTTCATTTCTTTTTTTGTAAAACTGACAACTACTATGTTTGAACAGGCTGAGAACTTAATAAATGTCAGTTTAATTAAGTTTTGATCCAATACATTTGAAATATTTCTTTACCTCCTCAATAAAAAAAATAGTTACACATCCATTTGTACATATAATGGTTGATTATTGACTACTAGAGGCCCGGTGCACGAAATTTGTAAACTGCGGGGGGCGGGGGGGGGGGGGGGGGGTGTCCCTCAGCCCAGTCTGCATCCTCTTGCAGTCAGACTTCCCTCTTGCAGTCTGGAATCCCTCACTCCTTACCGCCCGCCTGCTTGCTGCTCCTTCCTTAGCAGTATTACAGAGGCAGGGGAGACTCCTGCCGCTGCACTCGCCAGCCGTGAGCCCAGCTTCTGGCTGAGCGGCAGCCCCCCTGGGAGCGCACTGACCACCAGACAGTTCCTGCATTGAGCATCTGCACCCAAGTGGTCAGTGCACATCATAGCGACCAGTCATTCTGGCCATTCCACAGTAACGGTCGCTTAGGCTTTTATTGTATAGATAGCATAGTGACACAAGGAGAGTGCAACTGAAATGTTATTTGTTGACCTGTAACCTTCCCGTGAAATGAGATGAATGTAGGTGCAATAAACTTAAATTTTAAAAAGTGTTTCATTTTCTGAGAGCTCCTTGGTGACAGGAGCAAAATTAAATAAAAATATTAATGCTCTCAACCCAGAAAACGGGATCATAAATCCTATTTCATATCCCATCCAAGTATTGTAAGTGATGCCTGAGAGCCAGCCCACCTGCACGGGAGAGCAAGAATTCATCCGCGGAATGACATGCATATTGGTAACATGCAATATGTCAAATTGATTTGGAAATTTAAGATCGTAGTGACTCTGAACACGTTTTTAATGCACACCTAACTTAGGCTTTAACCACTCATCTTGTGACACTACCTTCATTTCCTCTTATATATAAGTTTAAAGTGACAGAACAAATATTGAGAATTGAAGGTTTGTATCTGATATGATTGTTTTTATTTTTGCGGTCTCCACACATTGGGCCTCTTTACTCTTTTTCTTCTCTCTCTCTCTTTCCTTTTACTCTTCTTCAGAAGATCAGTTGGTATGTCTTGTGTGTCTTCCTTTTCTTGTCTCTTATAGACTCAAGGGCTATAAGATATACCTATTCTCAAGGAAATACCAAGATGCAGATATAGTTGATGAGTTAATAGGTATCTTAATTCTTCATACAAGTCTTAAAAGGAGATCTGAGAAAAGAAACCAAGTGCAAGCAGAAACAGAGAATGTTAAATAGAGGAAAGAGACATTAGTTCAGGCCCGATAGCCTAAAAAAGAATAAGTTAAAAAAAAGGAAGAAAGGTCAATTGGTGTCTGAATCACTGGGGAGAAAATTACAGAGGCAATACTTTTGAAATAACTAAACTCCAAGTAAGGAAATCTCATAAAAGAAATGACACTTGAGTGGGACTCTGAGTGAAAGATATGCAATTAATTCACAGAGGATAAGATATATTCAAATTTTACTGAATGTGCATTCAAATATTTGTCACATTGAAAGTGAATTGGGTTGAGGAAAGAAGATATTGCAAGCATAAACATGTGAGGGACAACTGCCTAGAGACGTTGAGGTGGGAGGATTGAGAAACTGAGTCAGGAGATAAGGATGGGCAAGAGTACAGAAAATTTGACAGCCAGGTCAAAATGGAGTTGAGGTAACTCATCATAAGGAGACAGAGACCTTGTTGGCATCTACTGGTCTCAGTATGATTTCTCTGTTATGGATATTTCTTAATCTCAAAGCCAGAAAAATGACACTCCAAGAAATTAATGATTCCCCAAATAGCACATCTCCCCAGAGCCACCTAACACATGTGAATTCTTGTTCTGAGGCCTATGTGAGGTGTCAGAGAGTTGGGTGTCAGACCCTACAAGATATGATACAAGTACGCTCATTAGGAATGTCATCCCCCTTACGATAGAGAATAGGGAAGATGTCATCTGGGAATTGCAAGATGTCATCCCACAGGGAAACGTTTTTCAAGAGGTATGCTGTTCATGGTTTCAATGCGCATGTGCTCAGAGATCTGTCCGATCATTTAAAATGGAAGCTCTGTACAATACGTCAACCTCTTGGTTATTATGCAAGTGCAGAACTCTTCTAAGGAAGTCACCTACGCTATTTTATTCGGCCGGATCCTAAATTCGCCACCCTTTAAAATATCAACTGTCCTTCACTCCTCAAAGCAGATATGTTGCCTAGCTGTTATGTAATAGGTGGAGGCTTTCTCGGTCTGAAATAGCACTGCTCTGGTTTGTATGTGACACAGGAAGCTGTGACATGCTATTTTAGTGTTGTCAGAATGGCTCAGGTGGCACTTGGCTGACACCTATTGGAACAGTCACAAAAGCTATTCATGCTCCAATGGCCTAAGTGGCAATTTGCTAAGCGTTTTGCACCAATTCTGTTCCATTTATATTCCTAAGCAAGTCTTGTTTTCTTCTACCACAGCACTGTCTCTCTAAGCATGATGATGATCAATGGATTTGCACGGGTTGTCCTAATAGGTTAACCTATGGTGAATGGTTACAAATGGCCAGGTACGTCTTAGAAAAAAAAATATGTTCACGCAAGAGATAAGCTTACCCTGGCAAATAAACTTACTTTCTTTACAAACTGCTGAAACTTGAATCACATCTTGAAAGTTTGCCTTCCTTAAGGCACAGATATTTCAGGAGGACTTGGTCAACATTTCAGCAATCAGGGTTACCAAAGTAATGGCATTCATCTATGCATCCACTCATTCATTCAATAAACATGTCTGATGGAGTTCACAAACTAGTGGCCAGTGACTTGCATTTAGTTATTTTGCTTATCTAGCTTAATCTCCATCACCTGAAAACAAAGCATCTACGCTATTACATTATTATGCACCTATTCATTTTTAACGAAAGGAGTATCCAAAATCTTCAAATAGAAAAAAATGTCATTTAATGATGTGGATTTCAAAGATCCCCTCCAGAAAAATCCAAGATCTGGTAACAGTCTGCATTCCCAGGAGGCAATGGTTGGCTGAAGCTCAGTACAGGACATCTCCTGGCAGAACCCTGTGGGCTCTCATGCTTGCCCCATCTCCCCTCTTTTCTCAACTCGCATTAAATTTAAAGCAGGCATTCTTCAACTAGGTTTTCAACTATGTGATGTTTCTGACCTTGAACATGTAGGCTTGAAAGAACTTTGCTAGAAAAGCATATAGCTTTTAGGATGGGAAAATAAATTCTCTTTGTTGGAGAAGGAGCAGTGTGTTATTCTCTGTGCCTGGGGTGTGGGTGTTAGATAGTTACTGAATAGACCAGGTCTCTTCTAAAGATGCTGTTCCTGAGGAGAAGGAGGGAAGAGTTTGACCAGTTTTGTTAAATCCTTTTAATGAATCCCCAATCCACGAGGTTAGACTCCTGTTAGCAGAAGTCCTATGTCATCCAGTTCCCATTGAATACAGGGAAACAGATACAGACCCAAGCTAGGCCAACAAGATTCTCTCTCCCATGCATTTGGACATGAATTTTAAAGCTCTCAAATGTCTTCACGTGACAAGAATGATAAACTCAATTTCTGTGAGGCAGCCATATTTAACACTATAGATCAAATAGCACGAGAGACAGTCTTCAAAGAAGTACAGCTGGTCATGATAGCGACAAACAGGTTCTTCTTGTAGGAAAACAAAATTGGGGATCCTAAAGACTTTCGAGTGGCTAACCACCAGCCCACCACACACACATATACAAACTTCTTTGGATTTCAAGAGATAATCATGTATTTTTAAAATAAGTTATTTTGCTTAACTAGCTTGAAAACAAACTATTGCAAAAAGAAAAGGGAAATTTTGCTATTCAAAGGTCCTGACAGATAAGACAATAATCTTGACATTCTTCACCATCCATCAAACTGAAGGGGCAAGGAGAATAAGTAAATCCAGCTATGTAGCTGTCGTTTAATTCTGTTTGTCTATAATCCACTTGGCTTTCTAAAAGCAAGTGCCATCTTGCACTATACATATTTCCAGTTTTAAGCAAGCAGAATTGTAAATTATTATAGTTTATTATTGCTATGTTCTTCCGTTTTATTGTGTGTTTCTCCTAGTTTGGATGTTATCTCTTCCCAATTTAAATGTAGCAAGTTGAAGCCATAAATTCATATTTATTTTGTTAGAATTCCAGTAATAGATGCAATGACATTGAATGCTGCCAAGGTGGTTTTTACAACCTCCTTCTGAGGAAGTAGTTTGACACAGTCTCTTTCCCTAAATGGGGGAGAAAAAACACACACACACAACACTACCAACACTTTCTCATTAATGAATTATTTTGCATATGAAATCTATGCAGTCCTGGTGTGGGAACTATAAAGATTATTGAGATAGGAATAATGCAGTGAGCTGAAGTGATATTCAACTCCAGTGACTATTTATTTAAACCAGCCTTCAAATATTTTAGTAGAATGTATCAAGTGGGACCATTTCCTAAAATTCATGGTCTCTTTTTTGTTTGTTAACCTCCGATAAATCTCACCATTTCACCGCTCATTGTATAAATGGAAGGGATGGGGGAGTAATTTAATTGATTTAAGAATAAATCAGCAAGTGCACAGAAAACACAAATGGTAAGTAAGTCGTTTGCACAATGATCTTTTCTTCACAATGTTGTAATGAAAGATGGTTTCTTATCAGACCAGCACCCGGACGCCCAGAGGCAGGTGTGCTTGGAACACTAGCTTGACCACATGCCTCCAGGTCATATTAAATGGGAAGAACAGTCATTTCCCTGTTTATGCAGGAACCACTAAATATAAATATAAATATATATATGGTGGTGGGAAAGGTTACTATCTTTTTTTTTAGTAGATAGTAAATTCTTATATTGAACACAAAGAAATATATGACTTATTCATAGGAAGTCCATTTCACATGCTTCACTAAAAAAAGAGGGGGTTGAAAGGATACTTAATATACATTGGTTTTAAAAATGTCAAATTTCAATTGTTTTCCAGCTTAATTGAAGTCTGACTATTAAAAATTATATATATACATATATATATATATATATTTAAGGTTGTCCACTTGATGATTTGATATATGTATACAATGTGAAATATTCACTACAATCAAGCTAAGTAATATATGTATGACCTTGAATAGTTACCATTTTCCTTTTAACAAAAACATTTTTGTGTCGAAAGGACTTAAATCCACCTTAGTAAATTTCAAACTTACGTGATGTTATTGTTAACTATCATCACATTATTGTACATTGATATACAGGGGGCGGTGAGAAGACCATTTCAGGCTGGGGACTAGAAACAGAGAGGAGGAATGTGCAGGGCAGGCACTGAGAAAACCCACTGGTGTAATTAAGGCACAGAGGCTGTGAAAGAAAGAGTAGTAGACTGTAATGTTAGCAAATTCTGAATGTCAGTGTGTTGACAGTTTCAGGAAGGTCATTTGGAGGCTAAAGCATTTAAGTTGACTCCTCGTTTGAGGCTTATTTCCATGGAAGGATTTGAAGGAGGGAAATGCTTTGAATCCTGCATCGCCTTGCTGCAGGGCAAAATATGTATGGCTCCAGGGGACATCAATACTTTCAAGGGCCCCAGGCACTTTTTTCTTCCTGAAGTCCCTTCATTTACATATAAAAACATTTCCTTAGACTTAATAGCTCATTTTTTTCCCCTTCTGATTTGAAAAGAAATTTTAACATGTGAATAGGACCCCAAAACTATCATGAACCCTAAAGACTGTGCTTACCTGCTTAACAGAAGAATTAGCCCTGTCTGGTCCACAAGACAAACCACAGGGGACTGTGTGGTTAGAGGCGAAAGAAATGGTCGAGGATGGGGACAAAAGATTAATTAAATTAAATGGGGCAAAGGGAAGAGTTAAAATCTAATGTTCAAGGGGGAATTAACAGGACATGGAAATCATTTGGGAATGAAAATGAAGCTAGAAATCAATGATGAATTCTAGGCTTCCCTAAGCAATCCTAGGGAACATTGTGCAATAGATGAAGTTTCCAATTTCCTTTGTCATTGTCCCTTCCGTCTTGTCCACAAGCTTCCAGGACCTAATGGCCTTAAGCTGCCTTTACTAGTACTCTCTTCCCACCTGACCTCTATTGACCTGTTAAGGCACCTGACACAGTTCATCGCTCTTCCTCCCCTGAAATATTGCCTTCCTTCGGCTCCCAGGACACCCACTAGCCTAGTTTTTAGTCATCCTCTCTGTGGCCAATATAAGATTTCCAGCCATTTGCAATTCCTCTCTTATGAGTCAAATGGAGCTAAGTGACTAATATTTGAGAAAGGATACAATGCCGAGTTTCTTATCCAAAAGTCTCACAATATTTTGGTCAAAATTTGCTTTGTATTTACCTTTCAATGAAAAACAGCTATTCTCTTAAAAATCATCATCTGATATTAAGGAATCAGGCCAAGTGTTAGAGAAGAGAGTGCTGCGCAGAGAGAGAACTCCAGAGATCTGCACAGGGTCCCGCTGTCTATACAGCTGGGCATTGGTCAAGACATGCATGTTTGCGAGTTTGTTTTAGCTGTACCAGTGCCCTGTACTCACACAAGATTGAAATAATTATCTCCATACTATGCACTGCTCTGCTCTCACCTGGCAAACCTTAAAAACAAGACCCAAATGTATTCTACTGTTTCCAAGTAACTTAAATGCATCTAGAAAAAATGCTCAAGAATATGTAGAGAATACAAAAATGCCCATTATGTAACAAAGTCAAATTCATAATATCTCCCATCCGATCAAAAATAATCAAACAGAATAACGAGGCAGGAAATTGTGGCTTATAATGAAAAGAAAATCCAATCCATCAAGACCAACCCAGAAATGTCACAGCTCTTAAGTAGGTAGACAATGGCATTAAATGGTATAGCTGTATTCTACATGTTCAGTATGTTCAACATTGAAGTCTATTTTTAAAAAGCTAGAGACATATATAGAAGACACTGAAATTGAACTCTGAAAGATAAAAACTGCATTTGGCATGAAAAATACACTGGAGAGAGAATTCCAGTGTCAGCTCTGACACAGAGTTGGGCAGGCGTCATTTCTTTCTTTATAGCAAGAAAAAGCCAGGCACAGTGAAAATCTCTGGCTTTTATTGGGTCTATCAGAGAACTGAGGATGCAGAGCAAATAGCCACACCCAAATATGGAGACAGGTATAGCCACAGACACAGCTGAATACTGTTAACCGGAACCGAAGACCATGAGCCATCACTGGTAAGAAGGCTTCAGTGGTGATTTAATGAAATGCATGGATTAGCAGGATCAAACTGCCTGGAAGCTGCAGTTTCAGCTCCAACCACACCAAGTTCGCAGATTCCCTAATTGCTCTGGCAGAAAGAGGGATGAGCAATCTTTTTGAAATACACCCAGAGCCTTTCCCACAAGTAAGGGCTACTCAGGGGAAGACAGACTTTGCCAGAACCTTATCCCAGCTAAGAGGAGGGAATTCTCCTCCCTTCAGGCTCCTCCAGATTTTCCTTCTCATAGAAAACAAACAAAGGAACAAACAAACCACATAGTAAACAGATCAAAGCTTCAAAGTGTTTGCTAGGGGATGCCGGGACTAGGGAAGTAAATGGGGGGCTGGTGGAAAACTCTACAGGCAGTGGTTCTCAACCTTCTGGCCCTTTAAATACAGTTCTTCATGTTGTGACCCAACCATAAAATTATTTTCGTTGCTACTTCGTAACTGTAATGTTGCTACTTCGTAACTGTAATGTTGCTACTGTTAGGAATCATAATGTAAATATCTGATATGCAGGATGGTCTTAGGCGACCCCTGTGAAAGGGTCACTCGACCGCCAAAGGGGTCGCGACCCACAGGTTGAGAACCGCTGCTCTACAGGCAGGCATCATTTCATTCCACTTCGTTTGATTGTGCGGCTTCACAGATGGTCACCGACCACAGATGCAGAACAAGGAAGGAAAACTACAGAGCAACATCTTCATGAATCTAGATACATGAATCCTCAGCAAAATATTCACAAAGCCAATCCAATAATTGATGAAGAAAATTACTTACCTTGAACAAGTGAGATTTACTCTCATATGCAAGACTTGTTTGACATAGGAAACAAGTAATTCACTATTACAGGATCCATACAGGTTATTATTTATTTTTTAGAAGTCATATGACCATTCAGTTGATGTAGGATAAGCATTTGACAAAAGCCAGGCCTATTCCTGATAATGATTCTTAGCAAAGTACGAGTAGGGGGAACTTCTCAATTTATTCAAGAACATACACAAAAACACAACGGCTAACGTTATACTTAATGATGAAAAACTGGACACTTTCCTTCTAAGAGTGAGAGTAATGAAAGGATATGCTTCCTCATTACTATTCAACTTCATACTGGAAATCCTAATTATTATAGGCCAGGAAAAAGAAATAAAAGTATATAGCTTTTTTTAAAAAAAAAAGTAAAACTTTTGTTATTTGCAGATGAGCTACTTGTTTATACAGAAAACTAACAAATTTGTAATTAAAAAAAACCTCCTAGAATGTGCAACTATAACAGAATCAAAGGATACGAGTTCAATATACAAAAGTCAATTGCTATCTTATAACCCAGAAATAAACAATGAAATTTGAAGTTACAATATACCATTTAGAATAGTAACAAAAATGGAACACTCAGGTGTAAATCTAAAAATAAATAATGTGAACAAAATTGACAAACTTTTAGTTAGACTGAGAGTAGAAATGGGGTTACAACTTACCGAAGTCGAGGACTGTGAGCAGAACCGCCTCAGGACCGCAGAGCAGGGCCAGGAAAACAGTCACTGTGACTGACACGTGGCTGGAGGCTCGGCATGGATTATTCTGTGGGGGACCTGGTCATGGCAGGGGTCCCCACAAGATGGTGAACTTTACCTCCGAAACCTTGACCAAGGGCCACAGGAAAGAGAGAAAAACCCCTGGGGTTTTCAGCAAGGACAGAGGGAAAGGAACCATTTTGAAAAACGCCGGAACAGTTCTAATCAAGGTCTGACCTCCGAGGAAACTTGTTTAATAGATTGGGCTATCACTGCCATTATATTCACCTGGTGGAGTATTATCCGAGCCTCGGGGACACGGGGGAAGACAATACTCTCCAGCTGGATCTGGTCTTTCCAGTGGGAGAAGAGCAATACACCACTCCAGCCCAGTCTAGCCACCCTGTCCCACCTAAGCAGGAGGGTGAGAAACATTCATGAATGTCACAGTCCAGAGACAGACTCACTAAAAGAGTGAGACTTAATCATAGGCCTATAGAACACTCACCGCCCCCACTCCCTCCGCTACACACACACACACACACACACACTCCTCAAATTGTATGTTAAAAAATATGGATGGATGGCTGTGTGTCAACATCACTCAGTAAAGCTCGTTAAAAACAAAGTTAACTGAAAAACATTAGACAGGGAAATTAACCTGATACCAGAAGGAGAGAGAAAAGAAGCTCCCTTTATCCCCCAGGTCCCAATTGATTGCTCCATCTTCTGCACTCCCACAACATATTGACTTGCAAATTTTTTTTAAAATCCTCACCAGAGGATACTTTTCCATTGATTTTTTAGAGAGAGTAGAAGAGAGAGGGAAAGACAGAGAAATATCCATGGGAGAGAGACACATCTTTTGGTTGCCTCTGGCAGGAGCCCAGGACTGGGAGGAGCCTGCAACCTAGGTACGTGCCCTTGACAGGAATCAAGCCCTGTACCCTTTGGCCTGCAGGCCGAAACTCTATTCACTGAACCAAACCGCCTGCGTAGGGGTTGACTTGTAATTTGTACGTGACTTACATATCAGTCACTCCCACTAGATGCCTCCCGTGGGAGGGCAGAGCTGTGCCCACTGCTGCCAGCACAGCATCTTGGGCAGAGCACAACTTTAAATCATGCTTGTTAAATAAATGCAAAATGTAATTTAAACTTATTTTTCTTGCCTTGCAGATAAGACAGCAGTTGGCAATTACAGTGGGACCCTGACTTACGAGTGTCCCGACTAACGAGTTTTTCTCGGCCGATTTTTTGCATTGAGTCGATAGAGTAATTTGAGTTAACGAGCTCCTTAAGGAGCTCCTTAATAAGCTCGGTCTCGAATTAAACTCGTAAGTCAAGGCCCCACTGTATAGGGTTGTTGTTTTTTTCTTCACTTTTTAACCCATTGCTATACAGGCTTAGAGATCAGGAAAAATGTGCTTATATGTTCCCAACACAAATTAAAGTGAAGAACAAAGGTCTCAAAAATACACTTGCCCTAGCTGGTTTGGCTCAGTGGATAGAGCATCAACCTGTGGACCAAAGGGTCCCGGGTTCGATTCAAGTCGAGGACATGTACTTCAGTTGCAGACTCCTCCAGGGCCTGGACCCATGGGGCTCATGCAGGAGGCAACCAATCCATGTGTTTATCTCACATTGATATTTTTCTCTGTCTTTCCCTATCTCTTCCACTCTCTCTAAAAATCAATGGAAAAATATCCTTGGGTGAGGATTAAAAAAAAATACACTCTGTCTTAATGATCCATTAATCAAAATTACAATTTTGATTATATGTTAGCGCTTTTTTAATGAACTTGAATTATATTTATCTATTAATAGATCATGTCTATAACTGAGCTGGTTTTTATTTCTCTGTAATACTTCTACCACCAAGGCTCAAATTTTCAGCATCTTAACCAATGACTCATATTCTTTTTTTTTTTTTTTTTAAGAAACCCAAAAGCTTTGTCAATCAAACTTCTGTCATCAAAAAACAATGGTAAGAAACTGTAAGTTGTGAGAAAGAATGACAATACAAAAAGCATGATGAGCCCTAGCCGTTTTAGCTCAGTGGATAGAGCATGGGCCTGCAGACTAAAGGGTCCTGGGATCGATTCCGGTCAAGGGCACATGCCCAGGTTGCAGATTCGATCCCCAGTGGGGGATGTGCAGGAGGCAGCCAATCAATAATTGTCTCTCATCATTGATGTTTCTCTCTCTCTCTCCTCCTTCCTTTCTGAAATCAATAAAAATATATATATTTTTAAAAGCCTGATGGTTTTACAAAATGGCAAAGGGTTAATGAAGTCTTCAGCTTAATTTATGTTTTATTAAAGGAAATCATGCAATTTGAAAATCGTTAGTGTGTTGAACATGTTAATTTCAGGGCCTTCCATGACCATACTGTTTGTAGGTAAAACGGTTTTGCTCACAGAGTTGGACAATCCTGCCGTGTGCTTGTAACCCCATTAAGGTGAAGCTGGTTGGACTAAGGTTACCTATCTATACACTATCATGGAGCAAAATACTCTAAATAAGTAGAAAATAAATATTTATTAACTGAACCAATAGGAGTCTAAAATGAGAAGCAGTGAGCATTAACCTGTAATAAGCTTCAAGACATAGAAGATGTTTGACCAAAGGAAAATGGGTGATCCCCTTTAATAATAGAACAGAAATGTAAAAACCAATCTTGTTACTGGATTTCTAAAGCTTAAGACCTAGCAGTCCTAATGTGTAATGTTTTCCAGTTAGGTTTGTTGAGGTATATTTTACATGTGGTAAAATTCATGCTCTTAGGTGTACAGGTCAATGAATGTTGACAGATAGGTGCTTTCACTTCACTACCACCACAATCAGGATATAGAATATTTCCATCCTCCTTTGCGAGTTTTTTTCTTGTTTAATTAACTGCTCTACTAGTTTTACTGAGAGGTCTCCTTAAGTTCCATGAAGCATGGCTACATTGAGCCAAAAAAGCCAGACCCCCCCAAAAGTATAGACCATATGAATTTATTTATCTATAGTCTCTATATTATATAGATATATTATGTCTATATTACCTTTGTTTGTATTTATCGATGTATCTATGATGTTAGCAATCACAATTGTTTTTCTCTTGGGACATAAGGTGAGGCTAGTGATTGGAAAGGGACCTGAACAGGAGCTTATGGGATATTGGCAATGATAGTCTGTTTTCATACGGGTGCTGGTATCCAGGTATATTTCTTTTATGCAGATTTATTGATTATTATGATTATGACTTTTTCAATTGTGTGTATATATATATATGTATACTTTAATAAAAGAGGAGAGAGATTAGAGGTGGATGGTACATAGAGTATGTCTCAAATTGCCTTATAAACTATCTGTGCTGAAGGATAGTTTTTTATTTTCTGATCTATTACAGCCCAATAAAATAAAATAAGTTACAGCAAAAAAAAATAGTAAAGGTCTGAAAACACAAAATATAGGCCCTATTTCATTGTGATTTGATTCAACTAATTATTAGTTGAATACCACGTGCGGATGCGCACATACAGTGCGATTGAAACTCCGTGGCCCATGTGCAGAAGTCGGTATTTTGTGGAAGAGCCACACTCAAGGGACCAAAGAGCCGCATGTAGCTCGAGAGCCGAGGTTTGCCAACCACTGAACTAATATATACAATTATTCTACAAATAGTTGCTGTACTTGTTTCTAAGTGCTTATCTTCCACTGCTCTTTATCTCTGCACAGAATGGCACTCACAGGCCAGGGACTGGCGTGCCCACAGGTCACTGGTGTAGTGAGTCTGTCTCCGGACTGTGACATTCACGAATGTTTCTCACCCTCCTGCTTAGGTGTGACAGGGTGGCTAGACTGGGCTGGAGTGGTGAATTTCTCTTCTCCCACTGCAAGGACCAGATCCAGCTGGAGAGTATTGTCTTCCCCCGTGTCCATGAGGCTCGGATAATACTCCACCAGGTGAATATAATGGCAGTGATAGCCTAATCTAGTAAACAAGTTTCCTCAGAGGTCAGACCTGGTTTAGAGCTGTTCTGGCGTTTTTTTCAAAATGGTTCCTTTCCCTCTGTCCTTGCTGAAAACCCCAGGGGTTTTTCTCTCTTTCCTGTGGCCCTTGGTGTAGACAACTCTGTTAAGGAGGTCTTGTTTAATTAATAATTAATCAATTAATTATTAATTGTTCTAGTTTTATTGGAATATTGTCTAGTTTTCTTTTTTATATTTTCTTGGAAATGCTGGGGACAATTAATTACATGTTACCTTAATATGGATGAATTTATCATTTTGGAAAGAGTATAACTTTGATCAAAATAGGACCACCTGTACAAAATGTGTAGCGGTTACTACTGGTCCTCCATCTAGTGGCTCTTGCTATTTCTTTGGGTCCCACCTCTAGCTTCCATGTAAATCCCTTTTTTACAATACTGCCCTTTAGCCACTGGGACTACTTTTTCCACAACAGCACCTGGGAGTTAACTGCGTCCTTGCAAGCAGGTGCAAAAAAAGAAAAATCCAGCCCCCTGGCTTCTAGTAGGACCCTTCTCTGAGGTACCATTTGCACTCGAGAGCACCCCTTGGGGGGGGCATGGTTTGAGATGAGGACTTGGAAATGTCACACTGATTTGGCTTCTTTCCCTTCTTACCCTGTTTTCTCCATTTACCTTTTAGGTTTTTGTGGAAGTGTTTCTGTAATAAGCACTTGTTTGTGAATCCTCACCTCAGCGTCTGTGACTGGAGAATCAGAGTTAAGACCAATATAGACAACTGCAATAAATAAAATGATTCATCAAGTAGTTTGTTTGTTTGTTTATGATTGTGACATTCTGTATTGTGACATTCATTTGCTGGGATAAGTAAGCTATTATGACTTGATTACAGGAGCTACTGGAGGAAAAGTGTCACTAAGCTTTGAATCATTTCTTTGGAAATGCATAGAAAGCTAAGAGGATTTTTATTAATAAACATTTTTAGGATTTTATCAAAGTAACATTTTCTGGAGCAAAAGGTTAGTTTTGGTTTTAGAAGTATAACATGGACTATAATGAATTTATTTTAATTTTTTGCTGTGTTGTAGATATTTTAATTGGTGTTTGTTTTTCACGGATATTTGCATTTCATAATATGCACATATAAATTATTTATATGCCATAAATTCAGTAGAGCATATAATATATGAACATAATCAAATACAGCTTACAAACATCCCATATGTGTGTCTGTGAGGGGAAGGGTCAATATTATGGAGCACCCTTTCCCTTGGCCTTTTATAGTCAAAGTAGATTCCAGTGGAGCAACTTTGAATAGAATTTACTCCATGTGCAACCAATTTAACTTTAATACAATAAACTAAAGGTTCTAACTGCGAATGTCTTACACTTTGTCACTTAATGTAACTTTAATAACACGAATTACTTCGGCCTCATTTCTAAGTATACTTATTTAGGAGCAAAATTATTCTACACTGCTCTACTACTGGTTAATCAAAAACTCTGGACTATTGTAAAAATTTGGTTAGGAGCATCAATGACTACAACCTGCTATGTTGATATTGCTTTCCATCATAAATAAAAACTTTGTACACATGAGCCTGGATACTTAAGATGTTTTCAGAAGCATCTTTTATGGAAAATATATTACAGTTAGTGAAAGAGATGGTATCAAGTTCTAATACATTATATGAAACCCAGCCCCAGTACCTCCTGTGAATGCTCTCCCCCCGCCCAGGCACTTACCACATGCTTTTGGGTGAAACCAACCAAGGAAAAAAGAACTAAACTCCTGTGAGATGCAAACTCTGTTTTGGGCTTATTGTCATAGCTTTATTTTTTTTTAATATATTTTGATTGATTTCAGAGAATAAAGGGGGGAGAGAGAGAGAGAGAAGCATCAGTGATGACAGAATCATTGATTGGCTGCCTCCTGCATGCCCCTACTAGGGATCAAGCCCACAACCCTGGGCATAGGCCCTGACCTGGAATCGAACCGTGATCTCCTGGTTCATAGATTGATGCTCAACCACTGAACCATGCCAGCCGGGCTCGTGATAGCTTTTGAAAAGTCAGTTAATATTTCTTTTTTTCTTTTTTTTTTTGTCTACTGTAAAAGAAACTTGGAATGACAAAAAGGGCTATATATGGTAAAGATGAGCCAATATGATAGAAATGTCATAATAATCTAAGAAAAATCACCGCTGCTTTGTGGAATTTTTATGTGGGGAATGCTTACGAGTGTCCAATTATGCTGGGTGAGAGAGAGAATGCCAGGACTGGATGGGAACTCAAAGGACAATTAGCCAGGCCCCTTTTCTGTAGGTCATGGAGCAGCTCAGAGATCATAGCTCAGATGCTTTGCAGGCTCTGGGAAGTCGAATGAGCAGAAGGAAAAGCATTTCTGCAATAAGTCGGTACAGAAAACATTGACATAACCTTAGTAAAGGTAACAGTTTCAAAGGAAGAAAAAATACTTTGTGTGAAAGGTATTGGACTCTAATAGGTAGCTTATGAAATGTCAAGCATTTCAGCAATAACGTTATATTGCAGCCAAGAACTTGAGAAGAAGCAAGTCCTCATTTCTACTCACTCACCACCGTTGTCCAACCCTGACCTGACCCAAAAGGAACCAGGTTAATGGGAATATCAATGTTAAAATCTAGAAACCTGACATTTAGATATTCTGTCATAATTGGGTTGCATTTGATATGTCTGGAATGTAGAGTTAGAAATATTTTCAAATGCACATAAGCCCTAGAATCTGTGTGTACATCTTGATGGGATGATTACAAGTGTGTCTGGGCTCAGAAAATGGCTATAATTATTAGAAAAATGTAACCATTACATCGAAAGATGTGAGTTTTTGTCATCGCTATTGGTATTCTTGGCCTCTCTGCCTTTGTTTTATACTGAGATAGTCATCTTAGAAGACTCAAACTCTCAGGAGTCATTTTAGTTTCCTGAGCACCTAAGGCAGCGGTTCTCAACCTGTGGGTCGCCACCCCTTTGGCAGTCAAACGACCCTTTCACAGGGGTTGCCTAAGACCATCCTGCATATCAGATATTTACATTACGATTCATAACAGTAGCAACATTACAGTTATGAAGTAGCAACGAAAATAATTTTATGGTTGGGTCACAACATGAGGAATTGTATTTAAAGGGCCAGAAGGTTGAGAACCACTGACTAAGGCCTTCATCAGTGTCATAAGCCAGAGTTGACTTCCTCCCTTTGCCACTCTCAATGAGCTGCTCTAGCCCTTTAGCCCTGTCCAGCTGTACTTGGTAACCGTGGCCCCTTGCCTGTCTGACAATAGGTATATTCCTGAGTGTTCACTGTGAAGCCACTGAAGTTAATGCCCCGATAGCCCTAGGGATTTTACCAGAACTAGGTTCAACCTTCTCTGAACTTCTGTTTACTCTATATCTATGGTATTTTGATAATAAATTTGCTCTAAGGACCACAATTACAAATCTGTTTTCCCAGAATTGGCAAGTCACAATTTTTTACTGAGAAACAAGTGCTAAATGAGGGAGAAATTCTTTCCAGCTGACCCAGGAAGCATCATACCTCCCTGACATGAGCGGAGGTCAGTGTGGCTGTCTCCTCCCCACCTCAAACAAAGCACAGATCTTTTATGAGAAGCCTAGGAATCAATGTTCTGAACTTCAAATTTTATTTGGGCAAATAACTCAAAAGAGGAATGACAAAAGTGAACACCAGTACTGCCCTGATAATGAATTTTTTTTTTTTTAATGACAGTGGTGGTAGAGGGAGATTGATTAGTTTCCTAGCGAGAAAGGGGGTAAGTTGGTTCTATTGGCTGAAAAGGTATCATCTGCCAGTGTACATCAGTGCCACAGAGGAGTGAGTCTCTTGAAAGTCTGAGGGTTCCTTAGACTGATGGTTGCCAGGGGGGAGAGGCTGGGGGCTGGGTGAAAAGGCGAAGGGACTGAGAAGCACAAATGGGAAGTTACAGAAGAGTCATGGGGATGCAAAGTACAGCACAGGGGCTATAGTCCATAATATCGTAGTAACTCTGTATGGTGCCAGGCGAGTACTGGAAGTAACATTTTGTAAAGTATATAATTATCTAACCACTATGCGGTGCACCCGAAACTAATACAGAACAATTTCAAGGTAAACTGTAATTGAAAAATAAAATAATAAAGTCTGAGTATTCCTTAGAAAAACATAACTATCCTCTGCCCAATTTAGGCAGGGGGAGGGGGGAGGGGAGTAATCCTTTTGAATTTGTTTTGGTTTCCTGGATATCTTTATTTTTATGTTAAGAGGAAAGAGACAGAGCCCATGAACAGATCCAATGCAAGTTTTGAAATGCTGAGTAAAAACATAAGCTATAAAGAACCCAATTCAGAGCCTTAGCAGTGACAGATCAAAACGACCCCAGCTTGGCTGTGTGAAGACAGCTAAGACGTCCATATCTAGCACATTATTAATCTTTCCACTTATGCCACATTAGCTTGTCATGATCTGTGTCATTACAGCCATTTTCTCTCCCTAGTCCAGTCTTTGCGGTTTCAACTTGGCACATATAAAAAGGGTAATATTAAAATTACTTCGCGCACTTGCACTTTGAAGGAGCTGGGGGTAGGCTGGTGCTCTGGGTAGTGAGAGCCTACCTTTTGGCCTAAACCAGTGGTCGGCAAACTCATTAGTCAACAGAGCCAAATATCAACAGTACAACGATTGAAATTTCTTTTGAGAGTCAAATTTTTTAAACTTAAACCATATAGGTAGATACATTGTTATTAACTTAATTAGGGTACTCCTAAGGCTTAGGAAGAGCCACACTCAATGGGCCAAAGACCCGCATGTGGCTCGCGAGCTGCAGTTTGCCGACCACGGGCCTAAACAAATTTCACTAGACTTCTGGTGTGGCAAATGGCAGACTTGGGGCTATACAGCACTCTGTGGTATTGCCATAAAGCTATGTTAATGTTCAGAAGGTTTTAAGGTAAACATTTAGGCTCTCTCATTTTATTTTATTTATTATTTTATTTTATTTTTTCCCATTGACTTTTTAGAGAGAGTGGAAGGGAGGGAGAGAGACAGAGAGAGAAACATCAATGTGAGAGAGAGACATTGATTGCTTGCCTCCCACATGCACCTGGACCAGGGCTAGGGATCAAGCTTGCAACCTAGGTAGGTGCCCTTGACTGGAACCAAACCCGGGTCCCTTCAATCTGTGGGCCGACGCTCTATCCACTGAACCAAGCTGGCCAGGGCTAGGCTCTTTCATTTTAGACTAGTTAAACCAATAGGAGTGCCAGACTCTTCCCTGAGTAGGCTAGTAAGGAAGAAGAAAGGAGTCAGAACAAAAAATTGGCCATAATTCTTGCTCCTGAAGGGAAAATGTAATCACACAAATCAAACTGTCCAGAGGGCAGACAAGTTCATCCTTAGCCAGGACTGGCATTTAATTTTGTGGGCAGGAATAAGTTTTATCTTCCAGGGGAATGGCACTTGAAATAAGAACAATGGCAACGCTGTGGTTCTGTTGGCTCCTCCAGCTCACCTCCGGTTCATAGCCTAGCAAACAAATGAGTTATTAGAAAGACAGAGGACCAGCTCCTTGTGAGAAGACACTGGCAAGAGCCAGGCAGATTTTCATTTCCTCCTAGATCTAAATGTCCTGTGGATTAATATCTACCCAATAGCAATAAAAGTCATCACTCCCAGAGCGAATACCAGATGCCAGGCTCTGCCTGATCACTGATAAACTAACTTATTGAATTCTTATTGTGACCCCAAAAGGCAAGCATTACCATTAGCCCCATTGCATGGGTGAGAAAATTTAGACACAGAGGAGTTAATGTTGGTGGCATCACAACCAGAACTTAAAGCTAGGAAATGTTGCTTATGCCCATCTAGTTAAATATGATTTTTACTCTTTTGGGTTGGATGCCCCATTGACTTTATCTAGCAAAGTCACAGAAATTGCATTGACTAGGTTCTTTTGGTATAAAGAATTTAGAAAAATCAGGATTTTATAAAAGGAGCAACAAAAAGAATTCAGTGTATGTGTACGAGACAGAGTGATTTGGGCAGCATGCATGAAACGTACGCTCAGAGTTTTCTTAGAGTGATGCTTAGAGTCCCTTGACAGAGTCAATAAAAATATGGTTTTGTGTCAGGCAGTGGGGTCTACTTTATGCTCTTCTTCTGAAAGTATGATCCTACGGATAGAGTAAAATAAAAAGGGGAGAATGGCAAGATTCTCCAAAGGACCATAAATATAAATATATGTCATGCTTGTAGACATGACCAGGCCTCTTTTTGTGACCAGCAATGTTACATATTCTTACAGAATCAATATTGTCACAATTACCTAAAGTTATTAGCTAATATGGGAGTTATCAGCTTAGTAATAATCCACTTCATTATACCGCAGAGTTGTGAAGAACAAAGGGATAGACAGGAGTACCCAGGACCATTCCTGATCTTCATTTTACTATTAAGGTGTTTTGTGTGCCTGGGATTCTGTAAGAAGCAGTTTTAAATGAGATCTTAGATTTCTCTAAGTATGAACTACATAGCCAGTGCACATATATATGCACATATATATAAAAGAAGAGGAGCCAGGTGCAATGAAGGAGTATATCTTGATGATGTATTATACAAGCTATAGTTCCTTCATTGCAACATTTCCCCAAAGCTTCCTTTATTTTTCTGCCATTATTGATAACTATAACAACCCATAACCTGAAATATGTTACCTTATGGTGGTATTATCAGGTGTCAAATCTGGAAATGAGGATTTTGCCCCCACTTCAGCTTTTTGTAATTATTATTTGACTCTGCATTGTTGTTGTTTTTTGTTTGTTTGTTTTGTTTTGTTAAAAATGACTGGCTGGTGTAAAATAACAGTATGCACTTTTTCACAGTTCTGATTGTAACTTTTTTTGTGGGAAATGCATTAGTGCACATTATTAACACTTCCTTTATTATATTGCCTTAAACCACTATAATAGATAATAGTTTTTTTATAATGAGCAAGGCTTACTAATCAATAATTAGCTGCCTGCATACAAAGCTAGCAATCTTTAAAATAACTTCTATGTACTTGAACATTAAGACCTAGACGCAAATATTGTATTATCTTTTTGTTGAAAGATGCTCATAAAAACAGGAAAGGTGAGAAGCATTTTCATTTTATTGTTCTTAGTTATTTAATATCTGTCTAGCGCAGTTTACAAGTTCATTGAATTTAACTGTTTGAGAGTACAGAAAGTGGACAAATTTGGAGACAAGATTTATTTTAACTTTTGCAAATAACTGTCCTTGATGATGACATTCATCATGTATGTGTTATGATAACTCAAAAGAAAAGGCTTTTCATAAACTTGATGAAATCTCATCTCCTTTAAACTAAATGATAGAACTTTTAACAATTCAAGTCTAGCTAGAAAATTTAAAGAAAGGGGCTAAGATGGAGATAAGTTAGTAAGTGAGAGTCACAGGCCGCTTTTTACAAATGTTGTTGCTTTTCACCTTGCCATTTCAACATCAAGAGCACAATTTAATGTTATTAAATAAAGGAAAATATTCTTACTTATTTTCAAGCATTTTTATGTCAGCAAACATATACTATAAATATAAAAATTGAAAAGTAAACTTCAGGCAAAAATTTCACTACTTATTTTATAGCAGAAAAGTTTTAAAACATTTCTTCACAAATTTTTAGTTTGTCAATATTCTAATATATGGAGAGGTTGAAAGAATTATAAAATGAACACTGTAATTTGACTTCACTATTTTCACTAATTATTAATGTTTTATCTCATTCGCATGTTCTCTCTCTCCCCCAGCTCTGTGTGAGTGTGTGTGTGAGTGTGTGTGTGTGTGTGTATCACTTCAGTCATGGGTAATTTATCATTTATAACCTCAAAATAAGACATTCCCCTGTACAACTAAATATCATTATCACAATAAGAAAACTAATTTGATATCATATAATACACAATACATATTAAATATTTTGACTTGTCTCCAAAATGTCTTTTAAAATTGCTTTTCGGGTTCATTGATTTGCTTGCTTTGCTATGTTTTATAATTCAGGATCCAATTAAAGTGTATCTATTTACAGGAGAGCTTCTATTTTCATTTGTTTTTTTATTTTATTATCATTATTTTAATTTATTTATTATGCATTTATTTGGGGTGTACAGCTTAGTGGTTAGACAATTATATATTTTACATAGTGTTCCCCTTGATTCCAATACCCCAACTGGCACAATACATAGTTATAGTAATATTGGTGACTATATTTCTTATGCTTTACTTACTTCCCTGTGGCAATTTTGTAACTACCAATTTGTGTTTCCTAGCCCCTTCACCTCTTTCACCCACTGCCCCAATTCCCTCCTCTCTGGCAACCACCAATCCGCTCTCTGTGTGTCTGAGACTGTTTCAATTTTGTTTGTTCATTTATTTTGCTCTGTATATTCCACATATAAGTGTAATCATGTAGTATTTGTCTTTCTCTGCCCGACTTCTTTCACTGAACATAATACCCTCTATGTCCATCTATGCTGTCACAAATGGTAAGAGTTCATTCTTTTTATAGCCAAGTAATATTCCACTGTATATATGCACCACAGCATTTTATCCACTCATCTATTGATGGGCACTTGGGCTGCTTCCAAATCTTGGCTATTGTGAATGATGATGTAGAGAACAAAGAGGTACATATGGCTTTCTCCAGTTAGGAGATTTTGCCAAATAGGCCCTGGTATTCTAGAGCAACAGGCCACTGAGAATAGAGCTAGTGCTACTCCATGGTCTCCAAATCAAGTATGCACTCTACCTATCCCCCCATGATATGGCAGGAAAAGGTGATGAAGGAGAGAAGGAATGAGCATATACCAACTCATCTACCCCTCTTAATTTCAGTTTTCTTATTGGTTAAATATCGAGGTTGGTTTAGCAAAATCCTCATACCAATACCCCAAGCACCAAGTCAGGTTGCAAGATGCACTCCATCTGCCCATAGTGTTCTTAAATTTTTGAGAACAGACATCTTAAAATTAGCATAGTTCATGTGAAAGTGTAGATTTCTGCCTAGTCTTGAAAAATGGGATCCTCTGACAAATTTGGACCGACATTCTTATTTGCCAACAATTTATTGGAACTAAGTAGCTGCTCCCATTTTTTAGATAGAGTGTACACGTGTGCTCCAGTGCTCACCACTCACGACATATCTGCAATGTACCTACACCTACCTCCTTTGAGTTTATTATGTCACCTACCTGGCTGGACAGGCATTTGCAGTTGGACGCTAAACTTAAGAACACCTTAGTTTCTTTCAGTTTGATTAGCAGATGTTATGAAAGTCATAGAAAGATCCTATATAATAAAGAGGTAATATGCAAATTAACCTTCACACCTTCCCAAGATGGCTGCCTACAACCAGGCCTGCAGGGGGGTTAGTGAGGGATGACCAAACAACTGAACAGCAGGCTGTGTGGGGCAACCAGGCCAACTGGGTGGTAGGGGGGAGCTTGAGAGGCGACTAGGCCAGCAGCGGTGGCAGTTGAGGGCAACAAGGCCAGCAGAGGGCGCAGTTAGGGGCAACCAGGCAGGCAGGCAGGTGAGCGATTAGGAGCCAGTGGTCCAAAATTGTGAGAGGGATCCCAGATTGGAGAGGGTGTAGGCTGGGATGAGGGGACGCCCCCCACAATGATTTTCATGCACCAGACCTCTAGTAATAGAATGAACAGTACTAACATTTGCATATTTAAAGATCAAAGGTTAGGAAGTCATAAGAAATGGGATTTGCATATTGAATCTATTACTTTAACAATAGCCACTAATATTTATTGAGCATATTCTCCAGAGAGAGATGCTTTGCTAAGCACTTTACATGCAACATTTTATTATCTGGTTTAAAATAACAATAGCCCTACACGTTTCTCATGGAGAACTAGGCTTTGAGAGGTAAAATTGCTTGCAGATGTCACAGCAACTAGTAAGAGTGCAACTAACACTGGAATTCTGATGGCTCTGTCGTTGATGTGAGGTTGAGCTCATCAATACTGTTAGAGTGCTGCCCATTTCCTACCCATGAAGGCTTGGGAAACTTCATTAGATTCCCTGTAACTATATTTTCTCAGTTTTAGTCTAGGATTAACATTACCTATCTCACAAGTTTGTTTAGGTTGACTAAATAATTTATAATAAATATAAAACCTAAATATAGGAACTGGTATATAATGGAGACTCAGCCAATATCTGTACCTGTTTCCAAACTAGGCACTTGCTTAATGCCCATGATTGACTCTAGCATAGGACGTCTCTGGACTGCAAAGGAGATAATGGTTGCACAAAAATGCCTTAGCTTCCCACTGCTCTTAGACCAAAGAATTATTTACAGACATTAGAAAGATAGCATCTGGGGATCTGTCTAGAATAAAATGAATAAACACATTTGCTGTCAAGTGTCCACTTTGAGAGAAGCAGTTTTGAATAGCAGCAGGTGGACAAACAGCGTGTGTAAATCTGCCAGTGATTTGCAGACTTTATCAACTTAAATCTAGAGTCTGGAAAAGGGACGATGCAGCCCAGGTCAGCCAGCTTACGATAAGGCATAAATGCTACAGTACCAGACGAAAACAACAAAACACGTCTTCTGTGAATATTGGAAATGAAACAGCCGTCACGTTACACCGTGATCCATCCTGTCTCTGCTCATGCAGATGGTTAAAGTGAGAGTTTATTCCAAGCCCTTCTACAAACAAACATGCACAGAAATGTCTGCTGCCCACGCCGGCTCTGTGAACTCAATGTGAGATGCAGGTGTGGGTGCTTCAAGGGACATTTCCTCATTTTAGTAAAATCTCTCTTTCTCTCTCTCCATAGTTATATATAGTATATATAGTATTGAATATATAATTTATAAAGGTTTTTGTCCCATGACAAGTCATACATAATTAAAACTTAATTTGAGATGTGTTGTTTTGTTTTAAGACAAAGGATATCATATTTCCATTTTAAAAGTAAAGAATATAAAAATATCCAACAGCTGTGCTCTGGCCGGTGTGGCTCATTCGGTTGGAGCATCATCCCATGCGCCAAAGCGTGGCAGGGATGATCCCCAGTCAGGGCATGCACATGAGACAACCAATTAAAGTTTCTCTCTCTCTCTCTCTTTCTCTCTCTCTCTCTCTCTCTCTCTCTCTCTCTCCCTCCCTCCCTCCCTCAACAAACAAATAAAAACATATTCTCAGGTAAAGAGTAAACTTTATACACACACACACACACACACACACACACACACACACACACAATAGAAACAACATAACCTTTAGTTCAGAGGTTAGCAAATTATGGCCTGAAGGTCAAATCCTGCCTGCTGCCTGGTTCCATGAATATGCTGGAACAGGTATGCTCATTTGTTTACATTGTCCATGGCTGTTTTCATGCTACAGTAAAGTTGAGCTGTTGTAAGAGACCGTATGCCTACAAAGGCTAAAATATACTATCTGACCCTTTACAGAAAAAAAAAAAAAGTTTACTGCATCTCTGATTTGGTTCAATGCCATAGGCTTCTGTTTAATGTCACTTTTTCATTCCCCTATTGGGGAGAGAGAGAGAGAGAGATCTAGGACTTGTTGGCGGGGAAAAAAAAAGACTTTATGACCAATAGATAAAGTAGGAGAGGTATTCAAGGACAAAGAGGGAGGAAAATAAATGACTTTGTGATCAGTCTGTCCTCAGATCATACAACCTTTAAAATCATTGGCAGGAAACCGATTTCTTCCAATCTGTCTGGAATTGAAGATTGTTTGAGAACTATTGAAAAGAAGACAGACATAAACAGGGTATCAGAACATGAGTCATTCTGTTGACCTTTCAGGTACAAGCATATTTCAATTGATTCAATGGACCCAAGGAGCACCATTGGGCTGATGTATAGAACACTGTTTTAACGCTACCATAGATTGGACTAAATTAAAGCACAGGCTGACCCAGGCCCCCAGGACCAAGCATACCTGCCTCAACATTAATGTTTTGTTAGAATGTTAATAAAGGTAGCTTCTTTGTGTGCAAATAACACGCAGAGATTTTTCAAACTGTGAACCCTGAGGACTCCTGGTGGCCACCTATCCCCACCCCTCCAAAAAAAAGCAGAACCTAGCAGCCATTTCTGCACAGGGGCCTCTCAGGCAAACTGCACACACTTCATGGACAAGCCTCTGCACTAAACTGCCTGTCTACCTTGTGTTCCTGCCCTCTGAGCCAGCCTTTATAAAGAAGTTCCCGGAGTCCTCTTTCAACCAATAACACTGAGGTTTTCCAATCCAATGGGAGCTGCACAGCTCTGACCCATAGAGGGGCTCTATTCTGACCAACCAGGGACCAGGGGGTGAGGACTTTGGTCTGTATAAGCCAGCTGCCCTCTAGCTCAGAGGGCACTTACCAGGGAAGCCTGAAGACTGCATTTTCCCAGCCAGAACTAAAACACCTATGGTCTCTTGCCTAAGCAGAGTGGGACAGATGGGTGCGGTGCAGGGCAGAGGGGCGTGGACCATGGAATGGAGCAGAACTGCCTTGCTAAGGAGAGCCTGACTGCAGGGAAGTTTTCACAGCCATGCTTCCTACCATGGCACTGTTAGCACCAATACAGGTTCCTTCTTCGCTGCACTCCCACACTGGGGATTCCTGTTGGCATTTGAATTGGCACCAAAGACCTTTGGTGGACAAGATCTAGTCACAAAAAGGCAACTTGTTGAACCTTATTAGGTCCCTTTTACCCAAATGCCGATGAAAAGAATCACTGAACCTGGAGATTGGAGGTAATCTAGAAAGTAAACCAATGTACATGAGGCCATAACGCATCTCCTTACATTGTGCCGTGACATTTTGCTTTGATTAGAGTATTCGACGTTGCCACCACTCCTTCTCTATCTCCCTTCCCAAAATTAAAAATGTAAATTGGATCTAAGCTACATTTATTGGCAAAAGTTTCAAAAGGATTTATATCAAGAAACCCACGCTTCATTTGAATACAAGGGTTTTGGGGAGACTTAGAAGAAAGGTCTTGAATGAAGTCTAAATGAGGGCCCAGTGGCCAAATTCCACCCGCCATACAATCTAGGGCAGTGATGGCGAACCTTTTGAGCTCGGCGTGTCAGCATTTTGAAAAACCCTAACTTAACTCTGGTGCCGTGTCACATATAGAAATTTTTTTATATTTGCAACCATAGTAAAACAAAGACTTATATTTTTGATATTTATTTTATATATTTAAATGCCATTTAACAAAGAAAAGTCAACCAAAAAAATGAGTTCGTGTGTCACCTCTGACACACATGTCATAGGCTCGCCATCACTGATTTAGGGTTTGGAAACCAGAATCCTGGAATTGACCGAAGTGCTGGGATGAAGAAACTAGAAAGCCTCATCAGGACAGGAGACTGAACCAAATGCAGGAACAGAGGACTCAGCTGTGCATGGGCAATTGGTGCCAGTGAGGACACCTTGGCGAGCAGACTTGTCAGGGCTGTCTGGGCTTAGGTGACAGGCTGACATTCCCGGCAGCAAGGCGGTAGCCACCAAATCTGGCAGCAGCAAAGCAAGTGACAGCGTCTCAAACAAAAGAGCCTGAATTTCTGAGACAGGTCTCCCCCGCCCGGCCAGTGAACCAGAACACCCAGTCTGGAAATCAGGATGGGAAGTGATAGGTGTCCGTCTAAGCCAGTGGTCGGCAAACTCATTAGTCAACAGAGCCAAATAGCAACAGTACGACGATTGAAATTTCTTTTGAGAGCCAAATTTTTTAAACTTAAACTATATAGGTAGGTACATTGTTATTAACTTAATTAGGGTACTCCTAAGGCTTAGGAAGAGCCACACTCAAGGGGCCAAAGAGCCGCATGTGGCTTGCGAGCCGCAGTTTGCCGACCACTGGTTGGGATTTTCAGCAAGGATAGTAGCAAGTACAGAAAGCATAAGAATAAGTCCTAGGAGAGATAAGAAGCAGAGAACCAGTGAAACAGGCCAGCCGGAAATTAAACAGGGTCAGAGAAGGTCAACAGGAACTGTGTTCTTGGCGCCAGAATCTGAGTAAGACTGCATTCCAGTCCCCAAAGGATTCATAGGATGAAGACATCACAGCTAAGAGGAACTAGTCATCTAAGTAGGTTCCATGGTAAGGAATGACACACATCTATGCGTGCTCACACATGGAGTCACACACATACAAACAAAATAGAACCCAGATAAATATCTGTCCAAAGAATCAAGGCAAATGCATCATTAAAGGCATATTACAAAGCATTATTATACGTGGGTTGGGGGTCAGACTATAGCAAGGCGAAACTTTGACTTACCAAGTTAAGTAACTCGTTGGGTTACTATGTCCCCAATGTCCTTAAATATCCTTCGGTCATGGCTGGTGTTGATTCCAGAACCTGTCATTAGAATCAGGCCACACTTAAAATTCAAGGGCTTTGATTGTGAAGATTAGCAGAACATTGAGACAAGGGAGATTTTCAAAACTTAAACAACAACACTCGGTAAGCATCACGATCTTTGAAATACTGGCAAAAGCCTGTATCAGACGACAAAGGAGAATATATCATCATAGTGATCACCAGACACCACTGTGACCTGCTTTATGAAATGCAAGCCCTGCCACATTACATTTATTCCTTTCCAAAGTTATTTATCCCATTCAAAAATAGTAGTAAAATCTATAAAATATCTTTAAAATTAAAAAGTTGCATATACCCTTATATATAAAGTATGACAGAGTGACGAATAGTTTGTTAGATACTTTGCACCTGATGGGAAAAGCTCCAAGTTTAATGGTAAGAGGAGAGGGATTTTCACTGCTCACAAAGTCATCTGGACTAGGAATGTGCAAAGGAGAAGACAGCCAGGGGAAACTACCATCCGAGAATAGGCAACATTTACACAAGACACAATAACCAAGCACAGGTGAGACAACTGTCAGCCTTTCGGCTACTTGCTCTCCATGATGCCAAGTGTCACTGATGATGCTGTAACCAGCTGCCCATGTCTGTCCCTCATCACCAAGTTTCATGAAAAGGATTTCCTTTGGGACAGTGACCAGTTGGAGAATGTTTGACAGAATTTTCTGGGGGACTCCAAATTAAATATATAAACTTATCTGAATTGTGGGTTATTTACTTACCTTTTAAAAAAATTGTATTGATTTTTAGAGAGAGGAAAGGAGAGAGATAAATAGAAATAATGATGAGAGAGAAACATCATTGATTGGCTGCCTCCTGCATGCCCCCTACTGGGGTTCTAGCCCACAACCTGGGCATGTGCCCTGACCAGGAATTGAACCTGGTGACCTTTTGGTTCCTGGGTCGATGCTCAACCACTGAGCCACACCAGCAAGGCTCTTTACATATTCTTACAAATAAAGGGGAGTGTTATAATAATGGGGGTTTATAAATTACTAGTCATGAGGGCTGATTTCTATGACTGTCTTTACCACAAACTCCCTATGTTCTTTGAACAATGAAATGGGGAGAAAAAGAAAAGATCATAAACTAATATTTATTTTGTATCTACCATACAGATGCTTCTGTTTATCTATTCTAAATTAATCTCTCTTTACAACTCATTTTTCTTGGCAGTGGAATAGGCTAATCATAATAATCCATAATAAAATTGCAAATAATTAAATGGAAAAATAGGCAATTAATATTCATATACAATATATAGATATTTAAAAGATAATATTAGTGAGAGTATAGACAGTGGTACATTAATAAACAGACTCTGCAGAAGAAAGCTCTCATATATAGAGCTTGTCAATTTCCATGATGTAGATTGGAATATTCCTCAACGTGGCATATTTCATGCCATCAATATATTTCATGCACACAGAGCTGGGAAGAGGTGGAGAATCAGCCCTCATAAGCTGTTATGATCCCATGTTGCTGTACTACAAGTATAGAGAAATGGACACACTTATACATAATTGGTGGCACTTCTTTTTATATTCTATGTATGTTGTAATAAGATGCAAAATTATAAATATAAATAGGATTTGATAGGTCAATTCATCATGAAGGTTTCTAAATATGGAAATTTTACACAACACCCCAAGATGAAGATTTTTGCAACTTTGTAATAATGAAGCTGAATTAATAAATAAGTGACTACGTAGATATACATTATACCTACACTACTAAAAAGTATTTTAAAATAGAAAAATATAGGGAAGAAGGAAAAAAGAGATACTTTGGAAAGATAAATTGTAATTTCAAAGGAAAGATATGGGGGAAGGTGGTATAATGAGGATTTTAGATTTACTTTCTATATTTCTTCATTATTTAAAAATTTTAAATATACACTTATCATAAAAATTGATAATACTGCTAATAATACTAATTGAAGTCTTGGAGAGATTCATAAAAATATATGATACATTGTAAAAAATGTTGGTTACCTCATTTATTTGTTTAGGTCTCTGATTCTTTTATCCTCTAATCATAAAACTCCTGTAATCTTTTGCCATGTTATTATAAAAAAATCTTTATTTACAATATAATTTAAAAATCCTATAATTCTTTAACCTACTGTTTATTTAATGCTTGCAGTGGTATACTACATCATTAAATAAACAATATTGGTTCATAAGAAGAACTAATTTTTAAAGTTTCAGGAATTTTGTAAGGCAGTAGTTATGCAAGGTATTATAATAAATAAGATTTTTAAATATAGAATATCAGCTAAAAATTGAGTTAGTCCCTCTGATATAAAAACACTGCTTTTTCTAATCATGAGTTTATTTAAGTACTTCTGTTGGTTTCTACATAATAATTACTTACATTTCCCCCTGAGATCAGCATGCGCTCTCAATTAGGACGTTAGTCTATCAGCCTCAAATACGTGGAACATTCAGGGAATTCTTATTTCTTACTTGATAACAAAAGTAATTAATAACTTTTTTTGAAATGATAATCATGCTTTATTTCCTTTTTGTAAGGACTGGTGACTTAAATATGTTTTTTAAACCCCTTACTAACACTAAGCACTATTTTACTAACATTTCTAGATTTCATTTACATCATATCCCTTGTACTTATTACAATGTCTAGTGCACGGTAAGAAGTCAAATATTTATAGAATGCACGAATGCATAAATTAAAAAATGGCAGACAGAAGTACAAAAATCGATGATAGCTAAAAGGAGCCTCAATTTCAGGAATAACATATTACACTTGTTATAATATAATTAATTAGCTAGCTAACCTAGCAGGTAAAGAATTCTGCTCTATTAGCTTCACTGTTTATTTAAAATAATTCAAAGCTGGCCTCAACAAACACAGAATCTGTGTGTTTATTCTGGAGAGTTAACTGAGCAAATGACGGTTTTATTTCTGTAGAAATCAGCAGAAGAATAAAGATTTGCAAACAAAACCGTTACTTTCTTTTGTTTAATATAATTAAGAAGCTTGAAGATCTGTTAGTAATCATTTTTCTTATTTCTTTACTAAAGAAACCAAATCAAACATATCGGTAGCTATCAAAAACATGATACTTAAAAAATTAGCTGTATCTTCTCCAAATTATAGTGAAATGCCCATTCTTTCTCTCTTAATTTTTGCACCGTCTTTATAACATTCTAGCCCTTTACTTTTCCTTTGTTCTGTTGTATTCCCCTCCTTTATTTTTATCTTCCCTGCATAAAATTATACAATATATGTCCTTTGCAATTCCTGGCTTTTCTTTCTTTAGCACAGTTGCAGGCAAGGAATGTCAGCTCTTGGCCACAGTTTGCCATTAGCGTCCCCAAAGAAAATAAAATATGTTCCTTGTGAGTAATTGTGATATGTAGCAGCAAATTGACTTTTATGTGAGGTTTCTTCCTTTAAAAGCTTCTAGAAGAATCAACTTATCCATAAACTCTTCACAGAATCAAGATCAGATTTATTATCCATAAATTATTCCTGTTAGAGCTTTGTTGAAACTCAGCTGTGAATTAACTGTTGATTGTCATTTATCAGCCTCTCTAGCCAACTGGTTCGGCTGCCTCACTTTGCGTGTGGTGATAATTTTCCCTCCCATATTTCTCTTCTACTTCTCTTTCACCCAGCAGCATTGCATGACCTTCCAAAAGAGAAGGCACATCTTCAGTAATAAATGTGGTCCCAAACTAGACTGCTGAGCATAAACTTTTTCAGTTCTAAGTTTATTAAAAATTTTAGCTCTACCTGGTTTGGCTCAGTGGAAAGAGTATGAGCCTGTGTGGACCAAAGGGTCCCAGGTTTGATTTTGGTCAAGGGCATGTACCTTGGTTGCAGGCTCCTCCCAGGCCTAGGACCTGGTTGGGGCTCCTGTAGGAGGCAACCAATCAATGTGTTTCTCTATGGATGTTTCTCTCTGTCTTTCTTCCACTCTCCCTAAAAATCAATGGAAAAATATCATTGAGTGAGGATTAACTAACTAACTATTTCAATAATTATCAATATTAAAATTTCAATAATACTGAGATTGAGAAAACCTGCTCTGTATTTATGGAAGGTTGAAGTTCTATGTCTCCCTCACCTCTGCTCACTAAGGTATTTACTTTTCAGTATTCCTTGGTCTCTCAGTGCCAACCCTATCCCAATGCAGGAAGCATTGACATGAAAATCGCTGTGGATGGTGTCAAAATGCTGTTTAAAATAATAATTATAAATAGGGATATCAATGCTCAGTTACAATTAGAACATCGATGTATACTCATTGCTCATATTGTCCCTTTGGCGTTAAACCATGATATGATAAATGGTCACATAGTTAATTATTTCACTACAGCTTCAACATTTACAATACAGTTTTGGAAGCAATTAATCTAAACTGGATTAGTGTTTGGACAGGATTGTGACCCCCTCCCCCCCAAAAAAAAAGTCAACATCTTTGACATAGAAATCTACCTGCTCCCAGCAAGTTAGGCTCTCCTGTAACATACATAGCCTGCATTCTTTATCTCTCTCATTTCTATTATAGTCCCCAACATTACAAAGAGCAATGAGAATTGCTCAGACAAAACAAAACAAAATCTTGTTTTTCCTCACCCAGCATCTGAAATTGATTTTACTTATATTTCCAAAGTGATGTTTTTGTGACTCCTTACGAAAGAGCACAATGCCTGGATCAAAACATGTCTACATCATCAACGTCGGCGGAAAACAACTCATTTATGCCCTGCCATTTCTCACCACATTTGCATGTGATCCGTCTTCCCTCTGATACATTCTCCTCCACATTACCACTTACCACAAATATAAACACAGAGCTTCAGGCATGTTAGTCATAGACTTTAAAACTGTGAATTTTACTCCCTTGACAGAATAAAATGCTGAGTGGGGCACACAAACCTATCTGCTTTCTGACACCAGCCTAACTCCCCAGTTTCATCTCCAATTAATTTCCTTTCCTATCTTACCTGTTTGAACTATCCTCAAAAGTTGCCATTCGTAAACAAACCAGGTTATTGTGTATTAATTCATTTTTCAGGACCCCACTCACATGGCATCTCTTCTCTGAACCCTATTTTTACTTCCTTACAGAAGTTTAGTTCCTTTCTTCTCTATGTTCCCAAAGTTCTGTGTACTAACATGTATTACATAGTTATAACCATGATACTAATTACTGCTTCATTTCGACTTCAGGTCTATCTTCATAATTGTGATTTCCCCCCAAACTGCAACATGTCTTAGTCTCCTTTATATCCAAGCACCTAGGCATTTGGTTGCTTATGTCTTCCAACAAAGTTTTTTAAAAAAATAACTTAATAAGCACACCAAAACATTTATTTTATCTCTGCCTCATTATTAACATTGACCCAAATATCTATCATTTGGGAAGAACACCCAATGGTCAGCTTATTTGTCTTTGTAGCATTGGTGTGATCATCAAAGTAATAGACAGGAAGAAGACTCAAGGGTTCAGATAACACAAGCCAGTTTCCTGGGTAACTGGTGACTGCCTCACCAAGTGGGTACTCAAGTATAGAAATCATGTCCAATCTAAACGTCATAATTTTAATTTTTACTGAGCAGACTATCACCTTATTCTTTTCCTTTCTTCTCAGCCTATGTTATAGAGTAATTTTGATGTATTAACATATTGCCTTTGATGAATCAGCAGCTCACTGTAGGGGGGATTATAAATGATTTTGAACTTGAGGTGGTTATTATTATTCCACAACTGTTTTAGAAAGTATTAACATGAAATTAATGTTGATAGAAAGGATATACGCATTTTAGCCATTTAATGTATTCAGAATACCAACTAGAAGTGGCATAAAATAAGCCATCATTATTGAATAAATGTTTTAGCAACATACATTATAAATTTTAAATGACTGGCATAAGCTATGCATAAAACATGGTGTTTATTAGTAGTATTGGACTGTTTCCTTTCTAAGAAGCCATTAATATTGTGATGACCTTAGGTATACTGTAATAGGCCTTAGAGAGAGCCATCCAGTAAGCCATTCTAAATTTAACTAAGATAGAGTAAATTCCATAATTATAGGTGCTTCTGCACACAGAAACATGGACTGAAGGGAATTTTCAGGTGAAAACACCTGTAAAACAGATGGGGACCTGAAAGTGATGCAGGAATACCCCTTAGTCCTTTATCTTCTCTTCTGCTTTACCACTCAGTCATTTGCTCAGTATCTATGGCCACACCCTTTCTACTTCCCTCACCTCTATTTTTCATGTCCAAGTCTAACAAAACAGGATAATTTTCCCCCCACTCTAGTCTCAGAGGAAGGTCTTTGGGAATTTGAGTCAATCAGATATAAGTTTAGAATTCCAGCTCCGTCAAATTTCAGCAAATTACCAAATCTCATTAAACCTCAGCTCCCTCAACTATAAAATGGAGATCCAACAGAAATTGCTATATGAACATAGCTGTAGGTTTTATAGTAAGCATTCAATCAATGAGTGATTATCTTTTCTCTTTTTTGTTTTTCTGTTTTCTGTATTCTAAATCAAATCTCTAAGAAAATATATTTTCAAACCAAACACAATTTTGTGATTGACATTTTTCCATAATATAACAATGTTATATTAATTTCTAATTTTAACCTTTTGGCCCATTTATATACAAACTACAGGTTGTTTCTTTAAACAATATGGGTTAATAGACTAAACTCTAGAACTGCCTTGTCTAATGTGTTAGCCTCTAGTCACATGCAGCTATTGAGCATGTGAATGTGGCTAATCCAAATTGAGATATCTGGGAATATCTGGGAATGTACCATACACATTAGGACCCAACTATGTTCAGCTTATTATGTTTATTGTTATGTGTCATAAATATCTTTAGGTCACATTTATTTCTTTATTTATTTTTGCTTATGTTAGTACATTTATTTTTTTCTCCCGTTTTTATTGAACTTAGTGGGGTGACATTGGTTAATACAATTATATAGGCTTCAGGTGTACAATTCTATCATACATCATCTATATATTGTATTGTGTATTTATCACCCCAAGTCAAGTCTTTCTTTCTCCTTCTCTCTTTTCTTTTGGTTATGACATTGACTGGCTGAAAAAAACTGCAATAGTTACCTTATAAAATGTTCTCCATTCTAGAATTAGCTGATTTCTTTCTTGTTGCAGTCACTTCTGATCTTTGCTTTGCTATCCTCTATATTTCCTGAATGCAGGAAGTTAAAGCTAAATAACTGATTCTTTTTCTTCAGTCTGAATAGGTTATCTGTTTACTCATACTACATCACAGCAGAGGTTTGTCATGTTTTATTATCTCACTTTTTAAAAAATATATTTTTATTGATTTCAGTGAGGAAGAGAGAGGGAGAGAGAGAGATAGAAATACCAATGATGAGAGAATCATTGATCAGTTGCCTCCTGCATGCCCCACACTGGGGATCAAACCGTGGCCTCCTGGTTCATAGATCAACATTCCACCACTGAGCAACACCAGCCAGGCTGTCTCACTTTTCTTGATGTAAAAGTGAGCATGGTGTTCTTGTTTGGACTTCCTGAGCACTTCATTGTAAGTTCCTGAAACACCTCTACATTTACTCATTTTATCACCTGGGTCAATCAGAATTCAGTAAAACAAACAAACAAACAAACAACAACAACAACAAAAAACCTGAGCCACTCTATTGAGGTATTAAAAGTTTATTATAGGAATTTGACCTATATGAATGAGGGAGGGGCTGAAAAGTCTGGAAGAGAAATGTTAGGACCCCCAAAATAGTCAGTAGCTAATCTGTCTGAAATTCTGTAACAAGGATATCAGAGAAGCCAAGTGTGGGCAGCCAATGGATAAAAAAAAGATCTTCAGGAGAGGTGGGTGGACTGTCTGGGAAACCATGCTTCTGTGTAGCATTCACATCTATGATCTGCAACTTTTGGTGAGCCTGGGGCCAGTCACCAGACCAACACTTAGGAAAATGGACAGATAGCAGTGGAGAGTGAAAATGCATGTGGTTGGATATCTTGCATCTGTCTGTTACCACGTCTAATCACAATAACTTGCTAAAATTGATAGTTTTTCCTTTGGCAAATTTCTCTTTTATTCAACTCTAATGTGGGCTTATACAAAGAAGAGAATTCTAGGATGCATAGTTTTTGGCCTTCACTATGGTGACATTCCAGCACATCATCTACTAATAATATTCAATTAAGGGTGGTGAAATTGTAATTTTCTAATTCTATAATTCTATATTTCCTTGTGCACTTCTTACCTAGAATCCCCTTTTAAAAAGAAAATATACCTCATTCACTAGACCTATTTGGTAACCCAGAAACATGTCAGAGAGAGAGAGAGAATAAATGCTAATCCCCATCAATCATAAATTTTCAGGGTCACGAGTTGTTGTCCTAGCAACTTGCAATGGTGTCTGACCAGTGATTTTTTGTTCTCTCTCAAATTTTTATCCCCTCCATTATTCCTCATCATGAGAGGAGATCTGCCAGTTTGAGCTCCTGGGTTTCTTATGTTTACTTTTAAATCAATTGCAATCTTTGCTATAATGTTCAGATGGTGCTATATTTGTCCTTAACTTCCCCTTTGACATTTCACACTGAATCTGAAACTTGTGCTTTCTCTTCGTTTTTCTCAAATTTGTCATCTCAAGTACCACTCTGCATGTAGTTCTCTCCTGTGGGGCTGATTTTTGTTGGTTTACAGTATCATTGCTTCCTTCCTTTCTTTTATCTTTGACACTACCACTACATGGCTACTGATACTGTGTAGAACATGTTCTTGGTGGGTGTTTTGGCCAAATTTATTTACGCCTGAGATTTCTGGCAATTTATTTTTGTCCACTTTTGCTGAAAATATCATTCATGTTTTCTTTTTCCAAAAATTTACTTGTTCCACCTGTTTTTTTCTTTATTAATGAAGGTATTATATATGTATCCTTATCCCTCCCTTGCCACCCCGCCCCCATTCCACCTGTTTTATGAGGGTATTTTATTTCAAAAGCTATGTTACTATTATGCTCTTCCTGTAGGAATTTTCCCTATCATCTTTGGAGAGCTTTAGCTCTTTCATCTGTTTCTAATAAATACATTAGGGATGTATTTATTAAATTTATCAGCAATCTATGCCTTGGAATTTTCACCTAAGGTACTAGCCTTGATTCTCTACTTCTAAATCCTTAAGAAAATGAGTTTAATTCTTGCATAAGACATGTCTTTAAAAACCCAACCAAAACAATTACCATATCCCTACTGAGTCTATTTTCCAGTTTGGCCATTCTTATCTTTCCTCTAAACATTCTTTATATATTCAACAAAGGGGTTGTGAACTAATCTGCGTGTCCAAATTAGAGATCTGCAATAACAAGGCTGACATGAAAAATGTATTATTCATTGAAAACTTTAATTCCCACAGGAAGAAATGGAAATAGATGAGCTAATGGCTATGCCCAGAAACATCCAAAGAAGCCAACATAGAAAAAGAGTGGAGGAGAGGACGGACGATACAACAAAACTTGGGGCTTAAGAACTAATCCTTCGCCCTGACCAGTTTGGCTCAGTGGATAGAGCGTTGGCCTGCGGACTCAGGGGTCCCAGGTTCGATTCTGGTCAAGGGCATGTACCTTGGTTGCAGGCACATACCCAGTGGGGAGTGTGCAGGAGGCAGCTGATCGATGTTTCTCTCTCATCGATGTTTCTAACTCTCTATCCTTCTCCCTTCCTCTCTGTAAAGAATCAATAAAATATATTTTAAAAAAAAAAAAGAACTAATCCTTCTTCAGGAGTAAGATAATGATGAGTGTTTTCATTCATTCATTTGGCAGTTACTGAGAGAGGTACCCTCCTTAATAGCATAGGTATTAATCTGAGTACCAATTTAGTCAACAAGGATACTGATCTAAATCTTGTTCTTCTAATGTTCTTGGGAGCTTCGTCTATGTTCTCAAAAGAGAAAAATGAAAGTAGAAAGGACAAGATAATATTTTGAAAGCTGGAAAAGATATAATCAGTGGTAGGAAGTTCCTTTATAAAGATTTTTGATCAGCACTGTCAGGAGCTAGCCAAGATAAACAAAGAAAAACTTACAACAAAGAATTCAGCAGAAAAGGTGAAACTACAAAACCACAGTCATCATCAACATGATAATATTAGGAAAAGGATTGTTGAGTGGTTATCACAGCATTGGCGGAATATCAGTTCTGTGATCAGGCAAACTGCCAAGGCTGCTAAAGAAATTCAGGATTCTTGGATCCCTGTCACTTTAAAGATTTGTAGATTGGAAACAATATTGTAAATATATTCCTTGCACCCATGACTATTTTTAGTTCCAGGCAAGCATGTTGGGTTTGCTCTCCATTGTTCTCTGGTTTTTCCCAATCCCCTTAAGCTGGATGAACATAATTGTATTCAATACTGCAGGTGTGATCTATGACTGTAGAGTTTAATGGGACTTCAACAATGTTGCCAAAAGCCTTACTGATGAGCTGGTAAATTTTTTTGAGTAAATTTTGTTTTGCTTTTTTCTTCTTCAAGTTCCTTTACTCTCTCTATGCCATTATACCATTCTTTCTTCCAATTATGAAAAACAGGACAGTTGTTCTCATAATTTTTCAGACCTTGTCTATTGAACTCTATGACTCTGATTTTAAATAATGCATGAGAATCATTTTGGTAACTGATAATATGAAGTATTTATAGATAAAATGTGGCTATCACTACTCCTTAGATTTTTAGTAATAATTCTCAGTATTGTTTTTATTCCATCACATTCACTAGGTTGAAATCTTGTTATATATAAAGTTTGATGGTGCTACTGCTATTGGTTTAAGCCTGAGTAACAAAAAATAATTGATTGAAATCACTCAATGATAATTTAGTGATTTAGTTGGCTTCTTTTATTTTAAAATAAAGTAATCATAACTAATGGCTGTAAAATTTAGACACATTGATAAAATTATGTGTGTGTTTATATACAAATGGATAATCTGTGAATTTATACAAATGGCATTAAAGATATGTAAAAATTAATCCTCTTTTACTTATATATTCAACATCTCATTTATACTGAGAACAATAACATTTTATATAAATTCCCTGATGACAATGGTCATCATCAATATTACCACTTTTCTTCAGGGTTTCACAAACTATAATCAACCAAAAAATTTGTCTTGATGAGTATCAGTATATTTCTATATCCTACCCCCTATAATAAAGAGAAGTGTGGTAAAAATTTCAAAAAGCATAGGAGGTTTGGGTAATTCAAGAATTTAAACATCATAGGATTAAATTTAAAAATCAACAACACTTATGAAAAAATACATTCAATGCCAATATTTGATGGCAGGTGAATAGTTGAGAAGCAAAACCATATTTTATAATGTGCTCCTTTGCTTCTTTGGCTCACTGCTTAAATATTAAACATGCATTGATTACTATGAAGACAAATATCAAACACTATCAAATGAGTGGTTAGATATTGACAAATCTAAAGTGGAGGCCAATACTAGTTGCAGGGGACGGTAGTGATTGATATTCACTGGGGATGGGGTATACTAATATTATTTTCATTTAAATAACTTCAAGTTTCATTTTTAAAGTTTTAAATTTTATAATGTAAAACCTCATTTAAACCAAACTTACTTGTTTGGGGGACCAGAATCCATGTAGGATTATTTTTCTTCCAGCCAAAACAAACATAAGAATATTTAGATATCATTACTAGTATATTAAGTCTGGGGGTCTTAGAGCCCTAGTCATTTGGGGCATCTCAGTTTTGTATACAATTGATAAAGGTTTTACTCTCTTATGGAAATTATTTGGGTATAGTTGGTTTTCAAAATTCATACTTTTTAACATTTTTTTAAATATATTTTATTGATTTTTTACAGAGAGGGAGAGAGATAGAGAGTTAGAAACATCGATGAGAGAGAAACATCGATCAGCTGCCTCCTGCACACCTCCTACCGGGGATGTGCCCACAACCCAGGTACATGCCCTTGACCGGAATCGAACCTGGGACCTTTCAGTCCGCAGGCCGGCACTCTATCCACTGAGCCAAACCGGTTTCAGCTTTAACATTTTTATAAAAGAAATAAATATAAGGGTACATACAAACTCTTAGTCAATGCCCCTATTGTTGCTAGAGCTACATTCCCAAATAAAATGTATTGCTATTTCTGCAACAAGGAGTATGAATATTGACATTAAGCAAAATAAAGGAAAACAAAACAAAGTCTTATTTTGGCCCAAGTCAGGGTTGCGGCAAAATCAATTTTTGCTAATTTAAGGAGGGAAAAACTTCATATTAGGGTACTAAATTGTTTAGATCTATTTTAAAAAGTTAATATAAAGCATCTGAATTGTTAGTAGTTATTTTCTAAAAGTAGTATGAGAGAAGAATAGTTTTTTTTCTCATCCAAATAAATGAATATTGTCCATAGCATCTTGATAACATTTTCTCACCTGCTAATTTATATCCAACAAGGATCATCCATCAGGCACTCCTAGAAATATCTCCCAGCCATGTGGAAAGCAGAAAGAGAAGTTCTCATTAAGGACACAGAAAACAATCATGGTTGGTTCTCTTGGCACCTCTTGCACCCCCTAAATCTCACCAGCCTCTTTCTGCTACCCACCTCTGATTTTAAACAATGCATGAGAATCATTTGGGTAACTGATACTTGCTACTTCAAGTGTGGCCTGAAGACTATCAGCATTTGCAGCAACTGGGATCTTGTAAGAAATGCCAAATCTCAGTTCCCATTCCAGATCAATGAAGCCAGTATCTACATTTTTTAAATATTCTGGGGATTTTAATAATAGTCAAACTGATTCATAATGACTCACCAGATTATGGGGAAAGAAAAACTCAGATCCTTCTAAATAGCCTCTCACCATTCTTGTCATTGCTTCTGAAATTTCCATTTACTCCCTTTACTTAATGTTTGTAGTTTAGGGAAATTTTCACTCAGATGATAGATACATTTTCCATGGATTAAGGTAAAGCCTTAAATCCTTAGCATCCATTTAAAATTCTGGGTGGCTTTCTTGGGATATTTTTTTTATACCTGAGAAATGATCACAGAGGAAGGGAGTAATACGTGGTCCATGATTTGGTTGTGGGGGAAGTTATAGGGAACTACTGTGGCCATTTCTAAGAAAGTCAAAGGAGTGCAGCAAACTGGTGGATCTTGCAAGTCTATGCAGGTAAAGCCACTATCTCAGAAAGGCCCCTGGATCTGAGAGTCATGGTTCTAAAAGTTTTACGAGATCTGGAAGCACTATGATTTTCTCTTGTTTGTCATTTTCATTGTTATATCATGGGCTTATTCCCCACCCTCCCTCTCCTTCACTGGAGAAGCCTTTAGGCTTGACTTCAGAAGTAGTCCAGAAAGGAGGAGCTAGGGAGACCGCATTCTGCTTCAGAGCCCTGTTTTTGAAGAAACAGAATCATAACAATCACAGGCTGAGAGGTAAACAATTAGAGTTCCTGCTGCCTGAGCCAAAGAGAAAACAGACCTGACAAATAGCCCGAAGGCCTAAAGATACCAGCGCCCATGTGTGATGCCCTGAGCCATCACTTTGTCCCTAAGAAATTTTTCATATTATTTTGTTGGAGGTAGTTGGTTAGATTGTCTGAAAGCCTAAATGTATGTTGCGTTCTAGTTGTTCCAAGTGGAATGAGTAAGCAGATCATGATGTAGGGACGTTGGGGAGGAAAAAGCAGTGTAACTTAGCTAGTCTAGGATCAATGGAAGAGCACATGAATGAAAGAGATTTGGCCTCCTGCTATGAGGAATTTCATCTCTCACAATCAGGATAAGCGGCAAAAATTTTTAACCATTTGGGGCTTCAATTCGCCTGAATCTTGGTAAGTTAAAGACAGTGTATCAAAAGTCTACACAATTTTTAGACTTGACTTAAACGCTGACTTAAAACTAAGAATGGTTGCTTTTAATAAGAAAATGCATTTCCACTGATAGATAAGGCAGCTTATAATTAAAGATGGGGAGTAAGTCTGAGATTTTTCTGCATCTTCCTGAACGTATAGGAATCATGGAAAGGTCCAGTTTTTTTCTGCACAGAAAAACTTGCAGAAGTCTTCTCCCAATGCAAGAGGAAAAATAAAACAATTTAAGTGTGTGTGTTTTTTCACAGCTGTAAAGAGATACATATCAAAATTGCTATTTAAAATTAGTTGTCTTATTAGAGGTTTGCTAATATAATAATGCCTTTAAAGAATCCAATTTAATGTAATAACCTGGTTTGTTAATAAATATAGAAATACTGGCAAGCCTTGTTATCATAGAATATTTTAAATCAGCCTATATAAAGTTGATATGTTTTTCAATCTTAGCATATTCTAGTTTGTATGTATATAAATTCATCTTCCATGGATGCCTAGCAACGCAAGGCCCTATGTACAATTTCACTGTGAAATATTGATGGGGAGATTTGAAGCAGTTGAAAACTGAAATATTTGAGAAACCTTGGTTCATCATTCCTATTTCTCCAGGATTGAGTCTAATTCACTTTAACATGTTGTGTGTGTGTGTGTGTTTTGTTTTTTTGCTTTGTTTTGTTTTTTTGGGGGGGGGAGGTACTGAATTTCTACTATCTTAAACACTGAGTTATGTGTTCAGGTATCAGATGATCTACCTCCAAGAAGTTTTTAGTTGAGAGCATATGTGAGGTAAGGATAGTAAGAAGGTAGCCAAGCAAATCCTTGTACTCAGGCATAGATACGTATATGATGACCGGAACTATTACCACTATTAACAGCAGTATTCAGCAGACAACCAACACTACTATGAATAATTCCAACCAATTTTTGGGAATTTACCTAAACAGACCTTGTGCTCATTATTTTACACATAGAACTTTTAGTCAATTTGTGCAGAACAAAAATCTTACTTGAACTAACTTAAACAAAAAGAGAAAATGCATTGAATTATAACGAGTAAACAGGGACTATACCTTGAGACAATCGGGGATGAAATGCCACAGACTATCTTTATCTCTTATAACTGTTTACTCATTGACTTCTTTCTCTATGACTGAGAATTGATTTCTCTCCAAGGGGCTGAGGGAAAAGATTGCCAGTTCCTTGAGGCTTACATTTTCTCAGCTTTGCATCACAATAAAAAGGATTCTCCATCTGCCAACTCCACAAAAATGGAAAACCCTTAGGAGAGTCCCAGTGGGTTTTATCCTAGACCAACTGTTGTTAGGAAAATGCCAGAAAGCTTATAATATTAGCCTAAAATGATGACCCCACAGTCATCATCAGGAAAATATCTCCGTTCATATTTGGATCTCATGATTAAATACGTATATACTCTGGTGGTGGTGGCACAAAGAGATGACTGTAAAAAACTGTGGTGCAGCCTGGCCAGTATGGTTCAGTGGTTGAGCATACCTATGAACCAGGAGGTCAAGGTTCAATTCCAGGTCAGGGCACATGCCCAGGTTTCTGGCTCAATCCTCAGTGGAGGGCGTGCAGGAGGCAGCTGATCAATGATTATCTTTCATCATTGATGTTTCTATCTCTCTCTCCCCATCTCCCTTCCTCTCTGAAATGAATAAAAATATATTTTTAAAAAACAACTGTGGTACAATCATAGCTACTGGTAACCAAAGACACACCTCTATTTGTCTCCATTTTGATTTGTGATTCTTACAAGAATCATTCAAAACATTCAAACTATAGTTAATTGTAGATCTAAGACCTGAACATAGATTTGTCCACTGTATTATTTGTTTGGTATTTTATCAATAGTACCACTCTTATTAGTTCAGGACAAGCATGGCCTGCTCAGCCCTGGCCTCCAGGAATCCCTGTACCTCATTTTGTACCAATACTTTGGAAGCCAATCTTCACAGTGGTTAAAAAAAACAAAGTCCAAATCCCCCTCCTGGACCTGGGATTGGAGTATTGCCTGGAGCTGAAAGTGCTACTATGGCGGGGTAGATGCCTGTTATGGGCTCTTGCGCATCCACCTTCTGGTTTATCCTACTTCCAGTTGATAGAGGAGGAAAGCAAGACACAGCAACAAGATTACGTCCTCACACTTACATTCCTAGTAGGTGACAGGACTGAGATTTGAACCCAGCATCATCTGGTTACCAGTCCCTGCTCTTGTCCATTGTGCTCTGCTGAAACTGCCTGGAGCACAGAGGTTTTCAAACCTGGCTGCACGTGGGACTCCACTGGGGAGCTTTGAAAATATACTCATGCCCTGGCCTTATCCGCACAGATTTGCACCCCATTGGTCCAAATGGAGGCCAATGTTTTTAAAACATTCCCTGCAACTCTGGAATGGCTGTGATTGAAAACCTCCAGCTCCTCCAGTGGGAAGAGGCGGTACAGCACAGGGGGTGAGAGACTGCTGCTGCATCCAGGCTGCACAGATCTAAGCCCAGCTCTGCTACCAGGAGAAGCTCTGTGCCTCATTGTCCGCATCTGTGAAATGGGGATTATGACGGTAGGACTTCATAGGATTGTTATGCAGAGAGAATGATTTAACATTTGTAAAGTGCTTGGAAGAGTATCTGGATATAGTCACTGCTGCCCTGATGATAATTAGCTAAAGAGAACAGGACTAGAAACAGAAATAACGATTGGTTCAAATGGACAGAACTCCTGCTGTTGCTTAATGACACTGAGAAGTCACTTACTTCTTTGTGCCATAACCTCCTCGCCTATAATGTGAGAATAATTCTGGGACTCCTTTTTCTCTACCTTTCCCTCCCCCTCTTCTATTTTATTTTCTTTTAGAATGAAAATGTTTAGCCATTATATATATATTCCTATACCTCATTTTGTAATATATATATATATATTTATATATATATATATATATATTCGGTTTTATTTTGAAATGTACTGGAAAATTTGAACACTAATCTTTGAAAGCAAAAAAAATCCTAGAAGTTTGGACATTTAGAGCATTTCTCAGTAGCTTACTGTATTTTCACCATTCAAAGGTCATAATTGGGATTCAGGCCAATCTTATTTTTCAGATTAGGTAACTCACAAATCATATGGTAAATACAGAAGAGCAATATTGGGGGAAGTAGGATTTAGGATCCCCTTGAATTTTAATCAACTCATTTAGAAAATAGCAAAAATAACAGATTGTCACTGAAATATAATAATTCAGGTTTTCAGGGAAGGTTTTTATTGAGTCATATCTTTTTTTCTTATAAAGGAAAATATAGGATCTAATATTATTCAGGTCTGGGCAACTTCCCAGCAAAAGTTGCTGAGACAGGAAGACCTTTGATGGCTTTCATATTTTGGAGATGACATAATCTCAATTTGGAAGTATCTGCAAATATTGAGGGAGGGGCAAGTTATTTCCAGATCCAATTTGAAAGACTGAAAACTTTCTAACTTCATACTCTGTGATCTTTATCCTGATCTATTGGGATTGGTCCAAAAGAAATAATAAAGGTAATCAAAGCTTGATGTCGCTGCATGTGTTTTAGGGAGTTTATGCGCAAAGACCTTAAAAAGTATTGTTTGGTTATGGGCCAAATTCCTATACTGCATAATGAAGTTTTGTAAATATTTATTCAGACTTCGTTTTTCTCATGAGACCACAGTCTTCTTGAGGTTTATGTCTGTGTCTTCCTCAGAATACAAACAAATGTACACGTGGGTCTCTGTGCTGTGTGGTGAGACAGTACTTGTTCTTAGAAAGATAAATTATTGATATGCAAAGCCTGAAGGTTGCTGAGAAAGGGGTGGGTAAATGTGATGAGGAAGTCAAGGAAAAGAAAGGATACCAACTCATCTGTTCTACCTGCTGGTAGAACTTGCTGAAGGACTTGAGTTTTTCTAACCAATATTCATAAGCAAAACTGGCTTCTAGGATAAATATTATCACATGCCTGGGAAGAAACAAGACTTCTGTGATAAATATTACCATATGCTTGGGAAGAGTCAGGGCCAGCAGGAGTTAGGTGGTTACAGAGAAAGAAGAGTTGAGAGTGCTGCATTAAGAAGGAAGCAGCCCTAGCCTGTTGGGCCCAGAGGATAGAATGTTGGCCTTCAGACTGAAGGGTCATGGGTTCGACTCAATCCCTGCCTTGTCCGCATGTGGGAGGCAATCAATCGATATGTGTGTGTGTCTCTCTCCCCTTCCTTTTTATTCTATCTAAAAATCAATGGAAAAATATCCTCAGATGAGGATTGAAAGAAAGAAAGAAAGAAAGAAAGAAAGAAAGAAAGAAAGAAAGAAAGGAAGGAAGGAAGGGGACACTGAACCCTCTCCTGCTGCAGGCATCTAGGTGCCCTGAAGGAAACTGACTACGTGATGCTGAAGAACATTCTGGAATGAAACACTCTTAACAGAATATAAACCAAGAACGCTGTCATCCTATCTTTTCCCTTGAGGAACTTCAGCAGTAAGACAATTACCTGAACTAATGGCAGTGAGAAGAAGGATAGGACCAAGCCTAACCAGGACAGACAATAGGTGGCTCCATGTGTTTGTGACCTGGTGGGTGCAGCCAGGATGAGCAGTGACATGCTTTGGTGTGCAGGTTGTAGCTGTGACACCAGGGTGTGATGCTGGAAGCAGGAAGGGCAGAGCTCCAACTATTCTGGAGCAACCAGGACATGGTACAACAGCAAAGGTCCTCAGAGCCTCATCTTCAAGGGACTGGCACTTAGGACACAAGGTTTTCCAACCTGCATTGTAGCAGATACTAAAGAAGAGAGTTTTGTTTTTGTGTTTTTTAAAATGTATTTTATTGATTTTTTACAGAGAGGAAGGGAGAGGGATAGAGAGTTAGAAACATTGATGAGAGAGAAACATCGATCAGCTGCCTCCTACACACCCCCCACTGGGGAGGTGCCCGCAACCAAGGTACATGCCCTTGACCAGAGTCGAACCTGAGACCCTTGAGTCCACAGGCTGACACTGTATCCACTGAGCCAAACTGGTTAGGGTGTGTGTTTTGTTTTCGTGTGTGTGTGTGTGTGTGAGTGTGTGTGTGTGTGTGTGTGTGTGTGTGTGTGTGTGTGTGTTTCAGGCTTCCCTGATGAACCCTGTCAATATTGGACTTCTTATTTTGTCAGGGACAACATCAGCATCGAAGGGCTCTGTAGAAAACCCACGGTAAGATTAAAGTTGGTGAGTGCATGTGTACCAAAGAGTCTATGAGCTCCAGATTTACTGGCAGGATAGCCATGTAACACACACAAAAAGATTCAACAGATGTATTGACTCCCCACATGCTCATGGCTTTGAAGATGCAATATAAATTGGATGGTTCGTAAAGAAAAACCTTGATAATACCTTGTTTACTAGAAAATCCTTAGCTCCAATCGCCCTCTCAGCCTATGAATCAGATAGACATACATGACATTGCAGGACCACTCTGGATCCTCTGGCCTGGCCCAGTTAGCACCTGCATCCTAATGTTAGTTCCCTTTTCCCTCCCTGGCCAAAGCCCTCAATGCATTGTCTCAAATCCCTTTATCTCCCCTCATCGTCCACCTATATCTAAAGTCACTTCTGTTCTCTTCTGATTCCCTACATTTTTTTATTCCCCTGAAGAATTACTATGAAAGTACATACTTAATAAATATACCCAAAATGACTAGGAAATTTGAGGTTATTATCACTTTTCATAATAAAATATTGGTTAATTCTATTAGTGGGTGGATTCTTCTCCAACTCTCCCAGAGAACTTGAGCAAATTTGCATAATTTTCTCTTTAATTCTCTGCTTGCATACACTGCAATTACAGTACTCACGATGTTATACTGTAATGCATATTTATTTCATATTAGGCTAGAAGTAGGAACTATGCCCCTGACTTTAGTATTGAATGCATTTAACATAGTGACAAATCTGCCGTGAGCTTTTAATAAATAGCCATTGAATAAAACTACATTACCTAGGGTTTGTGAATACTTTCAATCAACAATAATGAATAGCTTTTCTTTGAATATTGGTATGAGGCCTCAGTTACTATTTGTTAAATAATTTTAACAGCCCAGAGGAGGCAATTGATATTTCAGAAGTCTAGTCAATAACATTTGTCTAGTACTCACTTCTCTAATTTTATAGCTACCTTAGATTAAAGGGTGACATGAGATTTGATTTGGAGTGCTTACAGGTTTAGGGGGATGAAAAACTTACACAATTAAGGGAACCCTCCTTAAGAACAAATCCCATTGCAAATGCAAATTTGGTGGAGGGACTTGAAAGGCCTGCAGCAGGCCTGTGAGAGCTCTGAAGCATTGGTCATTTGCTTCATGGGTAGTACCCCCTCTCTGGCATGTATAGAATTACCTGTACAGAACATGATGCAGTACATTTTCTCAAGTTTGCATAGTTTTAATGTAGGCAATAGTTATATATGGGATGCAGAGGCATGTTTTTGAAGGGTAAGGAGGGATACAACTATTGAAAACATTATCCTTTATCTTTGTTCAAGATTCCTATGTAAATATTTACTAGGAGATCTTTCCCCCTAAGAACCCAAACCAAAATACAGCCTGTCCATAATTTGTGAATGTACCTGTTTCCTACTAATAAAGCATGAGAACTTGATGACATATCAAGTGTGTTCTTTTCTTTAGAAGCCAGGAAATTACACAAAGGATGGATTCAACTGGTGTAACTCTTCACAGCCATGGTTTCTCAAATTCCTTTTCCTTTTCCTTCCTCCATTTTAATTACTTGGACTTTAATCATTTCTTGTTTTTCTTCTTTATTTTTATATTTTTAGTTTTCTAATCTTTCTCCTTGTATGTTTATGTGTAAGTTACATCAGATAACCTTGTATAAATAAGCAAGTAAAGTCTGAATTATTCACCTAGGAACCTGGCAGTTGATATAAAAAAGAATGGAGATAGAAAAGATCGGAATCTTTAGAGAAGGTAAGTAAGAACATTGTTAAATTTTCACACCTGCATTCTTCATCTCTCATCCCTCAGCAACAATCAGAAATACCTTTACGCTTCTCCTGTGATGGAGAGACCTAGGTCAGGATGAGAGGCAGGCTAGGTGAGCCTTCCTGCAGCAATTCTTGCAAAGTCAAAGCCTTGTACCTGAACTGGAGACGCAGAGAAGCTGAAACTCAGCCTACAGGAAGCTGAGAGCCCAGCTGGGTTCGGTGAGTTTGGGAAGGTCACTTAGGCAGTGTCCCAAGTCCCAAGACAAAGGAGACATCAGAAGCAGGTTAACTGAAACCAAAGATGCCGGAGTGGTGAACCGGAAACAGAGAGGACAGGGCAAGGAGGAAGAGATGGGCTGGCACAGGCTGGAACCAATGATTGACTCACTTTTCCAAATTGGTCCTGTGATCCATGGACAGATCGGTTTTATGTAAAGAACGAGTGTAAGGAAAGATTTCAGAAACAGAGTCCACATGGTTTTCAGAGTCCACCATTGTGTCACCCTAAGAGAAATGAATTTTGATATGTGCAACTGGAAAAGGCTCCCTGAAATGAGTTATCTTGTAGGTTGTCTGAACAGCCCTATGATCTTCAACTCCATGTGCTTCAGAAGGCTGCCTTGATCAGACCAATTCAACTTCCAGTGCTCCTTCAAGCTCACCTGGGCTTCTTGTACATTAGTGACACTCTACATTTCCAGGGATTTCACATCTACCCTGCTGCTGTAATTATTTTTTAAGCAGCTTGACAACAAAGACTGGGTCTGACTGTTACTGTAGTTTCTAATTGTTAGATTAAAAAATATATATCTATATAACCAACATTTCCTTTATTTTATTTTATATGGTGTATTAAAAAACCACACTGACCTTTATTTATTCTCATTCATTACACACATGAACTCTGAGAGAGAGCTTTTACATTAGTATATTCCTCCCTTGCTTGGAGGAGAAAGAGTCTGAGACAGAGAAAGAGTAGGTTATTCATCTATAGTCACATAACCATAAGTAAATCTAAGACAAGGACACCAGTTTTCTTATCCCAAGTTGAAAGTCCTTTCTTCTATGATGCAGGAGTTTTAATCAGGTAGTTTTGACCTTAGTCACTGTGAAGAGCCGAAACCTAGGATTCAGTGGATACCCAATCATCTATTCATTCAGTCTAGCAGTCAGAATTGGTTGAGCAGGCTCTGTGTGCCAAGCAGAGAGCTAGCTACTAATAACTGGGCTTGCATGCTAATTAGGTGGAAAGTCTGAGATTAGAGTATATCTCCTTGCCTTTAGATAATGACTCAAAGAGTCAATTTGCAGGATTCTACATAAAAGCTAAGCATATGGTGTGGTTCAGATGTTAATGCCACCGTGTTGACCCCGCTTCAAGTGAACAATGCTTGGGTGCACGTGGCCAGGTCTGGAATCACCCTGATGCCAGCAACAGGCACAGAGAATTGGCTCAGGAGCCACAGGCATCTCCCTTAGCATGGCTGTGGCTGCTATCAGCCTTGGAAACTGTGCCAATCCATCTCGTCCTGCAGCTGCCTCTGCCGGCTGTGGCTCTCTAAGTGTTCCTTGCTCTTGCATTTGGAATGGGCTCAGTAACAGGAGGAATATTTAGGGAAGCCCAAAAGTTCAGTGGAGTAGATAGACTTAGTACACCTGACATTAATCATCAGACTACACGTAAAACAGAGAAGAAGACAGACGATTTTCTTCTCTCTCCTCCAAGAGAGATTCCATGCTTCAAGGACAAGACTATGGTCTGTGGAATTTGGGAGATTTGGGTCTATATACCCTGACTTTTATTTACTCTGTGGCCTTGGGCAAATTTGTTAAAAGTTCTGATCTTCAATGTCCTCATTTGTGTAAATGAGTATAATTACACTTTCTCTCCAAGGCTGTGTTAAAGATTAAATTCATGTGGATGTGAATGATGTATAATTAAGTGGGAGGAAAAAAAAAAGCAAGTTGCTGATGAGTGTGTATAACATTCTCCCATTTTGTTTTAGGTTACACTATAAGGACACAAAGACAGAGATTAATGGGGTATGCTCTATCTGAAAGATATTAGAAAAAAATCTGGAAGAAGCTAGACTAAAATAGGAGTGAGGTGGGATCAAAGGAACAATTACCAGAGGTTCTTAATTCATAGGTCATATTTTTTAAGTATTTCAAATAATAGTGAGCTAGTGAGGGAGTTTTACTCTTTGTGTATGTGTTTGTATGTTTTATCTATAATGATAAAAGAGTAATATGCTAATTAGACCAGATGTCCTTCCAGACGTCCTTCCAATCTTCCGGATGAAGCCAGGGCTGCAAGGGAAGCCCGGGTCCCGGGTGCCTGCTGGTGGCTGGAGGAAATCCCCAGTCCCAGATGCCAGAGGGAAGCTGGTGCCAGCAGCTGGGGAAAGGAAGGCGTACTCATGAACAAATTTCAGGCATCGGGCCTCTAGTATAAAGATAAGTAAGAGATACTATACAGACAGCATATGATAAGATCCTGGGTCAACACTGCATATTTTCTGTAATACGTTTCTTTTTTTTCTTTTGCTTTAAGGTTATTTAAATGCTGAAATCCACATCCCTGGTTATTGGCATCTTCTAAAGGAGATGCCATGAAATCATTGAGCATCCTGGAATGTGTGGGATAAGGGATTTGAGGAAGCAAAGCACACTCCTAGGCAAGAGAATAGGTGCTCAAGGCTGTTTAGCATAACCAGCTGATTGGCTGGTTCACTCCTCTCCTGCCTGTGTACTGAGGAAGCCCATTCATTTGTCCCAGAAAACCTCCGAGTAAAACAGAAAGAGGGAAATCGTTGGCAACAAAACAGTGGTGTTCTAGCTCTTGCTCCACAATGGAAAACCCACAAGTCACTGAACTCATGCATCCTAGCATCTCTAATCTGAATAGTTGATTTGATGTTTTCCTCTTTAAGCTAAAAATCTTTTGTAATGAGGTCAAATGAGATGGTGATTTTGAAAGATTTTCATTGTTTGATTCATTCATTCATTCATTCATTCATTTATTCAGAGTTGTTTAAGGACCTACTAAGGTGTGCCAAGGTGAGAGAGTTGAAAGACCAGTGGTGGAGGAAGCCAATTAAAAATACAGTAAAAGTCCTAGGCATTCCAGAACCACAGAGAGAATCACTACCAGGAAGAATAACTTTTGCTTTGCAAACTATAAAACATATTACAATTCCTAGAGGTTTGTTATTATTTCTAATTGAGCCAAACTTGGTTTGCCTAGCTTTCAAAGAAAGGTCTACCTGTGAATTACCAACCTTATATGGTTTAGATTTAGTGAAGATAAATGGTAAATTGTTGTAGTTCATCCTGTAGTTCAACTGCTCTTTATAAACAGTTCAACAGATGAACTGTTTTCCCCACTCCCACTCCACAAACACACTTCTGTATCACTTTCTCTTTATTCCTTTCTCTACAATGTTCTTGTTACTTATAACAGCCTACAATCATCTTCCAATTCCTGGCGTGCACTGCTATTTTTAAGCAACAACTCTCTAGAAATCAAATGTCCTCCAGCCATGCCAGAGCCACATAATTGGGGTGATTACTTAACTGCCAGGGGTCTGCTACCAATTAGAATGGTTTTCCCATTCTAGGCATGAGGCGGAGCTTCTCTGTCAAGACATCTCTTGCTGTTAGACAAGGTCCGAGACCAAACACATTACCATGGTCAGCATTGTTAGCGTACTTTCTGTCTAGCCCTTGAACAGACTCTCAGATTTCTATGAAGGCTCAAGAACATTTCCCATTGCCAACAGCAGCACTTGTAAAGTAAAAGCCAGAATCTTCAAACAGAGCGTCTCAAGGCAGAGTCAGTTAATGCTCCTTCAAGACCCCTCGGGGAGTGAACTCTGGGCCCCTGATCCGAGAAGCTACCAACCCGCTGGCTTCTAATTGCCTGGATATATTATCGTACTCCCTTGTAATTTAACACTTTTTACTTCCGGGGAGAACTTTCCCATCTCATTAATCACATTTGACAAAGCAAAGGGAGAGCCAACCTCTCTTACACAGGCAATAAAAATCCGTTTGGGGTGGTTGTCTTTATGTGTAAACAGTATTTCCTCCTCTTTAATTCTATGAAACTTACAGCTCAAAATGAATACCCAGATTTAAACATCTGGAGTTCAACTGACATTGCTGTATGACTTGTCAGCAGCTTCTGCCATAATACGTTTTCCTTTGAGCATGTGGAATCTGGAGTAGATTTCAGATGCTCAACTTCCAAGTTTCTTAATTATTAGCATCATTACTTATAAAGCGCTCCATTGTTTTATGTAAAATCATTGAGGAATAGACATCTTTTTGTATCTCTAACATTTATTATAAGTGGTAAAAAATAATTTAAAAAAATTTTTCACCTAAGTTCTGTGCTAAATGTGGGGTGGGGGTGGGATGAGACTGACATAATCCCAGTCCTGCCCTTCTCCCCTTTTTCCTTATTTTAGCAAATGGTATCACCACTTATATATTGTTCAGGACAAAATTCTAGAAGTTGTCATTGATTTTTCATTTTCCCTCCCTCCTCTCTCTACATCTAGTCATCGGCAACCTTATGTCAAGTCCACTTGCACAATAAATTCTTTTTTTAAAGTCTTCACCCAAGAATATGTTTTTACTGACGAGAGAGAGAGAGAGAGAGAGAGAGAGAGAGAGACATCCATGTGATAGAGAAACAATGGGTAGGTTGCCTCCTATATGTGCCCCGATCAGGGATAGAACCTGCAACCTAGCGATGTGCCTGGACTGGAATCAAAGCCACAACCTTTTGGTGTATGGGACGATGCTCCAGTCACCCTAGCCACCCAGCCAGGGCTGCATATCATATTCTGAAAGCAACTACTCTGTCCATCTCTACTACCAACAAAATTGTCCAGGTCACCATAACCTGACACTGGAAATAGTATAAGAAGAGGCTCTGAACTGGTCTTCCTATTCTCTTGTTTCCCTGAAATTCATTCTCCAAAGACATTCGGTGATCCTACAGTGATGGCGAACCTATGACACGCGTGTCAGAGGTGACACGCGAACTCATTTTTTTGGTTGATTTTTCTTTGTTAAATGGCATTTAAATATATAAAATAAATATCAAAAATATAAGTCTTTGTTTTACTATGGTTGCAAATATCAAAAAATTTCTATATGTGACACGGCACCAGAGTTAAGTTAGGGTTTTTCAAAATGCTGACACGCCGAGCTCAAAAGGTTCGCCATCACTGTCCTAGAACCTCGTTATTCTAAAGACCGAGTCTGAACCTGCAATGTCAACATCACCTGGGAACTTGTGACAAATGCAGAATCTCAGTCCCCAGCTCAGATATACTGAACCACATCTGCATTCTAATCAAGTCCCCAGGGGGTTTATGTGCTCACTAAGCTCAGGAGGCGCTGATCTAGAACATAAAGTAGCGTTGCTGCCCTTCTAGTTGAAAGTCTTCAGTAGCTTCTTATTTGACCTAGATTAAAACCAGAATAAACCCAGCCCAGCCAGTGTGGCTCAGCAGTTGAGAGTCAACCTATGAACTGGGAAGTCACGGTTCAATTTCAGGTCAGGGCAAACGCCTGGGTTGTGGGCTCAATCCCGAATGAAGGGAGCACAGTAGGCAGCCGATCAATGATTCTCTCTCTTCGTTGATCTTTCCATCTCTCTCTCCCTTCCTCTCTGAAATCAGTAAAATTATTTAAAAAAATTAAAAAACATAAATCCAAACTCTTTAATATGGCTTAAGAATCTCCGTGTATTTGACCTTTGCCACACCCTTTGTTATAGTCTCCTCTATATCCACAAAGGCCCATTCCTATTTTTTTTATTAGAAAAATAAATCTGCTGAACACAATTCACATTTCATTTGAACATACACATTTGTCTCTAGCATAAATATATTTTGTGAGTCAGGCATCTGACCCTAACCCCCCAGTCTGTTGATATTCCTCTCTTACAGCATCAGCTATTACAGGCAGAAGGAGAATAGAGATAGGTTTCCTGTTGGGAAGAGTTTGCTGGACTCTTTATATAAAAACTAACAATGGAGCAAGAGCTGGCCTATAGAATTCCTTATCTTAAGTGTTCTCGGTGACTGGAGGGGAAGAAAAGAAATCAATGGTTTATCTAAGTTGGGAATGATTGACAAAGACAGTCCAGCAGTCCAGATCCTTACTCCTGAGGAATAAACCATTGTGAACACACTGGAGAAGTCTCCTCGGATAAAGGCATTGCATCACTGTAGATATTCTTATAAGCCACTTCCAGCAACAAATGGGTAATCAAACAAACACCCCCTCCATTTGTGAATGTGGTGCTGGGTCACAGAGGTGAGAGTAAACAATTTACTAATAATTATTTTCATGGGAAAATGCTAGAGGTGTCTTAGATTTTAAGCTTAGAACAGAGAGTAAGTAATTACATGTCCATTCTCACACTGGTTACAACATATAAGAGATGATTGTCTCTTCTATTCTACCAGCTTTCTGGCATAGCACAGTGTGAAGGAAACAGGATTTAGAATAAGACTAAAAAATGACTTGCATCTAAGTCTCAGCGCTGGGGAATATTAAAGGCGTAAATTTAGATCAATATATTTGATATTTTGTTTTCTTATTTCTATATAATAAGGAAGAGGGTGATTGCTTCATTGTGGGATGGCAGGCAAAAGAGGGTTGTATGAATGAGAATGAGAAAATATGTGTCAAGCATAGAATAGGTACCAAAAAGTTATAACTGTCCTTTTGGTTATGATGAAAGAAAATGAATTCAAATGAAGTTAGTACTGTGGGAAATTAATTAATAGACACAAAAGTAGTTTGTTATATATAAAAAGAACCATGTGATTATGAATATCCTTAAAATATGGCTGTGCAAACATTTTGCTTTGTTTGAAATTTTCCTAGTAAAGGGGCTAAAGCTTGCTTAATCTAAATGGGTCAGAAGCCTCCAAGGTTACATAAGGGCTAACTGAACTAAAGATTAGCTGTTATTATTACTCTACTTATAGGATTGCTAGAAGAATTACATGAAATATATATATATAAAAGCCTAAGCGACCGTCTGACCATTCAACCATTCAACTTGTAGCTACGACGGGCACTGACCACTAGGAAGAAGACACTCAATGCACAGGCATGGAAACATGGAACAGACTGATGAATCTCAGAGGGAAGGGTGGGTGGGAGGGAGGGAAGAGAGTAACCAAAGATCTTATATGCACACTAGAGGTCCGATGCATGGATTCCTGTACCAGTGGGGTTCCTCGGCCTGGCCTGCAGGGATCAGGCCAAAACCCGCAGTCCAACATCCCCTGAGGGATCCTGGATTGCGAGAGGGTGCAGGCCAGGCCAAGGGACCCTACCAGTGCATAAATCCATACAATGGGCCTCTAGTATTATATATAAAACTAGAGGCCCGGTGCACAAAATTTGTGCATGGCGGGGGGCGGGGGGTGTCCCCTCAGCCCAGCCTGCACCCTTTCCAAACCAGGACTGCTGGCTCCTAACTGCTTACCTGCCTGCCTGCCTGATTGTCCTTAACTGCCCCCCCCCCCCCGAAAGCCTGGCCACCCCCAACTACTCCCCCCTGCTGGCCTGGTCTCCCCCAACTGCCCCCCCCCACTGGCCTGGTTGCCTCTAACTGCCCTTCCGCTGGCCTGGTTGCCCCGAACTGCCCCCCTCTTCCAGCCTTGTTGCCACTAACTGCCCCCCCCCCCCCCACCAGCCTGGTCACCCCTTCCTTCCCCGCTGCTGGCCTGGTCGCCCTTTCCTGCTCCCTTGCCAGCTTCATTGCCCCCAACTACCCGCCCCCCCCCCCACACACAACCAGCCTGGTCACCCCACACAACCTGCTGTTCAGTCATTTGGTCATCCCTCACTAACCTCCCTGCCGGCCTGGTTGCCCCAAGCAGCCTGCTGTTCGGTCATTATTGTTTCTGTGAAGGCATTCTGGACAATTTGCATATTCCTCTATTATTAGTATAGATGCTTAGTACAGTATCCGGCACACAGTTAATACACAATAACTTGCATTGAATTATATTAATATTAAATAATCAAATTAGCATCCATAAAGGTACATGCCATCCATGACATGAAAGAATAAGTAAACATAGTTTTGTTCACCTTGCTCATTCTTAAACAGCTTTAACTATGTTCACTCAAAAGCTGCTCTTTGTAAGCAAGGATGTTCAAATGTTAGATGAGCTATAAAGCAAACTATTAAGAGTCTATAATATGGTACTTTGTCAAAATGTTTAATCATGGTAGTATTTGCAGTAAGTAATATTATCAGATTCCTCCAGGGAAGAGTTTGCTGCTGACTTATTAATGTGCAGGATTACCTATTGCATTAAGAACACTATACTTAAATGTGAGAAGCTTATGACACAACATTATGGGAAGAACTTGGAAATGGAGAATTTAGGTTGGCCTCTTCAAGGTGTTCTTTTCCTAACCCGTAGGACAGGTGGAACATTTCCCACATGTGGCCTCGAATGAGGTCAGATATTTTAAAGGAGTGCTTTGCCTCCGAAAAGAAGCAGCTCTAACTTAAGTCATTATATAAGTGATAATTGCTCCACTGTGATACTTGCCATCCTTCTGTCATTAACTACAGGATGAGGAGAGTCAGCCTCCTGAGAAACCCCTAATAATGTAGGGCATCTATTATAACGGTTCTTCTGGTCGCTCTGGAAGGCACTAAAAGGTTTTCAACATCAGCATGACAAACAGAATGTGCACTTAAAGTGATATTATAAAACATGGCGTGATGTATGGCTTACCAGGGCCAGGTGGAAGTTGATGAAGAACATGACACTAATGCTTTAAGTGACTATAGAGCTCCTTTGCAAAATGTGGCCTTTTTTTATCCATGGCAATGAACTTAATAGCCTGTATCTGTGGGTCAAAGCTGGCATTTTTTTCAATGCTTATTTACAGGGAATTTGAAACTATTTGGAATGCAAGCCTTTAGCTAATCTGGCTATCCCAGGAATCACAACAATTATTTAAGTAACTAGAGGCCCGGTGCACAAAAATTTGTGCACTCGGGGGGGGGGGGGGGTCCCTCAATGCACGGGGGGGGGGGGGGGGGTCCCTCAGTGCCTGCGCCCATTCACAGTCCAGGACCCCTTGGGGGATGTCCATCTGTCAACTTAGGCCCACTCCCCGGGGGATCAGGCCTAAGCTTGCAGTCAGACATCCTTCTGGCAGCCAGGGAGCCCTCGGGGATGTCCGACTAAAGGCTTAGGCCCCCAAGGGATCGGGCCTAAACCATTAGTTGGACATTCTTAGTGCTGCCACGGAGGTAGGAGAGGCTCTTGCCACCACCACTGTACTGGCCAACCATGGGCCAGCTTCTGGCTGAGTGGCACTCCCCATATGGAAGTGCACTGACCACCAGGGGACAGCTCCTGCATTGACCATCTGCCCCCTGGTGGCCAGTGCGCATCATAGCAACCGGTCATTCTGCTGTTCAGTCAATGTGCATTTTTGCCTTTTATTATTATTATATAGGATGTCCCAATTTCCCCCCTTTTGCCCCCTCTACTCAGCTCTTGCCACCCACTTCTCTCTGGCCATCACCATACTGTTGTCTGTGTCCATGGATTGTGCATATATTTTCTTTGGCTAATCCCTTCTTTAAATTCACTTCTTTAAATTTTTATTTTCAGATAAGTGCTTATATCTGCACTATTATATCTTTTCTATTATATCATTTAGAATTAAGATATTTTTTAATTGAACCCTTGTAAATGTTAGCACAATTTAATAAATTATGCTAGAAGCAATTAGGAGATTTTTCATGTAATGCAGATACATTTCAATTAATATTTTATTAATTTTTAATTTTTTAATATTTTAATTTGAAATAATCTCATTCATGTAAAAAAAACTATAAAATACTACAGCATATTATATGTACCCTTCACCCAATTTCTTAGGTGTTAATAATTTAAACATAACCATTGTACACTAACAAAATTTGGAATATACTTTTCTTATAATCTCTTTAATGTTACTTAATCCATTTACTTTGTTTTTGTAAATCTTCACCCAAGGATATTTTTCCATTGAATTTTAGAGAGAGTGAAGGGAAAAGGAGAGACACATTGATTGATTGCCTCCTGCACATGCTTTGATAGGGACTGGGGATCAAGCCAGCATCTGAGGTACATGCCCTTGACTGGAATCGAACCTGGGACCCTTCAGTCCATGGGCTAATGCTCTATCCACTGAGCAAAACAGGCTGCAGCTTAACTCATTTACTTTTAATCTATATGTGTCTTTATATTTAAAGTGGGTTTTGTTTTTGATTCACCCTCATAATCTGTCTTGGCTTCTGGGGCTTCTGGGCCCGGCCTGCCTTGCCGCCCGGGACCCACCAATTGGGTCCTGGGCGGCAAGACGGGGCCAGGCCTGCCCTGGATGGCGGCACACTGGCGGCTTGCGCCATCCTGCCCTGCCTGCAGTATGCAAATTAGCCGCCATCTTTGTTGGTGGTTAATTTGCATATTGCGCTGATTAGCCAATGGGAGGCATAGTGAAGGTATGGTCAATTACCATGTTTGTCTATTATTAGATAGGACTAGGATGAGATCAGATGGACCTGCATTTGAATCCCGTCTCTAACATTATATGGATGTGCAATTTGGGGCATGTAACTTAACCACTTGCTACCTCAGTTTCCACGTCTGTCACCAGAGACTATTGTGGAGAGAATACGGGTATGGATTCTGGCATAAGAATGCTAGTGTTTGAATCCCAGCTGCTCTGCCAATATAGCTTTGCACGTGCCACTTCTCTGTGCCACTGTGTGGTCACCTGTTGTCATGGGTTGACAGGGAGACCATAGCAAAATACCAGAGAGTCAGAGAGTGGCTGGCTCCAACAACAGAAAATAATTTTCTCACAGTTCTGAAGGTTGAAGTTTCAAGGTCATGGTGTCATCAGGTGCGGAGCCTTTCTCCTTGGCTTGCAGCTGGCCTCCTTCCCACTGTGCCCGCATATGGGCTTTTCTTTGTGTGAACACATCCCTCATGTCTCTCCGTGTGTTCAAATTCCCTCCTCCTCTCAGGGCATCAGGACATTGGATTAGTGCCCACCCTAAGGGCTGCATTTTAACTTAATAACCCCTAAAAGGCCCTGTCTCCAAATACAGTCAAATTTAAGGTACTGGGGTTTAGAGCTTGAGCCTATGAATTTTGGGAGGGTCACAGTTCAGCTCATGACACTTATAAAATAAGAAAAATAATAGACTGCACCTTATACTGAGACATAAGTCAGTTAACATATCAATGGCTCAAAACAGTGTCAGTCACCTAATAAGTACTCAACATATGTTACTCATTGTTGTTATTTGATTTCATTTTAGACAAATAAACTAACCTTTATGTCCTATTAAAACAGAGATAATAACAGTACCTTCTTAGAGGGTGTTTGCATGGACTACAGATTATGCATTAAACTACTTTGATCAATGGCTGGCATTTCTTAAGCTCGCTAGAAAGGTCACTCACTATTAGTATCACTGATATGATTATTGTTGTTGTTTTAAATTATTTTTCTATGTACCAGATATTTATACTTGTTATTTCACATTATTTCTAAAAAACTAATTTATAGGGGGTCTGTATTATTCAAAACAAAACTTCAGTGGTTAATGCCAAGATTCAGTCTCTGAAGTATTGAGCCATCTGCACTGTTTTGATTGGACCCAGCCAGCAGTGGGCCAGCTGCTCTGTCAGTATTGAGTGAGCTGGGGTACAGCATACTGGTGTACAACATAGGAGGAACAATGGCATTGGTGAACTTGAGTAACTCATTCAAACAACGTATTCTGGACTGTACAGATACCGATGATAAATTAATCCTTGTAATGGTGTCAACAGGAACATCTGTTTAAGAAGATTGAAGGGCATTGCTGAGAGGACAGTATTAATTCAAAACCCTGAACTTTTCACATGGTCGGGATTGAGTTATGGTTGTGGCTGCCTCCCTGATATTGGCTTTCTCCAAATTCCATAAACAGTGAAAGGAACTTCTCATCCCAGAGCAGTTTCAAAACCAAGGGCACCAGCAGCTCCCTATGGAGTTTTAGAAGATAATTTCTCCCTTGATCAATGATGGAGACTGATAAGGAAAGTATAATGTTGTTGCTTTTTAAAATATGGAATAAGGCCTACATTGCCACTCCACACTGGCTAAGAAGCAGTCCTTTGATATATATTTGGTAGGGAAAAAAACAAATTTATTTATCTAACCAGTTTGGGCAGAAATGGTTTTAGAGCTCTTCTGAGGTCTAAGCCTATTCTAGCTTGGAATTTTTCTTTAAGTGTGAGCAAAACTCATAGGTATATTCTAATCATGAACTCTGCTATAGCATTTACCATACCTTAGTCCTTAGTATCTCAACTTTACAACTCTTAAAAAAAAAAGACTAAACAATCTGATTTTCTATAATCATTAAGGATAATATTTTCTGAACTGGTGAGTGTGCCTTAGTTGTTTGGGTGTTCTCACATTCACTGAAAGGGTGTTGGTTCGATTCCCAGTCAGGACATATGCCCGGGTTGGGGGCTTGATCGCCAGTAGGGGGCATGCAGGAGGCAGCCGATACTTACATGTCTCTCCCTCTCTCTCTCTCTCTCTCTCTCTCTCTCTCTCTCTCTCTCTCTCTCCTCCCCCCTGCCTCCCTCCCTCCTTCCCTCTCTCTCTTTCTCTAAACATCAACAAAAATATTTTAAAATAAAAAGAATATTTTTCATGGAGAAAACAAATTTGACAAAAGTACATATCTAAAACAACCGTGAAGAATTTGGAAAAATTATTACAGATGCAAAAGCATTTCAAATGTTACATCAATAAGTAATGAGTCACATAAGCAAACTGCACATAAACTGTGTGTGATCTAGAAGCTTCCCTGCCAACCCCCTCCCTTGAAGCCGTATCTCTCACCCTCTTGCCACTGTACCTATATAGACAGCTTCAGGTCACTGCACTGAACTGACCTAGCACCTCCAAAAACCTCTGCTAAAATAGCTACTCAATACCCATTGCGGAAAAGGTAAAGATGTCCTTTATTTATCACCGTTAATAGGGATGATTTTGTTTTACTACTTATTATCTTTATAAATGAGCACACTGTTAAGCGTGGGTACAGGCTAAGTAATGAGAGGAAAAGTAATGAGAAAACATAAAATCTGGAGCCTGATACGTGTGTATGGCAGAGTGGCAGGGGGTGGAGGCATCTGCTGGAGAAAGGGTCACTGTCCGTGGGACCCGCCTGGGAAAGAGAAGGCTGAGAACAGATGGTGGGTTGGAAATAAGCATTGTGTACTTTGCAAATGTGGCTGGGCTGTTTGGGGACCTCAGAAGATAGCGTATTAGGTATTTTCATAACAGAGAATTTCAGGATCGTTTTATAATGGGCTCCCAGCTTAATAAGGTACTAATGCTGTTGTTTGAATATATGGTATTATTATGTTTAAAAGGTAATATTCATTCCACTTATGCAATTTATTTTCCCTGGATGTTTGTGCTTTCCAAGATGATATCATAAGAAAATAAACAGCTCAAATGGCTTTTCCTCCACACTTTTATCAGTTTAGAGAAATAGGATGACAATAAATTAAGAGATTTAACATTTATACATTTATAAAGGGGTAAACAGGGACTGGGCATTCTGCTAGGATATATATATAAATATATATATATATATAATCTCCTTACATCTCACACCTCTCCTTCAGGTTAAGTATAATTACCTCCATCTTATAAATGAGAAAATGGAAATTTGTAGACGTTAAGTAACTTGCTTGAAAGAAGTCACATCGTTCAGAGGGTAAAAATAAAGAAGCAAACCACAGACTGTCTAATTTCCCAATCCTGCCCTTTCCACTACGCTGCGTTTTGGAGAATCATGCAATTGTAGGGTCCTAAGAAGTCATTGACTTTCAATCCCTTCCTCTGACTAATTTCCTTAAACACTGTCAAGGTACCCAGAGGATATCCTTTTCATTCCAACAAATAACAAAACTGAAACAAAATGCACCCCGCCCTCCCCAAACACACACACACCATCACCTCCTTTATGACAAGTGTTAGAGGAGGGCACTGCCAAAGCACGGCCTCGTTAATATGTTGTCCATGGCGAATCCACAGGAACAGGAGGAAGACCGCTGGAATGTTCCTCTCAGACTTGAGCCACAAATCACCTCCTCAGCCACCCCCACTGGGCGTGAAGGTTTGGAAGAGGAACTGCAATCTATACTAGGTCAGACCGACTTGGCGGCCATTGAAATGAAGTATAGTGTGGCAATTACCGCCCCCCCCCCGCCCCCCCCCCCCCCCCCCCCCCAGCGTGCTCAGAGACAAAGGAAGCCTTCAGAGGAGCTTCCTTTCTTGTGTCTGGAAAGTCAAACAGCTTCCTACCCAGACAACTGTGTTATATAGACCTAGACTGGGTCTAATTGCATAGCTCTTAGGAAAACTTGGAACTCTTAAATTATGGTCTGGAGGCTGTATAAACAATCCTACCACAGAAGTCTTTCTCAAAGTTTGACGTGTACGGGAATCATGGGGTGCATCGTTGAACTGCAGGTTCTGATTTAGTAATCCTGAGCTCCTGCATTTCTACCATGCTCCCAGGTGAGGCCACCCAGGTGATGCTGGACCACAGTTCTTATTCGGAATATGAAAACATAATATTATTCTAAACACTTTCCAGTGGTTGTTTGCTATAAAGAAGTTGTGAAAGACCTGAAACAAAGCTAACGCGTTTAGCACCAATTAAAAAAAAAATCTTTTCTAGAAAATACTCTCGTCCATTCCTGAGCCAACTGGCTTTAGTTCCTTATGACCTAACTTAACTTACCTTGTATTTATTCACAAGCTTCTGAGGTTGAAACTTTGTGTGCCTTTATTATCTTTACATATACATTTCATTGATTTCAGAGAGGAAGAGGAAGGGAGAGGGAGAGAGAGAGATAAACATCAATGATGAAAGGAATCATTTATCAATTGCCTCCTGCATACCCCACACTGGGGACCGAGCCCACAATATGGGCATGTGCCCCAACCGGGAATCAAACCATGACCTCCTGACTCATAGGTCGAAGCTCAACCACTGAGCCACACTGGCCGGGCTACTCTCTTTGTAATGAGCCATCTATCTGAGACATTGCATTAATGCCCAGTTCACCTGTCCACCAGTCTCTAATTACTGCCGTCACACTTTCTCTAGAGGCATACACATTCAAAAACACACTTTCTTTCTCACAAAAAGGATCTCTTGCCTCGTTTCTCCGGAAATAACAAAGGAGTTAATAAAAAACCCAAACAAACAGCCATGTCAAAAAGTTCCAAGAATTTTACATGAAGCCCTTGAAAATTATTGGCAGCCATCTTAAATAGAGTGGAGTGGGAGTAGGCCGTTATGCTTTAATACAATGCACACTGGATATGAAAGTGAGTCACATCTGTAATGCCTGTCCACCTCTTCCATTAGACAATAAGCAAGTTGAAAGAAGGGACTGTTTCATCTTAATAACCACCACAAAGTATGACAGATAGGAGAATGTAGTTTGCTTTTTTTTTTTCTGAATGACTGAAAGAGAAATAAATGACAACCTAGGCTTGAGTTTTGACTCAGTGTTCTCATCTGCAAAAGGAGAGATGTTAATCTGCACCAGTGCAGTAGAATTCTTATGTAGTGGAAGGTAATAGCCATTATACTACTTTAAAAATTTAAAGCACTATCCTATATAATAAAGAGCTAATATGCAAATGGTTGTCACACCCTCACGCCATCACATACACTCAACACTGGGGAGAGAGGTATGGGGACCAGCCAGGCACAAATGAGCTCACAAAAGAGGAATGGGGACCAGCCAGGCTGCAGCCCAGGAGAGGGATAAACCACTCACCCTCGGTCCTGGGTGCCTGTGGCTGCAGCCCGGGCGAATTTCATGCACCGGGCCTCTAGTGTATATATAAGCAACTATTATTTTATATGTTGTAAACTATATTACTAGTATATCTAAAAATATGTAAGGCTGGAGATAAAAATAGACACATTTTTTAGAAGACTCCCTTGGTTGTCAAAATCTCATACATACAGTTGCTATTTGAAATTCAATGATTAAAATGATTATTTTTAACATAAGCTCTGGTCCTATTAATTTATTTTTCTTTAGAGAAAAGCATCACATCAAGTTTTACTAGTAGCCTGACCATATGTCCAAGTCTCCTGGACAATGCCTCTTGTCCTCTAACGTCAATTAGTTGCTGCCCCCATTTAGTACCAAAAGACCCCTCATTGACCTGGAACATAGTCAGCCTAATCATTAGCTATGTTTACAACTTGGTGTGAAAGAATTGGTTCCATCTTCTGCCTGAGTAGGCAAGCAGCTCTGAATGGAGAGGTGGAAGCACAGAAAAACAAAATCATGTTGATGGGTCTAAAATGATAGGGTAGAGAGTATGAGATTTGTATAACCTGAAAAAAAATGGAAGGGATATAGGAATGTCAAAGGAACAATTATTTTAGTAAGGGAAGTCTGAAACCAGTGAATACTCCCATGGCCTTTCTCAATTCTTGCCTAAGAGACATTTTTTATTAGGTGTCTGGGTTGTCACGCCCTCATGCCATCACATACACTCAACAGTGGGGAGAGTGGAGTGGAGATCAGCCAGGTACAAATGAACTGGGGTAGAAAGTGGCTATTTACCTGAGACAGGGAAGGGGGGCGTTTATTTAGAAAAGTTGGGAAATCAATATGTCATGGAGATATTCCATCAGAGTCATTCAGTTTCTAATACAGAGAGTCACAGCATTAATCAGCTTCTGCAATTCCAGGCATGGAATGACTGATTTTAAAGGAAAATAACATCAAAGGGATATGACATTTATTTTTTAAAATATATTTTTTATTGATTTCGGAGAGGAAGGAGAGGGAGAGAGAAATAGAATCTTTGATCAACTGCCTCCCTCACGCCCCACACTGGGGATCAAGCCCGTAACTCGGGCAAACGCCCTGACCAGGAATCAAACCTTGACCTCCTGGTTGATAGGTAATGCTCAACCACTGAGCCACACCAGCCAGATGACATTTATTCTTTCAGTAAATAGACCTCTAGAGTCAAAAAGAAGAGCACATTTTCTTTCAAGAAAATGCAAGGAAATAACACAATACACATACCTGTCTCTCTGAAGATGCTCCAACAACTAGGAGGAGCAGAAGGCAGAAAATGCTACATCATCACAATTCTTGCACTTCACCAGCCAGGACAGGATAAGCTGAAAATCAGGGCATTGTTGACATTGGCTGGTGCCATCAGATTTTGTGGGGAAGCTTGACAGCCAGTCCCATTTGCATTACTGTGGGCTACAAGGAATGTCACAAGAATTGATCAGTGTTTCTGCCTATGAGAGCACTTTTCCCCCTGTATGTTCAATTTAAACATTCAGCATGGACCATTCCGTGTTATGAAAGGACTGACAGTTTCAATCTAGAATGAGATAATTCAAGACAACCAGCCTCTGGTGAATATCTGACTGAGAATGTAAAAGCCTTGCAAAGTTACACATCAGATATTCTGTGCTTATCTCTTCAGAAAATTTCTCCATCCAAACATGTCACTGGGGAAATTCAACTTCTGGCTGTGACACCAGGCATGGGAGGAGATTCTTCCAGTAAATGATGATGCTTGATGGTTGACTTAACCAAAGGGCATCCCCTTCAGGAGAACTATCCAGAACACAACAGGTTATCCTGGAATCACAGTGCATCACTCCTAAGGTGTCCAATTCTCAAAAGCAAGTCTAGGAGAGTCTGCTGAGCCTGCATTCACACAAGACTTTTCAGTTATAGAAGCAACTTCACATTCTAAAGGGACACCTGAAATATTTCAAATATTCAAATGTTTATTGAAATAATTTTAGGCTTACAGGATAATTGAAAGACAATATAATGCATTAGTAACTTTTATACAGCTTTCCATCATGCAAAATCATGTTATATGTATTGACACTAAGAAGTGTTTAGCCCTCACTGGTTTGACTCAGTGGGTAGAGCATTGGCCTACAGACCAAAGGATCCCAGGTTTGATTCCGGTCAAGGGCACATACCTGGGTTGTGGGCTTGATCCCCAGTAGGGGGTACACAGATCAATGATTCTCTCATCATTGGTGTTTCTACCTCTCTCTCCCTCTCCCTTCCTCTCAGAAATTAATACAAAATATTAAAAAATGTTTAATGCTGGTACAATACTAATATGTAAACAAAACAGTTTATTTGGATTTTTCCTGTCTTTTCTTTTTCCTATTAATGCTCATTTTCTGCTCAGGATCTGATCTAGAATGTAATATTGCATTTAGTTATCATGCCTCCTCAGTCTGTGACAGTTTCTGTCTTTCCTTGATTTTTATGACCTTGACTATTTTAAGAGTACTGACCGGTAATTTTATAAAGTGACCCTCTTGTTGAGTATGTTTAATGCCTCCTCAGGATGATACCTGGTGCACTGCTTTGGGGAAAGTATACCATGAAGGTGGATTACCCTTTTATCATATCATAGTGGGGAATCCAGTGTCCGTATTACTAATGACGCTGAAATCGATCACTTTGTTAAAGTGGGGTCTACCAAGTTTCTTCACTGAAAAGTTAATATTTTTTTCTTCCTATAAGTGATCAAGTTCACAGCTTAAAACTGTGTGCTTTTAAAAAAAAATAAAAGACAGAGGTCCCACCTTGAGTCCATTTTGTGGTCACTGACATGCATGCCAAAGCTATGTGAAAGAAGTGAACTAACAGGGATCCCTTTCAAAGAAAAACTAAGGAAATTGAATTTCTTTGAGCCAATCTCCAGCTGACAAGTGTCTGAGTCATACAGAAGTAGGGAGTACTGAAAATGACAATTTAACTGTAGTTTTCTATGACCATGTAAGACCATGGATAAGGAGCAGCTCTTGCTTGTTATTCCATTTTTTCAGTATAATCCAAAAAAGGAAAGGGAAAAATTAAGTATTTTCCCTATTGAACAAAAAAATCTGCAGGAAAACCGAAGAATGAAATGCAGTACTGCAGGCAACAGAAACTGGAAGGGGAAGAAGCACACAGTGGGTGCACAGGAATGAAGAGATGTTTGCTAGCTGGGATCATGATGGGGCCCGAAAGCGGGTAATGAAATAGAGAATGAGCCTGTAGGATTCATTACTTTGGGGGGTGCGGTGCTGTAGAATCTGAGGACCCTCATAACTGAAATCATCTAGATGCCTCCAACCACACTGTGAAGAAAGGGGTTGGGGAAATGGCAGTTGCTGAAGTTCTGCATTAATTAGAGACAAGAAACTCTAAAGAAATCAATTATCCAATGGATGTGAAAAAAATCCATTTAGAATAAATACAGTATTGCATATTTATTAAAAAGCAAGCTAATCACTCTGCCACACCTCATGTATTTTTACCTTAGAAGACAATGACCTTCACAGTAGGCATGTGCTCATAGCCTCAAGAAAGGTTAGTGTTTTTCCTGCAGCAAACTTGTTTGCTGAAGGAATCCTAAAGCTCAAAAACTGTTTTACAACAACTGCTGAAAGTGCAGCATGATGAGGATGGGAAACAATTCAGGTAGGGACATATTTATTTAGATGAATCTTACTTTTCATCCAGTAAGTGCAATTGGTCTCCAAATGTCAGAGTGATAGTGTAAGATGCCTTTCCTACCAGCTTTGGATCCTCATGCAAAACATGACTACGAGGTCCCCAGTTAGAACCCAGGGAGAGAAGAGTCTTTATATTGCACAAATCTATAAACCACTTAAAAACAAGGTAAGTATTTTGATCTGTTTTTCTAGAAATAGAAAGGGATAGTTTTTTGTCATCCACAATTATATCCTCTATATATGCACTCATTGTCACTCATTACTTCTTCTCTAAAACAAATTTTTAGCTCAGGCCACATGGCAGACTATCCTCAAATGGTTCAGCCCCCCCACACAAAAGATGCTTGTTAACATATTGAAAATGCATACCCAAGTCAGATTAAGAAAGAACAATACCTCAGGTGCTTGAAATAAAGAAATCAAATCCTAATGATAGGCAAGGATGATAAAATAGGGATCTAGGAAATGTGAAGAGATTCTAAGGATCTAACCATAAAAAAAAGTTATTCAGAAAACTAGAACCCTTGAGCCCCAAAATATTACCTACCCCCATGATCTAAAAAAAATTCTAATATTCCAGCAAAGAAAAGTTAAGAAAGCTTTTCTTCTTTCTGGGCTTTGGGTGGGGAAATAACCAGAAAAACCCCAAGCATTCATGTATGTAGGTATGGAATCAAATTTATGATACCTACATGGTTCAAGCACCACAAAATAAAAAGTAAACGGAATCTGATAGAGCCAAAGAAATTCCTGGGATCTCTAATAGAAACCAAATAAAAGCCACTCTGTCTAAATGTTTTGATAATTCAGGATATGTAGAAACCATACAGAAGATAAAACCCAAGAGGAGTACACCCACACAAAATATTTACAGACCACATAAGGGAATAAACTATTACAAAAAAGAGTCCACACATAAACAAAAATAGTACAAGAACTGAAAATGGCTAAATGATCTGAAAGTGACTATTACATAAGTATGCTTACAATGTTGACAGGTATAATTTGAAGGGCTAGAAACCAAATCAGGAGAATTGTATACAATGAAATAAGTGCAGGCAGATCTTACATAGATACACAATGAATTTCTAAATGTGAAAATGTAATCATTGAAATAAAAATGTTTATAGGCAGATTAAACAGAGTTAAAGATTTAACTAGTGAGGTAGAAGGGTAAAGTGAGGAAGTTAGGAGAATACCATACAAAGACATAGATATGAAAACATGAAAAAGAGGTGAAGAAATCTTGGAAGGTAGTCAGTGATCCAACCTAAGTTGAATTGAGCTTAGGTACCTTATGAAATTCTCACATCTGGTGAAAGGCAGAGCCGAGAATGATACAGCAGGATGAGATACATCAGAGTGTGTGCATTTTATGGCCTTTGCCATTTAGCAACGTTTTTTACTTTTCAAAATTCCATGACTCAGAAATGTAAGACTAGCTAGTACTTTTTCTGGACCATTAATATACCTGTTAAGTCAACTCTTTCCTCTAGGTAAGTAATGCTAACTTTCCAACTAGTTATCCTATTGCTTTCTCTAATAGTAAGTAGCTGACATATTTTTTATTCTCTTTGATTTATTATGGATCTTTTCCTACATTTAAGTGAGAGAGCCTATTATATGTTGAAATGGTCTGGAGTCATGATTACTTATAGTCCTAGAACAGGACATAGGAAGCAACCTTTGCTGCCTGAAGAGGTCCACTACAACACAGGCTATTGCTCGAGACATCTTATTTAGTAGCTGTGGCAGCTCTAGTAATGATCCCAATTTGTTTTGTCTATTGCCCCAGATTCCCTATCTCCCTGTCGCTAGCCCTGGCCACAGGCTGCGAGTGAAAGTAATGATATTACTTCTGTGTCAAAGTATTGGAAAGTAGCATGAGAATTCCATGTTTGATCTCTTCCCCTGTTTCAGCAGTCAGAGCATCTGCTTTGGTAGAATATAAAAGATTGGTAGGAATTGAAAAGTCAGCCTGTGCCTCTGAGGGGCTGTGCAGAGCATATACTCGGCAAATGTCAGTTGGGCTCTTCACATGGATAAGAAATACGTACACTTCCTGTGTGAAGTCACAGATGTCCTGGAGTTAATTTGTTGCCACAACACAACTAGACTATTGTGGCTACGACATTAGCAATTGCTAAATAACTTGACACCGTCTAAAAGCAATGTATCAGCAAAGTAGTTCTATGTACATATGTGTATCAATATTATATGCCTCTTTCCAAAGAATAAGAGATGTCAGGTATCTACCTTTCTGCCTGTTTTATACAATGAGTCTTGGCTGTAGCAGATCTTTTTTTTTTTCTTTCCTGACATTCTAAAATGAAAGACCAGTTCAGTGTAGGTCAATAGTTGAGCATCCACCTATGAACCAGGAGGTCATGGTTCCATTCCTGGTCAGAGCACAGGCCCAGGTTGTGGGCTCAATCCCCAGTGTGGATCAGCAGATGGCAGCCAATCCATGATTCATTCTAATCATTGATGTTTCTATCTCTCTTCCCCTCTCCACTTCTCTCTCTCTGAATTTAATAAAAACATATTAAAAATAAAATGAAAAGCCAGGTCAGCTCTTAATGATTAGAGAGGAGGAATTTTAATTATCATAGTTTCAAACCTGGAGCAAATTTTTACCAGGGAAACCCGGTACAACAATTAGCTTTGCTTAAGAATTGCTGTTGATTATTGGAAGCCAGAATCCAAATTATGACCACTAATGTTTTTAAGCAATAGGTATATGGATCTCTGCATTATTTATGTATATTAAATGTAGATTTCAGTAGTCTTTCTAATATTTGACAGTACTTCTGTATCCTATCATACATTATGTTTTATTAGCTATGTTCAATTCAACAAATAATATTAACTGAGCATCTACTTTGTATTAGGAATATCATTATGGATAACATATGATAAATTAATGATATTCTAAAATCTTATAATCTAGGAGAATAGTGAGATACATTACAAAGTAATATCCAAAAGAAAATGATACATTGCATAGGGAACACACATGAAGGAAATATATTCATCCAATGGGAGGAGGGGCATAAGAGAAAGCTTCATTGGGAAGGGGGTACCCCTACTATGAAAGATTGGTAGGAATTGGAAACTCACTCAAGGGGAAAAGGAATTTTAAATAAAGAGAATAGCAGAAAGATTCAACATAATATCCTGTTCTGTAATTCAATACCATTATATTATGCCATGCAAGGTATAGACTACTATCAGGGGGCAGGGTTATAAAGGTCTATTACTTTGTAATCAGATGGAGCCACTAATTTATATATTAGGTGGATCTCTCTTGTGGAAGTATGGAAGAAACTTTGGAAGGCATATTTCTTAAGAAAATAGTTTGGCGAGAGAAAAAAACTTTATGAAACACTAAAAAATTCATTGATTTATTTATACCACATTGAGGTTTGTTGCATGATTTATTGAAACCATGTGTTATTCTCAGAACAGATTCACTGGGTAGATATTACAATTATAATCAATCCAAATGATCTCAATTACTTACAATTCTAATAACCTATAAAGTGTTATTCTATACATATGTGAACATTTGGTGAGCCAAAATTGAGTGAGTTAGATAGTGTCAATATATGGAAAAGGAAATAGCAAAATCTTGTGAATCTGATCATTGTGGAAACCAACCTGAAAAATAGTTGAATAATTCAGTCTTCTACCAGTTTTTTCTAGTCTTTTTTTTAGGTTTGAATTATTAATCCTTTTCTGCTTTTCTAGCTACACACCACCATATGGATACAAATACCAACATATAAAAATATTTTCTAAGTAGGTAACTCAGAAAAGAATACATTCTATTATGCAATCTTTAAAATACAACTGAGCAAACAATTAGTGACTACTCTTCAGCCAAGACTATACATAATGATGTGAAAGCAGGATGAATGCAAACTCACTGAGTAATGTGCTCTCTTCCTTCTAAAAAAATTAGAAGGAAATATTGGGTTTATAAAGATAGTATCCAAGTGCCAGGGCTACATAACTATATTGAGGTTTCAATGGAGATTGTGCTCCAAGAATGGATGGGATAGATCAGTGATGGCGAACCTATGACACGTGTGTCAGAAGTGACACGCGAACTCATTTTTTTGGGGTTGATTTTTCTTTATTAAATGGCATTTAAATATATAAAATAAATATCAGAAATATAAGTCTTTGTTTTACTATGGTTGCAAATATCAAAAAATTTCTATATGTGACATGGCACCGGAGTTAAGGTAGGGTTTTTCAAAATGCTGACATGCCGAGCTCAAAAGGTTCGCCATCGCTGGGATAGATGATTTAATACAATCAAGAGTCCAACCCACTGCTTTTCCACCATGGCAGAGACTGGCTAGTTGTCCCCCAGACTCAGCCCCCTTTCCACCTTGGTGCTCACTTGATAACATTCGCCAGCTTCGCATGCAGTTTTATTGCCAAAATGATGGTGGAGTTAAAGTCTGTCATTTCTGCTCTTGGCTGATTCAAAAATAAATTAAAATCAAAATCATCACCTGCAGTTATTCACACTCTCATACCCCTTCTCCCAGTGAATTGGGTTGATGCAGTGGAAGTCACTGGAGCTCCTGGTGATGTCAGAACCACAATATATAGAAGGAGGTGGTGCCATCTGTTGAATAACCCATGTGATTTTGCTTAATCAAGAAATGAACTTCAGTTGGATTAAGTCACTAATATTTGGGGATTTGTTTGTCAAAATAGCTAAGTGTTGTATGCCCTAAGTAATACAATTAGCATAATAGTTAGATGGATGAATGGATCGATCTGTTTCTCAGGACTTTGTGTGTGTGTGAGTACAAGTGTGTGTGTGTGTTCATATGTAGTTATACTAGGGGCCCAGTGCACGAATTCATGCACCTTGAAAGAAACTGTGGGCCACGAGGCTGTGATAGGCCCAGGGGCTCCTGCCGTTGCTCTCATGCACTGACAGCACCGGCACCACTCACACCCACTGAAGGTGAGGAGAGATTGGGGCCCACACCTTCAGTGGGTGAGAGCGGCGGCTGCTGCCCCAAAGCCCTTCAGGAGCAGGGGCATGTGGAGAAGCCCTCAGGTGCAATCAGGGCTGGTAGTTGCCGCTCATACCCACTGATGGTGCCATGCAATCAGGACCAGTGCCAGGCACCGGCAGTGGGTGCGAGCAGCGGCCCTGGCACCGGTTGTGGGTGCAAGCGGGGCCAGCGCTGGCAGTGGGTGTGAGGGGCGGCTCCAGCGCCAGCAGTGGGGGCGAATGGGGCTGGCATTGGCAGCAGGTGTGAGCACGGGGCAGGACCGCGGCACACAGGAGCAAAGATTTTTCAATAACCACCAGAGGCTCGCCTCAATGGAATCAACTGGCTCCTCGCCTTGGTCTGGCGCCCCCCACTCACCTGCTCCACCATCCCGCCAAGACCGACGCCCGCCATGTTCCACACATGCCCCTGGTGGCCAGCGCACGTCATAGCGACCGGTTATTCGGTTGTTCCAGTTGTTCTGCCATTCAGTCTATTTGCAGGTTAGCCTTTTATTATATAGGATATTTGTATGCATTGTTTTTATATATTCCTATATTGTTTTATATATAAATACATATCTATATATAAAACAACTCAACAAGACTAATGTATACATCAAGTCTCAATGAATAATGTATTGAGAGAACGTACTATAAATTATTCATTTATATGAAGACAAGACTATTCTTGTATGATTAGTACATTTTCTCCCTGAAAATAGACATATGTGGGAAGATAAATTGTATTCAAACATTTCTTTGTAGAATGTGAAGAAGAATGAGGGAGAGTAAAAGAATTGTAGTAAAGGAACAAGAAGATAGATAACCAGTGGTTTCAGGCTGTTAGGAAGGCATAATTACAGAGAGCACACCAGAAAGATTTCAGGAAAGATACTTTTGTTTTTAAATAAATTGTAATTGATCATATTTTGCTAATCAAAAAAAGTAAACACAGCCAAAATGTTGAACAATCAAAATAGAGTAAGGAACACATAAACTTAAGTTTGCAAACCTGTGCAAGCATCTGTAGTGTAAACAAGGAAGTGAGGGCAAGACACTAGCTGGGTAGAGATGCTACTATGAAAGTGCTATCCTCATGCATGTTACACCAAGACAGATAGGGTTGTTCTTTACTTCATTTTGTTATTTTTATGAATCTACTGTGATTTTTTTAAATGTTATCAAATTAATCGAGCTATACTTAAGTTTATTTAATGGATGATTTCTCAGGTCTTTCATATAACAGTAATGAGACATTTTTTCCCCACTGGGAGGTGAATAGGACAGGTCTTTACCAGAATGTCCCCCTGCACTGTTTTGATGATGATTGTCTGATGTCCAGAAGTTATTTAAGTCTGGAAGTAAAGCATTTTCCACAGGGGTATAGAGAAGTAAGTGGATTAGAGAAATCAGTAAGAGCTGAAACAAACAGCACTTGGTGACTGAGTGCATGGCTTTGGTCAAGGAGGGAAGGGACTTGAGATGATGTCCAGAACTTTGACTTGGGTGCCTCGATGCTTGGTGGTTTAATTTACTGGGTGAGGGATCAGAGGAAGAAGAACAGTTCTGGAGAGATAGATGATTGCACTTTTGGGCACCATGAAATTCCATTAATTGTGAAATATGTCAGTGTAGGTTTCAAGAAAACCATTTGAAGTAGATATAAAACTTAGAGCAGAAAAGTCTGAGCTGAAAATATGCATTTTTAAGCCACAGGGATGTAAGTGCTAAGTGTAGCAATGGAAGAGGATTTTATCACCTATGAATGCTGTGAGGGTGCTTTTACAAAGTGAGTAGTAAAAAAACCCACCTTTTAAGACAGGGGAAGAGCAGCTATAGATGCACAAAGATTAAACATTCAGAGAATACTGAGTGTTGGTAAGGATGCAGACCAATGGAAAAAAGCAACTCTTCGATAATGCTGATGGAAGAAAAAAAAATGGTACAACTAATTTAAACATGCAATTTAGAATTCTTTTATAAAGTTGAAAGTATTCATATCATATGATTTCACAATTGTAGTCCTAAGTATATACCTAAATAAATGTTTATACATGTGTATCAGGTGATATACATAAAGACATACATAGAAGCACTGTTTATAAAAAAAGGAGAAAATCCAAGGGTTTAGCTACAAAAAAATTAATAATGTATATTATTTCAATAACATATAATGGTGAAAATGATTACAGTTTCAACATGAACGAATCTCAAATTACAGGGTATGGCAAAAGTAGGTCTACAGTTGTGAGTACATGAAACAGAGTTTATTCTTGTGTTACTATTTGTTAATTATTGTATTATTTTCCATACAAACAATTGTAAACCTACTTTAGCTCCACCCTGTGGAAGGGACTCAAGATGATGTCCAGAATTTTGACTTGGGTGTTTTGATGCTTGGTCATATTAAATGGTGAAATAAGACAGAGGAGAATACATATAGTATGCTGTCATCAATGTAAAATTGAAAGCATGCAGAACTTTTAATATGTTGATAGAGATACACATATATAGAAAAATTATAACTTAAAAAGGGTAATAATTACCAAAAAAATCAGATAATCTCTTTGCTAGGAAAGAGAAAGATACAAATGGAGAACATATCCTTTTATATGGATGAAACATTCAATGATAAAAGGAAATTTTAGAAACAGAGGCATGGAACAGATTAACAGCTCTGAGAGGGGAGGCAGGTGGGGGAACTGGATGAAAGAAGGTGAAGGGATTAGCCCAAGAACATGTATGCATAACCCACAGACACAGACAACAAGTGTGGTGATGGCCAGAGGGAAGGGAGGGTGGGGGCTGGATGGAGATGGGCAAAGTGGGATGGGTACATATGTAATACTGCCAACAACAAAAATAAATTAAACGAAATGGCTATACCAGTTTACATTTCCACCAGCAGTGAATGAAGTCGGCAGTGAATGAAGTCAGCAGTGAGTGCAGTTTCCTTTTTCTCCATAAACTTTCTAACACTTGTAATTACTTGTCTTGTTGATAATAACCATTCTTACATGTTTGAAGTGATATCTCATTGTAGTTTTGATTTGCATACCTCTAATAGCTAATAAAGTTGAACATATTTGCATACATCTTTGGCCATTTGTATGACTTCTTGGGAGAAGTTTCTCAAAAAATTAAGAATAGACTTACCATATGACCCAGTAACCCCTCTTCTGAGCATCTATCCCCCAAATTAGAAAACATTTGTTCTCAAAAATATATGCATCCCTATGTTCATTGCAGCATTATTCACAGTGGCCAAGAAATAACCAAAGTGTCCTTTGATAGATGATTGGTTACAGAAGATGTGGTACATATATACAATGCAATACTACTTAGCAACCTGTGCTATTTCTTTGTCACCTGTTCACTCAGCTCCTAACACATATCTAACTCACTCTGGAGGTTAACCTAAGAGTATACAATTTTTAAAAAAATATATTTTTATTGATTTTATAGAGGAAGGGTGATGGAGAGAGAGTTAGAAACATCAATGATGAGAGAATCATTGATCAGATGCCTCCTGCACACCCCCTAATGGGGATAGAGCCTGCAACCCAGCCATGTGCCCTTGACCGGAATTGAACCTGGGACTCTTCAGACCACATGGCCAACACTCTATCCACTGAGCCAAACCGGTTAGGGCTAAGAGTATACAATTTTTAAAAATCTTTATATATACAGCCATGAAGATAACAGCTGCATAAATCAGTGATGATTATTGGAATGCTTTACAAAGGAACTACTGAAACATACTCTGGGAGTTCAAAGAGATAAGCACACCCATTTGAAAAGGCAAAACTGTAAGCTATGAAATCACAGCTTTTCCCAACAGTACTTTGAAGAGAGTTTTTTATTTAAATATTTCTGAGGGTGGCAGCAGAAACTTGGCATGAAGAGGCTCAGAAACCATCCTCTATTATTTGATCTACACTGAGAATTATTTTACCCTATAATATACTAGAGACCCGGTGCACAAACATTTCTGCACTCGAGGGGGGGGGCGGGGGTTACCCAGCCCGGCCTGTGCCCTCTCGCAGTCTGGGACCCCTCAGGAAATAATGAACTGCTGGCTTAGGCCTGCTCCCGGGTGGCAGAGGGCAGGCCCAATCCCTAGGTGCAGCCCCTGGTCAGGCTCAGAGCAGGGCCTATTGGGGAGTTTGGGCGCCGCCCTGTCATGCACAGAGCAGGGTGGATCGGGAGGTTGCGTTGCCACCCTCAGTCACGCTCAGGGTATGGCTGATTAGGGGGTTGGGGCACCGACCCCTGTCACACTCAAAGCAGGGTCGATGGGGAGGTTGTGGCACCACCCCCTGTCACGCACAGAGCAGGGCCGATTAGGGGTTTGGGGCTCCGCCCCCTGTCATGCACAGAGCAGGGCCGATCAGGGGGTTGGGCGCTGCCGCCTGTCACTCACAGAACAGGGCCCATCAGGGGGTTGGGGAGCTCCCCCCTGTCACGCACAGAGCAGGGCTGATCAGGGGGTTGAGGAGCTCCCCCCTGTCACTCACAGAGTAGGGCTAATAGGGGAGTTGGGGCACCGCCCCCTGTCACACACAGAGCAGGGCGGATCAGGGGGTTGGGGCGCTGCACCCTGTCACACTCAGGGCAGGGCCAATGGGGAGGTTATGGCTCTACCCTGTCACACACAGAGCAAGGCCCGTGGAGGGGGGTTGGGGCACCACACTCTATCACCCACAGAGCAGGGCCCATCAGGGGGTTGGGGCGCAGCCACTGTCACACCCAGGGCAGGGCCGATGGAGAGGTTATGGCTCTACTCTGTCACACACAGAGCAGGGCCCATTGGGGGGGGGGGGGGTTTGGGGCGCCGCGCCCTGTCACACACAGAGCAGGGCGGATCAGGGGGTTGGGGCGCTGCACCCTGTCACACTCAGGGCAGGGCCAATGGGGAGGTTATGGCTCTACCCTGTCACACACAGAGCAAGGCCCATGGAGGGGGGTTGGGGCGCCACACTCTATCACCCACAGAGCAGGGCCCATCAGGGGGTTGGGGCGCAGCCACTGTCACACCCAGGGCAGGGCCGATGGAGAGGTTATGGCTCTACTCTGTCACACACAGAGCAGGGCCCATTGGGGGGGGGGGGGGGTTGGGGCGCCGCGCCCTGTCACACACAGAGCCACAGGGTAATCAGGGGATTGGGGAGCTCCCCCCTATCAGGCACAGAGCAGGGCTGATCAGGGGGTTGGGGCACCGCACCCTGTCACGAACAGAGCACTGCAGATAGAGAGGTTGTAGCCCCGCCCCCTGTCAAACACAGAGCCGCAGGACGATCAGGGAATTGGGGAGCTTCCCCCTATCAGGCACTGAGCAGGGCTGATCATGGGGTTTGGGCGCTGCCCCCTGTCATGCTGATCCCGGTGCCGGGAGGCATATTACCCTTTTACTATATAGGATAGAGGCCTGGTGCATGGGTAGGGGCTGGCTGGTTTGCCCTGAAGGGTGTCCTGGATCAGGGTGGGGGTCCCCACTGGGGTGCCTGGCCAGTATGGGTGAGGGGCTGAGGGCTGTTTTCCGGAAGCGGGTGACTGAAGCTCCCAACAGCTCCTTTTTTTCTTTTTTTTTCTTTTTTTATTCTGGGCCAGCTTTAGCTCTGAGGCCTCGCTGCTGAAAACATCGACACAATGTTGTGGTCCAGCTGGCTGAACCTGGCTGAATGAAAGCCGGTTTCTGGGGTTTTGTTTAGCTTCTTATTTGCAACATAGTACATAATTGCTTAGAGTTTCAGCTGAGAGGCCAGCAAGTTAGGCGGGGAACGTTGGAGTCCGCAGTCACTGGTGCAAGCAAGCCTCCTTGCTCGCTTCAGTGCATGGCTGCCGGCCGCCATCTTGGCTGACAGTTAATTTGCATAAGGATATGCTGATTAGCCAATGGGAAGGGTAGCGGTCGTACGCTAATTAGCATGTTTCTCTTTTATTAGTGTAGATGCTTCCCAGAATTCCTCCCCCAAAAATATATTGGGAAATTTATAATAAAATATATATACAATATAGAACAAAGGTAAAAGGGACTGACTGTTTAGAGGAAAGAGGGGAAAATGTTTAAAAAGATCTGAGAAAATTACTGTAATTAAATATTAAATGTTCAGTGCCCATGCTGAATGTGAACATTTTGTAAGAACATTTGTTTACAAGAGCTCTCCCGTGATTGCTAACCATCCTGTCAAAACCCTCCGCAATCGGTTATGTGGGGAGCCTGGCTTACTCTGTACTATCTAAGTCAGAGTGCAAGGGCTAATGGATCAGGCAGTAGGATCTGGCTGTTCGTCCTGGACTAGTTTTTGTTACCTTTGTGCTTTTGAGCAAATTAGCATCTTTCTGAGCCTCAGTTTTCTCTTTGGTCAACCGTGGTTGTATGGCAGCATAATCACGTAAATTCTTCTCATCCTTAGCAACCTATGCACAGTCTTAATCAGTACATACTAAGGGTGTGCAAACATTTTGGTCGGAGTTGCAGGGAGGCAATATTATAGCCTCAGAGATCGCACAGTCTCTGTGGCAACAACTCAACCCGAACCAACGTTGTAGAGTAAAAGACGCCATAGTCAATGCCTCAGCAAACAGGCCTGGCTGCGCTCCAGTAACATTCTATTTATAAAAACAGGCTACAGGCTGCATTTGGCCCTTGGGCACTGGTTGGCTAATTCCCGGTATATATTAACATATCATTAGTCTTCTGTCAAGTGTTGGGTCCAATTTGGATACAGACCTAAACTTGAATAAAGTGGCCAAGGAAAATGAACTCACAAACAATGCTAACTTGGGGGCTGATAAAGAGCCAGAGTTTGTTTTACTTGCTCATTTATGCCAAATTATCTACCAATCTGCTTGCTCATGGGGTTTTTGATGTTTCCTTTCATCTTGCTGGATTGAGATTCTGGGTGGATAGGAAGACATGGCAGAGAGACACTGCCAGTATGCTCTCTGCCTTAGGCTATCCCTTCAGTGGCACCCAGTGCCCACCTTTAGGTACCCACAGTAAAGTGGCGGATGAAAATCACCTGTAAAATGCGATCAGTGCTTGCAGCAGGATTCCCAAGTAAGTTTTCTTCAAAAGCAAGCTCTGCTCTGACCATTTACAATGAATCATGGGAAGGGTGGGAGCACTGCAATTTAAAGACAATCTATCACTTTGGTGTTTGGTTTCTTGTCTTTTTCATGCCTGTTTCTTTCTGGCTCTCCCCCATGGGCTGCTTAAGAAACTGCCGAGACTAAGCGGTTTTGAAGTACTCCGCGGGGCTTTTCCCATTAGGAAACAGAGCAGCAGAAGGGCCCGATGTTCCTGTCCAGAGTTGGTCATTTGTCAGGTATCAGGAGTAAATACAGAAAACACATAAACCCATAGTTAAAGAATTTTTTAAATTGATTTTTTTTTTTAGAGAGAAGAAGGGGGAGAGAGAGAGAGAGAAAGGGAAACATTGTTATTGACTTACATTCTTCTTGCTGTTGAGAAAGAAACATCAATCGGCTGCTTTCAGCACCCGCCCTGACCTGGAATGGACCCCACAACTTGGGTAATGCGCCCTGACTGGGAATTGAACCCGCCACCTCCTGGTGCACTGGACAACGCTCCAGCCAACCCAGCCACACTGGGCAGGGCTAAACCCATATTTAACAGGCATAACTGGACACTAATCAATAGCGTAACTTTCTTTGAAATCCATTATTGAACTACCATTCTATCTCTGCGTTGTTTTGTTTATTCAAAGAAAGCACTGAAAATAATGGTTCTAGGAAACAATGAGCAACCTTTGTTCAGTAAATTAAATCTCAGCATTAAAGAAGAAATGAATAAATTATAATATAGTAAAACTCAGTAGAGATATGACAAAGAGTAGACAAGACCTAAGCTCTCATTAACACTCTTATGGAGTTTATCCAAAATGCTTTACAATTTTCAAACCAAATTCTGATTAAAGAGTATAGTACAGGTTATCTACCTAAGGGCATTTTGACTACCAGTAACTTTTAGTTACCAGAATTTTTTTTTTTAACTGGAAGATTTTCACATATATCACCCATTGGCTTTTAAAAAATCATTCCCAAAATATAAGATGATGATGTTGTAAGGATTATCTCTCTCAGGTAATGCAGCCCTACTTTAAAGATTTAGGATGTTTAGTCTTTATAGCATTTTGTAAGAAGGCCCATTAGTCTATGCTCTTCCCTGCAAAACTCACTTATTCTACCTTACATAATTTATACTGTTGTTAAGTATTTATTGACTGATATTCCTTCTCGCTGTTGAAGATTTATCGCACCAACACTCAGGAGTTCAGCATTCTTAGAGTAATAGTAAAGAAAAAGTTAATGCACTAGAACATTTTATAAGAAATATACATCACTCTGCACAATCAGTGTTCGGGGGATCCTTCTTTTATGAAGTCCTGTCTTACAAAATTCTCTTTGAAGGCTGTTTCACACAACAGGTTCCTTCCCAGAAGTCACCTTTTTGATATAAGATGAGGCATTTTACGCGCTAGTCATCTACCCCCATCTTTGTTCTCCTTTGATGATCCAGATTAGTATTTGCTTGTAAATACTTTAATCCAGACTGTGTAATTATTCACTCCTCAGTTGTGGCCCATGGGGTCTACAGTTAGCCTCCCCAAATGAACCGGTGGAGTCCTAGCACAAAGGAATTTTGAAACAAGTGCAAAAAAAAGTGTGCTTCAAAAGGAATAAGCCAATCAGAGAAAGACAAAAACCATATGATCTCACTAATATGTAGAATCTAATGAATAAAATAAACTGATGAACAAAATAGAACCAGAGGCATGGATACATGGAACAGACTGACAGATATCAGCGGGGAGGGAGATGGGGGGATTGGATGAAAGAAGGTGAAGGAATTGGCCAAAGAACATATATGCATAGCTCATGGACACAGACAATAGTACTGTGAAGTCCTGGGAAGGGGGCTGGATCAGGGTGGAGTGGGTCAAAGGGTGGGTGGGGAGGGAAGGGAGCTCATCTATAATATTTTCAACAAAGATTAATAAAAATTAAAAAAATAAATTAAAAGAAGAAAAGCTTTGGAAAAAAACAAAAGCAGATTCATTAGCTTTGGGGTGCAGTGATGAGAAACAATACTCATTTGGGGCAAAGTATGAAAAACTCTATAATAAATAGCCAGAGCTACACACAACCTCAACATATCCCCAAATAACTACAAAGAAAAAGGGTTGCACTAAATATATGAAATTAAAATCCCGAGCCAGTGTGTTTTGTGAGCATCCTTTTCTGCATAATAGGAAATAGGAGAGGTATCCAATACCTGACTCTTTTTTGTCAGGGCCAAAGCTGACAGCCTTTTAAAAATATATGTTTTTATTGAATTTTTATTTTTTTTAGAAAGAAAGAAAAGGAGAAGGAGAGAGAGAGAAACATTGATTGGTTTCCTTCTGTACACGCCCCAACTGGGGACCAAACATGCAACCTGGGCATGTGCCCTGACCAAGAATCAAACCAGCGACCTTTCAGTGCACAGGATGATGTTCAACTAACTGAGCCACACCAGCCCGAGCTGACAACCTTTTGATACAGTGTGGGAAACCAGAGGGCAGAGGCCTGGAGTTAGCTTGAATAGCAAAGTTAGTTGCATGTGTCTTTGATCTATAGAGCTAAGTGTGGAGTGAGAGCTTCCCAGAAAGTGAAAGGAAGGAGATAAAAATGCACAGGCAAGTGTGAGATACCCTGTAGAAATTGCAGATTTGGCATGCTGACTTATATTATGGAACTTATAAATTCCTACTGCTAATGTGAATGAGCAAGTTAAATCTATTTATATAAATTGAGATGAATCACGTTTAAGTTGCCTGCATCTCTGTTGTCTCATCTGGCACAGAGAAATAATATCAATGGCCTTACCTACCCCAGTGGGCATCAGAGATAATGGATTTGAAAGTAATTTAGATTGAAATCAAGGAAAAATTGATTTAGTGGTCTTCAAAATGGGATGAGAAAAAGTAGAAATATATGCACATATATTTATATACTAGAGGCCCAGTGCATGGGATTTGTGCACTGGTGGGGGCAGTGGCCTGCGGGGATCGGCCCACTGGGGGAGCAGCCACACATCCGGGTCAGCCGAGCGGCACTCCCCACTGTGGGAGGGCACTGACCACCAGGGGGCAGCTCCTGCGTTCAGTGTCTACCCTGTGGTGGTCAGTGGGCATCATAGCGACTGGTCGACTGGTCGTTCTGGTTGTTCAGCCATTCGGTCACTGAGCTTTTATTATATAGGATGCTTCATCCCTCAACATATACAATTTGTATATTTTAGAATACTAATATATTTAATAGAACATATACATAATATATAAATATATACATATATATGTCAGAGATACCTGCTCAGGAAATATAATAATAATATGTCTTCAAAGGTCTTTGAGACCACTGCTATGCAATTCCACCATCAGGTTGCCACTAGAGTCAGGAATATGTTGACTGAGTTGGAATTTTATATGTTCATTTACAAAGACAAAGATGTTTACTGGGTCAGCACTATGGAATTCTAGGAAAAGTCCCACATGCACTCTGGTGGTATTTCTCAAACTCTCACCCCCGTGCACTTTGCCTTCAATCTTAGTGGTGCCCGTGACACACTCTCTCCAGGAGAAATCAGGTTACTCCGGCCGGCCGGCTGCTTTCCTTCGATTCTCTCAGCAATCTCAGCCTGTCTCTCACTCCCTTCTGCTTCTGCCCACACTCCCTCAGCTCAGCTTTTTCCCCATCACTGACTTGGGAGCACAGCTGTACACCTGGCCACATATTTGCTTTATTCCTCCCTCCATCCCCGACCTGCACGGTACGGATGCAACCATTCCTTTTCTGTTTCTTTTCTCCCTAACACTAAGCTCCCTCTTATTCTAATTACTGTCAGTACACTTAACGTATTATTTATATGTGTCCCTGGCTCAGACAACACGGTTCATACCTAACATTTTCCAGTGTTGCCCACAGAACCATAACACCTTCCAGCAGAGAAGACAGTTACCCATAGATAGGACGGCCCTGAAGATTGCTGCGAAAAAAGTCAACTACAGAAGTACAATAACAAAAACTGTAGTCCAGGCCCCAGTATAAAGCCAGCAGTAAAAATAAAACAAAACAAAACAGTTATGTCTTTCTTTGCCTGTGAATAATGGATGCTTCAGGCAAAAGCGGAGGTGGGGGAGTGGGGGTGGGAAGAGGAAATTTAGAATCCCTCACTTCTGCTAGACAATTGCTCCATTAACAGATATAGTGAAGAGGAATATAGGTGACGTGAAGATACAGCAACATATGAAATCCAAGCCTATGTGAGAGCAACTCTGGCTTGGCTGTGCCCATGACTGACAGATCCTTGTTGGGACAGCAGCATTGTCATCCGCCTTTCAAATGAAAAGCATCCCCTGGGACTTCTTGTCAACCCCTGGCACTCTGACACTGCAGCCTGCCAGAGCGTGGACTTGCCTAGGCAGCCTAGCCTCTGTTGAGTTAAAGGCACTGCGTACAGATTTCTGAGGGGAGGGGTCAAGATAGGTTTTGCTCTGAATTATGTGGGGCAAGGAAGTCCCCAGCTGCTCTTCCTCTCAAATGAAAAAAACCCCATATAATCCATTTCATAGAGCTGATACTTTCCTGCCTCGGCTCTCACCAGGCTAGAGATGGGCAAGGCGTGTCTCTTTTTGTCATGGGGGTCTTCCTTTATCACCATTCCTCATGAATAACTTCTGATTAAATAGTATCAGGATACTAATGATTACATTTCAATTTTAGTTACAAAATAAGTAATTTCTTACAGAATTTCCATCAATCCATCAAGCATATATTAGGTTTATTGCTTCTGAAAATTTTCTAAGCAGTAGATAGAGTAGCACAAAACTAGTGAACTGCACGCACGCGTGCACACACACACACACACACACACACACACACAGCAGACACCACATCTTTGAAAGGATGTTGTTAGAAACAAGCACAACTGTAGAACTGTTCATACATAGAAGGTATTGGAAGTGTTTAAATGGAGAAAGACACAGTGGAGAATTTCCGTGTGAACATGGCCACTGGTTGTTAAGAAAGACTACCAAGTATTGGTACCATAGGCATTTTAGGAGAAGGGGCTGATTACTCAGTAAAAGTCCATTCCAACTATAGGTACTGTATTCTCAGTCTTTTGAAAGAGTTTCTTTTATCTACCACACATAAGCTTTCCATGTATGCCTATTTCTAAATATTAACATCTTCTGACCAATTCATTCAAAATATGCATCTTGCTTTAGGATTTGGGCAAGAGAAATTTTTCAGTGATAGTGCACTTCACTCTATAGCAAACTTGCTCTTAGCTATTAAATATGTTAAAAATCGTTTGTGAAAAACTATACAGAACCCAAGCAATTTAAATTTGTTTTCCTAGCTTTTTATCAATATTGTTTTGGTTTATTCATCAGGAAAACCAGTAATTGGCATAAGTCAATCTGTAAATGTTTGCTTCTGTTTTGTTTGCTAACGTAGCAGTCGCTGGTGGAGAGAGTAAGGGCACCACACAAGTAGTGAAGGACTCATTCAGCAATTCTGTCAAGTTGAGCATGAAATTTGCAAACCCTCTTGCCACTGGAGCTAACTTTGGAAAATGAAATTCTCTAGCCTTTTCCCCATAGGCACTGATCTGAAGACAGAAAATAAGGCGCAGGAATTTTTGATAAGTGAGTCACTGCTGGTTGCCTTTTATGATTCTGTCACAAAATATGACTAATTAAAAATATAGAAAACACACTACAGAAATATACATCATCTGTCACCCAAGTTATTTTGCTTCAAGCACTGTTCTAAATGCTACAAATGCATTCACTCATTTAATAAAACATTACTCTTATGATATAATCCCTCATTTACAAAGTTGAGGACGTTGAAGAAAAAGAGACGTCCTGGCCCTTATTTAAGAAAGTGAAGTATAACGTAATGCGTCTCAGGTAGCACTTGCAGACCCATTAAATTTCAGTCTCTGTAACCCTGGTTTGTCTTCTAGTGTTCCAATCTTCTTCATAGAGGGGTACCATTAATATGTCGACTTGCTGTTAACCTTTATCTGCATTAGCTAATTAAGAATTCTAATTGACTGTTACAATCCTTCTTAACCTGATTTCATAAGCGTTTTCAAAGTTATTACATGGTCTTGGTAAACATTTCAATGATTAGATTATCCTCAAATGATTGCATAAGCCATGCTTAATTGACAAAGAGTTGTTGAATTTTCACAATTAAAAAACAATGTTGCTTCAATAAACATATTTTTTTGGCATAAAGATTTTTCTTCATTTCAGTTTGTTTCCTCAGGAAAGATTCCCAGACTGAGAATTGTCAGATCAAAGTATTAATACTGGTTTGAATCACAGACTGACAAAATGTTTATTTCAAAGGAGATGTCCTAATTTACACTTTTACAATATGTTGACATTCTTTTTTATTATCTTTTCTTCAAGAAAAATATGTTCTAAACTCTTCCACAGAATATCTTTAATGATTATTAGAGGTAACAATGAATTAATGATTTGTTTTCAAAGAGTAGAGTTAGCTAAGCTGTTTGTGAATGTCTTTTGGAATTATTACTTCATCTGAATGATCTACACGATGCTAAATAAATAGTAGCCTTATAGCTCAAATGCCCTTGTTCTGGACTCTGAAAATATTCTTATCCCAAATTCTTTTCCCCTTTCTTCATGTAAAGCACAGGTGCTTCAAAACAAAACAAAACAAAACAGTATACGCACTATTCTTTAACAATCTTAACACTGTTGAGCAGGTATTTACTTTTAAAACAAACCTGAGCAATTTTTATAGACTTGTGTTGTTTTGTATATGGTTCCTTTTGAGCACTCTATTACATATGTATTATTGACCCATTAATATTTCTTTTACCGCTTGCTTTATAACTATAGTTAATCTCTGATAAAATTAATAAAACTGATGAAACCCCAAAGATAGACGGATCAGAAAATAAGAGTACAAGCTGTCAATTATAGGGATAAGAGAGGCAAAACCACGGGAGATTTTACATACATTAAAAGGATAATTAGGGAGTATGATGCACAACTTTAAGTCAATAATATGGACACAAACATATTGTAATATTTTCCCACTTGTCTGGATATTTGCATGCTCAGATGTGTAAAGAAGACCTTTTAAGATTTAAAGCAAGATTTAATGCATTAATATATAAAAAGGCAAATAAAATGCAAAAAACATTTTGGAGAAAATATTTGCAATATAGTGACAACCTAAGGAGTGTTAGTCCTAATAGGTAAATATCTTTTGGCATCAATATAAAATAATAAACATTCCTATTAGGAAAAAAATAAAAATTTCAAATGGAGAAGTATAAAATGCCCAATAAAAATGCATGTGTATATACAGAAATATACATAATAATCAAGCTCACTGTTAAGTGTATATAAAATGTTTAAGATCTGAAATAAAATATTCAGCTGTCACCTTCTCCAGACTATTTTTAAGGGAAATAGATATCTAACACTAGAAAGGTTTTAGATAAACATACTCATGCATGCAGCAGACACTTAGTGGATCAAATTTAGAAGGTCTTATGTATCTGATAGCATGTGTCACAGCTCTTTCAAAAGGTATTTAGGCCATGACCAGGTTGCTCAGTTGTTTGAAGCATTGGCCCATACACCTAAAGGTCATGGTTTCAATTCCAGGTCAAGGGAATATGCCTAGGTTGAGTGTTCAATCCCCAGTCATGGCTCGTAGAAGAGGCAACAATGACTGATGTTTCTCTCTCTCTCTCTTCCTTTCTCTCTAAAAAATCAATATAAACATATCCTTGAGTAAGGATTATATATTTTTAAAGTACTTAGACATTTGACCAAAAAATTCTTCTTTTAACATTGATGTAGAAAATTGTTTACCACAGCATTAATTTCATGAAATATTTGTCACAGAAATGACTAATAATATGGAATTGGTACATTACATTATACATATACAAATACATTCATAGTCAAATGTTAGAAATAATTCTATAGAATACATAATAAAATTTCTCAATGTATATTAATTAAAAAAATAAAGCAGCACATACCATGTAATCTAAGGTTTTTGAAAAGTTACTTGAAGAAATCTGAAAAGTTAAAATAATGCTTACTTCTAGCTAATATTTTAGGTGAGTTTCATGCAACTGTGTGGATTCTCTATATTATGCAAATTTCTATAATAAACATTTATTACTTTTATGAACAGTATAGAAAACAATAAAAGTGATTTTCTTAATAAAAATATCTGCTTAGCATTCTTCTTGCTCGCTTATTCTTTGTTTACTGGTTGGCTGATAGTAGATGATGTGTTTTTAATTTAATGTAATAAAATGTACATGCCTTGGGGCATTTCATTTTATGATTTTTCACCCATGGGGCCATTACTTCCTTGGTAAGTGTCTTCTCTCAGAAAGAGCAGTCAGCAAATATGCTGAGAAATGCCTCCCTAAGTAAACAGAAGGAGAGCAGGGGAAGCAGCTCCTGGGCCGAAAGGCTCCATTTGGGAATTCTGCTACGAGGTCTCCAGGTTCCCGAAGATGCGGTGCAACACTTTTACAATTGGAACCCAAAGAGGATAAATCATCATTCTGTCTCCCCAAAGGGAATGGCGTGATTTCTTCCCACAGCCCAGGTCTGGAGGGCACAGGGAAAATAATTCAAGGAGTCTGTGATGGCTGCATCTGACTGCCAGACGGCGGACTCTGCGGATGAGCAACGGTGCCACAGCAGGCTGGCCTGTGGAACTCTCTGAACCTCGGTATTCTCATCGGAGAACACATGAGCATGCTGGTTTTTAATTTGCAGGATTTTGTGAAGATTAAAATGAAAATGTTGAAAGCACCAGGCTTTGTATTGTGTTGCATTGTAGTAGGTGTCATATTATGGCATTTTTCAGAAAGCCTGAAACCATGTAAAATTAAGCGTAGCTTTTGTCAATGACACAGTCACCTCTTGTGGTCCAGCTACTTACTATATATGTCTATGTAAATTTGTGAGACTTACCTAGGTTCAGTGGTTGAGCATCGACCTATGAACCAGAAGGTCTCCATTTAATTCCTGATCAGGGCACATGCCCAGGTTTTGGGCTTAATCCCAGGTGGGGGGCATGCAGGAGGCGGCCTATCAATGATTGTCTCTTATCATCGGTCTTCCCATCCCTCTCCCCCTCTCTCTTCCTCTCTCTGGAATCAGTGGAAACATATTTAAATTTGTGAGACTACTTTTCTCTTGTGCCTCTGGAGAAACAGTCTCATGACTTTAAAGCCATGTGTATATGGTGCTAACATGAGACTGTGATTTTACATTACAGTTCAATATATCTCCTGAGAGTCTTCTCAATTAGCCATTCCATTAGTAGTTTAGATTAGGCATTTCTAAATATGTTTGCTAAACAAATTTCAGAGTGGCATATAATGGCACTGCCCCAGGCAAAACCTTTGATTGATATTTCCATTGCACTGACTTTCTCTTATTTAACTCAATAACTTTCTGTTTATATGGTGTTAGTTTCATGATGGGAAATTACATTTTTTAAAATATGGTGACAAACCTGTCAGGCAAAAAAAAAAAAAAATATATATATATATATATATATATATATATATATTCGCATATTTAACCCTGTTTGGTTCTCAAGATCACAATCCACTATGAACACTTGAAGGGATAGATCTGGCATAGCGTTTCAACAGAACACTCATGAGCTCTTACACAGTCTGGCGAATGTCCTGAGTGGTCAGGATGGTCTGCACAAGGATGAAACCTCAGCTTGACCCTGAGCCAGGAAACACAGTTCTCTCTGTGATGTGCACGAGTGTGAGTTTGTTTGGATACGGCCTCATTGAAATGCTCACGCTGTTCTGCTTGCAGTTGGAATGTGCATCGGAGTGACAGCCAACTCGTCCGTGAAACTTGATGCAGAGAGTTGCATGTCAGGTCTCTTCCCTGGAAATGGGAAGTGGAATGTGTTTATAGTTTATGGGGGAAGATGAAGGGCAGATACCTCGACCCAAACATTCTATAAGGATCACTTCCATTTGTCCACTTGTTTATTCACTCGTTGACAATGATTAGGACCTACTAAATGCCAGACACCGTATAGGCTTACTTTAAATATTTTTAAATTTTTTTTTTATTGATTTTAGAGAGAGAAGAAAGGAGAGGGAGAGAGAGAGATAGGAACATGATGAGAGTGAATCATTGATCAGCTGCCTCCTGCATGCCTCTTACTGGGAATCAAGTCCACAACCTGGGCATGTGCCCTGACCTGGAATCGAACAGTGACCCCTGGTTCATAGGTTGACGCTCAACCACCAAGACACATTGGCTAGGCATATAAATCTTTCTTAATGTCATAGAATAAAGAACTAATTATCCTTAAAAAAAATAATGTCTTTGTTTACTTAAGCTTTGCCTAATGACCCCAAAGTTTTGTGAGGTGGAATTTGGCTTCACCTAAACATAATTTTACCTGCTTAAATGGACAGAAAACAAAGACTAAAAAGAGCGGGTTAAGAATAATATAAGAAGCAATTTCCTCAATTCCTCCACTATGAATATGTACTAGACAGATGCTAGGTGATAGATGGGTAGATATTTGTATTAGTAAAGTTTCTCTGTACTTTTTATCAGCCAGTCAAGATTGGGCCTGTCTACATATTAACACAGATGCCATGAGGAAGAGATTTTACAATTTGGGCTGCAGATACTGTTGCCAAGGAATCCCCTCAAACTCCAGGGGCTCCCGCTGTCGGAAGGACATCTGTTTGATTCAGACCTCGCACACAAAACACAACTCTGGTAGGAGGCGTGCAGAATTGCTAACATCAAAAACAATCCTGTGCACGAATATCTGAACAGGGGTAGCTCTTCTCTTGAAAGAGAGGTGTGATTGATTCTGCTTCAGGAATAAATGTGTTGGGACATAGATTTTGTGATACAGAGGCTCAGAGCAGGCAGGAAATTTTGAAAGACAAGCCGGTTCTATTATATCTTGCAAACCTAGAACTGTTTTCTGGTTTTGCTTTGTTTTTGTTTTGTGTGTGTGTGTGTGTGTGTGTGTGTGTGTGTGTGTGTTTTCTTATTTTAATCTTTTCCCTGTTTTTTTTTTTTTTTTAAGTCTTTGAGGTAAAAACAGAAGCTTGTTGTGGATTCAAATGCTGAGGAATGGAAGATAATGAACACAAGGAAAGAATCAGTAACTATCAGGGCTGCCAGCTGACATCCATACTACCTGTAAGAGAATCTACCTCAGTCCCCTGTGATTTTTCAACATATTGCTTCATTGTAAGAGTCACAGGGTCTTCCAGGTAGAAGAGGGTAAAGGGGATCAATGGTGACAGAAAGAGACTAGACTTTGGGTGGTGAACATACACAATATATAGACGATGTATTATAGAAGTGTACACCTGAAGCCTATATAATTTACTAACCAATGTCACCCCAATAAATTCAATAAAAATAATTTTTAAAAAAGAGTCACAGTGTCTCGTTTTTAGCTTCCATTGTGCTTTTAATGTGGGCAAAAGCAATGACTAAATCACATGCTTTTCTTTGTACTGTTCCTCACAATTTTAACAGCTAATATGAAATGCCAAACCACCACTAATTGAAAATTGATTTTTGGAATCAATTAAACAGCCAGCTCAGTTGAGAAGAACACATGGAGAAGTTTCATCAACTGCTTCTGTCCCCAGCGGAAGTCAGTTAAATTTCTCTGGCCAGTGCCTACATTGTACTTCTCAGCTCTCTCTTATAATTGTAAGGACAAATTGCAAATTTATTGGTTGAACCTGGAGAAACAACTTAACCAGGCAGATTTTAATTCCAGGGTTACCACTAAATAAAATTCATTACAGTTTTGAAAGAATAATGCAAATCAAATTGTGTTAAGTTATGGCCAAAAAAAAAATATTTAAGTATGTCTGATCCTTTCCATTCCTAACCCTATGAATTTTATGATTTTTAGGTATCAGACTAAATGGTTCGCATAAGAGTCCTAAGGTGTGAGCTTTAGCATTCCAATTTAACGTATAAGAAAAATGAGGGGGATCATGTGATGAGGGCTCAAATCAAGAAAGGTTCATCTCCTTTTGATATACCAGACTTCCAACTACAATATTTATTCTTTGTTGAGAATTACTGTTTCCATAGTCTGTACGAAGTGTTTTATATGCATTATCTCATTTAATGTTCACATAAACTCTGTGATGTAGTTCCAATTACATCCTATTATCTTCTGGATGATAAACCTGAAGCTTAGAGAAGGAAATGAATATCCCCAAGGTCACGTGGCTAGTGAAGTGAAGGGTGGAGCAAGAGCTTCCCCAGCCTCCAACTCTGCATCCTTCATGCTCATCCACTAGGCTGTGCCATTGCCACTATAATATCTGTGCTTGAAAACAGAGTTCAAATAGATTGCTATTAATAATACAATGGGCATGTGGACACTGAGAAGCAGTAAGGAAGGTAAAGTGAATGATGGCACATGAGTACTGCAGTTCAGCCTTGAGAAAGACATACAAAAGCGAAATCAAATCCCCCAGAGTGCTGGGGTCCTCTCTGTCTGTTGGGGTGGAGGCACATGTGGCTGAAGGGATGGGCGGAACAAAGGCTATGGGTTTTCCGGTGAACTCTATTCTGCTTCTTCATGTCTGCTTACATGTGGGGTGTCATAGATATAGAGGGCTGTGTAGAGCAGAGAGGAATTAGAGCAGATCTTGCCCACTCACCTAGTTGCAGAATGAAAAAGAGATTTACCTTTGGGTCAGGCCTTGCTAAGTGTGTCCATGAAGCATAAGTGGAGCTTCCTCCATAGAAGCATCCTATATTTTACATATATACACATATATATGTATCTACATGTTATTATATATAATGTATGTTATATATGTGTGTATATATATAATATGCACAACAAACTTTTAGATAAAAACAAACACACAATAAATAAATACTTAGGATATACATATATCATATATAATATATGTATGTCATATATATACATATATAGACTGAGTGGCCAGATTATTATGACCACCCTATCAATACTTCGTTGGGCCACCTTTTGCCTTCAATGCTGCGGTCATTCTTCTTGGCATTGACTCCACGAGATGTTGAAAGGTGATGTGAGAAATCTGACACCATGCGTGATGAATAGCACTGTCCAGTTCTGTGAGATTTGATGGTTGTGGAACCAGCTGCCTGATGGCTCTTTTAACTTCGTCCCACAAATGCTCAATTGGATTGAGATCTGGTGATTGTGGGGGTCACCTAAGCAAGGTAAAGTCTCCCTCATGTTCTTGAAACCACTCCTGCACAACATGAGCACCGTGGCATGGCATATTGTCTTGTTGGAAGAAGCCATCTCCATTGGGATAAGCCATCAACATGATAGGATGAACTTGATCAGCAACGATACTTAGGTATGTTGTGCTATTCAGACGTTGTTCCACATGAATTAAAGGGCCCAAATCATGCCAGAAAAACATGCCCCAAATCATAACACTGCCCCCACCAGCTTGAAGGGTTGTACTCATGCATGTGGGGTGCATGCTTTCATGCTGTTTCTGCTAAATTCTCACTCTGCCATCTGCATGATGCAACTGGAAACGTGATTCATCAGACCACATGATCTTTTTCCAATGCTTGACTGTCCAATCCTTGTGTTCCTATGTGAATTGGAGAGGTTTTATCTTAGTAACTGCAGACAGCAAAGGTGTTTGAACAGGCTTTCGGCTTCCATATCCCAAAAGATGCAGTGAATGGCTAATTTGCCTACAAACGTCAGGTGGTCATTATAATCTGGCCACTCAGTGTGTGTGTGTGTGTGTGTGTGTGTGTGTGTGTGTGTGTATCATACCAAACTTTTTTTTAATCCTCATCCAAGAATATTTTCCCATTGATTTTTAGAAAGGGTGGAAGGGAGGGGAGAGAAAGATTGATATGAGAGAGACATTGATTGGTTGCCTCCTGCATGTGCTCCAACCAAGGCGGGGAACCAACCTGCAACCTAGACATATGCCTTTGACTGGGACTCCAACCTAAGACCATTTGGTGTGCTGACTGGTGCTCTACCACTTAGCCACACTGGCCAGGGCTGAAATAGCAAACTTTTGGATAAAACACACAATAAATAAGTAATCAGGATATATCCTGAATATCCAAGACCTTGCAATACTGGACTGAAGTTTCTACTTCTCCCCCAGAAACTTTATCATTTGGAGTCAAAGCATTCTCTAATGGCAAAGTTGAAGACAGAGAATTCATGAATGTATACCCTGCTGCCAGATATGAAAGAAGGAAGGGAGAGAGGAAGGGAGTGAGAAAGGAACCTCCTGAAAAACAGCTCCCTAAGGCATTGAAATGGCCCTATTTCCAAGAAGATGCCTAGGCTGCCTGGACCTTCATCTGCAAAGACTTCTCAGTGGCCTGGCTTGGGTCCCAACATGTGTGTATACCCAATTGTTTAGAAATCTATTGAGCACAATCCACCAATGTGAAATCCTCTTGACAAGATGTCTGAGATACAACAATATCATGAGTTTATCTTTCTTTTAAAAATGTCCATCTCTCTGATGCTTAATCAGATACAGTAAAAACAGGCACAGCCTAACTTCGTAGGATAATTTAATGCGAGGTAGACAGAAATGCCAGCTAGCCGATCACTCTGAAGAGACAGAGGACAAGACCTCCTTCTTTCAGCCTCACTCTCAAGATCCTGTCATCTCTACCTCACGGAAAATAGAAGGCAGCTCTCCAGAACACTGTAGCGATGCGCTTTGGAAGCCAGATGAAGTTCAACCCAAATACCAGTCCTGCCAATGATTCTACCTGGACATACCAGCCAGGCATGCCACTGAGCCTCACTTTCCCAAACTGTTCAATGGACATAAATTGACTGACATTCCAAGGTTAGTGCTCATGCAGAAGTGGTTCACCCTGCAGGGCCTGGAACATTAACAATTTCAGAAAATGCTATTTCCTTCTGCTTTGCTCTCATTTTGCTTGTTTTTGTTTGTTTGTTTGTTTGTTTGTTTTTTATAAAAGATTGTGTGTTTGTTAGTGGCTGTGCTGGTATATTCCAAATGATTCGGTCAGGGTAGATTTTGAATTATACTCTAACCACGTCTCATGTTGCATTTGGGATCACATGGAACACTTGGTGTGTGGAAGGGGAGCTTGGCGGGCTGCCTGGTGATGACACAGACTGGAGGCTTCCCGCAGGCTGACTAAACTTTAGAAGACAAGCTTCTTCCAGACTTTACGCCTCTGATCTTCCTTTATTTTTTAGAGCATTGACTTCAGAAATTTGCGATGGCAAATCTTTGCTCTTCCCCTTTGAGATGTAAATCTTTGTGGAAAGTTTCTTGCCAGTTTTTCCAGCCAGGAAATTCCTTCTCAAGGACCTGGGAGCCATTTTCTTTGCAATGTAATTATCAAGGAAGTTAGCGCCTCAGTCTCCTAGCTTCTGTCAGAGGCTGGGAGCCCCACTTGTAAAACTACCTTCCATCATGAAGATATGAGAAAAATGGGAAATTTGTTTTTTCTTTGGGTTAGGCTAATTTGCAAACACAGATGGTCTATGATCCCCTATGGAGCTGGGTGTTCAGACTTGGTCTATGTTTTTTTCTCCTTCTACTAGCAATAGTATTAAAGTAAAATCAGCTCTTGTCTGCTGATTTTGTCTGGTAGGATTTTTTTTCTTTAACAATGAATAGATAATTTTTTGCACATTGATGAATCATTGTGAATGAATATGCTCCTTTAATGATTTACCCATATCTGTATACCTGTAAATTTAGACAGAAAGACTATAGACATGATATTGAATGGTCTCTCACTCTCTCCTTTTAGTCTCTTTCCATGCACTTATTTCCAAAGTCATATGTAAAGGGTATTTTCAAATAAACAAGCATGGATAGTACTCTGACATACGATGCAAGTGAACCATACATTTTAAAGCAGATATCAGAAACCATCTACTTACTATGCAGCTCACTCGGTGTGTAGCAGCTTAAGCAGGATCTGCTCTATTGTTTTGACAGTGATGTAAAGTGTCTTTCCCCTTCCCTTAACTCATTTCCCACGGAAGTGCTGATCTTCATGCAAAACGAGAGCTCAGTTCTGCTTACGAAGCATGGCTATCACCAGCCACCTTTGATATGTCTGTTTGCCCAATTGCTTTCAGCTATAACACTGTCATAAATACTTCCCCACACACTTCTCTCCCTGGGAAGCCACGTATTAATAATTACACCTGTTCCGTCTGTCACATCAGATTCATTCTTTTCATAACAGGAATCTACCAACAGAGTGTGCAGGAATTACAGTCTTTAAAAAAAAAATGACTCAGTTCAATCCTTCACTAAGCAGGCAGAGCTGTATCTAATACCTGTGGGATGCTGTTGCTTTTTTTTTTTTTTTTTTTTTGAGGAGATAGAAATCAATGCCTGTTTGTTCAATAACGGAGCAAAAGAGAAGAGAACACATTTGCAAACAGCAGGTGAGACTTTCAATTTGAAAAGCAATCAGAGTATCAGTTGTCTGCCTTCAAGGGCAGAGCTCATAGCCATACACCCACAGAGGGGAGGAGATCCGAAGGCAGCGCTTTTTTATTCTGAGATGTCTGCATTGACAAAGACATCCCTGACACTCCTAGTTATGTTCTGATTCTGAAAGCTTAGGCAGGGAGGCCGGCTTTGATGCTCAGCAGTCTGCCTAGACGTGGTACTGGCTTCTTGATCTATCTCATCACATTTCAAACTTACTTTAAAATAAAGAAATGCAACTTTTAAAATATGCCATATATTGGCCATTCAAAAAAGGCTCCAGAATTTAATAAACGTAGACAGGGTCGCTACTCTTTCCCAGGTACTGTAGCAGGCACTGTGGATTCCGGGGTTTTGCTCCAGAGTGTCAATAGTGTGTTTTTAGAAGTTAAACTCGAATGTGAATTAACTCCAGAAAAATATAACACTATACATAATGTCCATACTCCTCCTGTATATTAAAAACTCAAGCTTATCTGTTTTTTTTTAATTTTTTTATTGATTAAGTTATTAAATATGTGTCCTTATCCCCACATTACCCCTATCCTACCCCTCCACTCATGCCCTCACCCCCCTGTTATCTGTGTCCATTGGTTAGGCCTATATCTAGCATATAAGTCCTTTGGTTGATCTCTTCCCCTTACCCCCACCCTCCCCTACCTTCCCTCTGAGGTTTGACGGTCAGACCATCAAGCTTATTTGTTGTTAAAAACAATACAACTATTCCAAAATAGATTTACATCACCAAACTGAGATGTAAGTTAATTACAGTGTGGCTTTCCCAGAAATGAAATCTTAAACCAGTCACTCAGGAATCACCTGACCAGCACTAGTTAGGTCCTCTCCCTGACAGACCGCCACCTCTCCACCCCCTACCCCTGCCATCATCCTGTAATGGAAAGTAACCTTTTCAATTTTTAAAAATATATTGTTATTGCTTTCAGAGAGGAAGAGAGAGATAGAGAGATATAGAAACATCAATGATGAGAGAGAATCATTAATCGGCTGCCCCCTGCATGCCCCACACTGGGGATCCAGCCTGCAGCCCGGGTATGTGCCCTGACCCCCTGACCGAGAATAGAACTGTGACCTCCTAGTCCACAGGTCAGTGCTCAACCACTGAGCCAGGCCAGCGGGAGTGATAACTAACCTTTTTTTTTTTCCTTTGCCTAGTGTAACTTCCTTGTTCTTACTTGCTTTGCCTATAATAAGTCTTTCATTTTGTATAACTCAGAGCTGTTTTATATCTGTTTGTTTGGATGTTGCACAATTCAAACTGATTTTTGCTCAAACTCTTAAAACTTTGAATATGGCTCAGTTTGTCTCCTAACAGGTCTGGTGTCAGAAGAGGAAATTGAACGAGACCCCCACGTCCCCAGGAGCAGCCAGCGCCCACATGCGGACCCAATGAGCCCTTGAGCTGCTGCTCTCACTGCTCTGGAGGTCATGGATAAGCCCCTCTTAGATCCAGTTCTACAGCTTCCTCTGTGAGCGTAAACAAATGATATAATGCACACTTGAAACCATAAAATGTTAACCAGTCACCCCAATAAATGTAATACATTTTTTTAAAAAGCAGTTGTGCTTGTCTTGCAAACCTAGTCTTTATAAGAACCAGAAACAAATGTGGCTCTAGAAATAATTCAAAGCCAACTTATCCTTCCTTCCAATTCTCATACCTCCCCTATTTATCTCAAAAGGCTCACCGATATTATAAAAAGATCTAAACGTCAGGGGGAAAGTTCTTCTTGGTAGAACTTGCATTCTTTCTCTGTGCCTTTTGAGATGTAAGTATTCTACGGGGCTTCTCTAGGAACCAAGGTGATTCCTATCAGAAGATAAAGGAAAAGCTGTGGCCGAAACCTGTTTGGCTCAGTGGATGGAGCGTCGGCCTGCGGACTGAGGGGTCCCGGGTTCGATTCCGGTCAAGGGCATGTACGTTGGTTGCGGGCACAACCCCAGTGGGAGATGTGCAGGGGGCGGCTGGTCGATGTTTCTCTCTCATCAATGTTTCTAGCTCTCTATCCCTCTCCCTTCCTCTCTGTAAAAAATCAATAAAATATATTTAAAAAAAAAAAAGGAAAAGCTGTGTTGAAAATTAGGCCTATGAAAAATCTACAGTCTTTTCCACAAATATTAGTAAGAAACTTTAGCCATCTGAGCAGGTAAGCTTAACTTATTCCATCTGCCAAAAACACAATTTGGACCCAACTGTGCTCTTATAAACTAGGGAGTTTTGTGTTATGGTATTGCATCTAATCTGGTGGCAAAAAACAAACAAACAAAAACAGCAACAACAAAAATAACATAAACAAAAAAAACCTGCCTGATCTTTGTTTGCATTTATCAGTACGTTTATGTATGTCTACATATGTATGTTATAAAAGTGTGAACAAGGTGAATTTAAGGCCAACAGGTACATGAATAGATGCTCAGTTTCTCTAGTCATTAAGGAAATGCACATTAAAACCACAAGATATCAATTCCTGCCTGTTAGAATGTCTTCATTAAAAAGACAAGAGCTAACAAAGCTGGAGAAGATGTGGAGAAAAAGGAACCCTTGTGTACTGCTGGTGGGAATGTAAATTGGCACAGCTACTGTTAAAAACAGTATGGAGGATCCTTAAAAATTAAAAATAGAGCTACCACTTCTGGGAATATAATCAAAGAAAATGAAAACACTAACTCAAAAAGATATCTGCACCTCATATTCATAGCAGCATTCCTCACAATAGCCAAGATGTGGAAACAACCTAAGTGTCCATTGATGGTTGAATGGATTCTATGCGATGCAAGGTTATTTGGCCATACAAACAAGGACCTCCTACCATTTGTGACAACATGGATGGACCTTGAAGGCATTACGCTATGTAAAATAAATCAGACAGAGAAAGACAAATACTGCATGATCTCACTTATATTTGGGAAAAAATCATAAAAATGACATTAGACTTATGGTTACCAGAGGTTTGAGGGAGTAGGAATTGAAGGAAGGTGATGAAAAGGTACAAACTTCTAGTTACTCTGTATGGTATGTATACTTAAATATAATTCCAAAATTTTTTGTTAACTTGAAATCTTAAAGTCACACTGAGGTAAATTCATTGAACATCTTAAGTTTTTCCAAATAAAATAAAATACTGAAACACTAACCATTGAACACAAGTTTATCTACTTTTAGCTTTTTTTTTTTTTTTTTTTTTTACAAAGGGAATAAAGATGCAGATGTCCCAAAAAATAAATGTATACACACTTTAAAAGCTGATAGTTCAATTTTATAAATGAATTGTGCCTTTATAATTCTTCTAAGTGTGTGTATATATTTTTGGGACACCCTATATTTGGGACTATCAGTGAATATTTCTTATGCCACATTGAATAAACTTACTATGATAAAAAATATAGTTTTTGAAATTATGAAATATAGTTATAAATTTGCCAATCCACATAATGTTAGTGTACAGACACCCACAATTGCTTAATTCTTAGTCCTCACTAAGAATGAAGGATCCTAACGGTTAAGGATGCTAATCAATGCATTTAATTAAACTGGCCTTCATTGGCTGTCACTTTTCAAGTCCTGACTCACAGAGTCAAACAGAAATCCCCAAGAGCCACTCATGATCCTGAATGTGGTTCCCTTGGCAGATCCCTACTCCCTGGCTAGAGTAAGTGCAAAAGAGGCTATGACCAGGAACCTCTCCTTAACTTGGAAGCTATTTCAGAACCCGAGGCTAAATAAATGGCTGCCCAATAAAACCCCTTTGAGCTTTCTGCTCAAAGTTGTTCTTGATAATAGGCTTGTCTGTGCCACACCAGCACAGCCAGGTTCGGTGAGCCTGAGGAGGGGCGGTGAAGGATTAAAGACAGACAAGAGAATACAGCTGGGACCAGGTGGATCACTGTCTGGTGAGGAAACAGTGACCCAGCCTGCAAACGGAAGCTTTATTTTATAGTCAGATCACACAAAGCAAAACAAGGGGAGTGGTCAACATGTTTACAATGTTCTTGTGAGTTTCACCTTGTTTTGGCAGCATTTGCTGCACCTCCCACAGCCTATTAGCTACCTAGGAAGGAACTAGGGAGGACTATAAGGTTAAACCTAATTATGCTAGGAGGGCTCTGCCCTCCAAGCTGGGACTTCTTGGTGGCCCTGCCACAGGTCAGTCCAAGGCTTGACCCTATAGCCACTCCCTACACTTGTCCTTGATTATCTTCTAGCTGAGCAAGGAGGTGTCTGTGCTGTAGCTGATACCACATGAGGCATATGAATTGACACTTCCGGGCAAGTTGACACTCTACTATAAAAGATTATTAAACAAGTGATCAGTTAGCTTAAGAAAGTAACTCTCCCAAGGCAGGAGGGGGGAGGTCTTTATTTGATTAACTTGATTCTGATTGGTTTGGGTCTTGGGGACCACGCCTCCAAAGTGCACTCCAGACATTGGGAACGATCCAGTTTATCATAATCATAGTAGTCTCCCTGATGAGCAGTATTCTCCCAAAAGCTTTAAATACATGTTTGTATTTGCGAACTACCAAGCAAATGATCTCCCTAAAATAGAATGTCAAAAAAAGGGGGGGACAAAGAGAATGACCAGCTTAAAGAATGTGAACCTGACTCCATGACCTGTGAATACAACGCAGAGATTTAGCAACACTTTAAGAACTTCAGAGTGGTACATGGGAGCAGCATGTATGCCTTATTATATTTTTAAAAATCTAATCTCTCAGTTAGGCTGAGAATATGGTCAAAAAGGGGAAAATTGTTAAAAACAAGTACAACAGACCCAAGATAGAGTTGCTTATGCTAAGTTTTGGCTCTCCTGGAAATAAAAAATCTTAAACCAGTCACTCAGGAAATGCCTCAGCGATAGTTAGGTAAGCTGCAAAGTAACCTTGCAATAACCAACCCTTTTTTTTCTTTTTTTTTGCCTAGCTTAATTTTCTTGTTTCCACCTTCTTCTGCTTTTAAAAGTCTTTCATTTGTACAGTTCCTTGGAGCTCCTTTCTACCTGCTAGACTGGATGCTGCCCAATTCAAATGATCTTTGTTTCCACAAACTCTTAAAATTTTTAATTTGCCGCAGTTTACTAGTATCTATCAATACTGTTAAACTAATGCATATGAAAGCAAAGATAGGCTAAACTGTATTTAGCACAGAGTTCATTTTTCACTGGAGATATATGAATCCTATAAGCAGCGTGAGAGCCATGAGTTAACTTAGGAAATAGATGGGGGCGGGGGGGAGTTGCTGTGTTTTTGCAAGCCCTTCATAACTACAAGAAAATATCTGTTGGGCTCAGAATAAGATGTGTGAATTGGACATTGATTTCCTTCCTGCAGCAACGTGAGAACGTTATTTTCAACTCTCTTTGCCAAAGGCAGCCTCTGGTTTCTTCTGCTAAAGCAGAGGCAACCTTCGCATTTCAAACCAGGGATTCTAACAGTGATTCCTATTGTTCCTTCATGTTGAATAGCGTTCAAGGGCAGCACATTTACATGTTCGTGTCTAATAAACATCTGTCAGTGGGATTTAGTCTGAAAACCATTCCCCTATTTCTTAGCTGTACTTTCAATATTAAATGGAGGGTGAACACTTTCAAGTATGAACGGGGCATAAATATTGTTTGCCATGTAAACATAACACAAATGCACATACCCTTCTTCCTGGATAGATTATGATAGGAACTAAATGCAGAGGGAACAGAAAAGGAAGATAAGACTTCAGGTCTCTGATAGCTCACATATTGTAACGGTGGGTGATCCTGGCAGGAGACAGAAGGCACAGTAGAATGGAGGTGATTGAAAAGAGTTTAATAAAGGCATCATTTATAAAGATGTGGGCAGAGTTAGGAAAAACAATAAGAGTGGGAGCTAGCCACGGGGAGGAGAAAAAGGAAGGCAGGAATTAGGTCTGAAGGGGCAAGAGGGAGGGATGACTGCAAAAGATGGCCATGTGGTAGGAGTGTGGCTTCAGAAGAAAGACACGGACAACTACCAGTGAGGAACCAGGGGAGTATAAGTCCTATCCTCCCTCTCATGGCTTATAAAGAGTAGAAATTTACTTCTCACAGTTCTGGAATCTGGGAAGGCCCAGATCAAGGTGCTGACGGATTCTGTGTCTGCGGAGGGCCTGCTTCCTGGTTCACAGAGGGTGCCTTCCCACCGTGCCCTCACATGGTAGAAGGGACAAAGGATTTCTCTGGAGTCTCTTTTGTAAGGGCATTAATCCCATTCCTTAGTGTTCTGTCCTCCTGACCTGATTATTTCTTAAAGGCCCCACGTTCCAATGCAATCACTTTGAGAATTAGTTCCAGGCTGTGAAGTTGGGGAACACAAACATTCAGGTCATAGCAACTGTGGAATCTAGGTCCCTGGTTCTAGGGATCTAGATTGCTATAACTTTCCACTGTCTAAGACTAATGGGCAAGTGAGCAAGAGACCATGCAGTTTTCTTAAGGCTTCCGACATAATCTTTACTCTCATTTTATGATGGTAACCCAAATCCTCCCAGGTAATCAAATAAATCCTAACTCCAACAGTTCTGTTGTTTGAAGAGTCCAAAATGTCCAGGAAAGAATCCAAAGGCCAGGTCTTAGCTCCTAATTTAGCAGAACTATGTGGTGAAGTGTGAGGATTTTTATCTTAAAACTAAGGTTCCTAATCCACCCAAGTCAACTTTGTTGGAATAGAAAGCAACTTTGTTGGGTTATAGGTACAGTGGTGATGGTGTCAATATTGCTTACACCTTATAATTTCTGGACTAAGCATTCAAGTCTAGATGTTACCATATAATGACTATTGATTGAAAACCTATATTCCCTCTTATAGGATAGCACCCCAACCTCATGGAGGATTGCCTCCAAGATGGTACCCCGATTGATCATTTAGCAGACCATTTTCTGAGTCTATGAAGCCAGTCTTTCTTGGATAATGAGGTATATGGAAATATTAGTGATTTTTATGTGCATGAATCTTTTGCTCCATGTCCTTTGCCATACAATGAGTGCCCACTGGTTAGCAATACTTGACTTCAAGGAATAATGCATTCTGCAAATCCAGGAATGATGATGCCTGTAGAATTGTGTCATCAGAGAAGGCAAACTTGTACCTGGAGAGTAAGGGTCTGTCCCAGTGAGAACAAATCCCTGTCCTCTCCAGAATGAAAAGACTGGGTCCAATCCAGAGCTCAGCATTGGCTTTGATTTTTCATTCTTTAACTAGAGGACCAGTACGTGAAATTCATGCACAGGCAGGGTCCCTAGGCCTGGCCGGCAATCAGGGCCAATCGGGGCCTTCCTTCTCCCGACTGCTGTCTGCTGGCTGGGGACTTCCTTTATTCTGTACTGCCCCCTGGTGGTCAATGCATGTCATAGTGAGCGGTTGAACTCCCAGTTGGTCAAACGCCCAGTCAGTCGAACTCCCAAGGACAATTTGCATATTAGGACTTTTTATTATATAGGACTAGGGGCCCAGTGCATGAATTCATACACCTTGAAAGGAACTGTGGGCCTCAAGACTGCAGTGGGCACAGGGGCAGGACAATTGGGACCAGCGCCAGATGCCAGCAGCAGGTGCAAGCAGTGGCTCCAGTGCTGGCTGCAGGTGCAAGCGTGGCTAGCGCAGGCAGTGGGAACAAGTGGCGGCTCTAGCACCAGCAGCAGATGCGAGCAAGGCCATTGCTGGCAGTGGGTGCAAGACCCAGCTGCCGGCCCCAATCACCCCTCAGGAGCAGGGGAAGGTGAAGAAGCCCTCAGAGGCGGTCAGCGATCGGGGCCGGCAGCTGCAGTTCACACCCGCTGACAATGCCAAGCGATCGGGACTGGTGCCAGGTGCCGGCAGCGGGTGCAAGCACACGGTGGAACCAAGGTGCACGGGAGCAAAGAATTTTCAGCAACCACCAAAGGCTTGCCCTGATGACAATGACTGGCATCCCGCCTTGGTCTGGTGCCCCCGCTCACCTGCTCCACCATCCTGCTGTGGCCGATGCCCGCCATATTCCTCACATTGCCGCCTGTTGCTGACACCTGTCATGTTCTGTGTGCGCCCCCTGGTGGTCAGAACACATCATAGCGACCAGTTGTTCAGTTCTGCGTTTGTTCCGCTGTTTGGTCTATTTGCATATTAGGGTTTTATATAGATAGATTATATGGGATGACAGCTTAATCTAACCAGTCACTCAGTGCAGTGATTTCTTCTCCATAAGGAATTATTTCCTTTTGCTCTCCTTTATTTTTCTCTTTCTTACTTACTTTGGTTCTTTCTTTCTCTGCTGTCACTTCTGTGTTTACAAAACTTTTTTTTTAAATGAGCATGCATCATTTGTCTAAAGAAAGTCACTAAAGTAACCAATATGCCCGTAAAATAACTAAAACAACAATAAATATGCAACCATTCCTTCAACTAATCAGTGAAAGAAATCAAAAGAGTTTGTAGTGACCTAGATTATACTCTTTTCCTTTATTTTTTCCCAGAAAAGTTATGATCACCATGAATCTTAAAATGGCACAAAGAAAATGTGGAATTTCATTTTTAAATTAATGGTCAACATTTTCTTCAAAGGCAGCTAAATCCTTAGCAGTTTCCAAAAAGGATATAGCTAACACCTTAAAAATAATATTGGGCATTTTTCAAACCAGAAGGATGATTGATATTTAGTGTGTTGTATGTTCTTAATATAAACCACATAGAAATTCCTCAGGGCATAAGCACTCAATAAATGTTTATTATTACTTGAAGAGGTAAAGGCCTTGTATTTACTGCCTGGCAGTTGGTGACAGCTCAATATACATTACTTATAATTATGTTTATTATTTTAATTGCACTTTAATTAAAAATGAGTATTATTTATTTAATCCCCACCCAAGGATATGCTGTTGTTTTCTTCCAATTGATTTTAGAGAGAGAGAGGAAGAGAGAGAAAGAGAGAGGGAGTGGGAGAGAAAGAAACATCGATTGGTTGCCCACTATATATGCCCAATCAGGGATCAAACCCACAACCCAGGTTTGTGCCCTGATGGGGAATCAAACCCACAACCCTTTTGTGCACTGGACAATGAACAATCCAACCAACTAAGCTCCCTGCCCAGGGCATTATCCTATCTAATAATAGACAAAGATTGACATTGACCATACCTTCGCTATGCCTCCCATTGGCTAATCAGCAAGATATGCAAATTAACCACCAAAAAAGATGGCGGTTAATTTGCATACGTAGGCAAGAAGCGGCGGAGGGAAGACTGAAGGCAGCTCCAGCTGGAGCAGCGAGGGCTGTGAAGGCAGCTCCGGCCAGAGCAGCACCAGTTTTCCTCCAGCACCCGGGACCCAGGCCTATTGCATGAATCTTTTCGTGAAACAGGCCTCTAGTTATTATTATAATTATATTATTATTATATAATTTTATTATTATAAGCTCAGCACTATGATGGCCGATATAATAAATATGTACCCAACAAATAAGCAAATCACACATCAAAAAAAACCCCCTGAAACTGCCAAGTGTCCTGACTTTTTTTCTTAAACAAGCCAACACCTTTCAAAATAAACTCTGGGTATATACTTAAATGTTTTGCAAATGACATAGAGAGGAAAGTGAAATAAAAACAAATACATTTTGTGTGTTAAGAACAAGGGGGGAATTCTTATGCAAAAAAATGGTCTGAATTGATCAGGAGGAATAATGGAATAGAGAGTCCTTTTTAAAAGCAAAATCAATACTCTGATGGAAAAAAGGCTATAGCTCATTTTAAAGTGAGAAAATGGACAGAAAGAAAACAAACGAGAACGCATGTGCCAGGATGGGCAAACAAATTGGGACTTGTCAAAGGTAAAAATTATCAGCAATTGAACTTATAACACAACACCTTCCTGCCTCTCTTCCCCCCACATTTTAATTTAGAGTAAAATGGCAATAGGAAGCCCACAGAATGACGAAAACAGAACAAGAAGGCTCACATAATAATCACAGGTATGTAAGAGCCAGACATGGTAAGTGAAGTCTGTTTGATCCCAGATTATCTAGTTTCAGTCTCAGTTATTGAGTGTGACTGCCTGCCAATCAATATCTTTTCTCTGTTTGCCATCTGGGTCCTGAAAGCCATGTGCACACACATAACGCACACTCATATATGGTTCATAAATTATAAAACATAATTCCCTTGAAAGAAGAAGCCATAATGGAGATCTGGAAACCACTCTGTGGACAACAGGGCTCTGAGAAGAGCAGCAAGATGCCTCCATGGTGGAAAAGCAGCCATTCTGGAGATCATCAGAGACTTTATCTTGCCTACCAGATTTTAAAAACATATTTTTATTGATTTAAGAGAGCAAGGGAGAGGGAGAGATAGAATCATCAATGATGAGAGAGAATCATTGATTGGCTGCCTCCTGCACACCCCACACTGGGGATCGAGCCCGCAACCCCAGCATGTGCCCTGAGTGAGATGGAACTGTGACCTCCTGGTTCATAGGTCGATTCTCAACCACTGAGCCATCCCGGTTGGGCTGGCTATCGGAGTGATAGCTGTGGGCCTGGAGAAATTGTCAGTGCTATCAGGAGCATAACATGTTGTGCAAACTTATGAAACTGTGAGTGCTAGTAAATGTTGGCACCCAATTTCATCAGCAGGCTGGGATTTGAGGACAGAAAGGTCTGCACAGGAATGCTGGTCATGTCCCCTTAGAGCTGAAAGGCTGGCATCAAAGTGCCCAACATAGTCGACTTCACAGATACTGTTTTCTCTTTTGTAAAACAAGGCTGTTCATTTTACCTAAAAGAGTTGTTGGGGATTCTAAAGATGATAAAACTCTGGCTCAGTACTCCATCCATAAATGTTGCATGTATGTTTACATACAGAGAATTTCTATGTGTTATTTTCCCAAAGAATTCTACTAGGTCATTCTTTGTAAAATTTCTACCTTTTTAAAAGTATTTTTTTTTTTTTTTTACTATTTTGTATACTGTGGCCAAGAGGAAGGGCAAAGAGAAATTAAAGAAGCGCAAAAGGAAAAAAGGAAAAGGGGTGAGTGAGAAAAGAACAATTCTTGGTTATTCAGAAACACACACAAAACATATACATTATATATATGTGTATATATATGTAGATATATGTATACATACATATATACATACATTACATACATGTATGTATATATGTATGTATACATATATATGAATATTATTAAGCTACAATAAAAAAAGAAATCCTTCCATTTATGACAACATGGATGAACCTTGAGGGCATTATGTATCTGAAATAAGTCTGAAAGAGAAAGACAAATACTGCATGATATTCCTTAAATGGAGAGTCTAAAAAGGAGAAACTTCTAGAAACAGAGAATAGAATGGTGGTTAACAGAGGCTAAGGGGTGAGGAAAATGGGAAGATGTTGTTTAAAGGGTACAAACTTCCAATTATAAGATAAATAAGTTCTGGGAATTTATTGTACAGCATGGTGCTTATAGTAAGTAATACTGTATTATGTATGTGAAAATTGTTAAAAGAGTAGATTTTAAATGTTTTCATTACAAAATATGGTAATTATGTGAGGTAGAAATTATTTGTTAATATATAATTGTATCAAATTATCTCATTGTACATCTTAACATACAGTTACATTTGAATTATCTCAAGAAAGCTTCAAAAGAAATCAAGAGGTATTTCATGTTCATGAATATGGAAATTCACTTTTGTGTAGCTGTCATTTCTCTTCAACTTGTTCTACAGATCCAATGCAATCTCAATCAAAATCTCAGAAAGTTATTTTGTAAATATCGACAAATTGATTCTTAAGCTTATATGGAAAGACAATAGGCCCAGAAGAGCCAACACAATATTGAAGAGAACAAAGAGTGAGGACCGATACTACCCACCTTTAAGACTTATCATAAAGCTACAGTGATCAATAAATGTGATATTGGTGAAAGACTAAAGAATTAATAGATCAATGGAACAGAATGGAGAGCCCAGAAATAGACTTGCATAAATATAGTCAGTTAATCTTTGACAAAGGATCCAAGGTATTGCAGTAGGAAAAGATAGTCTTTTTTCATAATTAGTGCTAGAACAACCGAACATCCACTTGTAAAAAAAAAAAAAAATCTAGTCGTAGACTTTATACTATAGTCTTCACAAAAAAATTAACTCAAAATGAATCATTCCTAGATGTAAAACATAAAACTATAAATTTTCTAGAAGGTAACACAGGAAAATATATAGATGATCTTGGGTATGGCAATGACTTTAAATTTAACACCAAAGGCATGATCCATGAGATGAAAGAAAGAATTGACAGGTTAGACTTCATTAAAATGAAAATGTTCTACTCTGTGAGACACTGTCAAGAGAATGAAACAACAACCCACACCGGGAGAATGTATTTAAAAAAGACTCCCCTGATAAAGGACTATGTTCCAAAATACACAAAGAAACCTTAAAACTCAATAATAAGAAAACAAACATCCAATTAAAAATGTGCCAAAGACATGAACAGACACCTCATTAAAAAAGATATATAGACAGCAAAGAAGCATATGAAAAGATGCTCGACTTTATGTGTCATCAGGGAAATGCAAAATAAAACAACAATGAGATACTACTACATTCCCATACGGATGGCCAAACCACTGACTGTACCCTGATTACATCAAAAGCTGGTGAGACGTGGAGCAACAGAAATTGTATTCATTGCTGGTGAGAATACAAAATGGTATTGTCACTTTGGAAGACAGTTTGGTGGAGTCTTAGAAAATTAAACATCATCTCACCATGATCCAGAAATCCAGAAATCATATTCCTTGCTATTTATCCAAAGGAGTTGAAAACTTATATCTACACAAAACCTGCCTATTGATATTTATAGCAGCTTTATTCATAATTGTCAAATACAGAAGCAACCAAGATATCCTTCAGGAAGTGAATGCGGTACATTCAGACAATGGAATATATCATTCAGCAATAAAAATATACCTATCAGGCCATGTGATATTATAGAGGAAGCTTAAATGCATATTACTAAGTGAAAGAAATAAATCTGGAAAGACTCCAGAGTATATGATTCCAAGTATATGACATTGTGGAAGAGACAAAACTATGTATACAATTGAAAAAATCAATACTTGCCAGGAGTTTGGGGAAAGGAAGGGTGGATGGGTGCAACATGGACAATTTTAAGGGCTATGAAACTACTCTGATACCATAATGATGGACACATGTCACTCTAAATTTGTCCAAATCCACAGCATGTACAGCACCAACAGTGAAGCCTGTGCAAATGATGGCTCTGAGTGATAATCATGTCATTGTAGGTTCATCAGTTGTAACAAATGCACCACTATGATGAGGGATGTTTGAAGCTATGCACGTTTGGGGGTAGCGTTTATAAGGGAAATCTCAGCACTTTGTGCTTTATTTTGCGATGAGCTGAAATTCTCTTAAAAATAGTCTATTGATTTTTTTAAGTGTAAGTAAGGTTAAGAGATCAAGGTAAATTTACTGTGATATTTGTATTATTCTGTACAAGAGGGTGGGAAGTCCCTCTTCACTTGGTAGCAAAGAGGAACAGGCAGAGATTAATGAGCCAAAGCTAATTGAAGAAGTAATTGCTTCTGGGGATGTGCCCTAGGTAGGAAGGTAACTGTTTTGTAGGCTAAAAATATCATAGCTTAATAAAATAAAATTGTACAACTGAAAGGTAAGTAGAACAATAAAATGCCAAACATATTAAAATGTACTCTGTTTATTAGAAAAATAAATTGTGTTCTGGAGTTCAATAAAAACCTAATTAAGGTTGATTTTGGCTGGGCTTCACTGTTGTTGCAACTATTGTTACTTATTAATTGTTCTCTGAGGCCCAGAGATCTCTTTATAGCCCGGGGTATCTGATACCCTTAATCTCCTAGAGCACAGTAATTGGATATAGAGTTTTAAGAAATTTTGAAAATGTTCAAAATGCTAATGAAAATTGCTCATTTAATCAAGATCGGACTGCACAGACTAATGAAAACATTGGGTTCCTTCGCTTTGGGTTAGAATTATACCTTTCACAGGGAAAACTGGCTGTCTCAGATATTTGTGTTTTATGGCATCTATTAAATCAAAGGAGGAACATAGTCAGTGTGCCTTTAACAATGCAGTTTTGTAGTCAAGATTTTTCTAAATATGAGATCGACTCATGAGTGAGGATAACAAATGGGACTTTAGTCAGTGGATCTCAAAAATTCTCTGAAAGCTTCTTGTCAAAGTTTTGTCATAATTGAGATTCTTCCAGCTATTTGCTTCTTGCTTTTTTCATGCTATGAAGACTTGGTCTTCCACTATGTACACAAGTGAAATTTCAGTAAAGGATGATTAAGTAGTGAATAAAATTTATAAATATTTTATTAATCCTCCCCCATGGCTATTTTTCCATTGATTTTTAGAGAGAGAGAATGGAAGGAAGGGGGTGAGACAGAGAAAGAGAAACATCAATGTGAGAGAGACACAGTGATTGGTTGTCTTCCACATATGCCCCAAACAAGGCCTGGGATCGAGCCTGCAAACAAGGTATATGCCCTTGACTAGAATTGAAGCTAGAACCCTTCAGTCCATGGGCCAACTCTCTATCCACTGAGCCAAACTGGCAAGGGCAATAGTGAATACTTTTGATTAAGCAAATATTATCAAGACAACTACTCTGAGGTTGCATGTGTAGAACTTTAATTCTAAATTATTTGGACTGTTTTGATTAACTTATTTAAGCCATCCAACACTTTCCTGTATATAAGGTTGTGCCTGCTTGGACTATAAAGTTAATAGGAACTAAAGAGACAGATTAACAAACTCAAAGTTACCAAGCACAGTAATATCTGGTCACTTCCCAACAAGTCATTTAGAAGTTCTCATTGATTTTCTTTAGATATAACCTAAATAATGTTCTTTTGTTGTGGCCCTTTTTACTTCCTCCAGATACTGGGCACACTCACCAAAAAAAGATTAAGAACAACTGCAAAATCAAAACAAACACAAAAACCCTATCCTTACAAAAAGCTTAAATTAGCACTTAGCACCACATCAATGGCTTTACCAGGAAAAGGGTTGAAAGAAAACAATTATATTATACCAGGGACAACCAATTCTTACAAAAATGATTTTGTAGAGTCCAAAGCCCTTTCATAGTGCATCATGTTCCTGTGTGTTTCTTTGCTGTGGGTGGAGACTCTCTTACTCTGATCTTGATGTTCCCACTGCTCCAGACGTGACACAACTGCCTGCCACGTGACTTCATCTAGTCTAGCCTGTGACCCATAATCATAATGCTCATCAACTGATGATTAAGTTGATAGACATTGATTCATCCTCTGTTAGTTCATTAAGCTCGCCATCCTGTCCACTGAGGTTTTGTTTTTTTGGGGTTTTTTTTTTCTAACATCCTGATATAGACCTGGAAAATTCCTGTTCTCAGTGTCCAAATGTGCTTTGTAAGCCTTCCATACACTTCATTGTTCTATTTATTCACTTACTGAGCCAAGACCAGATAATATTTTTTGCCTGTTTGTCTGTTTGTGCTGTTTCTGTTTTTTTTTTTTTTTTTTGCAACAAAACATCACCAACTGCACACTGCAGCCTTTTTTATTGAATTTACTGGGGTGACATCCTATATAATAAAGAGGTAATATGCAAATTGACCATCACACCCTTGCATAAGATGGCCACCCCCATATGGTCAACGATGGCCACCCCCATGTGGTCACAAGATGGCCACCACAAGATGGCCAGCAGGGGAGGGCAGTTGGGGGCGATCAGGCTGGGCAGGGGAGCAGTTAGGCATCGATTAGGCTGGCAGGGGAGTGGTTAGGGGGTGGTCAGGCTGGCAGGCAGAAGCAGGTAGGGGCAATCAGGCAGGCAGGCAGGTGAGCGGTTGAGAGCCAGCAGTCCTGGATTGTGAGAGGGATGTCTGACTGCCGGTTAGCTAAACCAGCAGTCGGACATCCCCCGAGGGGTCTCAGATTGGTGAGGGTGCAGGCTGAGCTGAGGGACAACCCCCTCCCCCAGTGCATGAATTTTGTGCACTGGGCCTCTAGTTTGTTAATAAAATTACATAGATTTCAGGTGCACAATTCTATAATACATTATCAGTATATTGTATTGTGTTTTTACCAGCCCAAGTCATGTCTCCTTCCATCACCATTTATCCCCCCTTTACTCTCTTCTACCTCTCCTGACCCCACTTTTCCTTTGGTAATGACCATAATGTTGTATGTGTCCATGACTTGTTGCTTTTTTTAATCCTCTCATCTTTTTCATCCACCCCCCATCTCCCAACCACTCATCCCAGGCTGTTCTCTGTATTTATCAGTCTATTTCTATTTTGTTTGTTAATTCAGTTTGTTCATTAGATTCCACATTTAAGTCAAATCATATGGTACTTGTGTTTCTCTGACTGACTTATTTCATTTAGCATAATACTCTCCAGGCCCATCCATGCTGTCACAAAAGGTAAGATTTTTCTTCTTTTTTATGGCCAAGTGGTATTCCATTGTGTAAATGTACCACAGCTTTCTCTTCAATTTGCAATAGCTCCACCAAAAGGGAAGTGGTTTTCACTCCTCATTTCTTTTCCTAGGGAGGACAATGTTTGTTTTGTTTAATTGCAATCCTTGTTTAATTACATTTCTTCAGTGGTTCTATGTCAAGGAAGAAAAGTAATTCAGAGCATGAAGCCCCTCCAACCTTATGGTTCAGTGTTGGGCTCAAAATATAAGATTTCATAGCAAGTACTAACTTGGAAAAAGTTAACTCTCCAATCAACAAAGTAAAGAATTCCAGGTACTCCCCAGTGAAAAAGAAACTGGGCCAGTGAGTGAGAAGTTAAAAAAAAAATACCTTTTTCTCTCTTTGCAAAAATTCGCTTCTGTAGAACTCTGTTATTAAAGAGAAGGGCTGATGTAGATTCCTTTATGATTCAGCTTTCCTACTATGTAGTTATGAGAATATTCCTTTTTATTTAATATTTATGAAGTCTGAATAATATGCTATGGCTAATAGAGAAAATAAACAGGAGATCTGGTTTTGGTTAGAAGAATCACCAACAAGGGAGTGGGGAATGAAATCCATAGCTTTTTGTTTGTTTTTGGTTTGTTTTTAAAAGTCTGACTTTTTACCCAGGTAGTAAGATATAATTCACGTATAACATTGTATGTTTAAGTGCCTAATGTGGTGATTTGATACACATATATATTAAATAACGTTTACTGACTTGGCCAGTTTGGCTCAGTGGATATGGATAGAGCATCAGCCTGTAGACTTATAGGCTCCCAGGTTGGATTCTGGGTCAAGGGCACATGCCTGGGTTGCGGCTCGATTCTCACTGGGAGGCATGCAGGAGGCAGCCAATCATGGATGTTTCATCATGGATGTTTCTATCTCTCTCCCTCTCCTTTCCTCTCTGAAATAAATATATTTTAAAAAATAATAATAACATTTACCACATTATGGTTAGTTAACACTTTCTTTACCTCCCATAATTATCATTTTGTTGTTGTTGTTGTTACGATGAGAACATTGAAGCTGTCCTCTCATACCAAACTTCCCATAGCTTTTTAAACAAAAGGGTAAAATATAAGGGCAAGGTCATTCCTAGGATCTAGGATAAGCTAACAACCTCTCTGCAGGTGGAGCAATGGAGACGAATTTCCTAGGCAATAGAGAAACGTGATTTCTAACAGGGTTCAAGGAAGATGGATAAAAAAGAGATGAGGACTGATGCACAAGAGTGGAGACACAGGAGGAAGAGTGAGGAATTAAATGTAGTCCACCCCCAGTAGTGAATCTTGCTGGCCTCTTTTATGTTCTTTTTCCATGAAGCAAGACTAGAGCAGAGCCAAGGATACTGTCTTTGGAATAAATGAGACTTCCTGCTTCCCAAGTTTCACTAGAAAAAATTCCGTTTCAATCTATTTTATATACTTAAAAAATAGATTTGGTGGAGCTCTGCAAGTTTTAGCAATTGCTTAATAAGTTCCCTAGCCTATTTCAAATTCAATATACAGTATTTCTAGAAAGTATCAAGTATGATAATTATACTGCTCATATATTCCCCTTTAATGTTTGCAATAACCAAAGGAAAATTAATGAAGAGAAGAAATATAGATAATAATGCTTTTCTTCTTAAGACATATCTCTCTACGAGAGTATTCTGGGAACAAGCTATAAATTACTGTACCCATTTAAAACGTTATAAAAATAAAAACTAGTAGGCAGTGAATGGAGATTTGTGCCACACAGACTGTACTGCAGAAAGAAATAGCTCCTCACACTGGGGACATTCTCATTTAGACAAAATAATTTCAAGTTATTATTTTTTTCTTTGTTGGATACAGCAATGTTGTCATGACCTTCATCCACACTGGGAGTTTGGAAATATTTTCATTTATATCTTCTCTCCCGGGGGATAAATGATTCTAACCTTGAAATCTCAGTTCCTATATGAAAAATAACTTTATAAATACTTCAAACGCTTACATTTGTAGCAACAAATGTTCCAATATGAATACAAAACAGCATTACCTGTCAAGCACGGCAATCCATAACTTGAACTCAGAAGCAAGAGTCCCTCCACACACACAGTTCACTGTCCGTTCTCAAAAATAGCTTTACATATTCTTTTGCTCAGCCGGTGTGGCCCAGTGGTTGAGCATTGACCTATGAATAAGAAGGTCACAGTTCAATTCCTGGTCAGGGCACATGCCCAGGTTGCTGGCTCTATCCCCAGTGTGGGACTTGTGGGAGGCAGCCGATCAATGATTTTCTCTCATCATTGATGTTTCTATCTCTCTTTCCCTCTCTCTTCCTCTCTGAAATCAATGAAACATATTAAAAAAATAGCTTTACATATTCTTTAATGGCACTATGATTATATGTATTTATTATGAAGTTGTGCCTCACTAATTTAAGGGCTTCTATAGCTGTTTACTACCAACAGTAAGCATCTGTTGATTCTGCTATAACATTTAATACATATTTATCCTAAGTATTATTAAAAATACTTTTAAAACCACCAGATTATATTTATACATTCATCTCACAACTCTTTGCTTGCCAAACATTTTCTTAGGCTCCCAGAAGATATTAAGACGAATTTAACCTGTTATCCTCTGCCCTTAAAGGGCTCGCCTTTAAATATAAAATATAAAGGAAAATAAACAGGTAAAAATGCATCTTAATTCAAAGCTACAAGTCTGCTGTGAGAGCATGTTGATAGGACTATGATGTGTGTGTGTGTGTGTGTGTGTGTGTGTGTACATAATGTAAATGCATTGTGCTCCTTTGAGTTAACCAGAAGCAGACACTAAGCAGGAATCTGGGTTCAAGTAATTATTAAGGATGTGATCAGAAGAAATCCTCTGAAGGACAGACCTGCACACAAACTACCATTGCTGGCCTCTAGGGTAGGACTGAAGCAGTGTTTCTCAAACTTGAGGGCACTTCCAAATTACCTGAAGGGCTTGACACAGCACAGATGGGTGCACCCCAAACCCAGAGCTCCTCATTCAGTAGGTTAGGATGGAATTCAAGGACTTGCATTTTCCTAATTTTTTTAAAATTTTTATTTATTTATGAGAGAGAGAGAGAGAGAGGAAGGAAGGAAGAGAGAGAGAGAAAAGATCGATTTGTTGTTTACTTATTTATGCATTCATTTGTTGATTCTTGTACGTGCCCTGACTAGGGGATCGAACCCGCAACGTTGGTGTATGGGGACAATGCTATAACCAACTGAGCTATCCAGCCAGGGCCATAAATTCTTATCTGATACAGATGTTGGGGTGTATCAATGCTGCAGTTTAGAACCATTGACCTAATAAGTGTGAGCAGGGCACAATAGCATAAGCCACATGCATATATATATCCACATATTTTTGATGTCCTTACTCTTACCCAAGCATCACAATGTTCTCATGCTTTCAACCATTCATTTCAACAACTGAACTTGTGTGACTTTTAGTCATGTGTGAGTCTGGAGAGTCCTGGCCCTCTCCCACTAACTAGTTATTACAATTAGTTGTAACAGGTGACTACATCCAAGTGGTTAATTAGAAAAATACTTAGCAGATACAGTGCACTCATTTTACTTTTTATTCTTCCTGGGATGTCCGCAGCTGCAAAATAGATGTCCATCTTTGATTTGAAAAGGAGCAGAGGCAAAGGTTACATTTATTGCACAAAAAACGTCTTCTTGGTTAATTCATGTGAAATAGCTCTCAGCTGCTTATGTAGATCAGGATGTGTGAGAAGGGAAAGTGTGTGCGTGTTTTAATGAGATGCGCATGTAGAGCAGGAACAACTATTTTGTGCTTATAAATATTTGATACAATTCTTCCAAGCATGAAATCAGAATTTTCTCAGCACCGAGCAAAGTATTTCCATGAGGTTCATGGAGTTGGAATAAAAAACACAAGTTTCATAAAACAGTTTGGCCAAATAACTACACATTTACCTTAGTGCTTGTGAATAAAGAACATTTTGTGGAAAAATCTTTTTACTCTGGCTCTTGCCTCTGTCTATACCATTTAGGGAGAAACATTTTTAAAAACCAAATGAATGTTTGTACTTGTGTGGGGAGCATAGTAACAAAGGAATGTATTTAACTGCAGGATGCTATTTTTTCCACAGAATACACATGCAATTTTCTATTCAGAGTGCACATTTAAACCCAAAGGAATAGGGCACTTTATTTTCTAAGGACACTGAGTGGGATACTATAAACTGACCAGGAGAGATGAACTCACCTACTGCATATACTCTTGAGCCTAAAGGCATCAAAGTTAGAAAAGCTTGCCCTGGCCAGTTTGGCTTAGTAGATAGAGTGTCAGTCTGTGGACTGAAGGGTCCCGGGTTTGATTCTGGTAAGGGCACATGCCTAGGTTGTGGGCTCCATTCCCAGTAGGGGGTGTGCAGGAGGCAGCTGATCCAAGATTCTCTTTCATCATTGATGTTTCTATCTCTCTCTCTCTCTCTCTCCCTCTCCCTTCCTCTTTGAAATCAATAAAAATATATATTTTAAAAAATTAGAAAAGCTAAGTAGATTATCTCAGCTGCATCATCTGTTAGTTCTAATATAGAATTTTATATGGTAAGGATCTGAGAAAACAACACGAACTGTCTTCACTGAATAATTGCATATCTCATTAAAATGCATATAGGAAAACTGCATGATAAATAAAATACTTGATTTTTAAGCATGCTCAGTTTGACGTCTAGAAATATGTGAGTTGCACGTGCTGAATTCCTTACTTTGTAGTCAGGCATGTTCTTTTGTCTGCTTTTGTATTCCCGATGTGTATCACCATGCCTGGCATTATAAATATTTAGGAAGATATTTGACTTATAAGTGAATGAATAAGTGAATAAACATTACTTCAATATATTTTGCTAAGAAAGTGCCTAATATCGCCTCAGTAGACTCATAAATGGCCCTGTGCAGATTACAGCCTCTTGTCCCTGGAGAGGCTAAAGAGCTGTGTGTGGCAGTGAAATAAATACTTGTCAATTTAGAAATTCCTAAATATCCTGGAAGTTATCTTGTCCAACAATATTAACTCAGATATGACATGCCGGGTGCTTGAAATTACGTCTGTGATGCAACAAAGAGACCTCTCTAAACTGCCTATGGTAACTTCCCTGGGGATCCTGGCAATCCCCACCCCTGATGCTGCAGGAGCTCACCTTCTCATGGGCCCAATCACTTGCTCTGGCCAAAGGAACTTCACCACTAGGCAGGCCCACCCAAGTGTCTCCTGAATGAGGAAGGTGGGCTTTATTAGATAGTTATTGCAAAAAACCGGCATCTACACAGACCGCTGATGACCCAGCAGCCAGTTTTTCTCTTCACTGACCAAGTTGTCTATATTCTTGTTGCGTGAGAAGAGAGAGCAACATGGAAGCAGAACCTCTTCCCTTCCCTGGCAGATGTATCCACAGCACAACTAATACGGCCCACAAATCTCTCTGCCCGGTTATACAGGGACATGGGCAGAGCATTTGCTTCTCCTTTGGTCAATGCTGGCTTTATAAAGTCCCCCAATAAAGCCCGTCCTCTACAACATACTCTGTGACATTGTAAACTCTGTTGCAATGCCCCAAGTCTTATTGCAAGATAGATGGTGACTTCAACAGCTCTTGCTTCCATGACAAAGTTATCCCTTAGATATAAGCACTGCCACTGTATTTTCAGCTGGACAGGACATGTAGGGGAAGGGAATGAGGAGAGAGTTATCCTATCTAATAATAGACAAACATGGTAATTGACTGTACCTTTGCTACGCCTCCCATTGGCTAAAGAGCATGATATGCAAATTAACGCCAACAAAGATGGCGGCTAATTTGCATACTGCAGGCGGGGCTGGCCGCGGGCCCTGGGCCCCGGATCCGTGACCTGTTGAGGGAGCAAAGCGGTGGAGAAGGGAGAGAGCCAAGGGCTAAGCGGGGAAGGGAGGGAGCGAGGCAGCGGAGAAGGGAGTGAAGCCCGCCTAGGTGGGCTTCGCTCCCTTCTCTGCTTCGCTCCGTTCTCAGGAAGCCCTATTCTTGCAGGAATAGGCCAGAGGAAGCCCTATTCTTGCAGGAATCTTCCTGCAAAGGGCATCTAGTCTTTTAAATAAAACTCCTTCTGGGGGAGGTGGCTACCTTCCTCTGAGTGAATCTTTCAAATTATTGTTTCCCTCCTAAGAGAGCAATTCAGTCCACATGAGGACATTCAGGAAGTGATATCTAATCACTGCTATCTCATTGCATCTTTATAATAACACTGCATGATGGGTTGTTTCAACTTAGAGGAGTTATGTAAATTGGTCAATGCCACAAAATTAGGATTTGAACTTGACTCTGACTTTGGTCTTTCTTCTTGCTAATAGACAGCACTTAGGGTTTTATAGATAGTCATTAAGCAAGTAAAAATAAATGGTTTCTGTGAAGGGCCAGGGGCATTTTCCCCATGAGAGCAAGATCTGTCTTTTCTTTCTGTTAGAATAGGTAAAGGCACATGGGAGTAGGGGCTCGTTAATATATGAAAAATCATTAAATGCATATTTAAATTTATGCATGACATCTCAGGTATATACTATCTAAACTCTACGGGAAATTTCAATGATGTAAAGATAGCACTTTTTAGACTTTGGTCAGGGAGGTAAATCAGGGTGACTGTTCCCCAATTTAGTTTTATTTCCATTTTGGTTCTGAGAAGAGATTCAAAAAATATCCACCTTCTACACTGCCATCTTGAAACACCACTATTTTTCTGTCTGGGATCAAAGGTTACAGAGAAAGCGATGGTGTGTTCAGACAATAGCATGGAGCTTACCACAAAGGGAGGGGGCAGGGGAGCATGAAGAGAGTAAAGGGGTTCAAATATATAGAGACAGGAGGAGACTAGACTTTGGGTGGTGAGCACACAATGCAATCTATAGATGGTGTATTATAGAATGGTACACTTGGAACTCATGTAATGTCACCCTAATACATTTAATTTTTTAAAAAGTGGTATCTATTTAGAGGAATTTATCCACTTTCAAATATGACACCTCCATATTTGTACAGTAAAATATATATTGCAGCCCTAGTCGGTTTGGCACAGTGGAAGGTCCTGGGTTTGATTCCCAGTCAAGGGCATGTACCTTGGTTGCAGGCCGGATCCCTGGCCCTAGTTGGGGTGCATGCCCTGTGGATGAAGCTGGAAATTTGCATTAGTAACAAACCCTCTAGCTGATTTCTACATGCACCACATCACTGTCAACAAAATTCCTTTAAGAAGTGATAATAGGATTCTATTACATATCTAAAATCCATTTGTAGAATAAGTAAAAGTAAGCAAAAGCAATTGATTGAAGTACTTGTCATCATGCATAGGAAATCATTATTATATTTCCTTTGAAAATTATGTACATATGCCCTTAATTAGTCAAAGTTTAGACCATAATTTGACCTGCTTGATCCTTCAATAGGTTGAAAACATCAGCTGAATATACTTAGGGAAAAGAATAACAATAATATGTCTGTGGTTGTGTGCATGGATTCTTTAGTATATCCCTCCCTTCCCTGTGGCTTTCTCTTCACAAAAATTTCAGAAACATTTCTAAATAATAGATTATAGGCTCTTGGAGAGCAAAGGCAGTGCTTCCTTCCATCTCTAAAATATCCTAGTCTGATGAAATGTCCTGAATTCTCTTTAAACATTAATGGTGATAAGCAAAACTCTTCTAAACACTCTTACTCCAGACCACTGTTACCAGAGCTTCCTCTGGAAATGACCGTCTATAATCTACTTCTATATTAATATAAGGAAAGAGAGTTCTTTTTTTTTAAATATATTTTATTGATTTTTTACAGAGAGGAAGGGAGAGGGATAGAGAGTCAGAAACATCGATGAGAGAGAAACATCGATCAGCTGCCTCCTGCACATCTCCCACTGGGGATGTGCCCGCAACCCAGGTACATGCCCTTGACCAGAATCGAACCTGGGACCTTTCAGTCCGCAGGCCGACGCTCTATCCACTGAGCCAAACCGGTTTCGGCAATAAGGAAAGAGAGTTCTAATGTCAAACTTCATATTTTATATTCTGAGACTCACTTCTCTTTGAATCGTTACGGCCACTGGTTTTGGTATAGTTATGTTATCAATAGAAAACATTAGAATAGGAATAATCAATAGTTTCAAGATCAGCTTAACCAGGTAAATTTGTATAAAGATCTAAGCTTATGACCTTTTCCTATATCACATTGTCCCCAATCAACCTTCCTTTAAGTCAGCATGACAATCACAGTCCATAAGTAGTGACAGCATTATTAGAACTAGGAAAATTAGACTAAATGAAACCTTCCCTCACAATTTGAAGACACTTGTCCTTGAACCTCTTATTTTGATTTTATCTTTTACAAGTTCTGTCCCCTTGTAGTATATCATCAGTCCATAGCTCTCTAAAATCCTAAGAAATGTATATGTTACGATCATCTTGATAACAAGGATTTTACTTATATCTTCATGGGCATTTAATCAATATCCAGTATTCATAGATGAGTTGCATCATAAAAGTACATGAATCATATATATCAAATAAGAACACATGAAGGATCAGACTGTTTCACAAAAGAAAATATGTGAATGTTTCAAGACACAATGAATTGCAGGTCTTATCCAGGGATGAGAAAATATAGGGAATCAGAGGTTTCTTTTTTGGCCCAAGAATCTTGATCTGAGTATTTCCTTAATAAACAGGGCTGGATTACTCCTATCCCCCAGCAGAGTTACTACGTCATACTTACTAGCAGCTACTAAAACATGCAAGTACGATTTATAAGTGATGGTACATATAAGAACTCAATAAAGGTTAGTTGTACTGTTTTTATTGTTGTTAATTCTCAGGAGCCCAGGTATAGGGGACAGTTAGGTTCAGGGCCTCAGGTCTGGTAGACTTAAAGACTCTAACTTTCCAAATAAAAAGAGCCATGGCAGTTTTGAAATGGAATTAACTTCAGACTTACACCTTTTAATCTAAGCATACACCAAAATTCACTCAATTTCTGAGTAACTGTCATGTGAACACTCATGGGTGCACACACACTCAGGCATGCATGCAGGTAGCTCAATCCCCCCCAACCCACACAATACCACATGCACACATACACACCGTTCTGTTTTCTGGTTGGTCAGACCAAGTTTTTTGCTAAGTTCACTTTGCTTTTTGATATCTCTATCCCAGTTTTTGTGTCTTTTTCTATGGCTGGAAAATTCTATTTTCTCTCAGCTGTTTGGTAAATGGAACTTGTCATTTGCCACTCAACATGCACCACTTGGAAAGTTGTCCTGACCTAAGCAGGATGAATCCGATGTCCTTCACCAGTAATCCTTCCGGGCCTGTTCTTACCCCGACATAGCATTTATCACATTATATTGAAAGGCTTGGCAGCCTTGTCTCTGTTCCACTAGATCATCGGTTTCATGAAGGTGGGGAATGAATGCTGTTGTGTTGGTGTCTCCCGTGGTTAGCATAATGCCGCCCAATTAATCAAAATTCTGGTGAATGCTTACGAAGTGAGAGAACATAAAAGTGTTTGGTTCTTGGGGAAAAGGAGATGGGGGAGGAAGAGAGACGCTGCGATGACATTGCTGAATTGCAAAGGCAGTGAGTGTCACTTTATTTTTCCCTGGAGCAATTCAGATAGCTTGATCAATGTTTCCTGGGGCTCCCGGGAGTAACCCGCCACACAATTATGGTGACTGTCAGATCAAGGCTCTTGAGTCACACGTACATTGGCAATCAACTTCTCTTTCGAACCTCTCTTTTCTGTTTAAATGGTTTGATCGTTCCTGAAACACGTAGGGCTGTCACGGGTCTCTTTGCTTAATGATAATCATCCAAATAATAAATATCATGTAATTAGTTTGTTAACCTGGCATTTCTGATTCCTCCACCCCCACCCCCATGGAATAACAGCTGTGATGTTATAAATATTACAGCTGAGAAAGGAAAAGAGTGAGGGATTCTATGATCAAATTTATTTGAATAATATTAATTTAAATGCAACTAAGCATGTTACATTAATGTGGGTTTTTGCGGTGAGTGTTATGCTGCTGTGCATTGTGAATCTACAAGAAAGTAAGATGATAAACAGTGATTTCCAAATCTACTCAGCCGTGATTTTGTTGTTGTTGTTAAGTTGTTTTTCCCCCAGAGAGAATCTGGTTCTGTAGAAATGTTTTAGACCGTCCTAGTGCATGCTCTCGGGTATGGATCAATGAGTAGGATAGACATTACAGAACCCAGTTTAACCAAGCATGCTCTTTTCTAACAAAATATAGCCTAATTAAGGCAATTCTATAAATACTGATTAAATTGTAATCAATTATTTTATTTTCTAAAATAAATGCCATTGAGCAAGAGGAAAAAAGAAATATTTTACCATAAAAGACTCATATTGGTGCTTTATCTCTAATTTTTGCTTTTTAGTTCATCCAGTTTAGCTTAAGTTACTCATTTTTTGTGCTTTTTTAAATTGATTGTTTTTAATCTCCACAAAGAAAACTGATTTTAAACCAGCAGCGTATCATGTCTGAATTTGTCCCTCTTGCCTTACATTCTTGGTAGAGATTGAATCTCAGTTCTATTTATTTCTAATTTTATGATATAGGCAACATATATACCCTTTCTAAGCTTCAAGATTTCGTTTTGTTTTGTTTTTAATGAATCAAGATAGGACCAGACTCGACTGATTTTGATGGGGATAACCCAAGGCATGATACTACAATGAGGCAACTGTACCTAGTCAGCGTCTTGAATATTTTAGACACTTAATAGTTATTTAATCCATCAGTTAGTCAGCCAGGCAATTATCACCCATTCAATAACTGGCAACTAGAGCTCTCCCCAATATCTCGTTTCCCCTTTCCTGCCAGTTTCAATCTCATTTGCACTATGACAGATGCAGGGAGATCCTGCTATCTCCAAACACCTCTTCTTCTAATGATGATCAAAACCCCACTTAGTTATGCTTGAACCAGCATGGACTTCTCACTGTTGTCTTTCTTTCATTTCTAACAAATTCTTCTTTTTCACCAAATAGATTTGTTGGGCAAACTCAATTCTATAATTTTGCTTTCTACTAAGTTTTATCGTTTCTAGAGACTTTGTGTACTTGAGTGTTTTCCAAATAAAAATGATGATAAACCTACATTTTAAAGGAATTCTCTCTTCCCTTAAGTTTCCTGTTCACTGTATTTTGAAGAGAGCTAAACAATGTAACCATGGCTTACTTGGCTGAGTGGTGTTTTCCACAAAGGTAAAGGATATTGTAAGTGGTCAGGTGACAGCTATTTTTTAACACAGTTTAGCATGATGCAAGATGTGTTACATGCAATGTCTTATTTGAATCCTTCCAATTAGACTTTGTGATTGGTATCATCATCCCATTCACTGATAAGGACACTCAATATTTGAGGTTCTGAGAGTTCAAATAATTTGCCAGTATCACCCAGCTAGTGAATGACAGAGCTGGCATCTAAACCCAGGTCCATCTGATTCAAAATTCACACTCATTGACACTCCATGACACTGCACTAAGAGGTCAACTGTATGCAGCCAGAGATCAGCCTTCTATGACTCTAAAACTGCAATTGATAAAGTTGACTAGAAGGTACAATTGAAATGTTTCTGAAACAGTCATATTCTCAAGTTGAAATACATAGTCAAGAGGAAAAGAATGAGGAAAATTGAGAGCAAAGCGATGGATTGAAGGAAACAAAATAAGATATTGAGAAGCACAAAAGGACAAGTAAGAATATCCTAGAGAATAAACACATCTGACTGGTTGGCTTTACTGGAAATGCATCATTTCATCCCTCCATGCTTTTTCATACTTGAAATGTGTAGTTCTCAATTCCTTGATCATTCTGTAAGCCACACTAAATCATGTATAGATTACAAATTTATGCATCTTCTGTATAGTTAATCAAGTTTTTAATACATTGGCGTTAGTATAATTTTAATGAGCATATGAAAATATAGACCTATCAAAGGTGATAGCTTTATAGGCTGGTTAATACCTTAAATTGAATATTATGTCATACTGAATTAGGAGAATTTTTCAGCTTGGAAAAAAATATCACTCAGTTTTCTCTGTTTGAATTAATATACTGGCCACCTGAGTTTGAAAATATTCTAGCCCTGTGATTGGCAAACTGCGGCTCTGAGCCACATGCGGCTCTTTGGCCCCTTGAGTGTGGCTCTTCCTAAGCCTTAGGAGTACCCTAATTAAGTTAATAACAAAGTACCTACCTATATAGTTTAAGTTTAAACAATTTGGCTCTCAAAAGAAATTTCAATCATTGTACTGTTGATATTTGGCTCTGTTGACTAATGAGTTTGCCGACCACTGCTAGCCTATTGCAGATTATTGTGTTGGGGTTTATCTTGGGCACAATGGAAAATAAATCAAGTGATCCTTTATAAAATAAATTCCAGGGACTTTCTTGCTAAAAGGAGCACTTAGGATACCAGCTGGAAGAAAGTTAGAATGGTATGGAATTCATGTGGCCTCGATTGTTGCAGAATACATTCTGAACTGCATTTCCATGGAAATGAGGTGAAAAAAACAACAAGGAATTTGATGGCATCTAGAACAAGAGTGGTAAGGAAGGCATGCTCTGCATGAAGCCTGTAGGAGGAACCATTTGGGGCCAACAGTCCAGTCTTACATACCGCAAAACACTAAAACTTTACATCTTGTACTGTCCCTACTACAAGAACCCACCAATACAATATCCAGTTCAGTATTTAGCTCACAGTATTCATGTGTTCTTCAACTTCCGTCTCATTCTAGGTTTCTCTAATAGGAACTCAACATCAGGGCATGTAACCCCATGATACCATCTCCAATTGCATTTTCCTCCATTCCATTTATTTGCAAAATCCTTCTATAACCCTAGTTAACACCAGAATATTTCCTCCTCTGAAGTCATAAAATCAAACATCCAGTCATTCATCACAACCTTTTGTTCTCTGAGTTGCCCAAGCAGTCCAGTGCAACAATTATTAAAATGCATAAGGGCATCATGTTTACCTTGATATTTTCTCTCTATTTGTTAACCTTCTCTTATATATTTTCTCTTTTCCTAGTTTAGAATCTATGACTCAAAATTATAGTTCACCTCACTGTAAATAGTTTATTGACCTTGTTGCTCTCTTATTTTTTTAACATGTTTTTTCGAAACCTTACCGTCAAATAAAATCTAGCCATCAACCTCCTCACCTGCATCTGTGAACTTAGGCAAGCTGATAGAAAAATTACAAAAATGGACAGATTGGTATCATTAATAATTTAACATTTTTCTGCCTCAGACTCTAAAACTCACACGAAATGTTTCCAAAAATTATGATAAATTCATATTTCTACACTCTACAGTGGTTTTCATCCCACTTAATTTGACTAAATAGAAACAAACTCATCTTCCCAGATCCACAACCCTATCTTCTTTAGATCCTCATGACATTTTCCCCCTCCTGTTTCTCTGGGAGCAGCTTCTCCCCTCCTATGATAATACAATCTTCTATATCCCGTTCAAGAAAAGAAATCAGGCTGACCCCACTGTGGCTGAAGGAAGAAGACAGATGTAGCCTGGATTTTAAGACTTTAGTGTAGAGATAACAAATATCAAGGGATGCTTATGAAGTAAAAAAGTGGAGCAATGACATTAGATGATTCCAAAAAAGATTAAGCAGAGTGGGGAAAGGGACAGGAGAAAAATAAGAAAAGCTAAAACCAAGTTGTGCAAGAAGGACAGAGTACTCACAAACATTTTGGTGACTAGGTAAACTGAAAAGTGCCCACTGGATTTTCCAGTAAGCAGTTTGTTAGCAACTCCAACAAAGAGTGTATGTGTAGAAGCTATTTATATATTTTAAATCCCCTTACCAGATATATCACTTGCAAATATATTTTCTCCTGCTCCATAGGTTGCTCTTTCGTTCTGTTGATGGGCAGGAGCTTTTTAGTTTGATGCAGGCCCATTCATTTACTATTGGTTTTGTTACTTTTGCTTTTGGCATCAGATTCAAAAAATCATCACAAAGACCAATATCAAGATCACCGCCTATATTTTCTTCTAGAAGTTTTATGTTTTTGGGTCTTAAAATCTATAATCAATATTAAATTAATTGTTATGTATGGTGTAAGGTAGTGATCTAGTTTCATTCTTTTGTATGTGGTCAAACAGTTTTTTTAACATCACTTACTAAAAAACAAAACCAACTGTCCTTTCCCCATTGTATATTCTTGGCTCCTTTGTTGTAAATTAATTGACCATATGTGTGTGGGTTTATTTCTGAGCTCCATTCTGTTACATTGATCTATGTGTCTGTTTTTATGCCAAAACCATACTGTTTTGATTACTCTGGCTTTGTAATAATTTGAAATCAGAGAGCGTAATGCCTCCAGCTTTATCCTTATTTCTCAAGATTGTTTTGACTGTTTGCGGTATTTCATGGTTCCATGCAAATTTTAGAATTATTTGTTCTAGTTTTATTTAAAATGCCATAGGAATTTTTATAGGGATTGAATTGAATCTGTAGATTGCTTTAAGTAGTATGGGCCTTTTAGCAATATTAATTCTTTTAATCCATAAACATCAACTATATTTCCATGTATTTGTATCTTTTTAATTTTTTTTCATTAATGCCTTACATGTTTCAGTGTACACACTTTTCAGCTCTTTGGTTAAATAATCTTATATGATAATTATACCTCAACAAAAAGAGAAAGGGCTGATGTTCAAAAATATAATGAAAACAACAAAGTGCTAGAAATATCAGAGGTGGTAGTAAAAATAGTGCCTTGCAGAAAAAATTGTGTTTTTAGGTAAGAAGCTGGTCTAAATAATGTGCATTTTCAACCAAAAAGTTGAAAATGTGTGGGGTTGTGTTTGCCATGGAATGGGGACTCTGAAGAGACACAATGGAAATATTTGGAAGAGAAGGGCCAAGCTCAAACGAGAAGGAAGAAGTTTAGAGCAATGTGGGAATTATGAAACACAGGGAGATGGATGTGCAAAGAAACTTACAGTTTGGGACATGAATGAGGAACTAAACCAGATAAAATTGTAGAAAGTAATTAGTCAGTATGACCAAATGATCAGAATGATGAAATACTGGTAGTCAAAACTGACTATTCCAAGCCTTTGATTCCTGGCATGGATTGAAATATATTGTCTTTTTAAGTACATTTCTGAATTCTTGTGGGGTTTGTTTTAAATTCTTGATTCATTTTATCTCAGTATAATTAGTGTCCTTATTTGACATAGTCTTCTTGAATTTTTTAATTATGCCTCTTGCACTAATTGTATTGTCTGGAATCAAAAATAAGCACTTCTAACTATCAGTATATGCTGTAAAAGCTTCTGTGAACCACAAGGGAAACTGACAAGTATTTTTCTGGTTTGAAAATCAGTCTATATACTTTCACTTCATTTGCTTTTATATCTTAAATCAGTTTAGCTTGCAATGACTACGTTATAGCTATGCTGTTAATATATTAAACTGTATATTTATATCATATCTCAAATGCTTTGATAAAACTATTTCATACAGAAAACATAAATAACTTGAGATAAGTGTCTTGTTTTATGGATAGGAATACTTGGCATCACAAAGATGTATTTTGACTTCAAATTAATCTATGAATAAGAAGCAATTGAGATAACAATCCTAATAGAACTGTGTTTAAATACAATTCAATAAGTTAATCCTAAAATATATAGAATTGTAAAGGGTCAAAAATCACCAAGACTTTTTTGAAGAATAAGGAGAGCCTTAAATTATTAGGCCTTAATAGTTCAGAAAGGCTGAATTAATAATGAACAATAATCTCGGAATAAAAATAAATAAGAACCTAGAGAGAAATAAAAAAGAGAAGCAAGTAAGCTTAGTGGCAGATTACACAGAGATGGGATGAGTGCTTGATAATTAATAGGTTCTGAAATATGACAAAATACAAAAAACACATAAGAAAGGTTGTGACTACATTTACAATTAACATTTCTGTGTGACAAAAACATCATAGAGACAATACTAGTAAAGCATGCAACAAACAAATGATTTATAAACAGAATATATAAGAGAAAGCAAAAAAAAAATGAATAATCCAGTAGAAACTGGTTACTAGTACATATATGAATAGGGAACATATATAAACAGAAAGAATGTTGAAATTGTGAGAAAGAAGTGAAAATATTCCCAATGCTTTTCTTAATTGGGAAAGTGCAAACTAAAATGGCATTCTATCATTTTATATTGATGGTATTGTTATAAATTAATACGTCTGATTACAAGAGTTAGTAATAACAAGTGGAAATTGAGACTGTCATACATTTCTAATGGGAAAATAAATTGGTACAACCACTTTGGAGAACAATTGCCCAATTTCTACAAAAAGAATACATGCATATTCTAGGAACAAGTAATTCTATTTCTTTTTGCTTTGCCTAGAGACATTTTTGAGCATATGTCCGGGATTTTTGTTACAGTGCTGTTTAAAGTCAAGGCATTGTTAATGATACAACTCTCTCAGCAAGGGAATGGGTAAGCATACTATGATTTATTTATAATGGAACACTTTTCTGCATTTTAAAAGTGTAAGCTATATAGAAAAAGCAGAACATTTTATAAATATAAGTCTAGTGAAAAAGCAAATTTCAAAACAACAGCAATAGTATGATATCATTTATATAAAGTTTTAAAATACACCAAGAGTGTACTATTTAGGCAGACATGCATATGTATCGAAAGCACAAAAATATAGAGAGTGAAGTTTACGGTAAGAGTAGTTAGTTATCTCTGTGGAGAAAAGCTGGGAGATAGGTTGGCAGGATGTGGGTTTGGCTCTACAAAACACTGTTCCTCGCAATCTTTAAAACAGATCTAATTAGTATCTCCATGAATAGATGAGGAAATAGAGACATAGAGTCAATTAGTGTCGGAGTGACAATTTGAACTCAGAGCTGCTTTATTTCATAGTCCAGCCTTTAGCCACTTTCTAATAGAATAAAGATTAAGTGCTGGGGTTTGAGGCAGATTTATACTCATGTATTACCCTTTTTGAATGCTAACTCTTGACAATAGACCAAAATTCAATGAGAATGTAAAAGTATAGTGTCAGCCTCATTATTGATCTGGCAAGATTCCCAATAATCTCTCAAATCCAAGGTATCTCAATCTTAATAAGGTTGGATTAGAGAATATGGCTTATTTGTGAAACAAACAAAGCAAGACTTTCTACTACCTCTCCTCATATAGATCTTAAAACCCACCCTTGGGGAAAGTTGGGTCTGCAAAGCAGACTTCCAATTGTTACCAGCCAAGGACGTGGCAAGTTGTGGTCTAACTGTGACCATTGGAAATAGGACAGAATGTGCAAGAGATTCAGGCTGGTCCATATTGCCATTTTCAGTTTAGTAGCCGTACCTCACCGGTAAGATGAAGACTCCTTCTTGATCTCTTAATGAGACATGTGTGAAGAAGTGCAGAGAAACAATAAAATGATAAATCCAATATTCTTTAGAAGGGATAAGATGGTAGGAAAGATATAAGAAAACAGTCCTCTTATAAAACAAACTCTTATCCCACCTACAGCAAAAGCAGCAAATCTTTATCTTCATTTAAATATAGATATATATATGATAGTTACACATACACATATAGATATTTTAATTTGTAAAGGAAAGCAAAATATAAAATATAAGCAAATATATTATCAAAGAATATGTCCAAATTGTTAGAAATCCTTTTGGAAATTTATAGAAATGTTCAGCTTTCTGGGAATGGAATTGCCTCACAACATGTAAACATTTATTTCAGTATTCACATATTTTAATTTCTGTAGATGTTTTAAAAAATGCAGTTATCTATTAAATTAGAGGTTTTGCTGGAAAAGGTCCTGTTCTTTGCCATCAAGGACCTTTTCAACTTACAGAAAAAAAGAAAATTCAGCCCAGCCTGCATGGCTCAGTGGTTGAGCGTAGAACTATGAACCAGGAGTCATGGTTTAATTCCCAGTCAGGGCATATGCCTAGGTTGCGGGCTTGATCCCCATGGTGTGCCATACAGGACGCAGCGGATCAATGATTCTCTCTCATCATTGAGGTTTCTATCTCTCTCTCTCCCTCTCCCTTCCTCTTTGAAATCAATAACAAAATTATTTTTTTAAAGAAAATTTATATAAGGATGCGAATGATACAAAAGAACATCAGGCAAAAGTTTTGTGAGCATTTGTACTTGCTGCAATACCAAGGTGGAGTCTGTGGGAGGGGATGGTTGTGCCAAGCTTTGAAAATAAAGTACTAGTTTAGGCAGAGGATTAAAGATAGAGGACACAGGAGCATGGAGAGTGGGAAGCGTAAGGCAGGGCACAGGAGCAATGCACAATGTGTGGTGGGTGTTCTTGTAGTACAGAAAGCTGTAGGGGGTTTGGCTGATATGCAGTGGGGGTTAAATGTGTGTGCCCCTGACTGTCAGACTAAAGATGGTCAATATCCTGAAATATAATGAAAAGAATAATTTATATGACAGATTGCAAGCACTTTTGCCCAGGCCAAAACAAATATGAGGGTCTTAACTCAGGAAATGGGAACAGAAATATTCAACCATTATTTATTAATTTGTTGGCGGGGGTGGGGTAGGGGGGTCCTATAGTCTTTTTAAAATAAAATTAGAGCAGCCTTACTGAAAATTTAAGTTATTTTTCCCCACACTAGTCTCATTTGCTTTCTGTTTATTATTAGCAAACACGTCATTAACGTACTTTATATCCAACCAATAATTTTCACATTATTCCCAGGTAGATCTGTATCCATTTATGCCATAAATTAATTTTGAATTGTTTTGGAATGTGTATCAATACTGTTATATAGAGCTGATCCTCATTATTCACAGTTAGGTTCTCATGAGCCTAACTCATAAGAGCTGAACATTTTTGTCAACTGATCAATAGCTCTAACCTTGTTTTATGTCTGTTTCTGTTTAAAAGTACTTCGATTAATATATATTCGTAATTCATTAATATCGAGTTCACAGTAAACAGCACCATTACTTATCCCTGAGCAGAACTCATCTAACAAGTCTTTTCTCCATGGGGCACCTGACAGCCTTGTGCTTAGGAACATGAGACAGCACGTTAGTGTTGTACTACAGGAGCATTTGAAACTATAAAACCAAGAAGAAAAAGGACAAATATTAAAGAAAAGGAAACATGGCACCAAATATATTGTGGAAAGGACACCTGTTGACAGGATGAGAGCAGGAACAATCAGGCAGAGTGTTACCTTGTTTGACCTTGGCTGGGAACATGCAGGTCAGGGGACTCGATGGTGCTCTGTACATGTCCACAAAAAACAAGGAAAGCATTTTGATTATTGATTTGGGGTTACAAATAAATGTTAGCTAGTAGGTGGATATATACACACCACACACACACACACACACACACACGTGCATATATGTATGTATATATATACACACATATACATATGCATTTTATATGCGTACATATGTATGGATATATATGCATATCATAGATATATACATGTTTAATATGACCCTATATAATAAAAGCCTATTATGCAAATCAACCAAATAGCCGAACCACCAGCGGAATGACCGGTTGCTATAATATGCACTGACCACCAGGGGGCAGATGCTCAACACAGGAGCTGCCCCCAGCCTGTAGGCCCTGGGCCAGCCAAGGTGGGTGCCAGCGGGATCACCCCGCCAGTCACCTCACAAATAGGCCCTGATCATCAGCCAGGCCTAGGGACCCTACCTATGCATGCATTTCGTGCACCAGGCCTCTGGTGTTATTATAATTCTGGTACTTCTTTTTCAGTCAACATTTTATTTCTCGCTCTATCCCTGGTGATAGATCCAGTATATTCATTTTTAAAAAAATATATTTTATTGATTTTTTTACAGAGAGGAAGGGAGAGGAATAGAGAGTTAGAAACATCGATGAGAGAGAAACATCGATCAGCTGCCTCCTGCACATCCCCTGGATGTACCCACAACCAAGGTACATGCCCTTGGCCGGAATCGAACCCAGGACCCTTCAGTCTGCAGGCCGACGCTCCATCCATTGAGCCAAACTGGTCAGGGCTGCAGTCTATTCATTTTAATGAATGTGTAGTATCTTATTCTTGACCTCTCCAATACTAATGGAATACACTCTATTGCAGGATATAAAACACCCTCGTACACACAGATCATCTCTCTGTAGCAGTGCTTCACTAGAAACAGTGGATCGAGTGAATATTTTGTTATAAAAAGCTCTGAGTAAGTATTAAGTGTCATAGTTAGACCTATCAAAAGAAGGAAAACTTAAATCTGTATAAAAGGTTTTAAACTCCCACCCTTCACTGGATTCAGCTAAGTATGTAAATACATATTGCACACAGCTTTTAGCGATTAAAGCATTTAAAGTTTCATGGAGCACCTATAACTTTGATATGTGTCAGATATCAAAGATAAATAAGATATAATACCACCTTGGAATTCTAGTCTAACAGGGAAATGAATCAATATGTATGTAAACCAATGAATTTGGCTAAGTAGTATACATCCTATGATTTGGGGACTCTGATCTGGCAAAACTGTAAAAGATCAATTAAAAGGAACAGGATTGGGAATTAGAGAAACCATTAGGAGAGCAGGCCTGAAACATAGATACAGTTATATTAGACTGAGAGGACTTTATGAAAAAAGGCATGGAGGTGAAAAACAGCATGGGCCTAAACAGAGTCTCAAATAATTTAATGTGGTTGGAGTACAGTTGATGAGGCATGGGGTGGTGATGAGTGTAGAGGCTGAGAGGTAATGGAGAGACAGAAGACAGAGAGCATTTTATACCATGATAATCCATCTGGAATTTATTCTATAGATAAAAGTGAGTTTGTGAAGGGTTTTCAAGCGTGGAAATGGCTTCAGACTTGGGTCTTATAAAGATTATGCTGGTGACAAAAAAAAAAAATAGATTGAAGAGAGTAGTAAGAGGAGGAGTCAGAAATACCAGTTAGGAGGTGATTACATTGGCCCAGGTGAGGGAAAATGAGGCCCTATTCTCTCCTGATGGAAATGCATTCAGTCTAATAGCATCCTCAAAGACTGAGGAGTATCAAGTGAACTTTATCAGTAGATCACTCATTTGTTACTTCTGCAAATGGTCCAGGCCACTATTCTTTCCAAATTACATCTCTCTATCAAACAGGCACTTACCCATCTCCACAGGTGCGAACTTGACACCTCTATGGGCTGGGGCAAACATATCATCTCTAAGTTATCCTTCTTTTATTGCATCTTTTAAAGATTTATTTGGTCTTCATGCTCAATTGCCTTTTCCCTCTTCCTCTCCTAAAGAGTAGGTGCTATTTCTTAATGCCCAGTTGACATCATTCAATTTAGGTTTAACTCTCCTCATCACCAAATATAAAAAAATAAAACTAAACATCAAGATAAAAGAAAACATATTTCTTCCTGAAATAACCACCAACCACGCTCAGATGGCAATGCCGATGATTCTCTTTCCTTTTTCTCTTTTGACATGTCTGCAACTATTATCTATTTGCAGGGGGAAAAAAAACATGCATTACCTTTTAGATGGGGGTTTTGTACCTGGTCACACAATGAATAGAACTTTCTGGATAATGCTAGACTGGGCTCAGATCTCAGGGAATTTGAAACCAGAATTGTCTTGGTTCTCATAAAAGAGAATGGTTTTTTTCTCACATCACTGACCTGGTCAATAATGCAACCCTTGGCAGGCAGGGGGTGGGGGGAGTGCACAAGAAATCTTTTGGAGGAAATTTGTATATTAAGTATATGTTAATAAAGTTAAGAAAAAAATCCACCCTGCATTATAATCTAAAGCATGTATCACCAGGTCTCTTTTTTATATTTAACTTTTTAATAGATCCCAACACTCAATCACATATCGATGTTACCTACTTTATCATCAGAGTCGATCACGTAGTTCTTTACTTAACTGCTTCTTGTACCATTTTGACTGCAGCTTTAATTATGGTCTCTTGCAAATAAGAAATTCAGTTTATTTATAATCAGGTCACATGCTAATCTAATAGTTCAGCAGCCAAATTATGATCAGAGTCTAAACCCTATAATAGCCCAATGTAAAATGCTTTAATTGAATCACAAAGGAGAAAAGCTATAATCCTATAAATCAACCTCAGGAACTTGACATGCTGAGAATGCTTTTCTGGAACTTTTAATTGCATGACACAGCAGGCATCATAAATCTATAAAAAGGAATGTTTCCTATAAGCAATCATGTTATATAATTTAAAATGTCATGCAAGTAAGACTAGTTTTTGAGCCCACTGAATCACCCTTAGTAGTCAAAATAAAACCTTCAGGCTTGTACAAATGGCTGTGTGAGCAAAAGGATAAATAGTTATCATAGTTAAGTGGTAAAATATTCTGGTGATGATGTCAGCATCCTCAAATCAGTAGACAAAGAGATGGTCTTCAGAGCAAGACCTGGGTGGGAATCTCAGCTCTGCTACTTTCCAGCATGTTGCATTGCATTTCTAGCATATTTTACCCTGTCCAGGCAGGACAAACCCTAAAATTTTCCTAAGAGCGATAATCTGGCAAAAAAGACAAAGTAGGGGAACTGTCTTAAGCTGTCCCTACATGAAAAAATTTGCTGTCTTTTATTTATATTGCAGGTGTATTTTGGATGCCTTGATAGAAAATATGCTGGGTTACATAGTCAAACCATTTAGCCATCCTGTGGTCCTAGGCCTGAGCTATAACATTTTACCACCCGGAGGTGGGAGGTTGTGAAGATTACATTAGAGAATGTGCCCTGTGCCAGACATAGAGTATGAGTTCAACGAAGTGTAGACCCCTTCCCTTTCCAATGCCCATCTATTCTCTCCTAGTCTTCAATTCATATCTCAGACAAGGCAATCATATCAGTGCTATATTTCACCCAAGGATCTTCTCTATTGTCAACCATCCATGTTGAAACTTGCAATACCAGTCACCAAGGCAACGGGAAGACTGAGTGTAAGGATTTCTTACTCTTTTGATGTAACTACTCAAGATTGCCAGAACTGAACATTAGTCTCTTAAATAAAGAATTGCACATCTGGGGCGGTGGGGGGGAACCATATTAAGTTTTCTCTTGCTTCACTAGTAATTTGGAAAATTAAACACAGGGCAGAAATCCCACAAAGGTATTCCAATTTATTTTTTCATGTATTTCTACCAAATAAGCTAATAGCTAACCCAATTATTGAATCATATTGAAAATGCTTTTCAAGCCCTAACCGGTTTGGCTCGGTGGATAGAGCGTCAGCCTGCAGACTGAAAGGTCCCAGGTTCGATTCTGGTCAAGGGCATGTACCTTGGTTGCGGGCACATCCCCAGTAGGAAGTGTGCAGGAGGCAGCTGATCGATGTTTCTCTCTCATCGATGTTTCTTACTCTCTATAACTCTCCCTTCCTCTCTGTAAAAAACCAATAAAATATATTAAAAAAAAAAGAAAATGCTTTTCAAAGATGCTCGACAGTTACAAACAAAGGAAGGTATTGAATAGGCCCCCTTTTGAGTGTCTTTTTCCATAATTGTTTGATAATTAAACAATGATCTCTAATGCATGGATGATCTGTGAATTTCAACCCCTCAAACAATGTTCTAATGGGATTGGTCAAAACTGCATGGCAGTCACTTCAAAGGTGGTCATCAGAGTTCTGATGTCATTGACAAACTGCACATGCATCAAGACTTCTTTTGGCTCAATAATATATATCATGAATGTATGAATACACACATACATATGCACATTTTATGTGCAAAATATATAAAATATGTTTCATGAAACTGGCATGACCATTAGTGTATAGGGTTAATGCCTTCTTAATTTTCTTCTAAAACATTTTTCTCCCTCCTTCTAGATACCTTTTTGTCCAGTTCCAATCTCGCCTCCCCTTGGATAACCACTCTGTTAATAATACCCTTTTTCATGCTAAAAAGAATTTGTCTCTCTTGCCGCTATGCTCCCACAGAAATTTGTAATTATCATTATGGCACTTAATCACATCATTTTCTAATTGCTTACAGATCCTTATTCCTGCACAAGTTATGTTCTCTTTAAAAGGCTCATCCATTCACTATGTATTCACTTAGTACTTTCTAAGGTGAGGACCCCTGCTGGGCACTAGTTCCTGAGTTCAAGGTGCTGAGAGTCTACTGGGAGATAAAATTGTTAAATTATTATGCAACTCATTATAAAAGTGCGATTCTAATTAGTGCCACTACTGTAAAAAAAAAACACATTTTTTCTATGAATGCCTAACAAAGATAAATTCCACCTAGTTATAGGAATGAGGAAAGACTTCTCTGAATAAGAGACAATTGAGTAGAGATGTAAAGAATGAGTGGGGATTAAGTAGGCCAAGAGGGGAAAGAGGCACGAACTTCTTCCATATTAATTAGCTATGCTTATCAATGATTAAAATCCATATATACGTACACAGAATGGTGCAAAAATAGGTTTACAGTTATCCATATGGAAAATAATGCAATAATTTATACTAATAAAAGGGTAATATGCTAATTAGACTGGATGTCTCCTGACGTTTTTTAGACAAAGCCACAGCGACTGTGAGGGCTGGCAGTGGCAGCAGCAGCTGGGTGATGGGGGCAGCACCTTCCCCTGATTGGCCCGGTCGCCTCCTGCAGAGGGAGGCCAGACTGCAGCTTAGGCATGGAGAGCTGGCCTAAGCCATCAGTAGGACATCCCCTGAGGGCTCCCAGACTGTGAGAAGGGGCAGGCCAGGCTGAGAGACCCCCCACCGTGCATGAATTTTCATGCACAGGGCCTCTAGTTAATAAATAATAATACAAGAATAAACTGTGTTTTGAGTAAAATGGGTTTTCTCTAGCCTCCTAGGAGTTTGCAATACCAAGTCATGGCAGCCTTAAAAATGCTGGATTGAATGCTGCCCCCAAAGACAACCATCATCAAATAAATTGCAGTTGGTGGATAAATACCCTGCTTCTTGCTTCCTTCGCTCTTGGTGGGATAATTCTGAAATGTGTTCTACCCAGTTCCTCAGAGGTCCCCAGTGGGATGGAGCCTAGCATGGTAACCTGCTCACTGCAGAACCCTTTACTGTGTTCTCCACATTTCTGGTCTCACTACTCCCACATCCTCACTTCTGCTCCCTGGGATCAGTGTCCAGATAAACAATGTGCGCACAAGTCTTTGTTAGGGTACAATATGAGGCAAGACTCAAACTAAGAATAGAAGCTGACCACCTTTCAAATACAAATGTCTATAAACTACACTGGGAAATGCGTGTTTTCAGTACCCTGAACCTTGGCAGAACTATAATCACAACTGGTGCCAATCACTGATGAACCTTTGCAAGAGGATTTATTCCCACTGGCATGTTAACTTGGAAGATTGCCTTTCCTATCACATTCCAGTCATTGTGTTCCTGCTCCAAGGACCACTGAGCAGTCAGGGATCTCAACATGTGGAACTAGGACCTTCTTGCCATGGCTCAGGCAGAGCCTGCGTAGGAAGGGCCGGGCTGGGGAAAAGTCAGTTGTAGGACGTGAAGTGTTTTTCCAAAGAGAGCTTTATTTTCCCCGAAAGTTTTTGTGTCATTTCATTTGTAAGGTTTGCCGCAGGTGGCTCTGGTCCCTAAGACTATAATTCTAAAATAGAGATGTTGGGGGGAAGATGAGGGACAGAAGGCACAAAAGTCCTGCTATGACGGAATTTCTTCCTGACATGATGAGCATACATTCAATGTGTTTACAGGATATTGACAACTTTTCCTGGGAAACCTTCTGTTTGTTAACCAAACAGGACACGTTGTGCTTTGCATATTTATACTTTGGGAAGGAGAGGTCTAGTACGGTAAAGGGAGCAAATCTTGAGTTTTCATAGAATTAAATTCAACATCGCTTGAGTGCCTGCCTTGTGCTCGGACACTTTCCCAAGCTACCTCATTTAATTTCTATACAAACCATTTGGTAGAGACATCACTGTTCCATACTACAGATGAAGAGCCCGACTTAGAAAAGTTGCCATAAGCCAACAATAGTAGTATCAGGAGTTGAACATAAGCCCAGGGCTCTTTCTAGCACTTCCTGGTTCAATAGATTTGAAGGTGTGTGATCCTGGGGAAAAATCAATAGCCAACATCATTGTTATATTTCTCCCAATATAGGCTCTTGGAAAATTGTTTCTCTTCTTAATTATTTCCTTTATCTTCTGATGAAGATAATAACTCCTAAAATGGCATCTTACACAAAGATTCTTTAGTAAAACAAATGATATAATTTATTCTCTTGTATCCTTAATGTAGGACATAGCAGCATTGTATTTACAAATGTAAAACCTCCAATTTAGGACATCGTAGGCATAATGAAACCCAGTCACAAACCCCAGCTGATGATTAGGCACAGAAAATGAGTGCTATTCAACCATGAGCTGTGAATATCAATTCCCAACACACAATACAAATCTTCGCCTAAATCATTGCAAACTGGTTCTTTCCCCTCCCTCTCTGCCCCCCAAATAGACTTCGAAGGTGGAAAAGAGATTAACTGTGTCCAAGTATTCTAATACACTAAGATTTATAATAACATGCTAAATGATTGCCACATCAAAAATAAACATCCTGTTTATGAATAAAAGTATAGTATGCTCTGTAGAATTTCATAACAATAGATCTAACACAATGATATGTTATGCAGAATGGCGTTGCATCCTGTTTGCTCTGATACTCAGGCAGAATTTTCTAGAACTCAGATTTGACGTTTATTTTTTTCCATATTCTTTAGTTGAGAATATGCAAGATCTCTGAGTCCCATGTGTGAAATCCTCTTCTTTACAGTTTCTTTAATGTTGGAAATGTGAGGTAAAGCTTCCTGGAAATCTATTTTTAAAGCCCTCAATTCTTCTTTCATTTACAGAAACAGGTAGCAGATTGCTGCAGGGAGACCAAAATTAGAGGCGCTTTGCTTAGAGCGAAAGAAACCTATTGGCTTATCTGGTTAACCCTTTCTCTCTATTAAAAATAAACATGCTGTAGATAATTAAGAGAACTGGTTAATGAGTACAATCTGTCAATAAATTAAGAAATTGGCAATTATCGGGCACAATTCTGTTTGGGATACTGCATCCTTGTATGTTAGGATATAACATTTGGCAAGTGAAAGAGCTAATCCATATTATGTATCTTTGTGGAAAGGGATTTGCTACCCAAAGTATTGGTTCCAGATGGCTAAGTATTTTTGATACGTCCTTGAAGACTCATACCATTGCTATATTAGAAGAACATGTTGGTCATTAGCATCTAAATTTTCAATGGATGACTAAAGTAAGTTTGTGAGTGAGAAAGCCTAGTGATACAAGAGGCATTGTTTTAAATGTCAAGAAAATTTCTAACACTAACAGGATTTTTAATCAACTTGAAATTTGCTGGACAATCCAAAACATTATGGATTCACAAGTGTGATCTTAAGGTCAGATTTTCAAAATACTTATGTTGGTTGCAATTTCCAGGACCCTTTTTCAGACTTAGTTTCATGAATGACATAGCCACACAGTACAATAGAGGAAATCTTCAGTTCCACAGACAGAAAGACAAGGATACTAGTCTTATCTCTTCATTTGCTAGCGATGGGCCCTACATCAGGTTATGTATTCTGTTTTAATTCCCTTATCTATGAAATATGGATAATTAAAGTACCTAATTCATTGGGTGGTTGTGAAAGTAAAATGAAATCATGGACATAAAGTGCTTACCACACACTAGACTGTTAATCCTGTTTTTGTCTCTCATCATTATATTATCTTGCGACAAAGGGAGGGCAATGACTATGAGAACTCTTTTCTAACACTGCAAAAGTCCATGTGGGTGCAAATAAAAGACATCACCTAGTATAGGGAAATATGCTAATATCTTTATGGGAAAATACAAAAACTAAAATAAAAGCAATTTTTGGGCCAACTTAAACATTAAATGAGTGAATGAATGTAAGTCAAATATTCAAACATTTACTTATTATGTGGTATTTACCAATTTACCTATGTATCTGTATTCTAACATATTTAATGTACCGAACATGTGATATATGTTCATTTTAAATGTTGCTTATTTTCCATTCTCATATTCATCTTCAGTGTCACTGTCATTTATAACTGATCACTCTTTGAGCCATCAGTCTCCAGAGCACATATTCTTCAACTGTATTATGTAGTTTGAAATATTGTAGTGTTTTAATCCATCTATAGGGCTACCACTGAAATATTTATCCGAAGCCATAAGAATGCATTTAAATTTTATTAGGAATTTTTGGTTTTCATTTGTTGAGTAGGTTTATGTTTATGATCTCCATAATATAACCATTTGCTAAATTTCTTTCAAAGCAGTCTGTTTAAAGTCTGTTTTATAGTATTGAGTGAAGTGCTTTCAAATAACAAGTTTAGTCCTGGAAGACAAACAAAGGCTTTCCCAAGGAGGTGGTATATCAATTGAGCATCTAAACTGACAGGGGTGTTTGATGGAGGATGGTGGCCACAGGGCCTGAGGTATCTTCATAACAGGGATACTGGCCAAAGGTACTGCACTAATCTAGGAGAGAGAGCTGTAGACAGAAACAAACTATGAACTGAATGGAAAAGTCAAATCAAGTACTCACATCAAAAAGTGAAGCACGTAGATATATTTTCAAAAAGAAAAAAATGGCCTGGCTGGTGTGGCTTAGTTGATTGAGCATCATCCCATGTACCAAGAGGTCACTGGCTTGATTTCCAGGCAGGGTACATGCTGGGTTGCAGGCTCAATCCCCAGTAGGGGGTGTGCAGGAGGCAGTCCATCAATGTTTTTCTCATCAGTGTTTCTATCTCTCTCTCCCTCTCCCTTCTTCTCTCTCTAAAAACATATTTTTTAAAAGAAATAAATGCAGTGGCCAATTGCATGTAAGCGATGAAGGCGAGGTCATAGTAGGCACTCAAAGATTATTTGTGAAATGAATGAGGAAAGGATAAAAACAAGCTTATGATTTCAAGCCAGAGATAGTACAGTTGGCAGAAGGAACTTGTACAGTGTTCAAGGAGGCAAGAAATCCAGTGGAATATTGAAGAATGAGAACAGCTGAAATGCTACTTATGGAGACTTAGAGTAATCTTTCGTTTATCAGGACAGGTACAAAGAAAATGTAGTGCAACTGAGATGAAAAGTTGCCCATGCAATGAATGGCTTGGGTATAACTTTACATTATTGGATAGTTATGCTTGAGTGGTTGTCTTACACACAGAAAACAACTGTAGAATAGTGGAAAGAGCACTGGACTTGGAATCAAGAAGAGCTGAATTCACGTCTTAGATTCATTACTTATCAGCTGTGTGATCCTTGGCAAGTTATTCGATCTCTCAGTCGGTTTGTTTTTCCTAAATTGTGAAAAACATTGTTCTCATTGAGTGTGAGAATTAAATGCGATAATCTACACAATCTGTAGCAAACTTCCCGCCACAAATTGAATAGTAGGTATTCAATTACTGACTTTTTAGACTTAATCTAGAAAGAAAAAAATTGAGAAATATCTAGCTTTCACCTGAAGATTCAACTGCTAAACTGCAAACTCAAGTTTATCCAATGTAAGTGACACAGGAAAAAAGCATCAAACATGAGAATCACCCAATCTAACCAGAGAAGCCTCTATGAGTCTTGTTGGGAATTATCATATGGCCCCTATGATTGTGATCCCCTCACAATGATATCTCTACTACCTTTCTTGACTGCTTAAAAATTCTTCTTCCTCTCCCTATAAATGGCTACATGATATACATTTGTCCAATACTAAACTTTCTTCAAGACTCTTGAAATGGAGGTAGACGAAAAGGCTCATTGCTGAACTGGGAACTGTAAGCCACTAGAGAAACAAAATGTTTTCTTCTATGCAGGGATGCATTACATTGGGACATGCATGGTACTTTAACATTCTCAGAGATTTAATGAGGAAAATAGAAAAAGTTTGCCAATATCTTGGTCACAGCACTTGATGTAGTGAGAGGCCATTTTCATAGGTAGCTATAAAGTGTGTTAGGTCATTTCTAAGTAGAAAGAGGATGATAGTAGCCTAGGAGACCTGACACCCATAGTCCAGAATAATGTCTGGATTCTCATCACTGAGCAGGCTACTTTGGCAAAGCAACCAGAGTACTAGCACAGAGAATTGGGTCCTGAGGGGCTGGCTTACATATTATTAAGTCCCCAAATAACCTTAAGAAGCAGAGATACCCCGTGAAAAATTTGCACATACCTAAGTTAGTATTGCAGCAGCTCCACCTGGGAGGGAAGGTGAGATAAGCAAGTGAGAGTGTCTGGTGGATAGAGACCCAAACAGCAACTCCCTCAGAGGCCACGTTCAGTGTCAGGGAAATTGAGCCTCAGAGCTTCCCCAGGATTTCTCAATGGCAATAAAGTGGGTTCCAAAGAACAAGTCAGAATCTCCTATGGTGTCTGCTAAAATGTAACTTATTGGGCCTCCTCCTGGCCTAAAAATCTGCATTCTAACAAGCTCTTCAGGGAAACTTTAGGTACCTGAAGTTTTAGAACGCATATTCTATAGTTGCAGGTAAAGGGAATACCTGAGAGATGACTGGCAGGATTGGTATTGAATCTCTTCTGGCTTCTTCCTTCAAAGAAGAGAGGCTGTTGGCAATCTCATGAGACCCTAAATCAGAGACAGGCTCTAAAGAGTATTTCCCCTTCACCACCGCCCACTCCCTTTTCTTCCCCTCTGGTAACCACCATGCTCTTGTCTGTGTCTATGAGTTTTTGTTTGTCTTGTTTGTTATCCTACATATGAGTGGAATCATATGGTTCTTCATATTTTCCATCTGACTTATTTCACTTAGCATGATATTCTCCAGATCTATCCATATTGCTGCAAATGGCAGTATTTCATCTTTTCTTATGGCTGAGTATATATATACATACAAAAGGAGACTGGACTTTGGGTGAGCACACATTGCAATGTATAGATGATGCAGTATAGAACTGCACATCTGAAACCTATATAATTTTATTAACCAATGTAACCCCAGTACATTTACTAATTTTTAATTAGTAAAAAGTATATCCCTGAGTATTATATTCTCTATAGAGGCATGGACCATCTAGGTCTAGGAGGTATGACTTCTTGCCTGCTTCTGTGAAATTAGAAAAAAAATATATTGTGCCTCATTCTGATCCAACAGCCAAAGGCAATTCTTCTTCCTTCTTACCTCTGCAGCTGAATGGAACGGAATGCCATAACTTTCTCGGGTTAGTCTGGCCTCCTGTCATTTATTTATGCCCCAGAGGCATTCATATATACTGTTCAACAGATGGCCTTGGATTTTATCTATGTTTACTCCCAGCAATGAAAACCCTGCTTGTTCAGCATCTTTATAATCTGTTTCCACTCAGACAGGCCTGAGACTCTTCTGTACCTGCCATTTAGTAAGAGTAGCCTGGCTGAGTGACAAACACTCCGGTCCCTGATGCCTCCTGTTGTGACAGTCTTTCATAATAGCTCCCCCTCGCTTTACAACTTTGCTAAAAGGTGAATATATGTTGACACGTCACAGTTTCTTGGACACCTCTCTAGCAGCTGTCAGGATGAAGTTGTATTTTCTGCTTGTTTTGCACGTTCTGTTAGAAAGCCCAGCAGAGCCCTTGCTTTCTGGATATAATGCAATCCCCACACTTAGAGTTTTTCTGTTTCTTTTAAATATGGGTCATCTGGTTACCAAAAATTCCTCTACATTCCTTAAACTTGAATTTATTCTAATTGACTCAGATTTGGATTGAATTCTTTCATTTCAATCCCCACTGTTTGCTCTGCTGGGCCCCAGATTTCTTGTAATAGATAGTATAACAGGACAGCAGGAAGAGATGGTTAATAGACATATGTCCCTGACTGCATTGCACTTTTTGCAATTTAGTGTAGTGTTGCTATAAATTAATATGTTAAATTATTGTGTCTATTTCAATCATACCAGAAACCACGTATTTGTATCAAACCATGGTCCTTCTCTGTTTGGAGTTATTAGTTAATACATCTAGTATTGCAGCAAATATATGATATTCAAAGAATACTTTATTATTTACTGGTATTTGCAATGTCCAGGTAGCTTAAAGGCAAAATGTGAAAGCAAGTTGAAAGAGGAATTGCATAGTTAACGTCCATTTCCTATCAGTGCTTCATTATACAACTATATATATATATATATATATGCATTGCACTTTTTGCAATTTAGTGTAGTGTTGCTATAAATTAATATGTTAAATTATTGTGTCTATTTCAATCATACCAGAAACCACGTATTTGTATCAAACCATGGTCCTTCTCTGGTGAAAACTAAGATGTATCATCCTATTTTTTCATACTAATAAGCACTGAGAAGTAGTCAGCACTTTTTTGTATGGCATCTCTTAACTTCTTTGCTGATATTAAATTAAAAATAAAAACAGGAGAGAAAAGAGCAAAAAATAAAATCGCCAAAAAGACAGTCAACAACCCATAATTCAAACCACACATTGTCAATAAAAGTGACTGCCTGGGTCTAATGTCCCTGTGCAAAGCATGAAACAATTAAGAGAAACTGTTTCAAGAAGTAAAATAATTTGGCCTTGAAGTGTAATGGGTGGAAGTAATTGCTTTGGCCGGCAGGCAGGCATCTATCTAATTTCCTGATTTCAATGTCTTAAATACAAGGCATGCAAGCACTAAGGCCAATTTTAAATACACCCAGATTTTTTTTTCTTCCTTTGAATATCAAGCACATTTAGGATGGAGAGAAGGAAAACAGAGTGATAAGCAAAGGTGACATGGACAACCCAGTGACATGCAGAGAAAGCCGGAGTACAATTAGGAAAGACATAATCTCATAAAGAGAACCACTGCTTACTCTCTTGTGGAGAATTTTCAATTACTTCTCAATACACCTGATTTGTTGGAATTATGCTAAATTCAAAGCTCCAGGTCACAACACTTTCAAATCTTGAAGTGGAGAGCTACAAGCCATTTAAAAATTGAAAACAGCCTCTGCCCTATGCCTGGGACAGGAGCTTTCCCTCTGATGACTAGCGAAGCGCTATGCTAATTTTTCCTTTTATATATTCTGCCATTGCCACCATAATGGTTCTGGGGTGCTGTGAGGATTACATGCTTTTGTGCCTGAAACTCATGGCGCCCTTACTAATTTTGCTGTGGCAGTGAATTGTAGCTGCAGTGCATTGTAAAGCAGTTGTATGGAGAAGGAGTTGTGTGGGAATGAAGAAAGGGAGGGATCCCCATCAAGACAGGTGGCTTTGTTTGCCTGTCATTGTTTTTGTTGACTTTGTCTCATTGCTTTTGGATCCCGAAGGACCTTGAGAGGGTAAAGGTGGGAGGAGTCCAATTCACAGCTCCTGGGAAGGTCTTCTGAGGGCAATTAATGAGAGAAAGAAATAGGAAGGAAGCAAAATAATTTCATCCTGGAATAATAAGGATAAGTAATCCTTCATTTTAGGTCTAGACACACTGCTTAAAATATCTTTCAATCTCTGTATACTATATTTCAGTTTTAAAGCAAATGACACTTTACAACCGTCACATGACATATAAAATACTAGGAAGCCTGGTAGAGTAAAAATAGTTGCTTCAGAACCAAAAAGATGTGGATTTTATTTATTTATTTATTTAAAATATATTTTATTGATTTTTTTTACAGAGAGGAAGGGAGAGAGATAGAGAGTTAGAAACATCGATCAGCTGCCTCCTGCACATCTCCCACTGGAGATGTGCCCGCAACCCAGGTACATGCCCTTGACCGGAATCGAACCTGGGACCCTTCAGTCCGCAGGCCGACGCTCTATCCACTGAGCTAAACCGGTTTTGGCATGGAATGTTAGTTTTATGTCGATTTTACAGGAAGTAAAGCTGAGCCTTTCCTATAGTTGGTACATGGCAGAGCTGCAGCTCCAATCTCAGTGTGAAGTTCATTCCTAGGTGCTTATTACACTGGCATTTTTAGCCTCTGCCACCATTATTTTGGCTTCTGGAAATCAGATTCCATACTTGATGAGGTTGGAGCAGAGTGAAGCAGGTTATGGCTTCCTCAGAGAAAGAGAAAGAGGTATTATGTGACGGGGGAAAACAGAAGCAACTGAAAAGGTTTTCACTGTCAGTGCAATCTTGAAAATGTCTCTTTTTCCCCCTATACACTCTGTCCTCATCTATGAATGTAGTTAACAATCTGTGCCCTACGCAGCGTAGAAGTTTGTTGAAAAGATCTAAAAAGATGTTTTATGTGAAAACTCTCTTCAAAATTGGTGTTATGAAAATTAGACATTATTCAACTTTAATATCCCCTGGGGGACTGAGGGAGACACTTCTAAGATCATCCACAGGTCCATATTCAATAGAAGCACACTTTTTTGTCTTGTTCTATTTTCATTCATAAGAACTCTATTTTGGCTCTGAACTTGGAGGCTATTATAAAAAGGCCATGTGCTGTGCCTTTTTTTGACAAACTTGAATTTGTATGCCAGCTCCAACACTTACTTGTCTTGTACTTCACAGCTCTCATTATTTACATGAGCTATGTCTCATTTCCCTCAGTTCTATAATGAGGCTAATGCTACTCCTTCTTTCATAGACTTTCTGTGAGGATTAATGAGACAGCCTAGCAAAACACCTAGCTTTGTATTCTGAATACAACACAGTCAATAGCTGCAGAGTCTTTTCCCGGCCTTACTTATGTGACCTGGGAAGACTGGGTTGGAGCAGGAGGACCGCTCCATGATATTACGTGAGCATCAATCAGACCATCAAACCTCAGAGGGAAAGTAGGGGAGGGTGGGGGTAAGGGGAAGAGATCAACCAAAGGACTTGTATGCCTGCATATAAGCCTAACCAATGGACGTAGACACCAGGGGGGTGAGGGCATGAATGGGGGGGTGGGGGACAATGGGGGGATAAGGACACATATGTAATCCCTTAATCAATAAAGAAAAAAAAATTTAAGTGCCTTTCATTCTCTAAATTTGTGATTGCCACGTGGAAATCCAGGCAATGCTAATTGCACCAGATACAATTAGCATTGCACGAACTTTATTAATAACATAGGCAGGTTTCATTTGGGGATTCTGTTACTCTTAACTCTAGGGGTGAATAGGAATATGAATGTTTAAAAACCTTTATTGTTGAAAGCATTACACATGTCCCCTTTTGTCCCCATTGACCCCATCTAGCCCACCCCCACCCCTCACCTCAGGCCTTCACCACACTATTGTCTGTGTCCATGGGTTATGCATACAAGTGGAATATGAATGTTTGACACATGTCCAAAGCAATTCTTATGGGAAACCAGGCTTCTGAACCATGATCTTCAATGATAAGACTAGTCATCTTTTTACACTGATATGTTTGGAGTTCTTAATAGATCTCATACTGATCACACTTTAGAGAAGAACTTTAATGTGCCAACGCATGGTTTATAAATCACTGAAGGAATATTTTCAACCCAGTATACAAAAGCTAGGCTCTTAGATTCTGTGTGAGTCAGCATAGAACTCGGTGTTGTCTCATCTTGCTCCTTGAGGTCCTAGAGTTCAGTTCAGTGAAAACCCTCCTTCCATCTATTTGGTCTTGTTGGGAAACCAAAATTCATTGAGACACAGTAGGTTCTTGTTACACCTCTCACCAACTCCTCACTTTTACATGCATGGGGACTTATTGGAACACTGAAGGTTACTATGGAGACCCATGACTGTTTTATAGTTGATTGACAGTTTCCACTTATGTAGCTCCTTTGCTGTGGTGACTTAAAGCAGTGAAAAATAGCATAAAACAGTACTAAAGTTTCCCAAGTCTTGAAATGAAATGGCTCAAGTTGACATACTTAGCAGTTGAAGGGAAGAAAAGATTCGCTTCAATTCCTCCTTTCTTCCTTGTACTTGCATACCTTGTTTTCACTTTCTCTTTGCAGAATCAGACATGGACTTATAGCTCTTTCACTGATGTGTTTTTCCATGGTGGGCGCCTGACCATCCTCATATCCTTGAGGGTCTAAAGGATTGGCAGGGTAGGAGAATTTTCTCAATATGATATCTTGTGTTAACCAAATCTTTGTGTAATCAACCAAGAAAATTCCTCCTTCCCTTGGTTGTCAGGAAGTTGGTAGGATGACAAGGTAAATGTATTAGTTTTCTAGGGTTGCCATAACCATCGTCCACACACGGGTGGCTTAAAACAACAGAAATGCATTCTTTCACAGGGTTGGAAGTCAGAACTACTAATTTTTGTTTAATATATTTTTATTGATTTCAGAGAGGAAAGGAGAGGGAGAGAGAGATAGAAACATCAGAGATGAGAAAGAATCATTGTTGACTGCCCCCCACTAGGGATCAAGCCCACAACCTGGGCATGTGCCCTGACCAGGAATCCAACCATGACATCTTGGTTCATAGATCAAAGCTCAACCACTGAGCCACACCAGCTGGCAAGAACTATTAATTTTTATACATCGATCCAGAAAAAGTGCTAAGCTGTATCACTTGCTCTGTTAATTTGTGTATTATTATATTGGAGTTTTTCCAGTTGAGAGAAATATTGTCTGTACATAATGACATTTTTGTCTCTTTAAATCCTTATCTTTTTTTATCTCTTTACTTGTTCTTTTTCATTGGTTAGGACTTGAAATATAGTATTAAATATGAGGGGTGGTAGCAGACCTCCTTTTCTTCTTCCTTACTTTAATCAGAATCTGTGCAAAGTTTTACAGTAAGGTAGGTATTTGCTGCAGAGTTTTTGCAGGAAAAGTGTTCCAAGTGAATTGTATCACTTAAGGTAATGTTTGTGGCTGTAACAGAAATCTCAGAGATATGAGTGGCAGCACAATATGAGCTTTACTTACAGTTCACAGATAGTATTATTGGCAACAGGCACAAGGCTCCATCTGCCTCATGGAGTTATTTGGGAACCTAAGTCAGTGGAGAATCTGCAACTTTTAATATTTAGCTTCCGAGGTCACACCGAGCAGTGATGTCTAGCTGACAGGTGAAGGAAGGGAATGAGTCATGAGGGAAAGGATTTTGTAGACTGGACCAGAAAGTGGTATATATTTGACAGAATTCAGCCAACATGGCCACACACAAGCAATGGAGGCTGGGAAATACCATCAAACTGGAAGCCCAGGAAGAAGAAGGAATGGGTTTGTTCAGCAAAGTTCAATATATAAATATTCCAAATCCATAGATAGAGATTAAACAGATATGAAAGCTATCTAGTTGTTTGTTTGTTTTAGATCAGCGAGGTCCTTTAAGAGAACAAACGCAACATCAGCCAGGCTAGAATGGCCCCCAATTTTCAAAAATTAAATATAATTTTGAAACCCAGTATTTTGAGTAATCAGAAGCAAAACCGCTGTGATTGCATGAAAGGCCTGAGATTGAGCATGGCCCAGGCAGTCCTGTAGCTGCTCCAAAGGCACCACACAAGGTGATGTTGAAAACACATCCTCAGTCACCTTCTACTGGGAAGCTTCCTCTACGTTTCTGTCCGAGTGATATTTCTAAGCTATAAATCATTCAGCACCAACTCTTTTGAAAATCTTTGGGGATTCTGGACCCTTCAGGAGGAATTTCACGATTCTTAGGACATGCTGCCAAGTTCATTCTAGTTGATCCTCTTGCAGCTCTCCAATCACAAGCCCCTTGCAGCTCTACATGGAAGCACTTTTGACCAGCCTCATGGAATTATTTGTGATTCTTGGAGCATAGACTGTTTGTGTTTTGGTGACTTGCTGATGTTTTCTCTTTGCCTGGAAATTGTTCTCCACTTGATCTACCTGAATAGCTTCTTCCACTTGGGAAAAAATTAAATTAAAGCCCGGCAGATGTGTCTTAGTGGTTGAGTGTCGACCCATGAACCAGGAGGTCATGGTTTGTTTCCCGGTCAGGGCACATGCCTGGGTTGTAGGCTCAATCCCCAGTGGGGGTTATTCAGGAGGCAGCTGATCAATGATCCTTTCTCATTAGTGATGTTTCTATCCCTCACTCCTTCTCCTTTCCTCGCTCTGAAATCAATAAAAACATTTAAGAAATTAAATTAAAAATAAAACTTGCGTATGTCTATCCTGTTTTTAAAATAGATTTAGTATTAATTAAACACTGGAACTGATTCTAATCTTATATTATTTGCATATTACAGTTTATAAAAAATTCAAAATTCTTCTTTGTTCTATAAATATATGTTACCAAATGATTTACTTCTTGCAAGCAGTTCACAGTTGAGAGGTGCTATTATTGCTAAAATAAACATATTTTATTTCCAGCCTCCAAAGGAAGCTGAAAAACTTAGTAGGAGTCTGTTTCTGCCACCTGCTAGCTTTGTGAAACTAAGACAGTCATTTTGCATCTTAAGCTTGTTTTCTCAGTTATTAATTGTGTAATAATATGATGCTTGCTGCGGATGGGAGTGTATCTATGTCTCCCTTCTCCTATTTCCACTGAGGGGAGGAAAATTGATATTTACCATCAATGAGGGTAAGTCCCTGGAAATGCACTTCCAGCTGGTCCCTGCCTCCTTGCTTATGTTCCCTTCCAAAAGAGAGTCGAGTCTGATTAGAAAACTTGGAGACATAAATGAGCCTGCCTCGTTCAGTCTCTTCTCCCTTCAGAATCATCATTTCTCCAGGAGACTTACATTCTAGTCTGTTGTCTGCTATGTTGTAAACACAATGCGGCAGGCATCGCTACTTCTGGGAGAGTCCTTGGATTGCCCATGTCATCCAGTCACAGAGAGAAGTTTGTTTACATGGAAGGGAAGCATTATCCATCCCTTTTGGCTGTAAATATAAAGCTATTTTATCTACTAAGTTTTATCAGTAATAGAATTATATTTTGTTTTCTATCTGCCCTAGTCCTGTGTACTATCCCTCAACTGATTCTGAAATTGGGCAGAGCAAAGTAATATTGTTGATTAATTCCCCCAATAGAGCATGGGAAGATGTAGTCAAGGGGGCTAGCACAGGGCAGAGCACAAACTCTGTGCTCAATTAATGCTAGCTATTATTATTGGATCTACTTGGACCATACTCACTACACATTTTTGAACAGCAGAACGTACTCCTGATACAATAATGAAGATCAGTGAACACATTACATTTATTTTAGCAACAATAGCATCAAGGCATGGATTCCACTTTGATCCTATATTTGGAACTAGACAGACTCCAGGTGCTTGGTGTCATGTGGACAAAAATATGAAGACAGTAGACTTGGGATTATTGTCATGTGGACAACTTGGCATCAGGAAGACAAGCAATCCATGGGCCTCCATCTTTGGGACAGGATGTAATTAGGTTCATTTCTTCCTGAAACCACTTTTTCAATATTTCTCCATCAGGACCTACCTTTTAGAGTTGCCTTTGCATTTTATTACCCCGCCATCTTTTTCTTCAGGTTTTTTTTTCTGTTGTCCCAAACCTGACCATATTTTGATCGTTCAATAACTATGAACATCAAGTGCCTCTGGCAGTTCTCACTTTTAACCAGCCTTCCCTATAATCATCATCAGGAGCAGTAAACTCATAAAAGGTGTCAAAATGATGGATGGCTCTCTGCTGTGACCTTTGATGCCTCCAAATACAGGGCTGTGTGGAGATGGAAAATGAGGAGTCACATGAAAAGCCCTCTTGTTTAAAAAACCAACCTCAAAAAAAAATACATACACACACACACACACACACACACACACACACCCTGATAAAGAGAGAAAGCAAGTAATAATAAAACAAGTCATTTCTAAGTAAACATCATTTGGATGGTCCTTTATAGAAAATAAAGTTATCACCCTCTGAGGCCAGGGCAACGCAGAGAAGGAAAAGAAGGATGGAAATGAGCACCGTCCTTGGCACTTACCATGTGAAGGGCACAATGCTTACTGTGGACTCATCAGACCCTAGAACATATATACCAACACCCGCCCCCTTTACTTGTTAATGCATGGTGATACTGAAGCACAGAAAAAATAAGCCACTTTCCCAAGGTCACTGTTGCTTCTGGCAAATTAATGTCAGAAACAGGACTCAAAACCGAGCTAATTTTGAGGACTGAATCAGTTAACATTTGTGAAGACCTAGCACAGGACCTGGCACATAGTCTGGGTTCAATGAGTTACAGTTATTATCATTCTTCTACCATTGCCGGCAGCATTTGACTGAGGATGCCTCACATGTAGGGACCTATTACCATGATGCTTAACAAACACAAAAGGAGCATCTACTCGGTGCCAGAAAATTAGTGTCTAAGAGAAGGTCCCTCCCCTTACGAAGTTTACAGCGGGCAACAGGAACGCTATATAAGAAATCAAACAAACTCTTAACTACAACTTGGATCAAACTTTGGCTGAGGTCTTTATTAGTTTGCAAATAAATTCATATTAACATTAATGCTATATACAACTCTTGCTCATAGAGGACTCTAAGCCCCTGGCAAATTCCCCATCTCTTTCCAATAGTTCTGGGCGTGTCTAAGGGATATTCATGACTATGTTTGAACACTAGGAATGTGCTTATTGTTGCTATTTTCCTCTGAGGTTTCCATTACTTCTGTATCATATCTACCAAATGTTATCTAAACCACTGATGCTCCATCACCCAATTATGGGGTACAGTCTCACAGGGGACTTTCAAGCTACGGACCATTTAGTGACTATATAAAAACACAATGTTACTCTGGTTGTAAGTGAGTCAGAAGAAAATCTCTGTTCCTTTCAGATTTGGTGCACATGCATCTTTCTTCCCTGAGACCAGCCAGATCCTAGAGCCATAACCTCCTTCTCATGTCCTGATTTATCCATCTTGGTACTTGGATGTCCTGCACCCACATGTTGCCTAGGCCTGGCCTAGAGTCAGCTTCCTAGTAAATACGCAGTGAATCAATGTTGTACGTTTAGGGGAAGAGTAGAAAATGAGAAATAGAAACACGTTTGGAACAGTTACAGCTGTGGATATGAATAGTCTCTTCAAATTCTTATAAAGGTTCAATTGCTGACTGACAGTAGAGGAAAAGGTTGATTACTTATGGCTTTCTTGGAGACTTGCACAGTAATAAGACTGGTTTATACCATAAAAATGGAAATGTGGAGCATCTTTATGGGTTTATAACCCCTAAAGCTATAGGGATATGTGTGGGGGTTGTGACCTGCAATTGTAATTATGGTTGTCATCATCCTGTGAAAAGGAGGCCAGGCGCCATAAATACTATACAGTTATAACGGTTTGGAAATGACTTTTAGAAGAACTATTCAAAGGGAAGGAAGTAGAATGTTAATTTTAAATAAATAGTATTTTTTAAGAGATGAAGAAGTATCCAATATCAACATGGCTGTGTAAACTCAAAAATTACACCATGATTATCTTAACCATGTGGTACTTAACATTTCAACTTTAAGAACAGCCATCATTATAATAAACTCACCTTGAGTTTGAACCAGTGGGAGCTAAAACTAATGGTAATTTCTAAGCTGTAAGTCAAGTTCCTTTCCCTGCCTCCAAAGATTACAGTGTGAAATGTAAAACTGTAAACCTCTCAGATTATTTTATCAGGACTCCTGGCAGATAACATTTTCTATTTTGTATTATATTTCCATCATCTGTCCTATTTAACTGTAGGCCACAGAGTTTGGCACAGAAGTGGGGGTGGGGAGAAGGGGGAAACTTTAGGAGTAGCTTCTGCCTCCACGCCTACCAAACGTACAAACTTGTACTTGTTAGTTAATTCAATTTGCTCATTGTCAACTAATAAAAATGATACCTCATTACAATGTTGTGAGAGTTACATTAGTAAACAATATATGTACAAACAGAAGACATCAGACATGCCCTGGCCAGTATGGCTCAGTTGGTTGGGCACTGTTGCCAGTTCAATTCCCAGGCAGGACACATGCCCAGGTTGCAAGATTGATACCCAGCAGGGTGTGTGCAGGAGGCAGCTGATTGATGTTTCACTCCCACATTGATATTTCTCTCTCTCCTTCTCCCTACCTCGCTCTCCAAAATTCAACAAACTATTCTTTAAAAAAACAACAACACATCATACTTGGTTTACAGTAGGTATTTTTTCAAATGTCTGTCCACTTGATCTCATCTTTGCTCCCTAGTGGAAAATATGTGTATCTGATTCATGTTTAAAGCTATTGTTAACACCAGCCCTGCGACTTGGAAGTGTCTGGCACCCAATAATATTTACAGATTGGGAAAAAAAGAAGAAATAAACAAACTACTTTCTGAAATCTGAAAATGGTTAAGGACATTGTGATCTTAAGAATTATCTGAGATTAGAGGAGCAGTTTAGAAGTCATGAAATTTTAGTCGCTTTATTGCATGTACAAATTTTACATGAGAGCATCATTTATGAGCTTCAGAGAAATCGGTGCACAACTTGTTAAAAAAATTAAATTAAATATTCCAAACTTGTATGAGTCTTTTGTAGTGATCCATTTCCATTGGTTAAATAGAAAGAAAAAAAATCAGCAAAAGGTGATAGCATTTTTTTTCAATACTCTATGAAGTAATTATGGTAATTTATTTCATAGAAAAAGAAATTTAACATTTGAATAATTCAGTTGGCCCAAACTACCCACCTATAAAGCACAAGGCAGCATAGTTTCCTGGAAATATGATATTTATATACACATGGGATGCTGGTCAATTACACAGGCGAAACAATCCTTTAAGTCAGCTTCCAATATACACAGTTCAAATGTAACATTATCTAGAGACTTACTATAAGATATGAATTATTCAGGAGCAGCTATATGCATATTTTAACATTTTTTGTAAGGATCTTTACTGGCATTTTAAATGAATTTTAGTTATTCACAATTTTACTACTCCAAGACATCGCCTAACGGAAACTATTAAAAATGTGCTTATCACTAGAAAGACTGTTGCATTCTAAGGCTACTTATTTATATTAATAACACATGTGTAGAATAACAGTGAATAGAGTCAAAATCATTTATCAGGCTTTTATGTTAGTCAATGAGGGAAAAATAGGGAACTAGAGTTTGCTCATTCTCTGTATTTTTAGAGAAATATCGGCTCTGCTTTCCTGTTTTGTACTGTAAAGACAGTGACAGGATGAGGGGTGTATACTGGTAATTGTCCCCAGGAGCAAATGCTAAGGTCTAACAAAAGGAACAGAAATTTAAAATGAGATTCATCTCCTGACCCCTTGCCCATTCTCTTCTGAGGACTCTTGAAACACTTGGTTCCTATAGCCACGCGCCTGATGGAAGTTCTCCTTGGGATTTGAAAGTGAGGACAGAGAAGCATGTTGAAAGACACACTGTTCTCTCTTTTTCTCTCCTCCCCCAAGCCCATTCCATGTAATACTTACATGACCTAACCTTTAGCTAGTCCTTTGGAAGACACCTTTCTCTGGGAGCGCACAGGCCAGGGGCACAAAGATAACCCTGCTCCCTCTCTAAGAGACACAGGAATCAGGGACTGACCACCGAACGAGGATCACTCAAAAGTAAAAGCTGGCCCAGCGCACACAGGCCATTGAGAATGCCAGGAAATTGGCCCTCAATTTTGGCTGAAAAAGGATAGTGATGATAAACTAGAAAAGACCTTTGAAAGTCAGACTTCCATTTTGCTAAATTTTTGTGGGCATTTCAAGAGGAAAATTTAAAAAAGAAAAAGAAAAAGAAAACCCTCCAAGGCAGAGAATAAAGGGAAAAGGAAGTTCTCAATCAGTCCCCACCTGGTACAATGAATCCAGGTTTAAGGGTGTCACAATTATAATGGAATTTGCTGCCTTACACGTTCGAGAAGAAGCTGGTGTAAACACATGTAATTTCTTTTTTAAGCACAGCTTTCTACAGGCTTTTGTACAAATCATTTTCAGCAAAGACTGCATCAATAAAGAGTAGCTTGTTAAAGCTAAATAGTGTTTGGAGTTGTTACGGTTATATTAGTGAAAAATAATTATAGAGAGTCTATTGTATATGAAAATGAGGCAGTTATGTCAGTAATCTGTTTTAAGCATGGAAAACAGGCAGCATTTAGCAATAATTACTATATTCTGGAAAGTGCTCTGCATAAATCAAGAGGCATATATTCCTGAAATATTCCTCAACAGGCACACATACACATGTAGAGCTAATAGGCACAGCATTGACATTTGTTGGGCACTGACTATGTACCAATCCCATTCCAAGTTTTCATGGATTAAGCCATTTCAATCTCAACACAGCCCTTTGAAATAAGTTATCTTCATCTAATGAAGTGTGGAAGCAGGAGTTTTATCTAGAATAACTTGCTCTAGAATATGCATAGACACATCCATAGAAAGTATATAAGTATCTATCATCTCTCTCTCTCTCTCTCTCTCTCTCTCTCACACACACACACACACACACACACACACACACACACACACACCTGCAGATTAAATTCTCCAGAAGCAGACAGTGATGGAATTTAGGGTTCTAGATGTTTATTAGGTATCACTATCTATAAGGTCTAGAAGGGGAAGTAGGATTGAGTAGAGGAAAAATAATTGTGTCATGCCCAACAATGCCTCTGTCAGCTTAGCACAAAGCTCTGGAGCATAATAATGTCCCACATCTGGCCCTGGCTAGTGTGGCTCAGTTGGTTGAGTGTTGTTCCATGCACCAAAGGCTTGCCGGTTCAATTCCTGGTCAGGGCACATGCCTGGGGTATGGGCTGAACCCCTGGTGGTGGGAGTTGCAGGAGGCAGCCAATCAATGTTTGACTCTCCACTCTCCTGTCAATGTTTCTCTCTCTCTTCCTTCCTCTCTCTCTAAAAGACAAGAAAATGTTTTTAAAAACAATAATATCCCATGGTTGGCCAAATTAACTGCCACTATATGATCAGCCGAGCATATGTCTCTATACAATTTCTCCTCTATGTTGGGAATAATACCGGCCTTGCTGAGGTAGATCTTAAAAGAACTGACAGTGGGGAGGCCATCTGCAGGCTCTACTCCCCATGAGGGACAACAAGTTCTTCCTGGTAGAGGGGCATTGGAGACACATCTATATGAATACAACCCCTCCTCCACACACACATACTGTGACTGCCTCTGAAGACCTATAGTGATATATTTCTATTTATATAAACACATAAAACATTTGATAGTATTACATATATGTGTAATTCATGATGTTTTGAAGGATCTGGCCATCAATTACATGAGATAGAATGTGAAATTTCCCCAAATTCAGGATGTTTTGAAGGATCTGGCAATCAATTACATGAGATAAAATGTGAAATTTATTAACATCAACATAGCTGTTACAATACACCAACTCCTGAATCACGCTCATATAAAGTCTAATGCAGATGTTTGTAGGTGGGTTATTCAGGAATTATGGTTTCCTTCTACTTTTTCATAATGGCCCCTACTCAGTTGGTAGGTAAGGAAAAAAGAGAACAGAAGACTGATCGGTAGGTTTATGTGGGAAGAGGACACTGCTTTTATTCCAAGTTCCACGGATCAAAACTCAGTCTCTGTCCACATCTAACTGGAATGGATGCTTGGAAATATAATTTAGCTTCATGCCCCAAAGGAAAATGGGTTTAGTGAACATATTTATTTCTGCCAAAACAGGGTAATTCAGACCTGTTCAATATTAGCATCATATCTCCTGAATTAAAGTTCTTTGTCTAAGTGAGAACATAATCCAATCAAGTCAAGCAGCAGATTAATAATGATCTATCAATGTAGGCAAAAAGAATATTAATTTCCCCTCAATTGTTAAGTTGCATGTATATGAAATTATAATACCAAGTGGCCATCTTCCCCAGACATATGGAAGAATACATCAGTAGCAGGAGAGCAAGAGGCCAACATACAGCAGAAATTGTATGGAGACATAAAAAAATACATTGGCAACTGATAAATGTCCAGTAATATTGATAGAGCCCCAGAACCCAGCTATTCTGAAGATACCCTGGTATCCCACTTACATTAGTCAATAAATTTCCTTAGATCCTGAAGCAAGTTTGATTAGAGTTTCAGTCATTTGTAAAAATAAAGAACCTTCATGTATATACCTACTAACACTGTAATTTCTATTTAATTAATAAAAAAATAGGTAGTGCATTGGTAACTTTTTACAGTTTTGCAAAGTTCTAGAACAGAAGAGATCTTCTGCCAAAGTTGATTTATCTAAAAACAGTGCGTGAAGACTAGGATGTATATACGAGAGACCTTTTCTGCTCAGGTCAGCAACCCCAGAGTACTCTGGTTCAGGTAAGCCAGTGCTTTGTGCAAAGAGTCTATTGCTCTTCCCTTTTTTTGGAAGTTGGTAAAAGCAAAGCAGGTCAAAACATGATGAGATATAAAATTGACAGCCAGAAAGTGATGAAAGTTTGAAAGGATGAATGAACCCATGACTTTCTCAAATATTCCACACACCAGAAAAGTGAAATATTAATCGTCCCTATCTTAAATGTGGTTCATTGAAAAGCAAACTCGATTAGAAGTCAGAGTCTATTTGCTATCTTACTCCAGTTTATTGTTTAATTTGCCTGAAGGCTGGGCAGAAGTCTGCTTGGAACACCAAGGCCTCTTGCTAAAACTAGATAACCTTATTGTAGGGTGTAGATAAAAAAAAAGACCGGCAAGATTTTTCCTCTTTGGTACTAGCTCAAATGGCTCCATTCAGCTTTGAATGATTGCTGTTGTGAGAGAAGTCCCAAGACTTTTCAGTTGCCCAAAACAATTTCTAAACTATATAACCATGACATCAAAAAGTGGTGACTAACCTTCATATACTTCCTCTCAACCATGAAAATAGCCAACAGGAAATATGAAAGCTCTTTCTAGCATATGAAATCCTTGACTGCCAAATTGGCTGACCAAGGGACTCACTCTAGTGATAAATTAGAGCAAGTAGAATAACAACCACTGTGTGGTTGATTTACTTCCTCTATTTTCTATATGGGAGTAATCTGTGTATGTTAAAGAAAGTTAAATTTATGATTTGGCTGTAGGTTAAAGAATATAGTGATCCACATTTGGATTTAACCAATAAAAGTTTGTCCTAGATTCAGAGATTCTGAATAGGGAAGTAAAGGCATCACTAAATCTGACTTTGAATTGTCCACTTTAGGGAAGATAAATAGTACATTGGTTTAATTTCATATTATTATTCTTTTAATATATATTTTATTGGTTTCAGAGAGGAAGGAAGAGGGAGAGAGAGATAGAAACATCAATGATGAGAGAGAATCATTGATTGGCTGTCTCCTACATGCCCCCTACTGGGGATAGAGCCTGCAAGCCCAGGCATATGCCCTGACAGGAAATTGAACCGTAACCTCCGGATTTATAGGTCAATGCTCAACCATTGAGCCATACCATTTGGGCTAATTGAATATTATTAAATGGAGACATTCTTAAAATTATATGAATGGGAGGAGGATGTCTAGATTTTTATAGCCAAAGGGCAGAATATCATGGAGACAAACTATTTATTTCCTGTGCAGTATGCCTTTGAGGAACTCACTCCATTCCATACAGTTTTCTTAGGATAGACTGTTGTGTGTGCTCCCGGAGCCTCATGGCACATGATACAAACCTGATCAAAGTTAATATACTATGTCCCTGATAATATAGATTGATCTAAATTATAGGGAAATTAATCAAGTGGCGCCATGAAGAGAGAATAAGGCCAAGGCACAGGGATGAGTGTAACCAAGAGATAGAGAGTATGATGGTGCCTAATCCACTGATTTCAAATGCCATGCTCCTAAACACTGTGATTTTGCAGCCAACATGTGACTAGACTTTCTGGTCTTTTTCACCTATCGGTTCCCTTTTTTCCATCAGCTCCTTAGAGGTGGGTTTCTTTCACTAGTAACTGAAAGAACTCTACCTAATACAGTGATATACTAGTACATATATACATTCACGTAAACACACAGTCAGCACATTCCTATCCTAATAAAGAGCAGTGATTTAGAGGATGTACTTTAGAGCCAGACTATCCTGTGTTCCAATGCCAGCTCTGTCTTTAACAAAGTGCTTGCAACACTTTGTATTCTCAGTCATACATATTACCTGGTATTATTAACATCGTTGTCATTTTATTCACATACATTCTCCTGTACATACTCATGTGCCCCCATTTGTTGACTAACATTTACTTCATTCATTGTCAAAAGATATTAAAATTACACATGTTTTCAAAATGTGTCACCACTTAAAGTCTCTAAACGTTGCAACTGTAAGACTCCAAGTTTTGAGACTTTCCAGGTCCCCACCGCTCAGAAAGTCCAGGGCAGTGTGATAAATGAGTCCAGCGGTCACCAAGTTCGTAGGGTACAATAAGTAGATGATTGCAGAGTACCTCACAAGAACAAATATCCATATTTTCACTGACAGCTTTTGGGATGTTTTACAACTGGGCAGAATGAAGTTTTGTTTTTAAATCATATTTGATACTAAATACTCTTCTGGGCTTAGATCCAAACGTCTAGAGATCTAAACTCTGCTCTGTCAAGCCTAGGGCATGTGACAGAGCCTCTCTTAAACGCTGGTCTGACATTTATAAACTGAGAATAATAAGGGCCTTGCAGATTGTTAGAACCATTAAAATAAAAAATGAAATAGAAGTGATTCATAGAATGTAAAAATGCTAAGTGAATGCAAAGCACTGGGGATTATTGAAAACACCCAGTATAGTTTTAAAACTAAAGTGCAGCTTCTGGTCTTCCTTATATTTTGGTGACTTTTAAAATGCCAAATGTACCTGCTTCCTTGTCTTAAACCTCCCCCCTCCTTTTCTTCTTTTTTGTTTTTTAAATATATTTTTATTGATTTCAGAGAGGAAGGGAGAGGGAGAGAGAGAGAGAGAAAACATACACACACGCACACAACATCAAAGATGAGAAAGAATCATTGATTGGTTGCCTCCTACATGCCCCCTACTGGGACCGATCCTATAACCTGGGCATGTGCCCTGACTAGGAATCAAACCTGGGACCTTTCAGTCCGCAGACTGACTCTCTATCCATGAGCAAAACTGGTTAGGGCTTTTCCTTTTATATTTCTACTGAGATATTATTCTGCCCCTCCCCCACATTAAGACTTGCAGGAGGTTCAGAAACGTTAAAAGCTTAAGTAAGACAGGGTGTAAACACAATTTAAGTCCATTTAACCCCATGTGCATTTCATTACACAAGGTAAGATGAAGACAACAACAGCACAGTCACTTATTTCCCAGCTTTCCTTGAGCCAGAGATGATTATGAAACTCAGTTCTGACTGAGGTGCCATAAGAGATATTTGCTTAGAAATTACTAGAATTTATTTCCTCTGTGATAAAATAAAAAGACTTGATAGACGCACACGAGGAAGTCCCTTTTTTCTGTCCTCTGTATTTTTTCCTACTTAAAGTGACAGAGAAGTGCCCTTCCCTTAATTTTGTTATGGTAGCTTACAGTTTCGCTATTATTATTTTATTCGTTTCCAGCATATCACACCAACAAAATATTCGGAGCATTCTCAGAAAGTTACTTGTGATGTATCTTAGGGAGTTGGCTAACATGTCATACATTATCTATTCATTATTATGTAGCACAGGGTCATGTTTTAGATGACATTAGGGTTGACTGAATCTTTAAAGCATGTTTTGGATAATGTTTGAGTTCATTGAATCTTCACTAGCTCATCATTGTGCCTGTAAGAAGCCAGGGAAGAAAGGACCTGTGATCGCCCCTTACATGCTGCCCTTGTGTCTGATAAAATGGAGCTAATAAGAGAGAACAATGACTCCCCAGATCATACCTATTATGCTGCCAGGGGTGGCTAACACCTGAAATGGTATTTCTACTGGCTATTAGGGTACTTTCAGCTTCAGGTAGTAGAAATCTAAGTTAATCAAGCTTAAACAATACAAGGTTTGATTAGTTCATAGAGAAGAATGTAGAGGGAGAGATCTGTAATCAAAACAGAATCAGATCAACATCATACATTCATACATTTCATTAACTATATCGATACTGGAAAGCATTAAATCAATGCCTTTAAAGTTCTGAAGTAAATTACTGTCGACTTAAAATATTAAACCAACCTATATTACCAGTGTTCTTAGTACCACTTTATCCAAAAACATGAGAGAAATATTTCTTAGATTTGTTTGCACCCCGCTGCAAAAATATTGTACTGTTCTTAGGCATTGTGTCATATAACTAATAGCTTTCCTACTTTGTATGCTAGGAAGCTCTAAATGATTTTAAGAGCATTGCAGAATTGTGAAAGATATTCTATTAAATACTTGTTTATCCTTATTTTTCCCAAAGCTATTTTCCAATTTCACCTCTGGTTTCTACTGCTTTGAATGCTTTCCAGTTCATATTCTACTTTGTGATAAGTATTTGTGTCCAAACCACAAATCCTCTCTGAAATAAAAATGGACTTGTTTAAGTACTTTGATAGAATTAAAAGGGATAAAGTGGTATTTATACAATAATAGTCAATAAGGAACTCATTTCTGTAATGTATTTATCACCCTTATTAACAAAGTAATATCTTATTCTACACAAAATGTAAAGTCACAGAGCTACAGGGTACATGAGGATCAGACTCTAAATCAGTACGTAAACATTTGAGTGTAATAAAAACATATTACCAAAAATGTCTAAGAAAGTTCACCAACAAATAACATCCCTACCAGCATTAAAGAACCATATCGTATGAAAAGTGTGGCTTTTAATCTTGGGGGCTCCTGCTACCTCTTCAGATGCTTGCACCAGCAGATTCATGTGGAAACTGAGATGCACGGAAAAAAAATATCTGATTCACTGCTCCCATCTCCAGAGGATTTAGGGGTATAGGTTCATTAAGTGGAATGGCAGAAAAGATGGCTTATAACACTTAAAATTATTTCTCTTTCTCCATTTAAATCAATGCAAATTAAATGTATATGATATATGATTTGGATCATAGATATATTATGATCTGTGGGATAAATGATCTAGAATATATATATCACTATAAGTATCTATGTATATATATCACTAAAATTACATTCCATGAGAGGAAGGATTTTGTTGTGATTTTAATCACTGATGTCTTCTCAGTGCCTGCCACACAGTGGGCACTCAAATATTTATAAATGCAAGAGTGCAGCTCTGCAGTATGTACATATATATATCCACATAATTATGCACATACAAAACTTAATAAATTATTTCTAATTCCACTGCATAAAGAGAACTGAATAGCCTTATTTAAAATGTGTTCTTTAATGGTTTAAACATATTCAGAACAAAAAGAGGCAAACCAGAATACATTAACCTGACTATATTAAAAGGTGCTATCTTTCATCTAGTTGTATCTACCTAATATGCAGTCAGAGAAATCGCCTAAATGACTAAATGATCTCATCCTCATAAAGTTAGCCTTGAACTCTTAGGAAAATTTATTTAAAAAAACAAACAATATTCATGACCTTGAAGTAGACAGAGTTCTTAGCTATGACACCAAAAACTTGACTAGAAAAGAAAAAAAATGATAAATTGGACTGGGGGAAAATATTTGCACATCACATATTCAGAAAGAGACATATCAAAATATTAAAGAACTCTCAGAACTCAACAGAAAAAAGAAACCAAAGTTGAAAATTAATGGGCCAAACAATATTGAAGAAGAACAAAGTTGGAGGACTGACTGTACTGTCAAGACTTATTAAAAAATCTACAGCAATAAAGACAAATAGATCAATGAAACAGAATGGAGAACCCAGAAATAGACCCCCATAAATTTAGTCAACTGATCATTTACAAAGGAGTAAAGGCAATACAATGAAGCAAAGACAGTCTCTTGAGCAAACGGTGCTGGAAAAATTAGATATCCACATACAAAAAAAAAAAGTGAATCTAGACACAGACCTTACAACTTGCATAAAAAGTAACTCAATGGATCCTAGACCTAAATGTAAACTGCAAAACTACAAACTCCTAGAAGTTAATTTAGGAAAAAAACCTAGATGACCTTCGGTGTGGCAATGACTTTTTAGATACAACACCAAAGGCATGATCCATGAAATAATTGATAAACTGACTTCATTAAAATTAAAAACTTTTGGAAGATGCTATCAAGAGAATTCTACAACAAGCCAGACTGCAATAAAATTTTTACAAAAGACACATCTGATGGCGCTGACCTGTTTTCTCAGTGGTTAGAGCATCGGCCCCAGAATTGAAGGGTCACGGGTTTAATTCCAGTCAAGGGGCACATCCATGGCAGGTTTGAGTAATTTGTAGAGTAGCTCACAGAACTTAGAGAAACATTTTACTTACCAGTTTACCATAAAAGGCTATACCTCAGGAAAAGAGAGATGGAAGAGATGCATAGGGCAAGGTATGGGGAAGGGGCATGGAGCTTCCATGCCTTCTCCATGTACACCACTCTTCCAATGCCTCCATGTGTTCACCAACCCAGAAGCTCTCCAAACACCTTTCGTTTGGGTTTTTATAGAGGCTTCATTGCACATACATGATTGATTCAATTATTGGCCATTGGTGACTGAACTCAATCTCCAGCCCCTCAGGGGATGGGACCAATCCTCCAATCACAAGAATGGCTCCACTGGCAGGCAGCCTCTACCTTTAGTTGCATTCTAAGAGTCCTCTCATTAATACCAACAGACACTGTTATTACTCTAACTGGGGACAAAGACCAAACATATATTCTTATTATAAATCACAACATCACAGTTTTGTCAATTTACTTATACACATACCCCTGTCACATGATCTAGCAATTGCATTCCTAGGCATTTAGCCTAGAAAAACAAAAACTTACCCTCACACAGAAACTTGGATGAACCTCAAAGTCATTATGTTGAGTAGACGCTGGTCTCAAAATGCCACATACTGCACGATTCCATTCATGACATTCTGAAAAAGGAAAAACATGACGTCAGAGAGCAGATCAGTAGTTGTTAGGGGCAAGAGATGGAGGAAGGCTGTGACTGTGAAATGGTGGCATGAGGGAGTGGTTTGGGGTGATGAAGCTGCTCTGTGTCATGAGTGGAGAGGTGGATACACAAATCTGTAAGCATGTTGAAATTCACTGAGCTACACACACACACACACACACACACACACACACACACCCCAAAAGGTCAATTTGACAATTGTAAGATTTAAAAAATACATTACTTGAGCACCTTTGGAGGAGCAAGGCTACTCTTAGGGTTAAAACCTAAAGGAAAATCTCCCCCATAAATTTGTTTTAAGAAAATACTGCGCTGAACTGAACAACATGCAAATAAATGTCTCAAGGTTCACCAACCCAGGCATATAATGCAATCAAATTTATGTTAATGAATCTTGGTTCTTCTGCTCTTATTGGAATTTCAGTCCCTGCAGAGATTGTATATTTTCCTCGTTATTCTAATCCTCCTCCTTTTCATTTAGAAAGCTGTATGAGCTAAGTCAGGGCTCTGTCATGGGCTGCATGAAGGTGAGCTGCATTTACTAGCCTAATGCAACCCTGTCAATGGAGTTCCAGTCAATATCCTGCTATGGAGGTCGTGGGGGCAGCTGGATTATGGAAAATTCCATTAACAAGTGTTACACTGAGCCCCTGAAACACTGAAGTTGTGATTGGTTCCTTCTTTCCTACAGTTATTCAGGGGCCTGTCACCCTCCTGCAGTCTGGTGTTGCCATCTGCATCCCCACCATAATTCCACCAGGTAGGATTGCTTATGGGCAAACACTAATTCTGATTAAAGATAGCTTTCTTTTTGTTCCTAAAAAGATTTTCAGGCACTATGTACATCAATGACTACCAGTCATTGCTTTAAATGAGGAATGCCAAAAAAAACAAACAAACAAAAAACACCACAAAATAAATGAGAGGTGCCAGCTAATTCCACTATAAATATAATAGTAAGTTTTATAAACCTGCTTTTAAAATTAATTACTCAATGCAAACTGAGAATGTACCTCTCACTAAAGCAATTCAGAGCATTTGATCCAAAGAGATAACTCAGTGATTGTATGGTTCCAAAAGGTATAATGTGTTTTAGAATGTTGAGAAGAATGAATGGATTTTATATCTCAGGCAATTCTCCCCAACTACTTTTCACCAGACTTTGAGTGAGGGTTGGGCAGCAACCATGGGGAGTTTGAAATCAGATGTTCTGACAAGAATCTGGAGTGTAGATTGACAGTAAGGCCAATTACAGAAGCAGCTGTGTGCTCTGAGAAATAAACCAAAACAAAACTGTAGCAACTCCAACTCATAGAGATGAAAAAAAAAAAAAGATATTATAAGACACTAGAGGCCCATTGCATGAAGAGATTCGTGCAATAGGCCTTCCCTTCCCCTGGCTGCCGGCACCGGTTTTCCTCTGGCACCTGGGACCCAGGCCTTCGCTCCTCCGGATGGAGCCTTCAGTCTTGCTAGGCCACTTCGCCCCTACATATGCAAATTATCCGCCATCTTTGTTGGGTTAATTTGCACACTCTCCTGATTGGCTGGTGAGCATAGCGGAGGGATGATTAATTTACACATTTGTCTATTATTAGGTAAGATAGCCCTAGTTGGTTTGGCTCAGTGGATAGAGTGTCAGTCTGAAGACTGAAGGGTCTCGGGTTCAATTCCGGTCAAGGGCACATAACCTAGGCTCAGTCCCTGGCCCTGGTCTGGGTGCATGTGAGATGTAACCAATCCATGTGTCTCTCTCACATTGATGTTTCTTTCTGTCTCTCCCCCTCCCTTATACGCTTCATAAAAATCAGTGGAAAAGTATCCTTGGGGGAGGATTAATAAAAAATAAAATAAAAAATGATATAAAGGGCAGATTCATAATTCTACTTAGAAATTAATCACTGAGCGCCCCCCCCCCCCCACATTATATCAGAGTTAGCATACATTGTCATAGAAACTTAGAGATTAGTACAACATAATGATTAAGAAATTAAGCTGTGGATTCAATCAGACCTGAGTTGGAATTTGTTTCTGATGCTTGTTAGCTAAATTAACGTGTTGTCTAGATTACCTTGGCAATGGGTAATTGCTTTATGTCTCACTTTCCCTCTGCCTGGGTTGGTTAAGATTCATTTGAGACATACACATAAAGTGTTTTGCATAATGCTTTGGATAAAATAAATGCTAAATAAACATGAACAAATACCAGGAACATTTAACAAACACATACACACATTCACAAATGTGTGTGTGATCAAATTATTTTTTAAACCATGGTGTAAATTAAACAGACTTCAAGAATATTTTTATAATATTTAAAATATTAATTTGCATTGAAAATTTGCAAGAGGGTGCAGCATTTCTCAAAATAATTTAAACATAGAACCCTTATTTCTCAGAGCATCTCCAAAGAACTATTGTTCTATAAAACTTTCTTTAATACTATTTTATATTCTAGGAGTATGTCAAATATTTTTATGATAGTCATTTTGACTTAGCAGTTTTGATGATACAGTCATTTTTATGCAAAGTATATTTTAATTTCAAGTATTGACATAAGTACATCACAATGGCTTTTTGCTCATAATAACCAGATAGTGTGAAAAGCCCACTTCCCTGACCTTCGACCATTACAATGTCCACTTTCTACTCTATTCATTCCCATGTCATTTTAGAATTGTTTTGAGCCTGTGTTAATTTTATAAACCAGAAAAATGAATTGTCTTTTTTCTGATCTCAGTTATTTATCCTAAAGCCACAATATTAAGGTTTATTAATGGCATTCTATTTTACTGAAACAACTGAGGACAAAATTTAATAGAGAATTGTCTACTCAGTTGACAGTTGGGTTCAAGAGATCTTTTATGGACCAACAATTTTCTCTCCCCTTTCTACTCTTTTGCCTAATATAGATTCAATCAAACAAAATTACTTCAATTAACAACCTTATACAATGCAAATTAATTTGTCTTCTCAATTTTCAAAGAGAAAGCAAAATAAATGCTATTAGTATTCTGAAATTATTATTGGAAAGTAAATAAGTATGACCATCATAATGTTCATAAAGTAATTACTGAATGTGAGAGGCAAATCACTCAGGATATCAGAGAATTGTTAAAAAATGAGCAAACATTCTGCTTAAAATGATTAAAGAGCTTTTCTGAATTAAACTGGTATAGCCCTACCAGTTTGGCTCAGTAGGCCATGGACTGAAGGGTCCCAGGTTCGATTCCAGTCAAGGGCATGTACTTGGGTTGCAGGCTGGATCCAGGGCAAATGTGGGATTCAACCAATCAATGTGTCTCTCTCACATTGATGTTCTCTGTCTCTCCTCCTTCCTTCCATTCTCTCTAAAAATCAATGGAAAAATATCCTCAGGTGAGGATTAACAAAAAAGTAATTAAGCTGGTAGAATGTGCATGCCTTTTATTTATACCCTAGAGGCTTGGTGAATGTATTCGTGCACCAGTGGGGTTCCTCAGCCTGGCCTGCAGGAATCGTGACATCCCCTAAGGCAGTGGTTCTCAACCTGTGGATTGCGATCCCTTTGGCAGTCGAACGACCCTTTCACAGGGGTCGCCCAAGACCATCCTGCATATCAGATATTTACATTATGATTCATAACAGTAGCAACATTACAGTAATGAAGTAGCAATGAAAATAATTTTATGGTTGGGTCACAACATGAGGAACTGTATTTAAAGGGCCAGAAGGTTGAGAACCACTGCCCTAAGGGGTCCTAGATTATAAGAGGGTAGTTCTCGGGTGACGGACTCTGGAATCAGGTTCTCTCCTCTCTGGTTCCGGGTGTGTCACCTGAGAACTGCAGCTGCCAAGTCACCAAGGCTCGGCAGCTCCTGCGACGAGCGCCTGCTCCCTGGTGGTCAGTGCACATCATAGCTACCTGCCGGATGGTTGAACAGTCAGATGATCGCTTAAGCTTTTATATATATTGACTGGAGGCCCAATGCATGAAAATTCATGCAAGAGTAGGCTTTCCTTCCCTGGCTGCCAGCACTGGCTTCCCTTCAGCACCCGGGGCCCAGGCTTCCCTCCTCTGGCCACCAGCAGGCACCTGGGACCCAGGCTGCTTCCCTAGGGCTGCCCACAGGCACCCGGGACTGGGCTAGCTTCCCTCTGGCCCTGGCTTCCTTAGGAAGGACATCCAGAATGATATCCAGAAGACATTTGGTCTAATTAGCATATTGCCCTTTTATTATTATAGATAATTTGACTTGGGTGGTGCCTAACTACTAAGTCCTTCCTAATCCTATCTCTGACCCAATCCCCTCCTTGACCCCTTTCACTTTTCTGAGACTCACCCTCATTATTATCCTAACCTCACTATTCTTTTTCCCTAATCACCTGTAGCCCAACAGTATCTACACCAGGGCCAGGAGGGACATTCAGCAATTGAATAAGGCTTAACTTTGTTTCATGATTTCAGTAGCACCACATTTTCCTGCTGTTTCTTATATTTCTCTGATAACTACTTTTCAGATTTTATTTCCAGCTCATTCTCCTTGTCTAATTTTCAATTGTTGGTTGTTTTGTTTGTGTTTTTTCTTTGTTTTTGTTTTGTTTTTTGGTTTTTTAAAGATCAGTTCTAGGTTCTAAGTATGCACAAGGCACAAGAGAAGCAGGGAGAAATTCAAACTGTCGCTGTCCATATGTAATCTATGAGAAATCTAAGTGATGTATGTATACTCAAAAAAGAACTACACAGCGTCTTCATTTTGTACTCTAATAGTGACAAGGTGTATGTGACATTTTCCATGGATTTTTTCGATTTATTTACTTTAAGCCATTCTAGGAAGAAGACCAGGTAAATCCCCCAAAAGCATTAGATAAGGAATCTACAGAGAGTAAATACAACCAGCATGCTTGCCAGGAAGTCTGTCATTAGCATATTTACAATGAGATTTGATCAGGTTACCTTTCTTTTCTGAGGTGTTTCCAGTAAAGGGAAAGAATAGATGGCAAGCCTGCTACTAGCCTTTCTGCTTATCTAGGTAGTTCTGGTGTGATGGTGAGCAACTTGCTCAAGCTTTCTATCCCTCCGTTTCCTCTTTGGCAAACCAGAGGTGATAATCATAGTTTCCCCAAGGGGTTGCTGTGATGGTTAAATGATTAGTACATGTAAGGGTTTAGAAGAATGCCTGGCATTTGATGAATGCTCTGTAGATTTCTTGTAACTTCTTAGGCTCAGCCCCACACAACCAACTGCCTGTTTGACAACCTCACTTGGATATTTCTTAGGGATTTCAAACTCAGGTGCAAAAGTGAGTTCCTAATTTCTTCCCTCGTCCTTCAAACCCACCAGATTCTGCTTTTGAAATACAATTAGTTCTACTAGAGCAGTGATGGTGAACCTATGACACGCGTGTCAGAGGTGACAGGCGAACTCATTTTTTTGGTTGATTTTTCTTTGTTAAATGGCATTTAAATATATAAAATAAATATCAAAAATATAAGTCTTTGTTTTACTATGGTTACAAATATCAAACAATTTCTATATGTGACACGGCACCAGAGTTAAGTTAGGGTTTTTCAAAATGCGACACGCCGACCTCAAAAGGTTCGCCATCACTGTACTAGAGAGTAATGCAGCCATTCATAGCATAGCTCTTGAAAGAAAGCTCAAAATCTTCCAAAGTCCATCATTTCCCCTATGCCCTGGTATCGAATTTCTGTAGACAGCTACTGCTCAAATATGTACACTTCTCTGGTTTATTTACTCAAACCCAACCCAGGCTCCCTTAGTATCTGACCTGGATGGTTTTAAAAGCCTCCTTATTGGCTTTTCCAAATTCATTAAAATGCTCTACCCTTCCCATCGCTGAAAACACCAATTCAATCATCTAACTAACCTTCTTAAAGTGGTCAATGGTTACCCATCATTTTAAGGATAGAGGCCAAATCCTCAATGTAGACTCACATCCCTGCATCATTTAGACATGCTTCCCTCACAAGACCCATCTATTTCCTGCTTCCTTCTCTTTCTTTTTCTTTTTTTGTTAATCCTCACCTGAGGATATTTTTCCATTGATTTTTAGAGAGAGTGAAAGGGAGGGGAGAGACAGAGAGAGAGAAACATATATGTGTGAGAGACACATCAATTGGCTGCCTCCTGCACATGAACCAACCAGGGTCAGGGATCGAGCCTGCAACCAAGGTACCTACCCTTGACTGGAATCAAACCCTTCGGTCCACAGGCCAAGGCTCTATCCACTGAGCAAAACTGGCTAGGGCTCCAGCTCCTTTCTTGCCTCGATATTTTATTTTGACCCATTCCTGCCGCATTGTCCTCACACATTCTGTTCCATATTTGGAATGCTCCCTCCAGCACTTGACCCAGCGAAGTCCTCCTCTTTCTTATGAGCTTAGCAGGAATATTGCTTCTTTAATAAGCATATCCACGACACTCAGGAGAAACCAGCATTACTATTATAAACCTATCATCCCCCTCTCATAGCCTGTATCACAATGAAAATTAAATAATGATGTAATTCTTTATAGGTATGTTTCCCCTTCAAAAGGTAAATTCCATAGAGGAAAAGGCTGCATTTGTCTTTACAAATATATATATATATATATATATATATATATATATATATATATATATATATATTTCAGAGAAGAAGGGAGAGGGAGAGAGATAGAAACATCAACGATGAGAGAGAATCATTGATCCACTGCCTCCTGCACACCCCACACTGTGGATCTAGCCTACAACCTGGGCATGGGCCCTGACTGGGAATTGGACCATGATTTCCTGGTTCATAGGTCGATGCTCAACCAATGAACCACACTGGCCAGGCTGTATTTGTCTTACTTAAAACTATATTTTTAGCATCCATCTCAGTCATTGGCTCTTATGAAAATAGTATTCTCTTTTTTTCACCTTAAAATGCCCAATTAAATGGCTTGCTTTTAATCACTGTAAAATTGTGTATGTAAGCCACATTAAGGTGGCTGTACCAGAATGTCATGACTCTAATGTTTCACATTAAAGAAACATCATAATATTACATACAGAAAACATACATTCATTTTACAATGCAAACTCCTGACAAATTTTCCAGGAAATGTTTTCTTACGTAGCATCAGTTGAACAATTTTTTGGAGATATATATATATATATATATATATATATATATATATATATATATAATACTATATGTATAATAGAATTTAGCTGCCCACAAAGATGATTTATGTTTTAGATGAGTTGCTTTGAGCCAATTTCTAAGTTGTATTAGATAGGGTAAGTTATCTATTTTTTGCTTCCTGTAAGTTAAGACAGTGAAATTACCATCAGCTTGGAAGGTAACACTTATTTTTCTGTCAGAATATCAGTAGGCCTTGAATCTTGATCCAGCAGACATGATTTCATGTCACTAGCATAAACAATTTTTTAAAAGAGAAAATGGGGGAAAAAAAACAAAACCTTTTTAAAACCAGTGACTTATACCACCTCAATACTCCACCTGCCCATCAATACCTGTCCTGGCCCTGATGGTTTTAGTAAGGTTTATATTCTCTATGAGTCATTACCCAGGAGCTCACTTGGAGGTTAGACTACTTATTTAATCATTCTTTGCTGTCCAGAGTCCAAGGCTGAGTGAAATCTAGCAAAGGGACCAATACAAACTAGAAACAATCTCATTTTGTTCGTACCAGATTCCCCCATGCGGTGTTAACAGTAGCCAATACTGATGAACCTATCTGCTTAAATTCTGCCTCTTCCTCAGTAGGGTGCTGTCCTAAGAAACTTAGATTAGCATTTTTTAAATGAAAACCAAAATAAAATTTAAGTTACATTCAGAAAACTGCTGAATCTATTCTTTAGGAGAAATGGATGCTCCTTTAAAAAACAGTAGTCTCTTATCTGAGCCTATTCAAAAGTTCTGTATCAATACAACTAAGTCAACTGGCAATATTTAAGCTCTTTAATCTGAATAGACACTGAGCCATCTGGGTGATAAAAAAATCTTTACTGAACAATTTTTTTGAAGTTGAGATTTATAATCAATTGTGGTATTGTTAATCATACCAAAGGGGAAAAAAAACAAAAGAAGAAGGTTGGGCCCGGCTGGCCTGGCTCAGTGGTTGAGTGTTGACCTATGAACCAGGAGCTCACTGTTTGATTCCCAGTCAGGGCACATGCCCGGGTTTCAGGCTCTATACCCAGTGTGGAGCATGCAGGAGGCAGCCGATCAATGATTCTCTGTCATCATTGATGTTTCTATCTCTCTCTCCTTCTCTCTTCCTCTCTGAAGTCAATAAAAATATATTTAAAAAGAAGGTTGGGAACCAATAAAGTTCCAGGCACCTATTCTTGACTGTGAATCTGAAATACAGATATGTCCCACTTGCCACAATTCATTGAAAGTCAAGCAGCATATTTAGTATTTCATTCCATTCACTCTTTGAAACAAAGTAAAGGCACAGATTCCGGAGAATAGGTTATCCGCATACTGGTTCTCTGATTTCCTTATGGGGTCATTTCTGAATTTTTCGAGATGAGCTTCTGATAAGGAAAAAATACAAAGCAAAAATGTGTCTATTTGTTAGAGAAGAGGAAACAGCTGCACACACTTAGTTCACCATGTGCAGAAAGCAGATAATCTTCTGTTGGACAAACTGTCTGTAAAATGAGGACATTCTGGGGGTTTTTCTTGAGCAGATGATGCTATTTTGTGGTAGATGAAGAAGTGTCCTGCCCGTCAGTAATCTCCAGGTACAAACCCAAGTGGTCTCATTTTTCAGAGTCCTTGAATAGCATTGTCAGTGTTCTTGAACCAAGAATTTACCCATTTTTCAAAGCCTTCAATGTCATTCCCAGGTTCATTTTTCTTAGCTTCTCCAAAAAGTTGGCAGTTCCCTCTCCTTCCAAAGTGGTTTCCGAAGCTGGCCACTTTACAAAGGAGAATTTTCCCTTCCACTGTGAATTAAATTCAAGGAGGACAGTGAAATGTTCAACCAACCATTTATCAGACTGATACAGCCCGGAATTGGCTAACTCCATTCTCAAGAGTCTCCAAGATTTGCACTGATACCAATGTTTGTGGCTTAGACACCAAAATGATTGATTAAATCTGTCATTGATTTTTGCATATATAGACATTCTTATGTTCTTATCTTCTCAAGATAGAATTTCTTTTTTCCTCTTGTTTTCTTTTGTAACTAAATGTATACTCCCTTATGAATAAACTGTTTTGGGGGGAAGAGAAAACACATGATTTTTGGAGGTTAGAATTATTATTTTAAGGTGTTCAAAATTGTCATTTTCTGATCTTGAATATCCTCAGAAGAGGACAGCCAGTTCTTTTCACTGATTATTTTGCAGTATCATGATTTGAAAAGATGTTGGTCTGTATTTTATGTGTGAACTTACTAATTTTATAATTGAACATTATAGACAAATATCTTTCATACATCAGTAATGCTTGGTATAGGTGTGTAGTATAATGTTTTTATGCATTTATCTAAATCAAACAAACTGAAAAAAAGACCCCAAAATTTCACAATATACTAATCTCACATCTTTGGTTCTCCCTAGGATGAACAAATAAATCTCTCAGAATATTTAGAGATAAAAGAAAAGTTGCATGTAGAATAGGTACTTCGAATGAGTACACATCTCAGTGGATTTTCTGGGCATTATAGAGTCTGTTGTAACTCATTAAAACAATGCCTATTAACAAGACAATTTGCTGAAACTTATGTCTTCAGGGAGACATGGTATAAATTCACTTCTAAACTATGAGGATATAAACTCTACTGTGGAATAACAAATGGGCAAAGATCGCTGACCTCCTATATTATAGAATGGTAAACACTTTTTATATGATGAGGGTTTTTTGTATTTTCACCTGAGGATATGTTTATTGAATTTGAGAGAGAGAGAGAGAGAGAGAGAGAGAGAGAGAGAGAGAGAGAGATATGTGAGAGAGAAACATGGGTTGGTTGCCTCTCATATGTAGTTTGAACAGGGATTGAACCTACTATCTAGCTATGTGCCCTGACTGGGAATCAAACCCACATCCTTTTTGTTGTACAGGACGATGCTCCAACCAACTGAGTCCCTGACCAGGGCAGGATGATTATTCATGACTATGAGGACTGAGAAGACATGAGTGAGATCTCCATAATAGTATCCAACCAAGGACATGATAAAGCTCACTTTGTTAGTCTTATAAAAATCCCTAGAGAGCCAAATTCTCTCCCAGGAAGTTCAAGGACAGTGGATTATCTCAGTCTAATGCTCTTGCTTCTCCTCACCAATGTCTTATCTCCCATCATATTTCCTACCTTAAAATTAAAATCATGCAAAGTTCAGATTAGGGAGAACTCAAGAGCATTGTCTAATCCAAATCTCTCACTGTTGTTTTCTCAAATGCTGAATCTGAGGGCCCCAAAATGTAGTGACTTTTAAAATATCACTCCACATTTTTATATATAGACTTATTATTAGACCTATGATAAAGCCATGGACTCCTTGATTGTAGGGTCTTTGTCTTACTCATCGGAATTCCTTGAACTGACCACAACACCATACACATTGTAGACAGCTATTTTAGCATAACCAAAATTTGTGTGTGTATGTATGTATTAAGTATGTTTTTTTTATTGATTTCAGAAAGGAAGAGAGAAGGAGAGAGAGATAGAATCATCAATGATGAGAGCGAATCATTGATCGGCTGCCTCCTGCACACCCCCTACTGGGGATCAAGCCTGCAATCCTGGCATGTGCCCTGACCAGGAGATGAATCTTGACCTCTTGGTTCATAGGTTGACACTCAACCACTGAACCACCGAGGCTTGGCTTAAACAAAATTTATTAATAATAACTTCTGGTTACTTATACAGCTTTTATGTTTTTTTAAAACAGACATTCGTATGTGGTCCTGGGGCAGTAGCAGCAACAACAAAATCTGTCTTATTTTACTGGATTTTCTTAGAAATATCCATTCTTAGGCTAGGGCTGCCATTACAAAATACATTAGACTGCTTGGCTTACAGAACAGAATTACAGTTCCACAGGCTAGAAAGTCCAAGATCAAGGTGCCAGCCAATTTAGTTTCTGGGAAGAGCTCTCTTGCTGGCTTGCAGAAAGCCATCTACCTGCTGTGTCCTTGGAATGTGGGGAGGAAAAGCTCTGGTGTCCATTTCCCTTATTATTAGGGTACCAGTCCTGTTGGATTAGGGCCCCACCCTTATGAACTCCTTTCATCTTTATCACCTCCTCACAGGCCCTATCACTGAGTATAGTCAATTAGGGGTTAGTATTTTAACATATGAATTTCCAGGGGACACAAACATTTAGTTCCTAAAAGGCCCCAACCTAAGTGTCATGAACCAGAAGCTCTGGGTTTACTAAGTCCTACAGTGATTGTGATGCACACTAAAATCTGAGAATCGATGATAAGGGAGTGGTGTTCAACCTAGTTATCCATTAGAACTACCTAAGGAATTCCTAAGACATGCTAATACCTGAGGCTCACCCCACAACGCTAAGTTTAAAATGTCTGTGTGTTGATCTTGGGCACTGATTTTTTTTAAAGCTCCAAGGTAATTCTTATTTGTAGCAAAAGCAGCAAACCACCATTGTTATCCCAAACTCTGTGTGTATGCATATACATATTTATTATGAAATACTGTAATAATAAACATAAAACAGCTCTCATTTAGGAGGAAATATAGATCTCTATCTATCTATATATACCCCTTAACAATTAAGACAGTTAAGTCAGGCAGATCAGAGATCAAATTTTATTTTGGCCCTTGCTTTTCCATGTCACTTTATGAAGGTTAAGCGACTTCTCTGAGACTGTTTTTCCTTGTGTAGGTTGCTGTGGAGTTTAAATAAGGTCACATACATAAATTGCCTTGCAGAATGCCTAGCATATAACTGACAACAAAAAATTTTAGTTGTCTTTCCTCTTTTCCCTGAAGGGATTCATATCTACATTTAAATATTATAAGAGTTGCTTCATCTAGATGTATTCCAGTTGACTCGTGAAAGCAAAACTTGAAACACAGAATCAACATTTTTAATAGCATTTCTAATCACACTGTTTCATAAGATTCTGTCTTAAGGACTGATTCTTTTTTCTGTCTTATTTTACTGGTTCTTATTTCATAGTCGTCTGAGGAGCAGGGGAATAGGCAAGAATCTAAATAACATTGAACTCTACCGTGTTCATTTAATATTTCAGTCATGAGCATCCCCATTATCACCTGTTATTTATTAGTAAGGAATTGTGAACAGCCTTGGACCTCCCTTCCTTCCCAGAATATTGAATTTAAATAATCCCTGCAATTCAGAGTAAAGCACGTCTGCCTTATATTGTAGCAACAACCCTTTGACTTCCTCGAGAGCATTAATGTTCTGAAAGAAGTAATTTTCCCTGACGTTGATGTGCAGGACAAGTTGTCCTAAGTAATTTGTCATAAAGATCTTTTTGCAGAAGAAAAGAAAACAACACTAAGAAAGATTATTTCCCATTATAGAGGTAGAATGACGGGGGTTGTAGATGAGAAAGTGATTTATATAAATGAAAGAATATACCAAGACCACAGAGAAAAATTCTTCTGGAGTGATTATCATGAGCTTGATTATGTCTGCTTGCTAGTTCAGTAGCAATAAAAAACCCAACTGACCTTCCCTAATTCTCAGCAATATTATGAGTAAGAACCATAAAGAGCTATATCAGGTACTTTGAAAAAGAAAAGAATTGTTAAGACATTGCAAATATCTTATTTTAATCACTGTTGGATTTAAGATGTTACAGTGGAAAGAAACTTAGACTAGGAATATGGAGACTGCGTTTCATTATTACAAATAAATAATAAACAAATAATAAAAGTTAGTTAGTTTCTGGGTCTCGATGGATTCACCTTTATAGTGAGAAGACTTTACTGCATGACCTCAAATACCACTTTCAAGCTCTAATGTTCTGGAATGCAATAAGACTCATCTAAAGTTTGCTCATTTCCATAATGGTTTGCTTTGGGAATTCTTAAATCATTGATCATCATTTTGATATTTAAAGATGTACCAAAGCTTACCTTCAAGGGCATTCAAAGTCTGCATATATAGTTTGAGTTATGAAAACACTCCAATGATAACAAGGCTATGTAATTTAAAATAAGCATGTGTTTTGATATTACCCAGGGCACTAAAAAGGAAATGAAAGTAATGGTCCAATGGCTTGAATTCATTAGGTTCTGCCTGAGGAAGGATTTACATATGCGTCCTATGTGAAAGGATGGGAAGAGAAATCATCCTCTTTCTTCCCCACCCCTCCTGAATGCCTATGAAATGCCATTGTTTAATGTTTAATGAATTCCTACAAGTAGATGGCAGAAACCAAAATATAATTAGCAAAGCCAATATAGAAGGAAACCCAGGAGGGCCAGTAGAGTATGTGGTACCACTTAGGAGGAACCAAAAGACTCAAATCTATTAAACCCGTGGGATGCTGTAGAATATTTCCCTTGAGATATGAGAGGCCTTGATGTTCCTTTGACCAGTTCGTTCGTTTGTTCGTTCGTTCGTTCGTTCGTTCCTTCCTTCCTTCCTTCCTTCCTTCCTTCTTTCCTTCCTTCTTTAAAGAGAAGAAGGGAAAAGTGCACTTGTCTGATGCAGAAATTAAAAGAAGGAAATAATATCTATATGTTACAAATAGTTTGTAAATTACAAGGAAATTTTTCCCAAGACAAAATTTAACTAATCTGTCCAGTCTTGCAGCCAACTGAACTGAGAAGAAAATTGGAGGAGGAAGGCAGATAGCTCACAGAATTTCAATATTATCCTTAACAAAACCATAGTCATGCTTCTGAGTCAGGAATACAGAGATTCCATGAGTAATATCCTAGAGCTGAAAAAAAAGTTCATATTCCAGGCCATATTCAGAAGGTAGAGTATGTGTAGAAGAAAAAGAGATGAAAAGAGAGAAATGTGTATGTTGGGGGAAGAGAATTCACTAAAGTACAGGAATGCAGAAACTAATTATGTATGCTTGGACTAATGGGGCTAAACAAAGATAACTTTGAAAAGATGTGAACGATTACTGAAAATTAGCTAAACTACTTGAAATGCAATTAACAGTCAATTTTCCCTCCTTGACCAGGTTTATTTCATTTTCTGAAGCTTTTTTGTGGAATAAGGTTAATATTTGTAGAAGCATTAGTACATTAAAACATAGCATTTGGGACTTCTTATGAATTTTTAATGACTTTTATCTTTTTTCCTCAACTTCTTACTTATCTCCAGAATAGCCTGATATAAAGAATGACCCAGAAAGTTCAAAACACACTAATCATTTTTACACTCACAAAAATGAAATTAATATTCTTCATAATGATTGAATGTTTAAAGATTTATAATTTGTAATTGATCTCTCACCATATTCTGAATGTACCTAAGATTTTCTTTTTCTCAAAAGAAGTATATAGATGTTATAAATAGTCTCTTTATCTTGATTGTGGTAATAGTTACACATTTCTATTCATTAAAAATCATTGAACTGTATACTTAAGAAGTGGATTGTATACTGTGTGTATATTTTATCTCCATAAACATGATATTTTTTAAATGCCCAGAACTTTAAAAAATGTATATAGTGAAAGAAAACTTAATGTCAGTAGAAGTTAAATAACTTGTTTCAAAAATCACTTTTAAATAAGTTATATATGATCATGAAGCAAAATTCAAATGATGCAAAAGGGTACTTGTTGAAATCTTTTAAATAACTTTTTCTCTACCCACCCAATTTCTTTTCTAAGAACAACTGCCCTCCTAGTTTCATAAATATATTTTTAGATAAGATATTCTTTATATATACAACTATTATATACTAGAGGCCTGGCACACAAAATTCGTGTGCAGGTATGGTCCCTAGGCCAGGCCTGCAATCAGGGCCATCTTCCCCAGCTGCCTGCAGCCAGCCCCGCCCCGCACCACCACCCATTCCCCGTTCCCCATTGGCCATTGGGTGATCAGAGCCTGAAGACTGGTGAAGGGACCGAGAGGTTGGCAGTTCCCACCGGCTCGCCAGCCCCACCCCTGCCGCAGATGGCCCTCTGTGTGGGGGGAGACTGGCGGGACAGGGGCCTTGGCTTGGTGCCACCCACATCCCCCACCACCCACTCCTGGTTCCCCATTTGCCATTGGGCAATCAGAGCCTGCCAGCCAGGGAAAGGGACTGAGAGGTGTTCAGTGTGCCTCATAGTAACTGGTCGAAGGGTCGTTCTGGTTATTCCGCCTTTAGGGTTAATTTGTATATTACCCTTTTATTATATAGAATAATGCTCCATGCATGTATATGTGTATGTGTGTTGATTATACGTGATAGGAGCACAATCTACACTTTGAGTTTTGTACTTAATATATTTTGGAGATGATACCATATCATTGCATATAGAGCTGGCTCATTCTTTTACATAACTATTCCATTTTAACAATGTACTATAAAAACATCTTCATCCATTCCCTTTTAGGTTATCATTTAATATTTGTTTCAATTGATTGCTAGTCTTTTTGGTAACTTTAGCAAAAATGAATGCACTTACAGGTCCTAGGAGTAAAACATTGGGTCAATGAGTAGGTGCATATTTAATTGTACTAGATATCGCAAAATTTTCCTTATAAGCCTTGCACTATCTTATACTCCTGCCCTGCAATTTTGATCACCTGTTTATCTATATTCTTGCCAATAATAGAATGTCATCAAACTATTTTTTTCACTAATTTTATAGGTAAAAATGCCATAGTATTAAAGTCATAATTTGCATTTCTCTCAATATGAGTAAGAACAAGCCTATTTTCATATTTCTTAAAACTATGACTTTCAAGATGATAGATAAAATATTATGTTATAATAATTCATTAAGCTGTACATTTATTCTTTAATCACTTATTTATAATTACTGTTTTCAAAAATGCATTTCCTAGCTTCACTTTTATCTTGATTTCTAGGTGAAATTTGAATTCGGACAGACTAGTGCACTTACTTAAGAACAGAAGTTAGTCAGAGGTATTATTTCTTTTATTTCTTTTGCTTCTGTTTTTGTGCTGCCAAATATGGTTATGAAGGCATTGGAACTTTCCATGGCAGCCTTAGGAAAGGCCCCAGTCACCAGTTATATGCTTCAGATGCAGGAAACAAAGTCCCTTTTTGGCTGGTACCTCTTGCAGATGCAATATAGCCCTGCAGCAAATAATGAGTGTGTCTGATTTCTTGATGAAAGGTTTTACATTTTTTTCTACTGGACACTGACTTATAGAGCATCCCTATAAATCTTGGGATGATGTCTTTTTCTATTTTAAAATATATATACATATATATATACACATACATATATATATATTTATAAATGAGGTGAGTTACTCCTGGACAAATTATCTCCAGGGATCTCGTGTTAGAAAAAGGAACAAGATATCAGGCTCTGAGGAATTTCACCAAGTTCTGATTGAAGCCTCTTGAGACTCCAGGTTGTGTATTATGTGTGTTATTTATTTTAGCTCTATTTCTCCCCAGCCAACAGGAAAGCAAATTTTCTCCTTCGCCTTGCCTCATTGACAGACTGCTTCCTAAAAATATGGCAAGTCTTTATGTTTCTTCATGCAGCATGTCCTCCCTAATATTCGACATTAGCCAATGAAATCCAAAAGAAGTCCCATGGCCAGCTTACACTATCTATATTCATTGTTCTAAGGCAGGGGTTGTTCATTTTGCCTCATGGGATAAGTCAGTTATGTCAGAGAGCTCTGCAAGGCTAGGTGTGAACCATAGCTATAGACATCTCTTCTGGCATCTCCTAAAGTGTTATTGACAATATTGTCCTTTTTTTTTCTGAACACTAGGAGAAGCAGCCCTTAACCCTCCCATCATATTATCCCCCATTTTATTAGCTTTTAATGGTGTAAAGTGTTTGGTTCATAAGCACATCAAAAACATAAGGACATTTGTTTTATAAGGTAGTTTGGGTTAGAAAAGTGATTCCAGGTATATTTATGTTTAGCACCAGAATTTGTCAAGTATGATTATCATAAAATAAGAAGGGAATTTGGACTGCTGAGAACATCTCTCTCACCTATTTAGATTTATTTTTCAAATTAAACCTATTTTTCCCTTTCCAATAAATGTTCCGTGGAGTCCAGTACACATAAAAGAAATTCATAGTGATAAAAGTCATTGGCTTATTGCCCCTTTTTTATTCCTTTGTCCCTTTTTAAATCCATCATTGATTTTTAAACACTAGTCTAATTGCATAGAAATCACTTATTAAAATACTAGTGACCCAGTGCACAGATTCATGCACATGGAAAGGAAATTAATTAGAAGGTGGCCGGCGGGGCAGGAGTGGGAGTGGGTGAAATGGGCCGGGCATGCTCTGGAGCCAACCTCCCACTGTCCCTCCCATGCTGGCAGCATCTGGGGTGGTGCAGGGTGTCCGTGGAATGAGCGGGGTACCTCCAGCAGGTGGGGTCCCTTGGCCTGGCCTGTGGGGATCAAGCCGAAACCGGCTCTCCTACATCCCCAGAGGGGTCCCAGAATGCTAGAGGGCACTCTGCAAAGTTGTTGTGGTACAGGGTGTTGAATGCAAATGCAAGTGAGCAGTAAACCACATTCAGGGCAGACAGTGCCCCAGCAACAACCTAACCCACGGCCGAAGGTGGAATTGTACAGCCCCGCAAGGAATCGGGCTCCCTCCTCTCTGGTTTCAGGGTGCACCACCCAAGAACCACCACTGCCAAGTCACTGCAGCTTGGCAGCTCCTGCATTGAGCATCTGCCCCCCGGTGGTCAGTGCACGTCACACCAACCAGTTGGTGGAGGGAAGGACACTTAGCATATTAGACTTTTATATATACAGATATATGCCTGAGTTTTATCCCAGAATGCATGGATAGGAATCTCTAGGATTGTGGCCCTAACAAAATATTTTAGTAAGATACTCAGGTGATTCTGATACCTACCCAATTCCTGGACTGACTGCCCTAGATTATAGAATCTGAAGCTATCAAAAAAGTCAAAGTCCAACTTAAGAGTCTTCCAAATTAATTTCACTTTTACACCATCAAAAGGTATAATAGCTAAGCCTGAAGGTCAACAGCAATAGTGTGTCTCCAGATTATTTACATATGAATATATTAATAAATTTATACTGAGGTTAATCTCTGGTAGCAATTCAGGCCTAACAAATTCAATTTTCTCTATTTTTAAAAGCATAAGCAATTAGGACATTATCTAACATCTGCTTTTAGCAGAGTGACAAAATGAGATGACTGGGAATATCCCAAAAGACAAACTTGTTATTCATAAAGAAGTGCAACATTTACTCATCGGGGGAAAAATGAAAAGAAACTATTCTGAGAAGAAAAGAAGCTAAGAATGTCTACCATGAATTCAAGCATCTGGCAATTATTTTGACAGCATGCAGAAGAGAAAACCTAAACATTTGCATTTACCAGAGACAAAAAAAAAAAGCATATTTGTTTGTTTTGTGATTCACACTATTTGCACTCTGAAATCATACAGAAATCATGCACTCTGGAAATAAATAATCTAGTGAGAGGGTTTGGGATCATATCTTTCAACTACAATTTGTTGTGGCTATGCACTGAGAACTTTGTTTCATGTTTCTTACATGTTATTTCAACCAACCTTTGTAACAACTCTATGAATTAAGTATCATTTCCATTCTACCCATGAGGAAAATGGAGACTCAGTGGTATTAAATTACCCCCAAAACACACTGATAAAAAGTAGCAAAGCGCTGAAATCGGTTTGGCTCGGTGGATAGAGCGTCGGCCTGCGGACTGAAAGGTCCTGGGTTTGATTCCGGTCAAGGGCATGTACCTGGGTTGTGGGCACATCCCCAGTGGGAGATGTGCAGGAGGCAGCTGATCGATGTTTCTCTCCCATCGATGTTTCTAACTATCTATCTCTCTCCCTTCCTCTCTGTAAAAAATCAATAAAATATATATTTTTAAAAAAAGTAGCAAAGGGCCACACTTGGCATCCATATAACTCTTCCAGTGCTTCTTCTGCTACAACAAAATCACCTGTTTTGTTGTATGTGTTGGCCTCTCTTAGACCGTCCCCTCTTCTGCAATCTGGCCATCATTTATTGCTCAGGCATCTCTAACCTCCTTATTCCTTCCCTGATACATCTTTTCATAACTGGTCCTTCCCACTTCCCCTTATTTCCATCCACCAGAAACACGCAACCTCCTGGGGATCTCAGAGTGATTTAAGAAACATGTGAGGACAGATACCAGGCTGGTGTGTGGAGTCTTTGGAAAATAGATCAGCTTTATGACGCCTGCTGGAGTAATGAAAACAGGGAGTGTGCTGCTTAAAAGCCAGTTCAAAGAAGTAAACCTACACACAATTTACATAAAGGTTAAGAGCCTCTTTCACATTCCACGATAGAATCCAGATTTATGTCGACCTGCCTTCTAATTGTTGTGAAAACTACACATCATAACAAAAATAGGACCTTTTCAGGAGAGAGAGGAAAAACAAGATTATGGATGAAAACATGGGTCTCAAAATGGAAAGTCTTGCCCTCAAGGGCCACATTCAGTAATCTCGTTTAATTTTTTTCTTACAAGTTATTCATATTTTGTGTGACAAAAAAAATATAGACTCATTAACACTGAGGAGAAAAAACAATAAAACACCTTACCTCTATTCAGACATTCTCGGAATATAAGTCACCACCTGTTGGCTTCTCCATTGTCCCACAAACACCAAGAGAACATAAATTCAGGGCTGACGCTCACCCTGAAGACAATGACAGACCCGTAAGATGGTGTGCAACTGGCTTTCAGTTTGATTGGATGGTTGGTACAGGGCAGCTGTACAGTCATTAAATATGTTTACTATAAATCATTGGAATCCAAATTTATCCTGACCAAATTAAAAAAGCAAGCAGGATACTAGTAAATTCCTTCATTAATTCATCAAGAATTACACAAAAATGAGGTAGCTTTTAAGGTTAAAATGAATTTGAGATACACATTATGAAATATTTTTCTGTGCCGTTCATTGCAATTACATCTGCGCATCATTCTCTTTAAGCTCATTAAGAATGCCAAGGAGGACCATGGAGCTTACTTTTAAACACAACAAAATGAAAATCCTGAGTCTATGACCTTGACCAGCTATGCTAAATCTGTTTCCTCAAAAGTGATATCAGCCTGATTTTAATACCTGTATTAGAGACATTGTATAAAGGTTGAATGAAGTAAACCAGTATCCAACTCATAGATCCAAGAGCAAATGTTACCTCCTGCCCTTTTTTAAACTACATGTTGAGAAGATAAAGGGCTTTGGAGGCTCATGTCCATCTCTATTTACAAGAGCACCACATTGGATTTCTTGGCCGTGTTGACCATAATCCAAAGAAACAGAGCACTTGATGGCAGTCGAATAAATAGCCCACCCCTTCCCCACAAGGAGGCGAAACACTAGTTTGAACGATTTTTCCTTTGGTAATTTGAAACCAAGAGTCAAAAATTAAATCACACATGTCAGAAATAATCCATTGTTTACTTTTACCTTTTATATGGCTTTTGAAAGATGGAAACAGGCATTTTATACATTATCAAAGTGGCACCACATACTCACTCACATTACTGATTGGAGAAACAGGAATTCCTGAAAGGAGATCAATTTTGAACATGGAGCAATGCTAAATCTTGCCAGAAAAACAACAAATCTTTGACTAGATATTTTGCAGATCATCTGCTATGTCATTAATTTAGATCATACTGGATGCAGCCACTTGACACCTTCATTTAGCACCAACCCTCATAGCGAGATTGTATTCACGATGCATTCCCAACGCAACAGCAATTAGTTTACACAAGTGTTAGAATACTTACAAGATTTATTTCCTAGAGACACGATAGGAGGCTCTAAGCTCATAGGTACCATGGAGCTTTTAGGGTGAAGTCTCCTCCTGCCCAGACTGTTTCTACCACCACCATATAAATAACTCTACTGTTGCCACTGCATTCTGCTATTTTTGTATTCATCCCTAATAAAACACCATCCAGCCCTAGCCAGTTTTCCTCAATGGATAGAGTGTCAGCCTGCGGACTAAAGGGTCCTGGGCTCGATTCAGGTCAAGTGTACATGCCCGGGTTGCAGGCACGATCCTTGGTCGGGGGGTGAGGGGGGCGTGCAGGAGGCAGCCAATCAATGATTCTCTCTCATCCTTGATGTTTCTATCTTTCCCTCGCCCTTCCTCTCTGAAATCTATACACACACACACACACACACACACACACACACACACACACTAGAGGCCCGGTGCATGGATTCGTGGGGTTCGTGGGGTCCCCCAGCCTGGCCTGCACCCTCTCACAATCCGGGACCCCGTAGGAATGTAGTAGTGTGTGAAGTGGCAGGTGTGAGCCCGGCCTCCGGCGCCCATCAGTCAGTTGAGTGGTGCACTCCTCGTGGTCAGTGCACGTTATAGCGACTGGTCAAATGGCCCACTGGTGGAACAGTTGACGGGTCGATTAGGGTTTTATAAATATAGATGAAGAAACACCATCCTCATCAGCATCATTACCACTGACACCACTATCTGTATTACCATCACCATCTCCACTGCCTACCTTCATCACTTCCCTTTTTTCTTCCTCTTTCAGAATTTCTTGCATCTAAGATGTCTTACAGAATTAAATAATAACAATGGCATCTACTCATTCATGCCCTCACCCCCCTGGTGTCTGTGCCCATTGTTTAGGCTTATATGCATGCATACAAGTCCTTTGGTTGATCTCTCCCCCTTACCCCCACCCTCCCCTACCTTCCCTCTGAGGTTTGATGGTCTGATTGATGCTTCTCTGTCTCTGGATCTGTTTTTGTTCATCAGTTTATGTTGTTCATTATATTCTACAAATGAGTGAGATCACATGATATTTATCTTCCTCTGACTGGCTTATTTGAGTGGGGGGGACAATGGGGGATAAGGACACATATGTAACACCTTAATCAATAAAGAGAGAAAAAAATCCAAAATAAAACAAAAACAATGGCATTCATCTTTTACAACCTCATGAATAACCTCCCTCCAACTATTTTTCTTAATTTTTGAATCCCAAAATAGACTTTATGCACCATCCTCTCAAGCAATTTAGTGTATCTGCACCTAAGAAAAGATTTCACCAGGGAGTTCTGTGCTTGGTGCATTATTCTTTAAAAGTGATCTAGGTTTTCACCCATTTTAAGTTTCCACGGATGGCACACTTTAGCATGAGGTTGGCAGCAGCGGAAAGGATCATGCTTCTGCACCAACCATCAGCTTCTCCCAGATGAGTAATCCAGGTGTTTCTTTTCTCTTCTTTTAGAGCTAATCAATGTGGTAGAAAGTTTAATCTATCATCATCTATAGAGAGAGAGACTACCCATGGCTGCAGTTTCAACCAAAATATGAAAGCTTCTCCCATCTGTGAAATGATCAAGTGGAACTGTAATGGATGTTGGTGGTTCTTCCCTCTGGCAGTATACGGTCCCCTATTATAATCAACAGGAAATCAGTGTGTTTTCAACTATTATGAATCTAAATATAGTTTTCACTCACGAAATGGTTCTCCTCTTTTAAAATATTACCAGGAACCTGGTAATTTCAGAAACTCTATGTTAGGATTTTAGCATGGGGAAGTGGCTACTGGCAGACGCCTAATGATTCTATAAGAGTTTCTTCTCACAGCTTTAATGAATATGATATACACAGAATCAACAAGGGGATTAAAGCAAGCTTTCAACAACTCTGTGGGAAACCTGGATTCGAGAATGTAGCCTGGACGTGAAGTCTCACCGCTGGCCTCCACATCACTGAGTTGAAGAGAAATGGATAGCCTCAACCACTGGTGGAAAAGAGCCGGAGTTACCTGCACCTAATCCCACTTCCATCTTCCAGGAGACCTTGTTCAGGAGGCCTGGGGCATGGAACTTGGACACCCTATGTCCTTCATACTGATTCTTGAGTGAAACCAACACCAATCATCATGAAGGATATGAGTTAAAGAATTTTCCGTAGCAGAGGAAATAAGTAGGCTACAAGTTAGTACTCACTCTTAAAAAAAAATAACCTTTGAGAGAACAGTACCCAATACTAACTCCTTGAGGGAGGGAGCAGGAGTCTCTTTTGTGTGGTCTCTCCTCCAGAATATGGGGGAATAAAGGCAGGACCCACGGAAACCACGGGCATACATCCTTTGTTACCTCTTCACATTGTCCTGTGAGAAGACAGCAAAAGCTGAGATAATGTTTAATATCTGTGAGTGAGCCATCCTTTAAAATGATTTTTTAATCATCATTTTGTTTTCCTTATCTGAATCAGGTTCCCTGGTACTTAATATGATCTTAAAGATAAGATCTGTCTTTTCACTTTGATTCACTAAATTCCAATAATGTAAATATTCTAAATAGATAATATTATTTCAATTATAATTGAAAGATAATATTATTTCAATTACAGTTAGAAGCCTGGGAACCAGAGCTGGCTCGTCCTGCCCTAGCATTATATGGCCCTCTTTTATAACCAACAGGAATTCTGTATATTTTCACAGACTTTGAATCTGAATATAGTTTTCATTCACAGGGAGATTTTTTCTTACTCCTCAATCTTTACCATATGGCTTCCTATATTATCACAGAAGGAAGAATGAAATAAAATGAGAACTATATATGTATACATATATGAGAGGCTACTAAGAGTCAGACCTGGACATGGTCCTTATCACCTCCCTTATATTTTATTACCAAAACCCAGTCACATGGCAGTAAGGAAGGCTCAGAAATGCAGTCCAGCTGTGTGTCAAGAAAAAAAAAATAGGTTTACTTAGAGATACTGTCTCTGTTACAAGATGTCAAAAGCAGATAGATAAGTAGTAACTGGCTTAGAAGACAAGAAATCAGATACCCACTCCCGGCAGGAAGAAAGAAGGGAACAACACAGAAAAAAAAAGTAAGGTGAGATAAACTACAGAACTTCAGAAATTAGGAGCATTAAGGACCTCTGAAACACACATGTGAGGCAGAGCTGGAAAGAGAAGATTGTAGATTTGCACGCACAGAAATTAGATCCACCAGCTACCTCAATCCATTCCACCTTTCCAAGTTACTCTACACCCTCAAGTTTATTTTATAGAGGTGTTTGTGCTTCTGAGAATAAAAAAGAGGTACCATATGGATAATAAGTTAATTTTTGAAAGTCAGTATGCATAATGCTGGGGCTTTTATTAAGTTCACAAACCACTAGCCACTAGGATTATACCATGCTCATCTCCAGATAGCTATATGAATATTATTCTCTGGGCACAGGCCCCAAATTAAATGCCAATTGATATTCAGTTATGGGAAGATTTGCCAACAAAAATGTTCATCCCTTGTCTAATAATTCTCTAGATAAGATCTGTCCCTGTGATGAGTGCCCTCCTCCCTGAGTCCTCTTTCTAAATTTCCAATCAGGTTTTGTATAGTTTTCTCTGAAGTAAGCACCATCCTCCAAGGATCAACATACATTGAAAGAATTCCCATAATGTGAAGAATACAGATCAAAACTAACAAAACAAATGACCTTGAAAGAAAACCAATACAGAGAGCAGAATAAAAACATTTTTAAATGCTCTATTGTATCCTTGAAGAGATAAAATTGAGCATACGTTAAAAAGAACTGGATATCCTCAGAGAGAAAATATAGCATACCTATGGAAAGGGACACTCAGAGAATAGAGAGAACTTTCAGAAGGTTAAAACATTAATGGCAGAAATAATGTAATGATTGACAAGGAGAAAAGATGGCTGCAGAACAAGCTGATAAATAGCAAATGCTAAGCATCATTTCCTCACTTCCTCACTCTGCTTTTAACATCAAGCCTACACATCCAATTCACAAACTTGGCTAAGTTACCGGAACATTTATTAGAGAACTAGAGGCCCAGTGCATGAATTTGTGCACCAGTGGGGTCCCTCAGCCTGGTCTGCAGGATCAGACCGAAACCAGCTCTCCAACATCCCCCCAGGCCGAAGGATCCCATCGGTGCACGATCGGGGCCAGGGAAGGACATGGGAGGTTAGCCAGCATAGGAGGGACTGTGGGAGGGCTCCAGGGTGTGTCCGGCCCATCTTGCTCTGTCCCGATTGGCCGGACCCCAGCAGCAAGATAACTTACCAGTCAACCGTCTGCCCCCTGGTGGTTAGTGCACATCATAGTGAGCAGTTTAGTGGCCTTAGCATATCATTAGCATATTATGTTTTGATTGGTTGACCGGCCAAACGGATGACCGGACACTTAGAATATTAGGTTTTTAATATAGGATAGCATATTAGGCTTTTATTATATAGGATTAGACCATGGACCAAAGTGAAACAACTCCAATGGAATTCCATTCCCTGTCCTTACCCCTCCCCCACAAATTATTCATGTTAAGTAAACATCTATCTCCTTCCCTATATTTTATCCTCACACTCACCATGTGTTGCAACATGGTATGGTGTAGTCCAAAGAGCATGGGCTTAACATTGGAAAATAAGAGCATTTGTTTTGTGATCTGGCTGTACAAGTGGGCAAACTTGGTCTGTAATCAACGCCTTAACTTCAGTTCTCCATTTTGAACAAGAGAGCTGATGAGGCCTGTGTCATGTGATTAAAATGAGAATTGAATAAGATAAAGTATGTCACCTGTTTTGCACAGTGACTAGCATGAAACAAGAGGCCAAACACAATAGGGTGTCCCCCAAAACTGTATACACACACTGTGGATAATTGTAAAGTCGGCGTTATTTAAAATATATTTCCTTTTCAAAAATTAGCTATCAGCCGTAAAGTGTGTATACATTTTTCTGGAGACACCCTGTATGAGCACTGCTTTTTTCTCCCTCCTAAGAGTGTGTGAAATTCTGTGTCATAGTTCATTGAAAAGGAAACTTGGTGTCATCTACATTACAACAAATAGTCCTCACAGGGAAACATTCGTGGAAGGGAAACATTTCTATCATCTAGCCAATTTCTTGCCATTAGAAAAAATAAAATGATTCAACTGATTATTTTACTAATTGAATGGCTCATTCTGTTGCCACCATCTTCTTGTAATCTAATTAGTAGCTAAATGGATTCAGTCCCCCTTCCTTTTTGATTTTATGGTTCAAAAAGCTAATAAGGACCTAAGAGCCTCTATGCTGTTTCAGAGAAGGTAAGTAACGATTTGATTTCCAAGGGCAAGTCCATAGTTGTCTATATGTATATGTTAACTTCCCAGGCATGTCTCTTTCGCTCCCATCCAGTGAGGGCAGAATGAATTACACTCCTTTCATTGGTGAACAGTACTGAATTAATCACCATTCTCGTTATGAATTCCATGTGTAACGGATAAAGCTTTCCTTAGCCTTCTCGGGGACAGAACTATCGTCAGCAAACAAATTGTTTTCCTGCTTTCATCCAGTCCTATTATTCATAGCATTTTGCCTTACACACTCCGTGCCATTGAAAAAATTGCTAGAATTTCGAAGAAAGCCAAAATGCAATTTTCTTTCCATTTCTAATGCTTGTCTGAGAAACTTGTTACAGAAGACGGCAAGGTCATGGGTCCAAGTCCACACACATCACCTGGGAGGCAGGTTCTGGTTACTCCAGAAACCACTGTTCTCCCACACTCAGTGATCACTAGCACCCAAGTTAGAATCTCAAATCCTCTCTGTGTAGCTAAATATACACTCAGACATCATACCTGTAAGGCAGAAGCCCAGGTTTTTAGCCCAAACACTGAGACCAGCAAGAACAGACAGGGAAGTGTTGACTACTTTCTCCTCCCAACTGCGAAGCACTGGTTTGTCAGTGAACGAGTGGGAGGGAGTTTTGGAACTCAGCTTAAACAAGATCAAACCTCTACTTGTACATAATAGATCGAGCTGGCAAGTGGAAACATCCTATTTTAATCAGATTCTGTGCAGCTACATGTCATTGGTGTGGTTTTAGTTCAATAAATCGCAACAACCCCGTGTTTTTGTCGTTTTCACATGCACGGGTGTGTGCAGGTTAGGCTTACAGAACGTGTTTGATTGGTAGGGAGCATGGGTGGGGAGAGAGTCTCTTTGCCAGTTCCACCATTGAGTTTGGGAAATGGATACATTCATTCTGAGGCCCAGCTTGCTCTCTATTAAGTTGTAAAACTAGACTTCCCTCTACCCCACTCTTTGGGAAAATGCTCTGAATATGATTTTCTTCTCCTCTGTATTTGGGAAATAGGATCTTTGTTGAGACACATAACGTTAAAATTATTTAGGTTCCTGACACTATAGAATATCAATGAAAAAATATTCAGGATGATCAGATTCCCTCTGAAACTTCCTCACTCACCCGATTTGTTGACGTGTATTTATTAAACATCTACTATATGCATGACACTGGGCTAGGGTCTGGGGTTAGAATAAAATTTACTTCCCTAGCTGGTTTGGCTTGGTGGATAGAGCGTCTGCCTGCGGACTGAAGGGTCCCGGGTTTGATTCCGGTCAAGGGCATGGACCTTGGTTGCAGGCACATTCCCAGTGGAGGGTGTGCAGGGGGCAGCTGATCAATGTTTCTCTCTCATTGATGTTTCTAACTCTCTATCTCTCTCCCTTCCTCTCTGTAAAAAATCAATAAAATATATATTTTTTAAAAGAATAAAATTTACTGTTTCCTGCTTCCAAGGAGCCTATGATTCAATTGGAGGAGAGAAATTAAAAAGTATTAAAGTTCCACACATGCTCCGACATGAGAGTCTAAGGGGTCATGGAAACACCTAGTTTGAAGAAAAAGGGTCTATAGTGAAAAGAGGAAAAGAGAAATAAAGAATTTTTAAAATTGCATGACTTAGCCATAAGTACTTACTGATAACTTTCATGAGAAAAATTCCATGAAGTAATGAGGGCTAAAATAATTAGAATTGTTTAATAAATGATTTAAAAGTGAGGAAATGAAAACAAAAATAAGGACAAATAATTTAAGAGGTTTAGGTTAACATGGAGGAAAAATAAATGGCATACTAGCTAAAATGGGGAAATGTTTATCTTCTATAAAATACTTTTGAGGATGGAGAGCAGAAACATGATGAAAAGTTTTCAAGTATTATACAAGTCAGTATTACATAGTGTTCATCTTAAAATATATATATTTGCACAAAAGAATTATTTGTAAAAGCCACCTATATTCTACCATCCTATATAATAAAAGCATAGTATGCAAAGTGTCCCCTTGACTTGGGGTTCGTCTGGAAGTTTGACCAGGGGACGGGGCTGGCCAGGGGAAGGGGAGGGAGTGCCTGGCCGGCAGCTGGCAGCCACTAGGGACCCTACCAGTGCATGATTTCGTGCACTGGGCCTCTAGTCTATATATATAAAAGGCTAATATGCAAAGTGTCCCCTGGGAGTTCAACTGGAAGACCGGGAGTTCGATCGCTTGCTATGATGTGAACTGACCACCAGAGGGTGGCACGGAATGAAAGAAGTTCCTAATCAGCCCTGATCGCCGGCCAGGCCTAGGGACCCTGCCTGTGCACTAACTTTTCGCACCAGACCTCTAGTTTAGATATAAAGAGTAGTAACAGCCGAAACCGGTTTGGCTCAGGGGATAGAGCGTCGGCCTGTGGACTGAAAGGTCCCAGGTTTGATTCCGGTCAAGGGCATGTACCTGGGTTGCGGGCACATCCCCAGTGGGAGATGTGCAGGAGGCAGCTGATCGATGTTTCTCTCTCATCGATGTTTCTGGCTCTCTATCCCTTTCCCTTCCTCTCTGTAAAAAATCAATAAAATATATTTTTAAAAAATAAAGAGTAGTAACATTTTCTATAAATAGTAACATTTTGGTGTCTAAACCTGAAGATTTTAATACCTATGTAAATAAGTAAACATATATACATATGCGTGATTAATTTTTATTAATATGAGTCATTCTATACATATTGTTTTATTGCTTTTTTTCAATGAAAAATCTATACTGGAAATCTTTCCAGGCCAATAAATGTACCTGCTTATTCTTAAATATTACATAATCATTTCTAATATAATTGTCACAATCTATCATTCTTCTATCCTTAAACAAATAGGATATTTCCCATTGTTCATAAGTGTAAACAATAAAGTTACAGAGTGTACAACTGTGACTATTTCATTGATATAATTACACACTTGTCCAATTATTTCTTCAGGATAAATTCCTAAAAGTATGTTAGGTCTTGCACTACAATTTTACACTGAGTTTGAACACCTACTCTAATGTTGCCACAAGGGATATTTACTGGGAAAACCAATAACAAAGCTGCTAACCCCAGGACCTGACCAATTTAGAGCCAACCAAACCTGAGGAGGATTAGGGAGCCCCAATGAACACTGACTGATACATTATTTGGGCACTTGGGAGGTTACAGAAATCCTAGCCAATAGAGTTGTTGCAACAGAAGAGAAACAGGTAAAAAGCTAATTAAACAAGGTGCAGCAGAGAGAAGATGGGGGAGACATTAGAGAATCAAGCTGGCATTGGCATTTGTGAAATGAGGAACCCACAGACTCTCCTGGGTGAAAAGGCATTGATTTGACTGGATTGTAGCTAAAAAAATTGTCTCTGAATTGGAAGACTGATATATTGGCTACTGTTTGTCAGGTTATATTTTAGGACTGTTGGCTGGGGAAAAGCTAAACTATTAACCAAACTGGTTAAGCTGACACCAAGAGGGGGGCAAAAAATTAAAAACAAGACGTATGTTTCTGAACTACCAGCATCACTTTCCAATGTTTCATGCTAGACAATGATCACGGGTTTGCCTTCCCTTCCACAGAAGGGCATAACCAGGAAAGGATGTTGTCTAGCAGTCATCACAGAATACCTAAAGTGAGAAAGAAATTTAATCAGAACAATAAACATGCAGGGAAAAGTGATTTTACACTTGAATGGTATTATTTATTTTTATTGTTATAACAATTAAAATATGTCAAAAATAAAGGTGCAGTGCTGTCTTCCAAATGTATTTCTGAAATACATTAATGGAGAATAGATGCAGAGGTAGCAAAGTGCACCATATTAGACAGCCAGGTTTTTAGAAGTGAGCACTTCGAAAATTTATTCCCGTATAAAATGTTTAAATGGGCTGTCAAGTATCACAGAGCATAATTACTTACACATAGGTGAGGTCGGGACGGCCCTGGTGAGGTTGAAACGACCCCCGTGAGGTAGGGACGGCCCCGGTGAGGTTGAAACTGCCCCGTGTGGTAGGGACGGCCCCGGTGAGGTTGAAACGGCCCCCGTGAGGTAGGGACGGCCCCGGTGAGGTTGAAACTGCCCCGTGTGGTAGGGACGGCCCCGGTGAGGTTGAAACGGCCCCCGTGAGGTAGGGACGGCCCCGGTGAGGTTGAAACGGCCCCGGTGAGGTCGGGACGGCCCCAGTGAGGTTGAAACTGCCCTGGTGTGGTAGGGACGGCCCCGGCGAGGTTGAAACGGCCCCCGTGAGGTAGGGACGACCCCAGTGAGGTTGAAACGACCCCCGTGAGGTAGGGACGGCCCCGGTGAGGTTGAAACTGCCCCGTGTGGTAGGGACAGCCCCGGTGAGGTTGAAACGGCCCCGGTGAGGTCGGGACGGCCCCAGTGAGGTTGAAACTGCCCTGGTGTGGTAGGGACGGCCCCGGTGAGGTTGAAACGGCCCCCGTGAGGTAGGGACGGCCCCAGTGAGGTTGAAACTGCCCTGGTGTGGTAGGGACGGCCCCGGCGAGGTTGAAACGGCCCCCGTGAGGTAGGGACGGCCCCGGTGAGGTTGAAACGGCCCTTGTGAGGTAGGGACGGCCCCGGTGAGGTTGCAGCGACCCCCGTGAGGTAGGGACGGCCCTGGTGAGGTCAGGACGACCCTGGTGAGGCTGTAACGGCCCTGGTGAGGCTCAGACGGCCCTGGTGAGGTTGAGACTACTCCAGAGAGGTTGGGACAGACAAAAGGGACCAGTATAGACTGATGAACAGGAGTAGATACAGAGGCAGAGCAACATTGAACAGACTGTCAAACTACAGTGGGAAGCCTTGGGAGGGTTTGGGGGGGATTAAGAGATCAACCGAAGGACTTATGTGCATGCATATAAGATTAACCAATGGGCACAAGACACGGGGCGGGGGGGGGGAGGGGGGGGGTAGGGGATGGGGGAATGTCAAGGGGGGAAAAAAAGGAGACATATGTAATACTCTTTGTAATAATTTAAGAAATAAAAATTATAAAAAAAAAAGTTATTACACAATATGGTGCTGCCTTGTTTTTGTTTGTAATTATTACAAAACATTTACCTATGAAAACTGCACCCGTATCATGTAGACTTAAAAAAAAAAAATGTGGAACTGGGGCATGGTCAGGGAGTTTTGATGCCACAGTCTATCAGATTGTTTTGCCCTGTATTTGGTAAATACAAGCAGGCTGATATTTTGTGTTTGTGGAATTTTTAAAAACTTAACATTTATTTACCCTTTTTGTTATTGGTGGAAGTGGGGTGTCCACCGGTGGAAGTGGTAGATCCCCCCCTCCACTGGGTGTTTGGGGTCGGATCCTTTTGATATCTCAAGAAAAAGAACTTTCTGAGACCCATACAGGAGGATGGTGATATTTGTTTATGTGGAAGTACATCCCTGAGCTTGCAAAGTCCCGTTTCCCTGCATTCAGTCCTGGGAGAGGTGCAGCTGGGCATGCAGCAGAGCTCAAAGCAAAGCCGGGTCCAGCGTTTCTGTTCCATGGGGGAGCTGGGTCCAGTTTAGCATTAGGCTAGTTGCAGTCCGTTCCTCCATCGTGTGTAGGCTCCAAATGGCCCTGAGTCATGTGGGCAATGCAGGGGAGCCAACAGAGTGTGCCCCCTGCAACAAGAGGCCCCGGAGAGAGAACCCCTTTGTTTAGGAGATGATATATCTCTAATCTTCCCTTGCTTCCTGTGGCCACGCCCACTCTGACCAATGACCTGTTCCCAGGCCTGGCTGACAGACAGGTACCTTCCCTATGCCACTCAGACTTTACGTTGGCCTTCTCTTCGCTCCTTTCCAATTATTTACATCCAGTTAGTTGCAATGGTATCATTTTTCCTGTCAATGCAGAAGACAAATACTGACATAGTATGATTACTTGGGTTTTTGTAAAAACCTAAGGATTGTCTTTATTGTATTATAATCATCATGTAATACTGGGGAGGACCTTAGATTAAGTTCCTTAACTTTTTATTTGTGTAGTAAGTGAGGTCGAATAACTTGGCAAAGGTCAATTATAAAAAGAATGTAACACTAGATTTAGTACTGTCTCTTATTACATCGTTGAGGTTTTTATTTTCTGTCATCCTATAATATAGAGTCACCTTCCAATTTTTCCAGGTATTTTCAACAGATGATTAAAATTAGTTCTCATTAAATGGGGTTTCTCTCCTTTTCATTACATGCATGTTAGAAGATAAACCCTGGTACTTTTCATATACTCTACTTTGTTTTACTTTTTGATAATTTTGGCAGGTTTATTACCCATAAAATGCATAGAAATTTAGCTCTTAAACTTATAATGGACCTGATACATGCATGATTGGTGCTTCTTTTTTAAAGACCACTTTAAAAATTGTATTTTGGTAAGAACACTTAATATGAGGTCTACCCTCTTACCAGATTTTTAAGTATACAATAAATTATTGTTCACCAGCGTTACACTGTTGTACTATAGGATCACTAGGGTTGTTCATCTTGCTTGACTGAAACTTCATGCCTATTGGTTAGTACTCTCAATATCCCCTAACCCTGCCCTTGGCAACCACCATTCAGATACCTCATATAAGCGGAACCATATAGTATTTGTACTTCTGGAACTGGCTTCCTTATCTTAGCATAATGTCCTCAAGGTTCATCATTTTGTTGAGTTCACTGACAATTCCATTAGGAGGTAGAGAAGACTTACACAAAACCCATTCAAACCATCATTGCTCATTCTTTTTAAAAAATATATTTTTTTATTGATTTCAGATAGGAAGGGATAGAATCATCGATTGGCTGCCTCCTGCATGCTTCCCCCACCTCCCCACCCCCACACTGGGGATTGAACCTGCAACCTGGGCGTGTGCCCTGAGAATCGATCAGTGACTTCCAGGTTCATAGGTGTGTGCTGAACCACTGAGCCATGGCAGCTGGGCTTTTTTAAAAAAATACTCACCTGCTGATATGTTTGCATTGATTGAGAGAGAGAGAGAGAGAGAGAGAGAGAGAGAGAGAGAAATATCAATGTGAAAGAGAAACATCTTACCTCCCATACTCACCCAACAGTGGATTGAACCCACAACCTAGGCATGTGTGCTGACTGGGAATGGAACCCACAGGTTTTAGATTTATAGGATGACACTCCAACCAACTGGGCCACCCAGTCAGGGCAGCATTGCTCATTCATGTTCTCTGAAAATTACAGTTAATAATGCTTCCAAAATAGTGCCTCTCTCTCTGACATTTCACTATGTCACTGGCTCTGACTACCCATTCTCTACAGTCCTATAAAATATATCCTTAGCAATAAAATATACACACAGAAACATATGCATATGTACACACACACTCGAATATATAAATATAATAAAAGCCTAATATGCAAATTGACCAAACGGCAGAACCAGTCGCAATGATGTACACTGACCACCAGGGGGCATGCAGGAGCTGTCCCCAGCCTGCAGGCCCTAACCGGCAGGGGGTGGGGCCGGCAAGCAGGCAGTGCCAGGCCAGCCAAGGTGAGTGAGAGCAGGGACCCCAATCATCCCACCAGTTACCCCACAGATTGGCCCTGATGCCGGCCAGGCCTAGGGACCCTAACCATTCACAAATTCATGCACCGGGCTTATAGTCTACACTAATAAAAGACAAACATACAAATTGACCATACCTTCACTACACCTTAAGCCATGCCCACGAGCCAATCAGAGTGACCATATGCAAATTAACCCAACCAAGATGGCAGCCAGCAGCCACGGAGCTGGAGCAAGCAGGAGTTGGTTGCCCCCTGCGATAGAGGAAGCCAAGCTTCCCTCCCACCCGCCCTGGCCAGCTCTGAGCTCCTCTCAAGGCTGCAAAGTTTCAATTATAGAAGGTAACTAAATCCAAGAATTAAAAAAAAGAAATAAAAAAGGAGAGGCTGGGAGCTTCTGTCACCAGGGGGGCTTGGCCAGCCTGAAAACGGCCCTCAGCCCCTCACCCAGACTGGCCAGGCACCCCAGTGGGGACCCCCCCCCCCCACCCTAAAGGGGGTGTGGCCAGCCTGAAAACAGCCATCAGCCCCTCACCCAGGCTGACCAAACTTCCATGGGGTGAGGGTCCCCACTGCGGGGGGGAGGGCTTGACAAGCCTGCAAACAGCCATCAGCCCCTCACCCAGGCTGGCCAGGCACCCCAGTGGGGACCCACACCCTGAAGGGGGTGGGACCAACCTGTAAACACCCATCAACCCCTCACCCAGGCTGGCCAGGCACCCCAGCGGGACCCCCACCCTGATCTGGGACACCATTCAGGGCAAACCAGCTGGCCCCCACCCATGCACCAGGCTGCTATCCTAAATAATAAAAGGGTAATATGCAAACTGACCCTAACAGCAGAAAGACTGGGAATGACTGGTCACTATGACACACACTGACCACCAGGGGGCAGACCCTGGTGGTCAGTGCGCTCCCACAGGGGGAGCTCTGCTCAGCCACAAGCCAGGCCTCTAGTATAAATATAAAATACAAATAAAGGAATGATTTTTAGTGGCGCAGATTTTTTTTTTTTCACTGGTTCCTAACTAACAACACGAGGAAAGGAAAGTTCCTTTCTAATTTCCAGTCAAGCTAGATTTTATACTTTTTCCTAAACTCTGAACACATCTTTTTTGCAACGTATGAATTATATTTTGAATATGGAACACTTCATGAATTTGTGTCATCCTTGTGCAAGGGGCATGCTAATCTTCTCTGTATAATTTACAATTTTAGTATCTATCTGTGTTGCCAAACTGAGCATGCAGCACCATGAATGTGTTAACCTATAGAAGTGTTACCATCTAATTGAAAATATTCTGTTTAAAAAAATTTTGTTTTCTTTAAACCAAAAGGGAAAACTGTGTTCTTGCAACTATCTCAGTTTGAATAAAAATGTATTTATTGTTATCTGTGTTGATAAAAAGCTTGAGTTACTCTTTCCCTTGCTCTGTATTCTACAGGAATAAACAGCATACATTTCATATCAAATAGAGACATACACCATTTTGGACAATTTAACCCACTGCATTTATATAGCTATAAAGGGACTGCAGTGCTTTTTAATATCCCATAGTAGTACTTAAAGAGAATAAAAAATGTAAACAGTAAGAAGATACGTTTATTTTAAAAGTGTTCTCTGATCCTGTATCACCACATAATGGTGTGTATAAAATGTGCCACAATTCTGAAGTTAGAGGACATAGAGTATGAAAAATTATATTTATCATTAAAATCTGCCTGTCATTTCTCTTAAAATCTTTATACTTGAGTCATCCTTAGATAGCGTCTTTTAAAAACTGATAAATTCTGTCGCACAGCAGAGTATCTTTTGTTAACTTGTATTATTGGAGAAAAATGCCCTGTGGCTTTTACAATCACACACCCAAGTCGTTTTAGGCTCAATGATTTTATTATCATTCCACCATTTCTTCCAGTGGTTTATCTTCAACTGCCCAAGCACAAGTAGAATGGAAAAAGTAGAACATTTCTCTATTACGTTGCTTTTTACTGTTTAAGCAATCTTCTTTAAAACCAGGAGAAATGTGACAAGAAAACTACTTTGGGGGTATATATTTACAGATTTGTCTCTTTTATTTAATGACCATGAATGCATCTTCATTTTATATGTGTTAGGCCTGTAATTTTACCATAGTAACTAGACTGGATTCTATATACCACTGCATGTTTTATAGCTAAGGATCAATTTAATTCAATAAACATTTTGGTAATATTTTCCCATGTATTTTCTTAAATTGAAGGGACAAAGAGACAGATCTAAGGGACAGATAAAATGATGCCACCAATTTTAAAGAGTTTGACGGTTCCTCAAAAGAGTCTTAACCTTTTTTAAAAAAATACATAACCCTAGTAGGCATCGATTTTACACAAGAGAAATGAAAATATCAAGCCACACAAGAATGTTTACACATATTCACAGCACATTATTTCTAATAGCCGAAAATTGAAAACAACTCAAACGACCACCAAATGATAAGTGGATAAAGATAGTTTACAATAAAAAGAAATGAAATACTGATCCACGGTATAACCTGAATGAATCTTGAAAACATTATGCTCAAAGAAAGCAACACAAAGATAAGATATTATGATTCATTTTATATAAAATGTTCAGAATAGATGAATCTATACAGGAAAAAAATAGATTAGTGATTGCCTACGGCTGGAGGGTGGGATTAAATTGGGGAGTGACTGCCAATGGGCATGGGGTTTCTTTTCAGAGTGGGGAAAAAAAGTTCTAAAGTTAGATCGTGGTAATTCTAAAACAACTCAATAAATACACCTGAAAGTACTACAGTCCTAGCCGGTTTGGCTGAGTGGACAGAGCATCGGCATGCAGACTGAAGGGTCCTGGGTTCAATTCCGGTCAAGGGCACATGCCAGGGTTGTGGGCTTGGTCCCCACTAGGGGGCCTGCAGGAGGCAGTCGATCAATGATTCTCTCTCATCATAGATGTTTCTATCTCTGTCTCCCTCTCCCTTCCTCTCTGAAATCAATAAAAATATATTAAATATATATATATATATATTTTAAAAGTACTGAATAGTTCATTTTAGTGAATTTATGACATTTTAATATATCTCAATAAAGCTGATTTAAAAATCAAGTGTCACTAAGTTATGGAGCTATGCCTATATAACATGATACAATATTAAATAAAAATGCATGGGAGGGTATGTAATTGATTAAACAAGATTTGCCATAGGTTGATAATTGTTGAAGCTGACTGAGCGTATCTGGGAGCTCATTTTATTTTTTCTAGTTTTTTTCCTATGGTCCAAATTTTTGAAATCAGTTTAAAAAATAATTTCCCCAACCTTACTTAAAGATCATGCCCATGTGCTTAGAAAAATTGATTGCACTGTAAGAATAATCCTTATTCCTGTGAAATACCCATTGATTGTGTCAAATTAACAATTGGCAGGTATTAACCACATTTGATGTATTAAATCAAATTCCTAGAATGAGAAAATGTGTCCCCTTGAGAGCTGATGGATTGTGTTCTCTTTGGAAATCAGTCACTTTCTTACTAAGAAGGGAACATTGATGGTTTGACTTTGGATGGAAGGCACACAATGCAATATACAGATCATGTAAAATATACACTTGAAACCTCTATAATTTTATTAACAAATGTCACCCCAATAAATTTAATTTTTAAAAAAGGATGCATTGAGACTTTACATTCTAACTCTTTTGTCTATAGTCTTTTATGTGTAGGAAATGAATGAATCCTTGTAAAAGTTGTAAAATAAATTTTAAAAATCTACCTTCTTCCTCCCTAAAGATTTCCTAACATCCCCTCTGGAAGAAAACTCTCACCTTCCTAAGGAATTAAACCCCATCATTTTATCATAACTAAGATCAAAGCAGGAACGTTTTCTTTTGTCACCTATGACTTGCTACCATTGTTTGCCTTCAGGGAGTCAAGTCCAGAACAGGGCCAGGGTTAGTCAGGACAGGGGTGGTGAATGCTTGCATCCATGCTGCCATTCCCTCATCTCGAATCAGGACAGATGATGCTAATTCATCTCAGAACTCCTTCCTCTTGAGCTTTAGAATCCTTCTCAACAAAATGACCCAGAGACAACACCTCCAGATGGAATTTATATATGAATTAAAACTTATTTGCTCTCCAGGTTTTAGGTATATGGATGCTGAGCTGATATTAGGAATAAAGTTAAGAAAAGGTTGGTATTTCGATTCAGCATGAGAGTAAATGTTAATCCTAGAATTAAAGGCTTTAGCAAGGCACAGCACTAGTATTAGGGTTTTAGCTAAGATTAGTGGTAGAATTAGGGTTAGTTTTAGATGGCATAATTATAATTTTATACTAGAGTTATGTCTTAGAACTTTTTGCTTAATATTAAAAAGGATGAAGTTAGAATTGAGTGTATTTTACTGTGATGACTAGATGAATATCTTTTTAGTACTGTATATATTTATTCAATAGTAGAAGAAACTAGTACATTTTTTTCTTAGCCAATACTTCTATTGGTTTTAACCTTTGTTTTCAACAGACTCTATTTCATACAAATTTATTATATATACAGCGTGTCCCAAATATGTATACACACTTTGAATAATAATTAATTCCAATGGGTTATATCTGGAAAGAAAGAAACATCCATTGAGCTTTTAGCTGTCAAGTGTATATATATTTTTTGGGACACCCTGTATGTATTCAATTACATTTTACTCTCATATTATTTTGTATTGCTTTCAGGTATGCAGCATAGTGGAAAACCTTACAAAGTGGCGCCCTGATATGTCCAGTACCCACCTGGCACAAGACACAATTATTACAATATTATTGACTACATTTACATGCTGTATTTTACAACCGTCGGACTATTTTGTATCTACCAATTTGTACTTCTAAATCTCATCACCCCTTTCACCCAGTCCCCTGACCTCTCTCCCCTCTGGTACCACCAATCGGCTCTCTGTGTCTATGAGACTTTCAACTTTTTTATTTTGTTCTTGAGATTCCACATACAAATGAGATAACATGTTATTTGTCTTTCTCTGGCTGACTTATTTTATTTAGCATTATACTTTCTAGATCCTTCCAGGAATATCTTGAAAATATTGCAAAACATTTCAACGCTCACATATTTCTTCTCTTACTGCTTATCTTATGCATGTATTTTGCAAGAATAATGAAAGGACTTAAAAAAAACCCTAAGGTGATACTAATAACTGAGCTCTTAAATTAGTAGTTTTATCTTGTAGATTGTTCTATATGACTCCCAGATTTTATGAGTTAATTGTAATATTTGCTTAATAACATTTGTTAGGCTGCTTAACAAAGTCACTGCAAAATGTTTCATGTATCTCTTAATCACCATTGCAAAAAAATAAAAATCCAAATCAAGGTGACCAAAAAAAGCCAGTAATGACAGACACGGAGCAATGATCTGCGTACAGAGTGGAACAATAGCAAGCCAAACAACAGGCACATCCTTCATGAGAATACACGGCTTAGTTCCAACCACAATGTAACATTTATATTCTATGAACGTGACAGCAACCACCGCACAGGCATTGCTGCTCAGTTCCACCAACCTTACCCAATTTATCATTCTTGCTTCAAAACAGAAAGCAGGAAATGTTTTCTAGGTATTAGGAGCCATGCCAAACAGGGTGAAATGTTACATCCCTTTAAGAAATTGCTCATTTTAAACCGTAAAAAAGAAACGGGCCTTGACTGACACAATGCCATTGGATAAGTGTGGTTTTCTTGCTAGTTTGCTAACTAGCTCTCTACTTCTTTTCCTCTGTTTTTCCATTTGAATCAAAGCGAATAAATGTAGTTCATTAAGAACAAGACAAAAATAAGTTTTTTTTAAAGAGAGAATAGGAAAACAAGGGTAAAATGTGTATGTCAAGACCAGAGGAATGGCACTGGCTGGTTGGCTCAGCTGGCTGGCGCATTGTCCCATCCACCAAAAGGTTGTGGGTTCAATTCCCAGTCAGGGTACATACCTGGGTTCCAGTTCAATCCCTGGTCAGGGCATGTATGGGAGGCAACCAATCTCACATGGATGTTTTTCTCTCATATGGATGTTCCTTCCTCTCTCTTTCTCTTCCTCTCTCTCTAAAAATAAATAAAAACATTAAAAAAAAAACACCACAATATATCCTTAGGATATCCTCAGGTAAGGATTAAAAGAAAAAAGACCAGAGGAACGAATACTAACAAAGAATGCGTGTCATTTGATTTTCTACATTTAACTATGAAGAGTGCAAATTCATGTCAGACTTCCCTAACTATAAACATAACTATAAACATAAAGAGAAAACAAGTTATGAGATTTGAATAGGTACTAAATGAATCAATTAATAAACAATCATTTAAAACTTTTATCCTCTTGAAATACTCTTTTAAAAATGTATTTTTATTGATTTCAGAGAGGAAGAGTAAAAGAGATATAGAAACATCAAAGGTGAGAAAGAATAATTGATCTGCTGCCTCCTGCATGCCCCACACTGGGGATAGAGCCCTGATTGAGAATCGAGCCATGACCTCCTGGTTCATAGGTCAATGCTCACCACGGAGCTATACTGGCCGGCCTTAAAGCACTCTTTGCTCATACATGCTTCTGTATGTAAAAAGATGGAAAGATAAAATGACATCATTTATTATCTCTGTATCCCTTAAAAACAATTCCAGTCTCAAGAGCAAAGTGACAGTGTGTATTTATGCAGATTTCTTCAAGTAAAGCAAGGAGCTGTTGCATAATAAATCTATTTCTAGTCTTGCAAGCCTTTAAGAGAATCTAAAATAGTAGCATTTCATCAGGGGCCAAGTTTCATGTCAAATAGTGTGTAAAATCTAATAATACTCAGCAGGTGATAGAGGCAATGCATGGGGAAAATGAAGGCTACATAAAACTTTACCAGGGATGTTATAGTTAGGACCGGAAATTTCTGGAGTTCTTTTGTTTAGATTATGTAACCATGGACAAGGGGGAAGAAGAGGAGTCACAATCTGGATACCTTTGTGGCTAGTGCAACTTTCTCTTCTTATTTCCCTCACATATTTTCACACTTATTTTGTAATCTGCTTTTTATTGATTTTAGAAAGGGAGGAAGGGAGAGGGGGAGAGAGCAAAAGAAACATTGATGTGAGAGGAGAAACATTGATCAGCTGCCTCTGGCACGGCCCCTACTGGGGATCAAGCCTGCAACTGGGGCATGTGCCCTGAAGGGGAATCAAACCTGTGACCTTTGGTGCATGGGATAACACCCAGCCAATTGAGCCACCTTGGCAGAGCCATACTTGTTTTTTTTCTAGGTATTTAACAGTCGCAGTGGAGACAGTGGATTGGAAAGAACACTTGCGGGGAGTCATAGAATCTGAGCTCTCATTTCGGTTTTGCCTCTAACTAATCTTTTTCTTCATCTTTCTCAGCTCAGTTTGAATCTTTAAATGATAAGGCTTTGCTATCTAAGTTCACAGCCCAGATCTATCTTCCAGTAATTATATGACTCGAAGCAAATTAATTCTCCCATCTTTTAACTTTATACCCGGAAATGGGTTCCAACCCTAAATCTTACAGAACTCTGGTGAGGACTGACTGAGCTAATGAAACTGGAAAGCTCAGAATACCAAACGCATAGTATATGCTCAATAAATGTCATGATGTTATCCTTCCCTTTGCAGTCTCCCCCTAAGATCCCCTCAATCTCTAACATGTTTTTATATTAAGAACCGATAGATGAAAACCAATGCCTCACCAGCATGGAGCACAAAATGGGATCTCACTCTTTTTATTTTTAATGTATTTTTTTCCTTTCTATGGAATTCATTAGGGGTGACACTGGTTAGCAAAATTACACAGATTTCAGGTAAGCAATTCTACAACCCATCATCTGTACCCTGTATTGTGTGTTTACCACCCCAAGTCAAGTCTCCTTCCATCATCATTTCTTTCTAGTGTCCAGGTTAAATTACACTGTGCCCCCCTGAGACCATGAATAGAAATTCTCCTTTCCCGCCTTTGGCAGTCCCAAGATAAGCCCATGAACCCCAAGGAGCTAACTTGGCCCGAGTTCCTCAAAGAAGAAAAGAAAGAGAGAGGAAGAAGGGAGAAGAAAACTCTATGCGCCAAATTCACCAAATCCCGTGTTCTTTGTGGTGTATGTGCAACAGTCACATGGCAACCGATACCTGACTGATTGGATGGGGTTGCTCAAAGTGTACATTACCTTCTCTGACCTGGGCAAAGTTCCCCTGATCTATTTCAGTGTGTGCACATAATAGCTGGGGAGGGGCGGGGGTAAGGAAAGGAAGTCCCGCCTCCCCGGTGCTGTGCTGAACAGTGTCTGATGTGTTACTACTCTCTGTCTAGGCCTGCATGACCGCATCAAACCTATTTCCAGTGTGTCTCTTTTATTAAGTGCGCAGTCATACACACATGCACAGCCATCGTTCTGAAATACGGCAGGAGTGTCTGTGTTCGAGAAAAATCTGGCACTAGGAATACACCATCTGCAACTCCCCTTTCTCGACAGCAATGGCCACTGCTCTTTTCCTGTTTGCCTGGTGGGTCTGGGACTCAGGCATATGCCCTTGAGATCAGAGCCCCATGCCCTCTACCCAGACTCACAGCAGGACAGGACCAGGTGGGGGTGAGGGGCAGACAGAAAACTCCTCACTGCTCTCCTCCATAATCTGTTGACCAGTAGGAATCCTCCCACCCTCGTCTGGTTCTTGAGGCCTAGCTTTCCAAGGCCTGGCATAGTCTACATTAGCACGGGCTGTAGAAAATCGCCTTGTCTTGCCCCTATGGCTCCCAAAAGATCATTACAAAGCTTTATTAATTACAAAGATTTCTTATTTTGGTGTCTATGCAAAGAGCTGGGCTATTCATTTCATCGTCTTTTTCAACACATAGGAAGAAATCTCACTATACTCCAGTGGCTAACTCTTTCTTGATGGTCATAATAACCTAAAGCAATCTTTTCAGCCCTGGCCAGGTAGCTCAGTCGGTTAGAGTTTTGTCCAAATAAGCCAAGGTTGTGGGTCTGATCCCTAGTCTGGGCACATACAAGAATCAAGCAATGGCCCCAGTCAGTGTGGCTCAGTGGATAGAACATCAGCCCGTGGACTGAAGGGTCCCAGGTTCGATTTCAGTCAAGGGCACATGCCCCGGTTGCAGGCTGGATCCCCAGTAGGGCGCATGCAGAAGGCAGCCAATCAATGATTCTCTCTCATCATTGATGTTTCTATCTCTTTCTCCCTCTCCCTTCTTCTCTGAAATCAATAAAAATGTATTTTAGAAAAAGAATCAAGCAATGTATGCATAAAAAAATGGAACAACAAATTGATGTTTCTCTCTCCCCCTCTCTCACTCCCTTCCTTTCTCTCTCTAAAAAAAAATCAATAAATTAAAAAAAGGGAGGGGTTCATCTCATATTTAAAGACACAATCAAAATAAAACTGTTTTTGTCGCATTTTCATCCCTCAGAACGCCTCCTGCCTCTCGCCTCTGTCAGATTCCACTTCACTGTTCCCAGTCCAGCAATCCCTTCGGAAAAGGGGGACTCTTCTGGCTCTAATGAGTGTACCGAAATTGTTTTTCCAAGAATGATTAAGGCAGTCAGACTTGGTATGGGTAGTGATAATTGCTCCCCACACGGCCTTAGCAGGGAACAGAGCTGTTGGGAACAGAAAATACTGCGATGTTATGTAAGGCCTCATTACTCTCCTTTGCTCCTCTGCCTGCTGGCTCCCAAGGCAGTGATGGGCTATGATGTGCACCTACAAGAGAAGCTGAATGCCATTTAAGGATATGCCTCAAGACGAGCTGTGGAAAAGAAAGAAAGAAAAAAAAAGCTTAGAAGTGGAGATCTGGAAAGAAAGGTAAAGCGAGAGCTATCATAGGATACAGGGCTGGCTCCTCAGAGTAGCCTCTGGCACCAAATATACCCACCCTGGTGAGAAGCAAAACTGTCAGCTGACGTATGTTCCTAAATCATGTAATTCTATTGCTACAGAATCATCTCTACCACCATCACCCCCAGCCCCTGTTCAGCAGTTTTTATTTCTCCTTTTGAAGATAGAAGGGATTGAGAGTTCAGAAACAGAAGCCTTCTTTTCTGAGATTTTGAATCAACAGAGTAGAAACATCTACTCCAGCCAAATGAGCTCAAATAATGAAAACAAAGTACAAGGCCCCATGATTTGGTGTCACGGACTCATTGACAAAGTGAGAGGTGGCTGAAATGCTGGAGATGTACAAAGTCAAAGCATGGAACAATTTGCTTGGTAAGATTGGGAATTTAAATCCTGAGTTTTGTTGAAAGATGGAACCTCCATGGGGACATGCGTTTAGAAGCTGGCCAAAGCAATACCTTAGTCTCATCTGTATTCTTTAAATCACCAGTAAAATTTTGGAGTCCGGCAAAGCATGATGGGGGGTGAGGGCATTTACTGAGCATTTAGTGTGTGTTAGGCAGTTTTGAACAAATTATGCAGTTGGCCCATACAGCAATCTCTCTCTCTCTCTCTCTCTCTCTCTCTCTCTCTCTCTCTCTATATATATATATATATATATATATATATATATATATGCAAATTAGGTCAGGGCGCCATAAAGGGTCACGACCAGACAGAAGGAGGTTGCGCAGGCAGGTGAGGCCCTGAGTGGAGACAGAGACAGAGACAGGTGGGGCTGCCCGAGCTGGCATGCTGGCTTGGGCGCCCCGGAGCGGACACAGGCAGGGGGGCCAGAGGAGGCTGCGAGTCAGGCGCGGGTCCTGGCCACATGAGGTGCTGGTCCGGGCTGACTCCTGCGGAGGCCTGCGCTGTGCGAGTCAGGTGCGGGTTCCCGGCCCCCCACAGGGTGCATCCTCGCAGGGCAGGAGGCAGGGCGCCACCTTGCGTGATTTCAATCTCGCACTGGGACTCTAGTTTGAAATATTTACGACTCTCACCATTAAATGAGAGATGAGGAACTTGAGGCTTGAAGACTTAAGTAATGAATCCAAGATCATAGGAGCAGGGGCAAAGGTGGGATTGAAGCCAGGTGCTGGAAGTCCTGAGCCCATGCAACTTCCATCACACGCTGCTGCTGCTCCCTGGACAGGCCTGGATGGCGGGAAAGGCAGAGCTTGCTTCCATGGTCAGCTTTTGACCTGGCGCACTTACCATCTGTGCCACTGGTATGGCACCTAGGACTCTGGCTTGTTCTCATAGATGTCTGTCTTGTTTCCCATGGGTTGCCAGCTCAAGAATGGCTACGTCGGTATCCACTTCTACCACTAAGTAACTAGATGGATTAAAACGCTTTCTAGCTTTGTTTCCTGACCTTTAAAATGGACAGCACCTACCTTGTGTGGGTGTTAAGGAGTTAACATCACAAAGAATTAGTACAGTACTTGGCAAAGACTTAACTCTCCATAAATTTAGCCAATAATTCCCACCTTCCTCTTCCCCAAGTAGCACGTAGTACTTGAAAGCTACAAATAATAATAATATTTATAATACTATGTAAGATAAGACTTCCCCTGTTACTACCGGTGTAAAGCCATACAACTTATCTGGTTTTATTTTAAAATCTAAATAAATGGTGGCAATCATAATTCTTGCCTTGTACAGTTAACTATAAGGATTTTATGAGTTCATATATGTGAAGAAAGCAATGCTTAGCAGGAAACTTGTATTTGTGTACAGCTCAACGTGGTTTTCCTTGTTATTTCCTTTGATTTTTAAAAAGGTATTTTATACCTCATAAGGAATTCTGTTTGCCTTTTTATGTCCTCATAGTACCTTACTAGGCATCCATTTTCACACCTATCACACGAGGCATAACCTCTATCCTCTTAGCTCCTTGAGGATAGAGGTTATGACTTATCTTTGACTTTCTGGTGTTTAGTACCATAATGGCATATAGTAGGTAAGAGGAATAAATAAGTAAAAATGCATGAGTGTTCTTCAAATTGAGAGAGAGAAAGACTCAAAAAAAGGAGATTAAAAAGGAGAAGAGGGAAGGGAGGGAGGGGAGGAGGGAGGAAGACGTTTGCCTTTGCTTTGTCTCTGTCCCCAACACAATGTTTATTTCAACTTTGAAATAAATGTTTACTTACTTTTGAAGTGAATGAAGAGAATATGAAGAAGTTAAAAGCAAAATAAAATTCTTGGCTTTTTACAATGGGCTCAATTTGTGGGATAGAGGGTAGCGAATTTAAGTAGCAGGAGGCACCAATCTACTGAATAGTGCCTTTTTTAAAATTTACAATGAAATGATATAGCTCATGTCACAAACATTCATTGAGCATCTACTATGTATGTGCACACCCACACATGCATACAGACAAAAGGCCCTTCCTCTGCCTACCTCCATGGGATTCACAATCTAAAATACTTGCAGAAGTAAGTAAGTGACACCACAGAACATATGCAACCCTAAAACTGCATGAAGGTTAAAGTTACTAAAGGAGGGTGTGTTTAATGAAGCATCATGGAGCATTTCCCAGGAAGAAAACACCTGAAATATGATTTGATGGGATACATGTAAGAACCATGAGGGTAAGAAGACTCAGAGTATTGCAGGTGGGGCCAGGCACAGAAGCATGAATTATCTCTATATATAAAAGCCTAAGAAACCATCCAGTAGCTATGACGTGCATTGACCATTAGGGGGCAAACGCTCAATGCAGGAGCAGAAATCACAGGAATGGAAACATGAAACAGACTGATAAATCTCAGAGGGAAGGGGGGGAGGGTGGGAGAAGATTAACCAAAGATCTTATATGCATACTAGAGGCCCAGTGCACAGATTTGTGTACTGGTGGGGTCCTTCGGCCTGGATTGAGGGGATCAGGCTGAAACTGGCTCTCCGACATCCCCCAAGGGGTCCCAAATTGCGAGAGGGTGCAGGCCAGGCCAAGGTACCCCACCGGTGCGCAAATCTGTGCACCGGGCCTCTAGTAAGAGTATAATTGGGAATCTGCCATCAGTCCAATATTACTGGAATGTACACCAAAAAGAGAAAATTACAAGACAGTGAGACTGGAGAGAAACAAAAAGTTGAGCTTGAACTTCATCCTCTAAGCATTGGACACGCCAGGGATGTGGCAGGACACAATTACATGTAGGTGTTGCTTCGAAAGCACACTGCGTTCTAACTGCCATAAATGCTGTTTACAAATTTGGCAGATAATTTATCCTACTCAAATGTTTCTCAAACTTGATCACCCACTAAAAACACCTGGGTGGCTTTTTAAAAAAAATACCAGTGCAAAATATAACACTAAATCAAGTCAGAATTTGGGCATGGAGCCCAGTCATCTCTATTTTGTATTTCTCCCGAGCAGCCAGCCAGGTTTGAGACTCTCTGTGCTAAACCAGTAATGGCAGTTCTTCATTTCAGGGAAAAGATGTGGGGCTCCGTGATGGATTTCAAAACATCAAAAGGACTCTACTTATATCTCAATAATGGCTACATTAGGAAAGAGCATGAGACTAGGAAATGATTCCCCCCAAAAAGAAGGATGCCGCAGGGGAGATAGAAAGCTTTGGTGAAAATACAGGTGAACCTGAATATAATAGACGAGTTCCCTGATTTGGCAGTGGAGCCTCAATACTTGTGCTGAGCTTGCTGCTCAGCCTGTATTTCTAAACCCCTCTCTTCCTTCTCCTTTAACCTACCTGTGAACTTCCTTCAGTGGGTTTTGAAAGTGGTTATCCTACTACTGGCTCCTGCTAGTACAGCTATTCCCCACAAATGTGACCTTCCTCATAAATCCTGGGTCTGTCTTCACAGCATAATGTTGACCCTGAAGTTCATGCATTGAACTTCCTCACACATTTCTCCACCACGGAACACAGCCAATCCAAAAACGTATGCCATGATTTCCAACAAACTATCTGTTTGTCTCCTCAATCAGGTGTATGTGCATACATACATCCTTTGGCCGCAGAGACCCCAGCTGACAGTGATCGCAACACTGAAGGTTTCTGGGTTGAGTAAATTCTCTACACAGTAATATGCTGCATCTTGCCCTTATTGGTTTGGCTCAGTGGATAGAGCATCGGCCTGCGGACAGAAAGGTCCCAGGTTCGATTCCGGTCAAGGGCATGTACCTTGGTTGCGAGCACATCCCCAGTGGGGGGTGTGCAGGAGGCAGCCGATCGATGTTTCTCTCTCATCGATGTTTCTAACTCTCTATCCCTCTCCCTTCCTCTTTGTAAAAAATCAATAAAATATATCTTAAAAAATATGCTGCATCTTACCCTTGCTTTAACTTCTTTATGTGTTTTCTACCTGGGGAAGGATCTCGGCTTTTACTGATCCTTAAAATGTCAGGAAGTCCAAAGGAAGAGTTCGTAACCTTTCTGATCAATCAGCATAATTACAGAAATACAATAAGTATGTTCCAATGGTCTATGTAGCATACTAGCTCTCCACAGGTAGATAAATTGAAAAGTAAATGTGCTATTGCTTGCTGAAGAATCATCTTTGCCATTGGTACTATGTAAGGCTATGCACCCATCTTAAATCATCTACTTTGGAATCTAATCATCTCAGTTTCAGCCCTGAATGGAAAGATAGTGGAGGTTAAAAAAAAAAAGTAAGATAATTTGCTTAACTTCAATAGTAAGTGATGATGGTGTGGATTCCTGACTGTGAAACCTGGGCTTTCTGGAACACTCTAGTGCCTCAGTGAAATGCTTCCCACACCCACAGTCCCTAGGCTGTTGGTTGGTGGCTTTGACCACTTTTGAGTTTAACACCTTAAGCCAGATGTGCATGCTGGAGCACTGGCAGGGAGGGGTCAGGTAGCTCCCAGGGGCAATGCACCTGGGGACACTATCTTCCCTATGATGTCAAGTGGCAATTCCTCTGGAATAAATAAATCTATAGGACACATTCTTGCCATCAACAGTCACAATGCCTGAAGATAGCTACTCAATGCAAAGTTGATATTAAAATTTTTGTTTGTGGTACCCCATTAAAAAGTGCCCAAAGGGCCTGGCCCATGTAGCTCAGTGGTTGAGCATCGACCTGTAAACCAGGAGGTCCAGGTTTAATTCCAGGTCAGGGCACATGCCAGGGTTGTGGGCTAGATCCCTGGTTAGAGGGCAAGAGGAGGCAGCTGATCAATGATTATCTCTCATCATTGATGTTTCTCTCTCTCTCTCTCTCTTTCTCTCTCTCTTCCTCCCTCCCTCCCTCCCTCTTCCTTCTTCTCTGACATCAATAAAAATATATATTTTTAAAACTTCCTCTCTTCACTCCCCTTCTTTCTATGATAGAGAGGACGTGAGCAAATATAGAACCCAAAGACAGAGAGGACACTGTGGGCATCCTTTATGTTCACTAGTCACCTCCATTAGTTCTATAATGGGATACAGGTGCCAATATGAAAATTTCACTTTACTCTCTTCTCCCCCCTTGGTGCATTCTAAATACTACACTTGTTTATGTTTCCCAGTTACAGCTGTGACCAATGCTCAGACTCTCCTGTCCACTAATACATAGAATTTGTTTTTGGAGGAACATAATAACCTCTATAAATGCAAGGAGCTTGACAACAAAGTAGAAGATGTTAATAAAATCTATGCTAATTAAACCAGGATCGGGCTAAACTAGCAGACGGACATCCCCCAAGGGGTCCCAATTTGGAGAGGGCGCAGGCCAGGCTGAGGGCCCCCCCCCGCCCCCCGTGCATGAATTTCATGCACAGGGTCACTAGTGGGTACAATAATTCTGGAGGAGAAAAAATCCTTGTAGCTTACAATTTGGAGTCATTTGGCATCTCTGGGTCTTTTCTGGGAAAGACTGTTTAAATTAGACAATAAGAGGAGAATAATGTACAACTTAAAATAAGCAGAGTTCATGTTTCCTTTGTTGCTAAAAGGCCAGGCTAGACAAAAACTGTACAGTTATCATAAAAATTTTATCAAGAAACTGCAGTACCTTTAATAATTCATTATTTTACCCTCTTGCAAAAACTCCTCTATGTGCTTTTTAAAGTGTTGTTTTTATCATCCTGGAAGAATTGGTTTTGGAGAGAAATCTTTCTCTAACTACATGGTGACAAATCTATTATCAAGGAGTCATGATTAGTATAAACTAATTCTATTCCTCCTCTTTATACATCTTTCAATTGATTGTATTAACAAAGGCACCCTCCTTCCTGCCTACACCAACTTAATGGCATGTTGAGGGAAATACAAAATTGCATATGCAAATCACCCTGAGAAGCTTAAAGAAATTATAATGCATATGATGATGTTTTTTATCAAGATCTAATATTAACAGGCATGTATCTTGTTTCACTAAAAAGAGAATCCTTTCCAACACCTTAATAAATGAAATTCTGCAGATTGCTACATATATATATATGATCTGCCGAGAATGGGAAAGTCCACCTTAGAAAGCATTTCATTTAAGAATGGTAAAAGTTACGTGATTATCACATTGATCAGGCTGAGCTAGTCATCCCAACCTCAGTGCACAGATGATCAAATGTGGGCATGGCTGTCTGATCATTCTTGGGTGTAGAGAAGTCACTGGCTCTTTGTTAGATATAATTTAATTGTACAACACATCTACCTAACTGTCACCCTGACTTCAGTGCATCTTGTCAGATTATTCTTAGAGGCATTAGCTAGAACCTGAGTTAGTTGGTGTCAAAAAATGAAGATAAGACTCACAGTGAAGAACAAAAACCCAACAATTTATTAAATTAGCCTGGCCATCATGGCTCAGTGGTTGAGCATCGACCTCTGAACCAGGAGGTCACGTTCAATTCCCGGGGCACATGCTCAGGTTGCGGGCTCAATCCCCAGGGTAGGGCATGCAGGGGGCAGCCAATCAGTGATTCCCTCTCATCATCATTGATGTTTCTATCTCTCTCCCCTCCCCCTTCCTCTCTGAAACCAACATAAATACATACATATATATATATATATATATATATATATATATATATATATATATATATATATAAATTAGCCCTGGGTGGAGTGACTCCTTTGGTTGGAGTGTCGACCCATACACTGAAGGGTGGCAGGTTCAATTCCCAGTCACAGAACATACTCAGGTTGCAGGTTCGATCCCCGGTCGGTGTGTGTACAGGAGGCAATTGATCCATGTTTCTCTTGTGTGTATTGAGGAACAACACCGAGCAAAGGTTGTCAGGCAGGGCTTCACACGCTGTTTCTAAGATTTAAGGCTTGATTCTAAGAGTAATGGGAAGCTATGAAGGTTTTAATCATGAAAATCATCGAATTTCCAGCCAATAGTTCTCCTTGTTGCAGCATACAGAATGAGTTGGAGAGGCCAAGTGTTGAAGCTAGGAGAGCCAGTGGGAACCTAACACCTTCATTTAGTGAGAGAAGATAGTGGCTTACATAAGCATGTGAAGGTAGTTGAAATGGAGTAAAGAAAATGGAGATGAGGTAGAACTCACTTGACTAAATAATGTCAACTTAAATACAGACAGTTAAGGCGCTAGATGAGCAATCTATTTAGAACAAGAGCCTAGTTGGTCACGAAGGGACAACTGTAAGTCTCTGGGATCCCCTCGCCTAAAAGACTGGTGAGAACTGGCAGAGATTCCAAAGAACTATCAAGTGGCTGAGACTCAGGAACAAGCAAGATCCCTGATTTCCATGAAGGGCTAGAAAACAGAGTAAAAACACTGATTTAAAAAGTTGGCTCCTCCCAGGATTTAAAACAAAGAAACAACTTGAGACCTGGAGAGCAAGCAAAGTGAGTCCCAGGTATGCCCAGATCCACATGCCTGTGGCTAAGGGGGAAGGGAATGGAGAAGAGAAGACGCTCAGATGTGCAACCAGACTGCCTGGGTTCAGATCCTGATTCTGTCATTAACTTTGGGCAAGTCATACAGCCACTCTGTGCCTCAGTCTCCTCTGCAAAATCAGGATGATAACCTGTGATCCCTGGGTTTACTTGAAGGACAGACAAGTGAGTAATTTAGAGTATTGCCTGACACAAGTCAAGAGAAGACTCAGTGTTGGCTATTACTAACATTTTGACCCATCAGCTGATCTGAAATTGCTCTGCCTGGATCAGAATGAGCTTATGAGCTCAGTGGGGCTGAGCTTGACATTGGATCTAGCCCTGAGCAGGGAGGGTCAAGCCACAGAGATGAAAAGGGGTAGGAACAAAGAACCCAGGTTCAAGAGAGAGAGAGAGACAGACAGACAGAGACTGGCTGTGAAGAGCTAAAGGAAGGGCTCAGAGCACCTTGCTTTCTGGGTCTCAGCACTGTCTCTGTTTGGGGGACAGTAGGTAATAAGGGGTCAGTCAATGAGATGAATCAGTGGTTTGGAGACTATGGGAATAAGGAAATAGACTAATGAAGGGAAGTGGTCAGATGGTTGTTATATTCTTTTGCATGAAAAAATATTTTAATCTCTTGTAGGAATTGGTTTTATTGCATCATGTTCCAAGTTTCAAAACACTTCCAATTATCTTGTATTTTTTGCAGACAATAAAGCTCAAGATCTCAAGCTCATTTTTAAAAATACAATTTTAATCCATTGAAAGTATTTTTGCAAAGTGCATGTCAGGGGGCAAATTAGCAGAGGAAGGATGATTTTAGAAAGAGATATACAGTTTTTATTTAAAAGAAGAAAATAAAAAGGATTTGATTGGATCTTCCCAGTGTAGAAACAGAAAAACAAATTTTCTCGCCATTCCCCTGAAGAACATTTTCTTGCTTTAAAATACTTAGATATTTAGCACTTGGTATGTGGCTGGCTTTGCAGTACTAAATAATGCTTATTATTGTTTGGAAATGTTAATTAAAATGACAACATTTTCTACAAATCTCAGCAAGAGACATTTATATCTACCTGGTAGCTGCAGTTTGTCTTTTGCTTAAGATTCAGAGATAATATCTGGGTGGCATTAGCTGGATCCATCAACACTCCTGTCACATTAGATGGCTTTGGGGGCTGGTAATGGGCCTCTGAGCCATCCACCTCAGGGTCACTAGTTCAGATGCGGCTCAGACTAAGAGTGAACGAGAATCATTATTCTCCCAGTGCTATGAAGAACTTTCTCTTGGATAAACCTGCAGTGTCTGACTAATTTCTGGGACAAAGAGAATCTAATTACAGGGCAGTGTTGCATTAGTTACCTCTATTTTAAAACAATAAAAATAGCTCTTTGGAAGTGATACAAAGGAAATACATACCTGGTGTGTGTGTGTGTGTGTGTGTGTGTGTGTGTGTGTGTGTGTGTGTGTTTTGGGGTTGTTGTTTTTTTAAGTAATGAAACCTAATCTGTTGGCATTTCCAGGTTAGCATAAAGCAGGGAATCTGAGAGAAAAGAGACACTGGCCTTACGCTTAGCAAATTACTTTATCCCCTCTACTGCTACAGACAATACACTAGGTAGGAAAGGACACATTGAAATAGTTCAAGCAGTACTGGTGAAGAATCAGTATTCCTCAACTGACCTGGAAAACTGTGTCAAATAGGACCATGGCGGAAAGGAAATAAGTTTCACCCCATATAATTACTGCAGGTCTTTGACTTTTGCCTCCCTCTGCTCAACTATAAAATGAGAAGAAGAAGAATGGCACCAGCTCTTAGGTTTGCTCTATTACATAAAATGATGCCTGCAAAATCTGAGCATAGCGCCTGGCTCAATAGATGAGGAGGAGGAAGAGGAGAAGAAGGAACAAGAGGAGGAAGAGAAAGAAGGAGAGAAGTAAGACAACTGAATGTATTTGACCTACTAGGTTGGTTTGTGCATGTGTGGTAGGAAAATTGGTAAGACTAACCACACGGTTGAGGCAGACCTAGAACATCAGGCAGTCAACAATACATTACAAACATTTTGCAGGAAAGCACGTGAAGGCCTATCTCACAACTTGACCTACAGTCATCTTGCAGCCACCCAGTTGTTAATTTCCCAGTGAACAATCCCCCTTCTCAGAAAGCACACCCGATGTCCACTACGTATGCACACACAGGGTGCTAGGTGTGGCGCGTCCCTTGGTGTTCTGAGGTCAGTGCATTAAACAGAAAGAGCACTAAGTCAAAAAACCAGACTTGAATTCCACTGTGCTACTACTTGCGACCATTTTGGGGTTCAATTATGTAATACTTAAGATGACAATATGGTTGTGATTACTTACTATAACCTAGTGCAAATATGCTAAATTTTTAAACGTCTTTCCTTTAAAATAATGTCTGGTAAACTGTGGATTCAGGAGTCCATATTTTCACATTCAAAGATCGAGGGACATAGAGTGAAGGAATGAAGGAAAAAATATAAGAAAATCAGTTATGATGAAAGTAAATGTTGGCATTTGGCATTCAGGGATAGTAAGAAAAGACCTGAAATTTCTTCCAGTTCATTTCTCTAGTGTCCTAGGTGGAGCTCCCTCAGGAGCTGACCCTGAATCAAGGTTTCTAGAGCAGACATTTTGTAAAGCAAATGTGCCTAGGAGAAAGCAATAAGAGAGCAGGGAAGATGGGAAAGTAAAGGGAAGAGGCCAAATCAGGCTTCAATTTCAGGAAAAGTTTCAAACTCTGCCTGTGCCTTCAGGGAGCTCCAGAGAACTCTGTATGATGAGGAAAATGTTCTATATCAGCACTTGAATGAATGAACACTTGAAATGTGGCTAATGCAATGGAGGAAGTGAATTTTTAATTTTTGTTTAAATTCAAATACCCATAAGTATTGGGAAGATCATAGCTAGAGCATATATTATACCTGGAGTTTATTATACTGCCTCAAGACAGAGAAATTGGGCTTTTGTGTTTCTGTACTAGTCAGTCATTTGGCTATCAACACACCCAACATAAAAGACCAAGTCACTCCAGCTTTGGTAGATGTTTTCAGTGTCCAAGGGCAATCTTCAGGTGAAAGGAATTAGCCACAAAACATGCAGAAACTGGAAGATGGACATACAAGACTGAGGAAGTGGATTTAAAGTGATCTGGGTAGGGCACTAGCAGAGTCTGCTATACCTGGTGATCATTAAAATTATTTCTCTCAATCATCCACCTTAGGATTTAATTGCCGAAGACAGTTCTCCCAAGTGACTTAACTTTGGGCCAGTGCATTTCTTATAGGTTTCTTGGCTCTACAACTATAGTCCCACATTAAGTAAGTTACTCTTTAATTGAGTCCATTGCTGTAAGAGGGGTGACATGAAATTGTTCTGCCCAGAGAGTGTCTATACACTGGCAATTGACCAGGATCCAAGAGAGTGCCAAAGAACATCCTTACTCTGCTAGGAAAAGTCAGATGCCTGCCTAACTTGAACTTTGAGAAGTTATGGAGCCTTACCCAAACTGATCAGATGCTTTTAATTTCAGAAATCTGGGACATTCCTTTCAGTTCCAAAGTCTTACCTGGAATGCTGGAGGTAGGTATGCAATTTGGTGCCCCTCTCGGGGACTTGTTTCTTGGAGCAAAAAGCTGACTACACTGATCATTAGACTCAAAGAATATGCGTGGCTATAAGTGCTTTTCTTTTTCAAGAATTTTGGAAAGGAAAAAAATAAAATTTTGAGTTCTTAGCAAAATTTATGACCATACCATTTGTGATGCAAGCAAGAATCCTGTTGTTAAAAATTTCAAGTAGGTTCTAGTTACAAAAAAAAAAAAAAAGTTGAACATTGAGAAGTTAAATTGTTCAGCTAATTGGAATGTGGTTCATTTGTTTTCCAAAGTAATCATCATTTTGTTGCTAATGTAGCTATTTAGACCTGATGACCAATTGTACTTCCCATTAGGCCTACAATGACAGGTAATCATGTCATGTCCATGAAAAATGTTATTCTAGGTGCCTGGTTCCTACACTGTCCCACTGATTTATAGTTTACATCTCATCTGGAACAGTAGTATTAGAGATGTAGAAATTAAAAGGAAAACATTAATTCCAACTTAGATAAAAATCCAAACTTTCTAAAATCTTCATGTTGTACTCACATTCAACCCTCTCTATGCTCCCTAATAAAACTCATAATATAGTGGTCTTTAATTATCTGGCCTTTAGCCTCCTCCTCTAAAAAGGTGAGAATGGATGTATGATCACTCCCTTGGAGAACTTTCCATGCTATTTTGTACTTTATGTGAAAGTACACTGAGCTGGTAGTCAGAAGACCTAAATTACAGTCCCAATTCCATGCTATGGTAGGTACATACCTTGGGTTAGAACCCAGGTATTTGATTTCCCAAACCATGGTAGTTTCTACTTTATTACTCTGCATGAGACAAAAAGGGGTGACTGTAGAGAGGACCAGGGAAATAAGTATAGACTTCTACCTGCTCCAGATTTGTGATCTGGTTTCCAAGCTCAGTTCTTCGGACAAACCATGTAAATTAGGCTCCTTTCTGTTTCAAGACAAAAATCTAAATGCAATAAAGGCCATTTATTGGCTGATATGAGTGCAAAGCCTAGAGATGGTTCTTATTTCAGACATAGCTGGATTAAGGAGCTAAAATAATGTCACCAGAATCTGGCATCTTGCCATTCTGAGGCTCCACCTTTCTTTGTTTGGGGATTTATTTCCAGGCTCTCTGTGGAGGTGCCTGGTAGGTCCAGACTCACTTCCCCATAAATAGATGTTCAGTGAAAAAGACATTCTAATTCTGTAAGTTTCCACACAGATCCTGAGAATGTCCCAACGTGGGCCCAAACTAATCACTGTACACAGCAAAATGCAACCTCTGATTGGCTGGGCCTAATTGCAGGCTTTATTGCAAAAGGAAATAAAATTAATCTATATAGGCCAGCAAAAAAAACAAGATAAATGCTATAGAATGTTTATGAGCTGAGGCAACTTTCTTCATCTGAAGAACAAGGATAATAATATTCCTCTCTAGAACAGACAAAATAATATTTATTAAGAACCTCATATTCTGCTAGGACCACTGGAAAAACACAATAATTACTAATTTTCCATACATATAAACCAATTCTAGAGCTTTAAGATAGTTTCTCAAAATACCCATGACTTTGAGATTCCCAAAGCTCTCCTACTAAAAAATAAATAAAACGAAGTATTAATACTATCTCTATATAGGAAATACAGTAAACATTATATACCTAGGCAAACTAATCTTCCTTGCCCCATCTATAATAATAAAAGGGTAATATGCTAATTAGGCTGGACTTCTGGATGTCCTTCCTGACAAAGCCGGGCCCGAGGGAAGCCAGCCAGGGTCCCGGGTGCCTGTGGGTGGCCTGAGGGAAGCCAGCCTGGGTCCCAGGTGCTGGAGGGAAGCCGGTACTGGCAGCCAGGGGAAGGAAGGCCTACTCTTGCATGAATTTTTGTGCATCAGGCCTCTAGTATTAGTTATATATATTTTGCCTAATAAGTCATCACAAATGTAGTAGTTTAAAACAACACATGTTTATTCCATGGGTCAAAAGTCCAGACATGGCCCTGGCTGGTTTTGCTCAGTGGATAGAGCATTGGCCTGCGAACTGAAGGGTCCTGGGTTCGATTCCAATCAAGGGTACATGCCCGGATTGTGGGCTCATTCCCCAGTAGGGGCTATGTGGGAGGCAGCCAATCAATGATTCTTTCCCATCATCGATGTTTCTATCTCTCTCACTCTTCCTTTCTCTCTGAAATCAATAAAAATATATTTAAAAAAAAATTTTAAAGTCCAGGCATGGCTTGGTTGGTTTCTCCGCTTAGGGACTCACAAGAGTGCAATCAATGGGTCAGGTGGACCTTGTTCTCACCTCAGTGTTCAATTAGGAAAGAATCTACCCCTAAGCTCATTTGGGTTGTTGCAGAATTCATTTATTCATTTTGTGGCGGCTGTATGACTGAGGGCCCTCTTCTTACTGGCTGGCGGCTGCCCACAGTTCCCTGCCCCATGGTCCTATCCATAGGCAGCTCACAATAGGGCTGCTGGCGTCTTCTAGGCCAACAGGAAAATCTCTTTCTCTTCAGCTAAGATGCATACAATCAAACCTAATCAAAGAAGTGATATCTCATCACCTTTATCTTTTATATTCTACTGGTTAGAAGCGAGCTGCAGGTTCTAGTCACACTCGGGTTAAAGGGGCATGACTCAAGTATCCACAATACTTACCCATTGCAATACTGGGTATTTTAAAAAGGATATCAAATGCATTAACCCCTTGAGTCCTCAGTGAAAATACTGGAAATTAGCTAAAGAGGGAATTGTTCTCCGCATTTAAGAAAAAAAAAACTGAGGTTAAGCAAGGCTCAACCACATGTCGAAAGTGCATAAGTAATTAGTATCCAAGTAGAGCACCCATGCCTTTTGGAGTTTCAGTCTTCTTTCTGCTACATCAGTCACTCCAGAGCCACCTTCACAAAATCTGCCTATCTGCAGGCTGACCTAATGTTACATAGGTAGTCATTTTAAAAGTAAATAGTGCATTTGCTTTATTTAAATACATTGATTTTAATAACACTCTATTGGTATTGCACATGGAAGACCTGTATCAGTTGCCAGAAATAGAAGAAAGCCAAAATGAATACACAGATAAAAAATTAATAGTATTTGTGTCCTACCTAAATTCATATTGCAAGTCACTCATGTATGTCACACAGGAGACCAACCAAGAATAGATATGTTGAAAAAAGCCACAAAAGGAAGCCTTCCTCCTGTTTCTAATGATAGCTTACAAGGAGGAATTTGGGGTGTGTGGCAATGTACTCCTGCTCCACGAGGCAGAGATGTTCTCTATAAGGTGGCAAGGAGCCCAGCAAATGCTCTGGACACACGTGTGGCTGCCTTGGAAAGCAATAGTGCTGTCTCTCCTTAGGCACTGCTGTGACTTTGAGTGAGGAAGAAGTAATAGGGAAAAAATGCAATTAGCAAATATAATTAGTTCCAACACACTTAAGCGTATCTCCTTCCCTTACTATCTCCAAAGCTCTACAGAGCTGAGTGTCTATTTTGCCTATCAAGGAATGCATTCATTTTGTGGTTTCCTTCTCCCCCCCCCCCCCCCCCCCGCCCCTGTTTCCTTCAACCCCTTTCTCATGATTCCCTCAAGGCGCTAGCATTCACAGATTTGGAAATTGGCAGGAAGAAACCTCATCCTTATTCTGTTTCTTCCCACCCGCTTTCCACATAGGATTTGTCCCAACGCCCCACCTCTCTAGAGATGGCTCTATTTCTGTTCAAATTCTCTTTAAAAAGCTTCCATAACACTCCTTCATGTCATTTGTTTTTAGTGCTGCTTTTTAATGCAGACTCCCACAACGGTATTTATTACTGAAATTTTATTCCATCAGGCTCACCATGGACTCCTAGGAATACGCTTCCCTAACTCAGCACACAGACTTCAAGTTCATATTTTGTCACAACAAATGGGACAGATGTGCTAATTCTATGCTCTTATCTTCACTGACGGGAAGTAAGGTTCATAAAAAATAAATAAAATATGCACAAATAGGGATGGAGCAAATATGCTGCTTATGTATAATAAGCACGTTTGAATAATTAACCAACTCCAGCTAGCTTCTGCATAATTCTCTTAGCCACTGAAGAAACAGGGAACGAGACATTTGCCTGGGTTTAAAGAAAAAGCAGGAACCCCACAACATCAGTACTTTCTACAACCTCAAGATGGGCCATGTAAATAAAAAGTAACAACTGACATTTGCATTGAAATGCTCCTCTGCACTCATGCCACGCTCTTGTCTGACCTTGGAATAACCCTGACATGTGTTTGCTCAACCCATCACCCCTGAAATAAATTAAATCCTCCGTGGAAACCAGCCAAGAGAATGGCTTCTGGATGAGTAGCTGCCACTACTAAGAATCTTCCTATTTGCCTAGGGCAGTGGTCGGCAAACTCATTAGTCAACAGAGCCAAATATCAACAGTACAACGATTGAAATTTCTTTTGAGAGCCAATTTTTTAAAATTTAAACTATACAGGTAGGTACACTGTTATTAACTTAATTAGGGTACTCCTAAGGCTTAGGAAGAGCCACACTCAAGGGGCCAAAGAGCCGCATGTGGCTTGCGAGCCGCAGTTTGCCGACCACTGGCCTAGGGATCTATTGCTTTTCTCTTACATCATTTTGGATTGCTATTTTTTTAAATCCCAAACCCTCCTGTTTACTTCTGAAGCACCTGTTCATTTCAACAACCCATATAGATTTTCTTTTCTGGCTTTCTGCTCCCGCCCCCGAATTGCAGCTCTGTACACTCCTTTGATTTTTATGCCTTCAGACTCTGGCAAGAGTCACATCCTGCATTAGCCTTAACTCTATGGGACTGGGAGACTAGACTAAATGTTATGGTTACCCTCTGGAAGCATCAGAGCTTGTGGGTAGACATAAGCATGCTTATAATCACGATTTGAACATAGTTACTGTGGATGATGAGATCAAGCCTCAGTCTATAGGAGTTGGGGGTTGAGGAAGGAGAGAGAAACAGATCATCAAAAGTAAGGAAGTCCAGGGCTAGCTCCTGAGGGGTTGACAAATAATTCATTTAGATCTTGAAGTCACTGAAGTTGGGAAGGAATTGGGGATAGAGAGGAAGACAATGAGTCAAGTGCAAATTTGTAAATAACTAAGGTTACTAGATGAGAGCAAAGAGGGAGGCTACCAAATGTTAAATTGTAATGGCAGAAGCTTCCCAAAAACTGAGTTTTGATGGAGGTTAAAAAAAAAACAAACCAATAATAATAATAAAGTAGCCTGAAAGCAGCAGAGAGAAAACCCTACAGGCCACGAAGTATGTGGAATATGAAACAAAAATCAGCTTAAATTCAAGGGTACTGCAGGAGACATCCATATATCTGTTAGGCTCATTCTGAGAGGTGGTTGAGAACATAAGAAAGATTGTTGGACTTAGGGTAAATATTTAGGAGTGCTTTAAAGAAGCGGTGAGGTACGTCTGACCTGAGTACCATATCAGGCCCTCAAAATCATTTGCTCTGGCCCTGCCAAGGCATTATGGGGTGAATTAATTAAAGGGTTGACCAAATACAGCAGGCTAATTATTAAGTTGATAATTTTGTATGGTCTGCAAATGATGTCATAAATATCCAAATGGCCCTTGCAGGCAAATGGTTCCCCACCCCTGCTTTAAAGGGACTTAAAGATTAAGATTACAGCCCTAACCGGTTTGGCTCAGTGGATAGAGCGTCGGCCTGTGGACTCAAGGGTCCCAGGTTCGATTCCGGTCAAGGGCATGTACCTTGGTTGCAGGCACATCCCCAGTAGGGGTGTGCAGGAGGCAGCTGATCGATGTTTCTAACTCTCTATCCCTCTCCCTTCCTCTCTGTAAAAAAATCAATAAAATATATATTTTTAAAAAGGATTAAGATTACAGTGTTATAATACACAGTAACATGGGTCGCCAGCATCTATGCCAGCTGGGAGCTTGATGAAAATTCAGAGCCTCAGGTCCCACTCCAGAACTTCTGAATCAGTGAGCAGACATCTCTGAAAATATAGTTTTGGTGACACCGAGAAGGACAGTGGGAAATGCAGGAACCAAGCTTCCTCTCTTCCTTAGCCAAATTAAGTCAGGGCTCCAGATAGACATGAAATTTAACACAGACAATTCAAATGAGAAGACTTTAATGAAGGGACTACTTACAGAAGTGTGGATAGAGTTAAAGGAGCCAAAAGAAATGATGAAACTCCCAGAGCTGAGAGATGGTTAGAAGCCCTGCAGCTAAAGGGATAAAGAGAGGAGACCGTGGCTATGGAACCACAGCTAAGAGCTAGACCTGGGAATTGTAATCTTTGAGAGTTTAAGCTCCTGCCAGAAACATAGAAGGAAGTGACCTAAGTTCACTCCCTCCTGACCTTTGATATCATACAGGCAGTTTCTGTTGATCAAACCCAATTGAAAACTAGTCAGCAAGAGAGTGTAGGTGAGACATCCACTGAGGTCAGCTTTCCTCCTTGCCAAGAGTAAGACCGGGAAGGATAGAGAATAGACATGGGCTGGCACTGTGGTCAGCAAACTGCGGCTCTGCAAACCTCGGCTCTCGAGCCACATGCAGCTCTGTGACCCCTTGAGTGTGGCTCTTCCACAAAATCCCGACTTCTGCGCATGGGCCACGAAGTTTCAATCGCACTGTAAGTGCGTGCCTGCACGTGGGATTTTGTGGGAGAGTCACACTCAAGGGGCCAAAGAGCCACATGTGGCTTGCGAGCCGCGGTTTGCTGACCACAGGGTTGGCACACTGAGAATGGCCAGCAGAGTCACCCTGTGCCCCCCACAGCACTTGCCAGCTCTCTCCTCTCTCCTTCGTTGTAAAGAGAAAGCCAGACTCAGGCTCCCAGAAAAACTCATAGTATGAACAAAATGCTTGCATTCTGGTATTCTGGCAGTTAGCCGGTGAATTTCAGGAAAAATCTCTATTTCTGTCCCCACATTCTGAAATCTTTGAGGGTGTTCTTTTCGGTTTTTTAAATATATTTGTATTGATTTCAGAGAGAGAAAAGGGGAGGGAGAGAGAGAAATATCAATGATGAGAGAGCATCATTGATCAGCTGCCTCCTGCATGCCCTGAAATGGGGATTGAGTCCACAAGTCGGGCATGTGCCCTGACCGGGAATCGAACCATGACCTCCTGGTTCATAGGTCAATACTCAACCACTGAGCCATGCCGGCTGGGTGAGGTTGTTCTTTTATAAAATAACTATGTAGTGCCTATTAGTAACAGAAGCTGAGTGAATGTTATTTATAAGAATAAATGAATAAACATGGCCATGCTAATTCTCCAGTTTTCATTTTTTAGTGCCTTAATAGCTCATTGATTGTAATTCTCATGAAATATAGATGAATATAGATGTCTTAGTCCATGATTTTTGCTTGGGTTCCTTCCCACAATTCACTCATCTATAAATAGGACTCCATGCCAAAGTTGAGAAATTATCTTGTGAATAGATGAGATTAATAAGAACCCAAAGGCAGTTTTTTTGTTTTGTTTTGTTTTGTTTTTACACAATAGCTGTTTGTTTGTAGTATATAGCCCATTGGGAAAGAAGATGTTGAAACTCTCTCTACATTATTAACATAGACCTGTGGCTGTCTAATGGAACTTTTTACAGTGCTGGAGAAGCTCAGCACCTGTACTGTCCATTGTGGTACCCATTAGCCACACGTGGCTATCCACCGTGTGAAATGCGGCCAGTGCATTTCAGAAATTGAATTTTTCAACTTTATTGACTTTTCATGAATTTTAACAGCCATCTGGGTCAGTGGCTACCATATCAGACTGTTCAAATATAGACAAAGCATAACCTAGGTAACAGTGAATGTCAGATTCTTATTTGCTCAGCAATAGAGAAAATGATGTGCTAACATATGATTTAGATTCAAGTCACTATTTTGTGTTGCCGTTTAAAATCAGAACAGCATGACTTGTTAAAAGCAAAATGTGCATTAGCTTCAACCCCATGCAGACATGGGATTGTCCCTCACCGATCTGAGTGAGGAGGAATTGGCTAAAATGGAGAGAGTGATTGTGTACGATCCGCTCTGCTCTACCCTTTTTCTACTTGAGGGCACTCTCTTACCATTTCCTAGAAAGCCTATGATTCTCTCTCTAGACCTCTTACTTTCAAATCAGGTGGAAATGGATTTAAATTTCAGCTCTGCTATTTAACAATGTGTTCATTTGGGAGGTTACTCCACCTTCTTGACACCAAAACTTCTGGCTCCAGTTAACGGTCGGCACATTGAGTTGAACTGAAATAGTAGCTATCAAGGACTTTTTAAAAAAATATCCTTAGTCTGATATTTATCCTGTGGTACATAAATCCATTGAAGGACTTTGACAACTGTGTTGAAGGTCATGCCCTTAAATGACTTTTTCCTAAAGGTTGATACTGTCACTCAGATTTGGCTTTTTCAATATTGTATGATCATGCTTTTCTGGAATCTTTCTATTCCCTCCCATTTCTACTTGCTACTAGCCAATTCTTCTGCCGACCTATATCTTCTTTCCACAATCTCAAACTAAATGCAAAAAATAGCCAGAAAAACACACTACTAGCATGTTGTTTTTCATCCCTGTTCTCCCAGAGCCATGTAGTTCATCAGGTATGCCATCTCCCCTCCGAGTTTCTGCAAGGGACAGTTTTACCAAATATTTTGTCCTTGCATAACAAGGGTTGCTATACTCCAGCTGTTTTCTTAGTGCCCTTGCCCTCTATAATTTCATTTTTTTTTCTGTGACCACATCACACCACCAGTACCGATTTTATAATTAATTAGGACAGATCAGATATACTGCATTACAAATTAACCTCTATGTGCCAGTTCCGTAACACAACAAGGGCTCCTTTCCTTTGCAGCCTCACATCCAACCAAGTTTGGCTGGGAGGCATGCTCCACGTGGTCCCTGAGGGATCCGCACTGAGTGAAGCTGCGCCATCTGCAATCCAACTTGTCACCGCCACAGGGAAGGGAATGCCTGGAGAACCCACCCTGTTTTATGTGCTTTAGCCTGGAAGCAATACGCATCACGTTAGCTCAGAACAAGTTCTGTGCACCTGCCTAAATGCATGGGTGCTGGGAAACACAGGGAAGAGGTTCAATATTTAGTGAGTATCACTATTTCTGCCACATGTGCCTTCTTCTAAAAATACAGAATCGGGTGTCTGACTTGAATTATTTTAGTGTCCACCAGGAAAACAATATCCATGGACACTTTTTCTTCCACTCCCACCCGACAAAGGGAATGCCTCACGCATGCAACCTGAAAGTTTGCTTGAAATCTTGTATTAGAGCAGATCTGATTCCTCCTGCAGTGAAAAATGCTTCCATAAAAATGAATGGTTGTGCCTAGGCCATCACTGTAGTTTAGATCCACTTGACTAACACTTGAGTACATCCCCTGACATTTTGAAGAATTCCTCCCTTTAAAAGCTGCCGTATTTACTAACATTCCCACCCCCTGGGAATCGGGTCCTCTTGTTTATTAGAGCTACTAAAATGAAAGTTTGCCACCTGATTAATTTTAATAGTTTAGCCAGCAACCTGTGGATAATGTATATTGGCTGCCTAGCTTGAAATAAATTCTGTTGGCTCTGTTGCAAAGATTTTGGTGGAAATAAAGTCCGCCCTTTGCGGAAGAAGCACAGAGGAGCTGGAGGGATGAAATTTCAAACCAAGTGCGAAGCAAAAGACTGTTTTGTCTTTCTTTTGACTTTGCGCTGCTGCTGGGATTGTATGAACCCATTCGGCAATACTTTTCTAGACCTCACAGGTTTTAGTTTAGCATTACAGTTACTGAACAAATGCACGCCTTCTGTGTATAGCCGGACCCTATTCAAAGGCAGAAAGACTTCTGAGGTAGCTTGCGAAGCCAGCTGTAGGTTGTTGTGTTTTTCAAGAGATCTGGTGCATGAAACATCATGTTAAGCGCTGGGAGTTTACCAGGGGAGATTTGTATTGAAAGAGATCTCACTGGTAGGTGATTTACTCACATCCCACAGTAGTTTTTCCATGCTCTCTCTGCTTCCAGACCTGTTACATAATTGTCAGGAGCCGGTGCAAAATAAAAATGCTAGGTCCCTGGTTCAAAAATCAAGGAAAAGGTGTCATTGGAAGTAAAGGGTGTCCCAAAATTCACGCAAGAAGTAATTTTGATAGAAAACACAGGTTTATAATTAAAAATTGTAATTTTTTTATTGATTCATAAAGTGTACAGTATAGGGTTATGTATGGAATAGCATATCAGGTAAATGGCCTCCACGGCTTTGCTGGCACATGCACACTCTTTTGTTATTGCCTGAGCAGCCACATTTTCGAAGAAGAATGGTCCGATGCTGCCTCCAGCCCCAAATCCGCACCAGTGACACGTTGTGGATGCATTTGTTTCTCAACAATCACTGGTGGATTCTCTGAACCCCAAATGCGACAATTTTGTCAATTAACCAAGCCATCAAGATGAAAATGAGCCTCATCGAAATTCAGCCACATTTATGCAAAACGGTCATGGAAAATTTCAACAAAAGAGTGCGTATGTGCCAGCAAAGCCGTGGAGGCCATTTACCCGATGTGCTATTCCATACATAACCCTATACTGTATACTTTATGAATCAATAAAAAATTTACAATTTTTAATTATAATCCTGTGTTTTCTATCAAAATTACTTCTTGCGTGAATTTTGGGACACCCTTTATTACAATGTAAAGCTTTCTTTCCCTTTGCTGTGTGGTCTATCATGCTGTGTTTTCACGTGATGTTTTTATTTTGCTATTTCATTCTCAGTAAGGAAAACAAACATTTTGTATTGCTAGCATGGGGCGTACCACCCATCTTTATATCGTCCAGTGCCACTTTGATATGAAATGATCAGGGCGTTTCACTTACATGCAGAATCCGTTAAATTGCACAATTCTTATTTGGGGGCTTATCCTCAGAGAGGGCCTGGTGCTGGCGGGAGGGAAGAACACAGGCAGACTCAGGACGGCTGGAAGGAGGAACAGAAGATGCTCCCGGGTATGCAGCCAGCCAGGGAAGCACCCCTTCTGGCCCAGGAATACTGTGGGGTGCGCCAGACCCTTGCAGGCACCCAGGCTCTGCCAGGTGGCACGGGCCAGGTGCACACTGACTCTGCTTGAACAGCTGCCTGAACTGTTTACTGTGCACTGGCCAGAAGAGCATCCGGGGAAGTCAAGCCAGGTGTCTGCCTTTCCCACATGCCCGCCTCCCCAGCCTGCTGTGTACGGGCAACCCCCAAGAGTACTGCGACCTGCACACCTGGATGCCCTTGCTACCTGGATTGGGGCCAGGTTAGAGCCTCTCTGCCTGTTCACCACTGAGTTATCGGGCAGGGACAGTAACGGCTAAGCCCTGCCACTGTCCCTGATGGCCATGAGCATCTGTGACTAACTCCCAACTTTCCCCCTCTGCTCCAGTCCCCATCAGGGGCCCAAGATGGCATTGAGACCAGGGTAGGAAATGGAAGGCTAGGCAGGCCAGGGCACCAGGAGAAGGGGAGCAGGCAGCTGACACGTTGCCTGGAGAGGTAGTTGGAGGCAGTAGAATGTGAGCTGAGACACGGTTCAGGCTCACATCCTATTATTCCAATGGCTTTTGTTTACAAAATACAAATTCCAGGGTAAAATTATGACGAAGTTTAAGGAAGCAGCTGCAGAACATTAAACTCCGTGCACAGGTCCTTCTGAGGCAGGGCTCTGTGCCACTCCATGAGCCACACACCCAAGAAGCCAGCCCTGTCCTTTCTTCTTAGGAAATGACTGGCTTGCCATCGTTCAGTGCTGCTAGCGTGGTGGCCGACTACTGACCTGACAGTGTGATATTGTGTATATTGGGATTTATTAAAGATAAAAAGATTTTATCAAATAAATTTCCTTAAGAAAATCCACCACAGGAAAGTAACACACCCTATACATCTTCAGATAAAGGACAGAGCATAAATTTCCAGCTTTTTTTGGAATTATATTTGTTCGATTCTGTGCTGTATTGATCAGGATAGACAAGTTTATGCTGCAATTAGAAATTAAAAATTAAATGGTATGACACCAAAAGGTGGATTTCTTACTGTCAGGAGTGAGCAAGGGGCTCTCATCCACATTGTACTCAGGGATCCAGGCTGTGCCCTCGGGAGCCAGCGTCCCCGGCATCACTTTGACAGAAGGAGAGAGGACTGGCGGGCTGAGCACCCAGGTTAGAATCATCCAACTCAGAAGCGGCACAGCTACTCCTGTTTATAGCAAATCAGCTAGAATTTGTTAGGATCAGTATAGTAGCTCTATCTAACTAAAAGAGGCCAGGGACATGTAGAGAATCCAACTGGTGAACAGAATCTGTCTCTGCTGCCCATGGTTTTCAGAATATTTGATGTGATCTAATTTCAGACATAAACTAATTGTCTTCATTGCTGAGAGTTAGTCCTTTTTCTCCCTTTCTCACCTTTTCTCTTTCTCTCTCTCTCTCTCTCTCTCTCTCTCTCTCTCATCTATCTCTATCTCTCATCCTCATCATGTGACTATTGAAAGATACCCTACTATGCTGAACCAAAGTTTCTTCAATGTGAAGAGGGATAATGAAGTCCAGCTCACAGAATTATTATGGAATGCCTGTGAAAGCCCTTTGCAAATCATAGCATGCTGTTCATATAATATTATTGTCCATTAGACTGACAGAAAACCAGAGATACATTTATCTTATCCTGAGCATTAAAACTCTCCCAAGAATATTCAATATATAATTTCTTCAATCCCATGATGTTCTATGTAACACACACTCTGAACTGAGTCCCAGAGGAGTCATCACCTGCATTATAGTCCTGGTCGCTACCATTAGAGGGCCAAGGAGCCTAGGAAAAGTATTTTAATTTTCCAGATTTCTGGTTTTTTCATCCATAAAATAAAGGGGCTATATCAGCACAAGAGCCACCAGTCTAATTTGAGACTATTCACTTACTTCCAAGATGTAACAAAAGAAAAGTAAAAAAATGTTCTCTTCCCTTAAGCCCTCCTGCTCACTGGCCCAGTGTCCACAACTATACTACTAGTATATTCCCCGGCAAAAGAACATTCGAGATGCTGTTAACAAAGGTGGCTTATCTGAGAGTGGAAGTAATTATGCTATTTTTAGTTATTGATATAATTGATTTATTGATTCTATCAGACTTATTCAGGGCTTTACTTTTAGAATTTAATTTTATCATCTCTGATGAGAAATAATTTTAGAAAGGGAAACCATTTTGTCCTGCCTCCCAAAACAAACAAAAAATTAAATGGGTTGAGCATACTGAAACTGTAAGCAAAATCTAATGAACAGTTATTTTTAGACTCTCTACAGTTAATATATTTTCTAGACTGTGTTGTAGAACAAAAATGGCATATACGTTTTTCTAGAGAGACCATGTTAAAATTAGGCCACTCTATATACAGACCTGCTGAATTCCAAGAGGGGTGTTACCCAGGCAAGTACTAATACACCGTGGACATGCTCAAGACCACATTTAAAAACATGGGCTGTAAAATATGGGGCCGTAACAACAAAGCCAGCAACCTGTTTCTGCTCTAGCAGTTTCATACATAATAGTCAGTTGATTATCTGGATGGTTTTTAAGGAAAGAGATTCTCTAACTGTGTATCAAAGGAGCTGGTCACAAAGAGATTTATGGAAAGTTGGCGGAGATTGTCACTCAACAGCAAAAGACTCTGTGGGTGGGGAGCAGGGAATGAAACACAGAATAACATTTCCCCACTATACCTTCTTCATAAAGAAAGATCAGCCGGTCAAGGAAAACTTGAAATATATTTTTCCCTGAATAATAAACCTCAGATTCAAAAATGTGCCTATTATATGTAAAGTCAAGTGCTGGGATTTTATTTCAAACTATGTGGTAATCCTTTCTAAAACTTAGAAGAAACATGAACCGGAAATTCTCCAGTATAAGGACAAGTAGGGACTGGACTAAAAGATACACCCCGCTGGGGACGAACTAGTGACACAACACTGTGCATCTAAGTAGGGCATAACAGAGCACGGCGTATGGATTAGGCAAGGCTCTCTAGAGAAACAGAACCAAAAGGAGACAGAGATAGAGACACCACATAATACATATAAGATTTGTTATAGAAATTGGCTCATGCAATTATTTTTTTAAATATATTTTATTGATTTTTTTAACAGAGAGGAAGGGAGAGGGATAGCGAGCCAGAAACATCAATGAGAGAGAAACATCGACCAGCCGCCTCCTGCACACCCCACAACTGGAGATGTGCCCGCAACCAAGGCACATGCCCTCGAACATAATCGAACCTGAGACCCTCCAGTCCGCAGGCGGACGCTCCATCCACTGAGCCAAACCGGCTTGGCAGCTCATGCGATTATGAAGCTAGAGGACCAGGAAAGCCAGGGATATAATTCACTCAAAGTCCAAAGGCATAAGAACCTGAGGCTCCAAAACAGATGACCCAGCAAAGAGAGAGAAGCAATCTCACCCCTCAGTCTTCCTCTGCTTTCTCCTTCAACTCAGGCCCTCGAAGGATTGGATGATACCCACATGGGAAGGGCATTCTTCCTTACTCAGTGTAATGATTCAAATGCTAATTTCTTTCAGGAAGATCCTCACCAACACAAAGAAATAATGTTTAGTCAACTTTCTGGGCATCTCTTTGCCCAGTCAATTGACACACACAATTATCCACCACAGGATATAATCTGTTATTATGGTAGCAACGAGAGGATGCGATAGATCACTTATTCCAAGTACTACTAGATGTAAAGCAACAAATCAATATTCCTCAAGTGAGATAATTTTAAGATCTCTGTGCACCACATTAATAACACTAGAAATAAAAGGCCTGAGATGTGAATATTGTGCCAGATATCATGAAATAACACTCATTTGATCCTAATGATAACCTGTGAAGTAATTGCATTCTTAGCCTTTGTAAAGACAATTTTTAAATACAAATTGTCTGAGTGGCTGCACTACAATATACTTAACCATCCTACTACTACTGATGGGTAATCTCTAAATTCCCATTTTTACCTTTGTACATATAATTTTAAACTTCATTTGGATTAGTCCTCTATGGTCTACATGATTAAGCAATAATCAAATGGCATAAGTAGCTATTAGATTATAGAAAAGTAAAAGTTAATATGGTAACATTTACCAGTTTGATAGTTATAGTACATTTAGTTGCTATTATAATAGGTTGTTATTACTCTCTTGACTTCTCTCAATCAAGCTAGTTAGCTCAAGCTCTCCTAAGGATTTTGGCGGAATAAAGGGAGAAGTCAATTAATTATTACATACCAATTATCCCCAAACTAAGTAGCTTAAACCAATAGAATGTATTATCTTGAAGTTTCTGTGAGTCAGAAATCCAATCCTAGATTAGCAGTGTCCTGTAGGCCAATGTCTCTCACAAGGATGCAGTGAAGATGTCAGCTAGCACTGCAGTCAACTCTAGGTTCTACTGGGGAAGGATTCATTTCCCAGCTCACTCATGTGGATGTTGGCAGGATTCAGCTCTTCCCAGACTGATGGACTGAGGGCCTCAGTTCTTAGGGCAACTCATGTTATGGCAGTTTGCTTCATCAGAATGAGAAAATGAGGAGAGAGAAAGAGATAAAAAAGGGAGGGAGGAACAGAGGGAGGGAAGGAGAAAGAGAGGGAAAAAGGAAGAGAAAGGAGGATCAAGACAAAAGTCAGTCTTTTATTACCTAATACCTTGACACATCCCAAATCCTATCCTATTCTATTCTATTCTATTCTATTCTATTCTATTCTATTCTATTCTATTCTATTCTATTCTATCCTTCTGTTCTATTATTCTATTCTATTCTATTCTATTCTATTCTTTCTGAAATAAGTCACTAGGTCTAACCCATACATAGTCGGTGGGCATTGTACCAGAGAGTCAAAACTAGGAGGTTGGGATCATTGGGAGCCATTTTAGATGCTACTTATCACAGAGATTCTAATCTACCTTTTCCTTCTTTATAGAACAGGACAAGAGTTCTAAAAATCCTCCTTCTCTAGCATTCTGACATTGTCTTTGTAGAGTTTTGGTGAAGCAAGCTCAGCCATCATAACTTCCTCTTATAACTGATGTGTGTTGCTGGTTTCTATCCTCTCCTATCACTTTTACATGTCGACCATGATCAGAAGAATCTTCCCATATCATACATGTATTATTTTATTCCATTCAAAATTATATGTAAAGAGATATTCTAAATGTACTTTAAAGCAATTCTTACATATTAGAGAATTTTCCACATTCATTTTCTTAGCAATTATCATTTTTTCTTTGTTAATGTGTAATACAGCTAGTATTTTTACAATTATCTCAATTGCATTTTGAGTGGAATAAAAATTATGAGTGGAATAAGAATGTGCTTTTAATAAATCTACAAAAGGAGTTCATGCTTCCACTAAAATTTCTAGGCATGACTCTAATCTTTCTTCTATTTCCATCCTTTTGTTAAAATTTAGAAAAGAATTAAGACAACGCCAGACACTTGGCAGAGATCCTTTTCATTTTTGTCTATATTAGAGAATGCTGACCTCCTTCTGCTTTGCTAAATGCAGTGACTGAAAACATTAAGGTTGGAAACCACTTAGGAGTTTCCATCTAATTTTAGGCAAAATCTCCTCATTTCAGTTACGGTAATCCCTGTCCTAGGTGTCCACTGTTAGTCCTCTGGGTATACTTTTATGATATTTGTCCAAGTATATGTTTCTCTTCCATTCATCTGAGAATTAATTCAGGGCAGAGATTTTAAGCAACTAGAAGAATTCCCAGCATAATACTGGAACTTTAAAAATACTTGTTGAGTGAATATTCAATGAATGAAAAACTTGGCATCCATTCTAAATAACTTCTATCCTGGAAACTAGGTCTATGATGCTTACAAAAATAATTACATGGAGTCTGCTGAGGTCCAATTTTGTTTAATATCCAAAGAAATGAAGTTTACAAGCACACCTTTTGCCAAGGAACCAGGGATTAGCGATGAGAGATGGACTAGAAGCCACCTCCCAAGTCAAATACATAAGCTTTCATGGTAATATAGAGCATCCTACAGATACAAATCAAGTAATACTTTTGTTAACAGTGGTTCTGAGCAGGGTTTTCCTCTAATTATCCAGACAGTTAGATGCTACAAATATTATTTATCCAGGTGCCTCCTGAGATCTAAACACATGGCCCTAGAGCAGCCGTAGGCAAACTACAGCCCGCGGGCTGGATCCGGCCTATTTGAAATGAATAAAACTAAAAAAAAAAAAAAGACTGTACCCTTTTATGTAATGATGTTTACTTTGAATTTATATTAGTTCACACAAACACTCCATCCATGCTTTTGTTCCGGCCCTCCGGTCCAGTTTAAGAACCCATTGTGACCCTCGAGTCAAAAAGTTTGCCCACCCCTGCCCTAGAGCAAATATAGAATGTGGCCATATGCTTTGAAGACACAGAAGCTTGCTACTTCTGGGGTAAGGAAGGGGCTAGCAGTGGTTCTCAACCTTCTGGCCCTTTAAATAGAGTTCCTCATGTTGTGACCCAACCATAAAATTATTTTCATTGCGACTTCATAACTGTAATGTTGCTACTGTTATGAATCGTAATGTAAATATCTGATATGCAGGATGGTCTTAGGTGACCCCTGTGAAAGGGTCGCTCGACCGCCAAAGGGGTCACGACCCAGAGGTTGAGAACCGCTGGGCTAGAGCATCCCAACCCATGCCTCTAAGATGCAGGAAGTAGCTTCACAATTTTCAAGGAGGACAAACCTTAGAGAAAACTTTGAAAAGAACACATTTCTGTGCTTTTTTGATGTCCTCTCATTCTTTTGACAGCTGAATGTTCTAAAAGTGCTGCTGCGGTCAGATTTCCATTTCCATTTGTACTCTGCTCTTTATTTTGAGTGAATTGCTTCATGAAAGTCACATACTGAATTAAAAACCTATGAAGCCAAATGTACTCAATATCTAAACATGGTCCAAGAAGAAAACTGAGATAGACACTGGATCCCAGTCAGTCAGAAAAAGGAAAGCAGGAGGGTGACACTGTGTCTCCCTGATGCCACCTTGCAACTCACAACATCCTAATGCATAGAGCACGCATTGTGCATGCATAGCTCGTTGGTACAAATTGAAAGCAAACTACTGGGCCCAAGAAATGGCAGCATAATGTCAATGTGGCAAAATCAAAAGGAAAAAAAAATAATTCGATTCACATTTGGTTACATGCAATAAAACAGGGATTTTTAACATTCATGACTTTTCAGTATATTTGAAGTACTAGTAGACATTAGCATATCTGTAACAATGGTGCATTTTTACATTAAATAAGACTTACAAAGTTCTCAAAAATTATACTTGGGTGAAAATAATTTAAATTGAAAATCCCCTTTGATATTTCACTGTAAGGGGGAGCCAAGTGCATGTCAAAAAGAAGTGAGCTGCTCACTGACAACAAATACAATATGTAAATAGGCAGAGATGAAAGGATTAGTTACTGGGACTTGAACTATCTATATTTAAGTAGTATTCATGATTGTCTCTCAAAGATAAAACATCTTTTCCTTTTCATTCCCCTAGAAAATAAAGTCATCTTTTATCACTGTCTTTGTATTTTATATGTGAAATTTTAATGTTTAAATGTTAATTCAACAATCATTAAACCCCAAGTCTATACCAAAAGCACTGCAACAGATAAGCATACATGCATAAATAACACATGGTTTCTGCCATAATAAAAGTATTTCTTGATTTTCAGCTATATGAACAACATCCCTGTTCAATATAAATAAGAAAAATATCATAGTAATGTTGTCACACTTATTTCTGGGTTTGCCCATATTTTGCTCATTTCACAATGGACAAAAGTCGACAAAACACTAAAATAATAAATAATACATTGTCTTTTAATAGTCTTGCAATAAACTAACTATGAGATCACAGGAATGCCTTGTATTAGAGTAGTAAGAGCAGCATTAAAAGTAATCATCATTATCAAGATAGAAGTAATAGTAGCAGTAGCAGGGTTAGTAGGCACTTACATGTCTTAACCAATTACCAGGTAATAGGCCCTATGAGAAGAGCTTTAGGTAAGCTAACACACTTTACTTTTATAATAACACTTTGAGATAGGTATGATGATTATCCCCATTTTACAGATGAGGACCCTTGAGTCTAGGAGAGGTTAAATAAGCTTCCCCAGATTTCCAAGAAGAATTTCAAGACATCTTGGCATCTAAAAAGATCCTTTTCCCACATGCTTAAGGCCCACCTCCAGAATTCAAGTTTCCTCTCTAGCATCACACTGTTCCTGTATGATGGATGATGAGACAGTCAAGAGTCACCACGATAATTCTATTGTGAAATTAATGCTGATGGCCCAAGTTATAGTCCACTGCTAATAGTGGTCATGCTTTCATTCTTTACAGATTTGCTGAGGTGTAACTGATATACAAAGAACTTTACATAATTCATGTGTACAGTTTGATGAATTTGGATATATGTGAATACCCTTGTTACCATATCCACAAGCAAGGTAATACACATATCCAACACCTTCCAAAATGTCCTTGTCTTTGTGTGTGTGTGTGTGTGTGTGTGTGTGTGTGTGTCTGGTCAGATCACTAAAAAGAGATCTACTCGAGGAGAAGCAAGATGGCAGCGATATAGGCAGACGCGTCCCAGGTCTTGTCCCGGAGCAAACGGAGTAAGCAGCTGAAACTAATAACACCCACCCCGAATTGGCAAATTTACTCAGCTGGTGAGACGGTTTGCAGCCGGGAAGGGCAGACCTCCCCTGGAAAGGTTAAAAACCAGGGATCTGGGCAGGAAAGTTTGCCAGACCTGAGCCCAGAGGGTCGGAGGGAGACCGCATGGCAGACAGCCGCGTCTCTTGGGACAGACACAGACCCTGACCAGGGTAAGGAGTTCCGCGGGTTTGCTGGCGCCAGGAGATTTGAGATTTGGATTTTGTGATTGCGGAGAACTGAGACTAAAGGGGGCATCCTGAGGAACTGATCAGACCATGCAGTGCCCATAAGAGAGGAGCGTTTCCCAGACCATGCAGTGCTGGTAAGAGAGGAGCGTTTCCCAGACCGCAGATCCAAGCAACAGCAGCCCCCTGATCACCACAGCCTCCTGATCACCACAGCCTCCTGATCACCACACCCTCTGTCTGTGGAACAGCAGCTGTACGTGAAGCCTCCCCCCACCAGCCAGAAGAGCCAACACAGCTGTGAACAACACCCACCAGAGGAGCTGCTGCCAACTGGAAAGCAGCTGCTACCGCAACCGTCTGAGCAGCAACCACAACCCAAGGAGCCCCTGCCACCCAGGGAGCAGCCACTGAACATCTCAACATCTACATATGTCAGCGAGATCAAACATGGGTAGGCAAAGAAACCCCCAAAGGAAAGAAAAGGAGGACTCGCCAGAAAAGCAGCTAAGTGAGACAGAGATATGCAACATGACGGAAAAAGAATTCAGAATAAGGTTCCTAGAGTACATGCACCAGATGTTCAAGAAGCAAGAAGAAACAGATGAAAAACTCAACTACTTATGCAAGAAGCTAGAAGAAACAGATGAAAAAATCAACAACTTAAGTAAGTCCCAAGAAGAAATGAAGAGTGACATAGCTTCAATAAAAAACTCCATTGAAAGTATCAACAGTAGACTGGGAGAAGCGGAGGACCGAATTAGTGAATTAGAAGACAAGGAAGCAAAACACACTCAAACTGTACGGCAAATGGGGAAAAAAATTAAAAGACAGGAGGAGAGCCTAAGGGAGCTTTGGGACAACATGAAACGAAACAACATACGAATAATAGGGGTGCCAGAACAACAGAAAGATGAACATGGATTAGAAAACCTATTCGAAGAAATAATATCAGAAAACTTCCCTGAGGTGGGGAAGAAAAAAGTCACACAAGCCCAGAGAGTCCCAAACAAGGTGAACCCGAAAAGACCCACACCAAGACACATCATAATTACCATGGCAAATGTTCAGGATAAAGAGAGAATCTTACAGGCTGCAAGAGAGAGACGGAAAGTAACATACAAGGGATCTCCCATTAGATTATCAAATGATTTCTCAACAGAAACACATCAGGCCAGAAAAGAATGGACGGAAATCTACAAAGTGATGCAAAGCAAAGGACTGAATCCAAGAATACTCTATCCAGCAAGGCTATCATTCAAAATTGAAGGGGAAATAAGAAGCTTCACAGACAAAAAAGGGCTAAGGGAGTTTATCACCACCAAGCCAGCCATGCAAGAAATGCTAAAGGGACTGGTGTAAAAAGAAGAAATATAAAGCTCAGAAAGAAAACAGCCACACACACACACAAAAAAGAAATGGCTACAAACAAGTACCTTTCAATAATAACTTTAAATGTAAATGGACTAAATGCTCCAACCAAAAGACACCGAGTGGCTGAATGGATAAAAAAAACATGACCCATACATCTGCTGTCTACAAGAGACCCACCTCATTAGAAGGGACTCACACAGACTGAAAGTGAAGGGATGGAAAAATATCTTTCACGCAAATGGAAAGGAAAAGAAAGCTGGGGTAGCAATACTTATATCTGACAAAATACATCTCAAAGTGAAGGCCATAACCAGAGATAAGGAAGGCCACTTCATAATACTAAAGGGATCAATACAACAAGAAGATATAACCCTGGTAAACATATATGGACCCAATGCAGGAGCACCCACATACATAAGAAAACTTCTGGAAGATATCAGGGGAGAGATCGACAACAATACAATCATAGTAGGGGACTTTAATACACCACTGACATCACTGGATAAATCCGCTAGACAAAAACTCAGCAAAGAAACAGCAATCCTAAATGACTCACTAGATCAGATGGACTTAATTGACATCTTCAGAACACTTCACCCCACAGCTGCGGAATATACATTCCTCTCAGGTGCTCATGGGACATATTCAAAAATAGACCACATATTGGGTCACAAGCAAAGTCTCCACAAATTCAAGAAGATTGAGATCATAAAAAGCATCTTCGCAGACCACGATGGCATAAGGTTAGAAATAAACTACAATAAAAACAACCCAAAATACTCAAACACTTGGAAGCTGAATAGCATGTTATTAAATATTGATTGGGTTACCGATGACATCAAAGAAGAAATTAAAAACATCCTGGACACTAATGACAATGAAAACACAACAATCCAAAACCTCTGGGACACAATGAAAGCAGTCCTGAGAGGAAAGTTTATAGCTCTACAGGCCTATCTCAAAAAACAAGAAAAAATGGTAGTCAATCATCTAACTCTACAACTCAAAGAATTAGAAAGAGAGCAACAAGAAAACCCCAGAGTGAGCAGAAGGAAGGAGATAATAAAGATTAGAGCAGAAATCAATGAAATAGAGACCAAAAAAACAATACAGAAAATCAATGAAACCAAGAGCTGGTTCTTTGAAAGGATAAACAAGATTGACAAACCCCTAGCCAGGCTCACCAAGAAGCAAAGAGAGAGGTCCCAAATAAACCAAATCAGAAATGATAGAGGCGAAATAACAACAGACCCCACAGAAATACAAATGATTGTTAAACAATACTACGGGCAACTCTACTCAAACAAACTAGACAACCTGGAGGAAATGGACAAATTCCTAGAAAAATACAACATTCCAAAACTCAATCAGGAAGAATCTAAAAACCTCAATAGGCCAATAACTATGGAAGAAATTGAAGCAGTCATCAGAAAGCTTCCAGCAAACAAAAGCCCAGGGCCAGACGGCTTCACAGGGGAGTTCTACCAAACATTCAAGGAAGAACTAAAACCTACCCTCCTCAGACTACTACAAAAAATTCAAGAGGAAGGAACACTTCCAAGCTCATTCTATGAAGCCAGCATCACCCTAATACCAAAACCAGGTAAAGACATCACAATGAAAGAGAATTACAGGCCAATATCCCTCATGAACATAGATGCCAAAATCCTCAACAAAATCTTAGCAAATCGGATCCAGCAGTACATCAGAAGGATCATACACCATGACCAAGTAGGATTTATCCCAGAGATGCAAGGATGGTACAACATCCGTAAATCAATAAATGTGATACATCACATAAACAAATTGAAAGAAAAAAACCACATGGTCATATCAATTGATGCAGAAAAAGCATTCGACAAAATCCAACACCCATTTTTGATAAAAACTCTCAGAAAGGTGGGAATAGAAGGATCATACCTCAACATAATAAAAGCCATATATGACAGGCCCACAGCCAACATCATACTCAATGGACAAAAACTAACACCATTTCCCCTAAGAACAGGAACAAGACAGGGATGCCCACTCTCACCACTCCTGTTCAACATAGTACTGGAAGTATTAGCCATTGCAATTAGGCAAGAAGAAGAAATAAAAGGCATCCAAATTGGAAAAGAGGAAGTAAAACTGTCCTTATTTGCAGATGACATGATATTATACATACAAAACCCTAGAGACTCCATCAAAAAGCTACTAGACTTAATACATGAATTTGGCAATGTAGCAGGATACAAAATTAACCCCAAGAAATCTGAGGCATTTCTATACACCAATAGTGAACTTTCAGAAAGGGAGATCAGAAAAACAATCCCATTTACACTCGCACCAAAAAAATTAAGATACCTAGGAATAAACTTAACTAAAGAGGTTAAAGACCTCTACTCAGAAAACTACAGGACGTTGAAAAAAGAGATAGAGGAAGACATAAACAGATGGAAGAACATACCATGTTCTTGGATTGGTAGAATCAACATCATTAAAATGTCCATACTACCCAAAGCAATCTATACATTCAACGCACTTCCCATTAAAATACCAATGGCCTTCTTCAAAGATCTAGAACGAACTCTCCAAAAATTCATCTGGAATAAAAAAAGACCCCGAATAGCTTCAACGATCCTGAGAAAGAACAAAGTAGGTGGGATCTCAATGCCAGATATCAAGCTGTATTACAAAGCCACTGTTCTCAAAACTGCCTGGTACTGGCACAAGAACAGACATATAGATCAGTGGAATAGAATAGAGAGTCCAGAAATTAGCCCGAACCAATATGCTCAATTAATTTTTGACAAAGGAGGCATGAACATACAATGGAGCCAAGATAGTCTCTTCAATAAATGGTGTTGGGAAAATTGGACAGACATATGCAAGAAAATGAAACTAGAGCACCAACTTACACCATACACAAGAATAAACTCAAAATGGATAAAGGACTTAAATGTACGACAGGAAACCATAAAAATTCTAGAAGAATACAAAGGCAACAAAATCTCAGACATATGCCAAAACAATTTCTTCACTGATACAGCTCCTAGGGCAGTTGAAACTAAAGAGAAAATGAACAAATGGGACTACATCAAAATAAAAAGCTTCTGCACAGCAAAAGAAACCATCAACAAAACAACAAGAAAACCCACCTCGTGGGAAAACATATTTGCCAACGTCATATCTGATAAGGGCTTAATCTCCAAAATTTATAGGGAACTCATACAACTTAACAAAAAGAAGATAAACAATCCAATCAAAAAATGGGCAAAGGATCTAAATAGACACCTTTCAAAAGAGGACATTCAGAAAGCCAAGAGACATATGAAAACATGCTCAAAGTCACTAATCATCCGAGAGATGCAAATCAAAACAACAATGAGGTACCATATCACAACTGTCAGAATGGCCATCATCAACAAATCAACAAACGACAAGTGCTGGAGAGGATGTGGAGAAAAAGGAACACTTGTGCACTGCTGGTGGGAATGCAGACTGGTGCAGCCACTATGGAAGGCAGTATGGAGGTTCCTCAAAAAATTGGAAATGGAACTCCCATTTGACCCTGTGATCCCACTTCTAGGAATATATCCCAAGAAACCAGAAACACCAATCAGAAAGGATATATGCACCCAGATGTTCATAGCAGCACAATTCACCATAGCTAAGATCTGGAAACAGCCTAAGTGCCCATCAGTAGATGAATGGATTAGAAAACTGTGGTACATCTACACGATGGAATACTATGCTGCTGTTAAAAAGAAGGAACTCCTACCATTTGCAACATCATGGATGGAACTGGAGAGCATTATGCTAAGTGAAACAAGCCAGTCAATGAAGGAAAAATACCACATGATCTCACTCATTCATGGATAATAAAGACCATTACAAACTTTTGAACAATAATAGATACAGAGGCAGAGCTGCCTCAAACTGATTGTCAAACTGCAGTGGGAAGGCCAGAGAGAGTTGGAGGGCAGGAGGGAGGGGAGTAAGAGATCAACCGAAGGACTTGTATGCATGCATATAAGCATAACTAATGGACATAAGACACTGGGGGGTAAGGGAGGGTAGGGGTTTGTCAAGGGTGGGGGGGGAAAAAAGGACACTTATGTAATACCCTTTGTAATACTTTAAGCGAAAAATAAAAAAAATAAAAATACACACACTTATAAAAAAAAAGAGAGATCTACTCTCTTAACAGATTTGGAAGAGCACCGTACTAAGCTGTCAACTATAGGCATTATTCTGTCCAGCAGATCTCTATAACATATCATCTAGTATAACTGAAATTTTACATCCATTGAATAATAGCTTCCCATTTCCCTCACCCCCAAGCTTCTGACAATCACTACTGCATTTTTTGCTTCTATGAGTTTGACTATTTCAGATACCTTAACTAGCTGAAATGATGCAGTATCTGTCTTTTTGTTACTGGCTAATTTTCACTGAGCATAATGTCCTCCTTGTATATCCATGTTGTCACAACTGCCAGAATTAACTGCTTTGCTAAGACTGAATAATATGCCATTGGTATGTATGTAGCCTGTTTTCTTTATCCATTCATCTGTCAATGTACACAGAGCACCATCTTTGTCAGAATTAAGTTCCCACATATGAGTGCATGTGTTCTAAGGGATGATTATCTTTCATGTTGTTATTTTTAAAAATATTATTATAAAATACTTGCTATGGAAAGATTCAGCATTTTAATAAATTTTAACATTTTGTCTTTTCTGTTTCAAATACTACTAATAATTAAAACAAAACTATAGTCTCATTTGTACACTTTGCCTATTCTCTCTCATCCTTTCTTTGAAACAACTTGTTACACAACTCTCATTCCCATTAGATTCTTTCTAAAACCATTTTTTAGATTTGGCTCCCAGAGTGTCATCCATGTAAATGGTGTCTCCAAGAGTTGCTCAAAACAGGTGAAGGTATTTCTTTCCCAGTCATGTTTATACTTATACTCAAATACATATTAGTTCATTTAAAATGGATACTAATGTTTGCTCATTTACAAACGTTAAATAAATGGTATCTATCATTCTATTGATATCACTCAGTGTATTAGTTAGGGGAGTGTAGCCCAACTTTTTTAAAAGCCAAGTGTTTTGTTTAACAGTCATTTTTAGATTTGCATAGCAGTCATGGAAAGGTATTCAGGCCTGCAGGTTGGCTCTCTCCTGTGAGGTTATTCAGACTCTCTGCATTGGTTTTCTTTTACTGTATAACAAACTACCACAAACTTAGTGGCTTAAAACCATGCTCATTTATTAGCCCATAAATAATTATGTAGGTCAGAAGTACAGGCACAGCATAGCTGGGTTCTCTGCTCAGTGTCTTCCAATGAAAAATTCAAGATATTGTCCAGGCTACACTTCTTTCTGGAGGCTCTGGGGCAGAGGTCCTCAAACTACGGCCCGCGGGCCACATGCAAATACAAATATTGTATTTGTTCCCGTTTTGTTTTTTTACTTCAAAATAAGATATGTGCAGTGTGCATAGGAATTTGTTCATAGTCTTTTTTTTAAACTATAGTCTGGTCCTCCAACGGTCTGAGGGACAGTGAACTGGCCCCCTGTTTAAAAAGTTTGAGGACCCCTGCTCTGGGGCTTTTGCTTCCAAGTTCATCCATGTTGATGGCAGCATTTACTTCCAAGCTAAGTAACTGAGATCTCAGTTTCCTTGCTGACTGTCAGCCATGACTGCTCTCAATTCATAAAGGTCATCCTCTTTCTTGCCTCCTCCATCTTCAAAGCCAACAAAGAAGAATATCCTCAGGTGAAAAACCTTTTCAAATTTCAAATCTCCAGGAAAAACTCAGTCCCTTTTCTGGTCTCACTTGATTAATTCAGAGACCAACCCAAGATAATCTCCCTATCTTAAGGTCAATGGATTTGGAATCTTAATTACATTTGTAAAATTCCGTCACAGCAGCACTTATATTAATGTTTGAATGAATAACCGGGTATACACGAGGGAGTAGAATAAATCTTAGGAGCCACCTGAGGACTATGCCCACTATACTTCCAAAATGTGGTTCCCAAAATTGTCCTGAGCATCAATATCTCAGTCAACATGAAGGGGAGAAAAGTATAGAGGATAATTCATAAGATTTTTTTGTAGACCAAAGCTAAAAGTAGCACATTTTACTTCTGTTTACATTTTACATTTACATTTGGAGAGAAGTTGGCCATGTGTTTCATCCTAGCTGCAAGGGAAGCTGGGATATGTTTTCTGAAGCTATGTTCAAGATGGAAAAGTAGATTTTGGTGCATAGCTGGTGGTCTCCACATTCATGATGACTTTGAGAATCAATCAATCTCAATCTCTCTCTCTCTCTCTCTCCCTCCCTCCCCTACTCTCTCTTTCTGAGCTTACCTTTCCAGGCCTAATGATTCCGTGGTTATGTCCACAAACTCACAAAGCCAACTCTCACTACTGTTCAGACACAGATCTTCTATGTGACTCTGGGGGGAAGAAGTTAAATAGAAAAGAACTTGTCTTAGGATCTATTTGGAGTCTCTGTTCTTTCTGCCTTCATCAGTAGAGAGCTTCATATAAGCTGCAGCCACAGGCAGCAGTTGGTAATGAATCTCTACTCTGTTCCCTGCTTTATGCACTCGGCCTGATTCAGGTGCCTTGCTTCATGCAGTTCTTTTTATTTGTTTGATTGATTGATTTTGTAATACTACTAGGAGTTAAACTCAGAGCCTCAGCTTTCTTTCTTTCTTTTTTATACTTCGATGTCAATAAATCTACGGTTTCACTTCTGACCACTACTTCATGACCATACACTGTTTGGTTAATGGAGATAATTATATTAATTTAAATGTCCTTTTTTTATATATTACTCATCATTGGTTTATGTTGGAGAAGAGCTAAAGTCTCAAAATTAAATTCACAAATATCATCTTCATATGAATAATGATTTTAACTTGAATCCTGTAAGTCTGTTGCTGTTGCCTATTATTTCTCCTTTTCTTTGGTTCATGTTTCCCTGTCCCCTTCTATTAGTTTGCTGTGGCTGCTATAATAAAGCATGACAAACTGGGTGGCTTAAAACAATAGAAATTTATTTTATTACAGTTCTGGAGGCCAGAGTCCAAAATTAAGGTGTTGAGAGAGCTATGGTATCTCTGAAGACTCTAAGAAAGAAGGTGTTTCATGCCTGTTTCTTAGCTTCTGGAGTGGCCAGCAAACCCTTGGCATTTCTTGGCTTATAGATGCGTCACTTCAAGCTCTTTCTCCATTGTCAGATGGCCTATCCCCCTATGTGTCTGTGTCTCTTCATAAGGACACCAGGGCCTACCAAATGGAGCACAACCTTATTTTAACTTAATTGCAACTGCAAAGACCCTATTTCTAAGTAAGGTCACATTCACTGGTACCAGTGTAAGGATTTCAACATATCTTTGTGAGGGTGGGGATAAAATTCAACCTACAACACTACTCATGTACCTTGTTATTTTACCTGAATGCCAGAAATTTTATTGGAAGAACTAGAAACATAATCTGAGACCTACAACGATATTACCTTCCTCCAGAAAAGACTTAATTTGCTTCTGCTAAGTGGCTAAAGACATAAGCAATCAAGGACCAGCTTAATCCAATTTCAGTGTTTTAAATCATTCAAAACTAGTTTTCAATGCTATAAGCAAGGACTAGTCTACCTTATGGTTCACCGTTACTCCACACTGAGGCCATTTATAGTTCAAATCCAAGATGTGAAGATTTACTAAACCTCCAACCTAAGCTTGGTGGGTCCAGGGCTCCAATTTCTGTTCTCATAGCCTGAAAGGCCATCAAAAATACTGTTCATCTTCTATGTTCTTATCTTGTCTAAAGTCAGCAATTATTCCTGGGGAAAGTAACCCTAAATACAGGGTTCATTTATTTGAGTTTCTCTTTTAAATGTTAATTCATCACTACCTTTTTTATGCTCTCATTTCTTCAGGCCATATTTTTAAAATATTTTTGTTTAGTTTACTAGTACTTGTTAGATTGAAGGATGATTGAATCACTAGGTCCATCAATATTCTGGATATAGTTCTAATATTTAAATATTCACTATCAAATATAGGGAAACACTATTTTTTTTAAAATATATTTTATTGATTTTTCACAGAGAGGAAGGGAGAGAGATAGAGAGTTAGAAACATCGATGAGAGAGAAACATCGACCAGCTGCCTCCTGCACATCTCCTACTGGGGATGTGCCCGCAACCAAGGTACATGCCCTTGACCGGAATCGAACCTGGGACCTTTCAGTCCGCAGGCCGATGCTCTATCCACTGAGCCAAACCGGTTTCCGCGGGAAACACTCTTAATGTTAGTTCAAAGTCATGACCTGGTACGCCTTACATGTTGACATTGTATCCCTTAGTTCAAGGAAAAGATATATTTGTTATTAAAGGAGCAAAATGTTGCCGTAGTAATAAAGATATTGAAAGTTTTTAATTTTATGAATAAAAAAGAACCATTGTAAAATTTTTAGATAGCTCAAAAAAATTATTTAACAGTTAATACAAACAATAAGAGAATTTATTAGATCAGAATATATAAGGGAAAATCCTACACATCATTTTGAAACAACAGATGTGTTTAAGTTATAATTAATATTTTAAAAGGTAAAAGAAATTAGAGTATATTCTAATTTTAATCAAAACATAACTTTTGATGTATGAGCCTTCATAAAATTAAATTATACATATGTGAATATATACATTAATTCACTTAATTGAATTAAGGCTATGAATTTTAACAAAAATCCCTTTTGGGGAATTCTTAACATCTGGTGAGTATGAGTTAAAAGTAGAATGCAAAGTTTGCTACCTTCAATTTTCCAAAGGAGAAATGGAATGTACAACTGTATCCTTTGTAAATCTTTGATCCTTATATATTAAAAAATATAGAGATGAAATAAAGAAGACTATTAAAGCAAATTGCCTCCTCTAAAATATTCACATTCCTTCAGCATCCAAGCTAAAAAGTGACCATCTATTTAGAATCACAAATGAGCAGTATCATTGTGAAAACATTCTAGCAGCTTCCAGCTGAGAAATAATTGTCTCTCACCATAATACCAAAGTTACAAAATTTAACCACTAAAACATTAATATTCAAAGTTCAATAATATCTTAATTTGTGGTAATACTTAAGATTTGTTCCTATATTGTAAAATTCCATTCTATAATGGAAACATTGAGCTCAGCTAACTATTATTTTTAACATTTAACCATCTGGCATTTAGCTTAAAAAGCGTATTCAGTTGCATGTCAAAATATATATTTATATATTAAAGCCAATTTCCCTTTCATCTTCTATTGTATATGGTATGTTAGTGGTGCTTAACTTTAAATTTTAGTCCACAGCTCTTATTTTATTTTATTTTATTGATTTATGTTATTTTTGTTAATCCTCACCCAAGGATACTTTTCCATTGATATTTCAGAGAAAGTGGAAGAGAGAGGGAGAGACAGAGAGAAACACATCAATTGGTAGCCTCCTGCACACTCCCCAACCAGGGCCTGGCCCAGGGAGGAGTCTGCAACCAAGGTATGTGCCCTTGACCAGTGCCCTTGACCAGTATTGAACCCAGGACCCTTTGGTCCTCAGGCAGACGCCTTATCCACTGAGCCAAACTGGCTAGGCTAGTCCACAGCTTTTAAAATACTGATTAAGGATCATTAAGACCTAGAAGGGTGGAAGTCCAAAAATCTTGACCTTGATCTGGGTAGAGTAACTGTTAGGACCTAGATATCTGTATACCCCCACAATTTATATGGTAAAATCCTAACTCCCAAAGTGATGATATTAGGAAGTAGGACCTTTTCAAAGAAGTACATAAAAATTCTCTGGGAGAATTTGGGAGGTGATTTAATCATAATGGTGAAGCCCTCATGAATGAGATTAGTACCCTTATGAAGGAGACCCCTCTCTACCCTTCCACCATCTGATGACAAAGTGAGAAGAGCCGTCTATGAACCAAAAAGTGACCTTTCACCAGACACTGAATCTGATGGGGCCTTCATCTCAGGCTGTTCAACCTCCAAAACTGTGGATGATAAGTTTCTGTTCTTTATAAACTTCCCAGTATATGGCGTTTGTGTTCTAGCAGTCTGAAGGGACTAAGACACTAATGAGGATCAGAGTCATCTGTTTTATAATATGGGGCCTGTGTACATGTGTATGCAATATATATTTTGACATGCAACTCAGTATGCTTTTTAAGCTAAATGCCAATAGCAGTAGTAGTATTGTTGCTGTGGACTGTGTACACATAATTTGAGTAAATGATAATTATATTATATTTGAATATCATTACCCCCTGTGTCCTTGAGAACCAGATTCTCATTGTGGAAGAAATGAGATAGAGATGTCATATAGAATAGCTTAATTTAAATAACAACATGGTGCACTATGCTGTAACTATGCAATCAGCAAAATCCAACTTTGGGAAACCCTACAGGTCAAATGGACCCACTTCTTCAACAAATACATTTTAAACAAAAGAAAGGGATAAAGAAGGAACCTGTAAATTTAAAAAACTTAAACATACATATTTTAAAATGAGAAAAACAACTATCGTGTCTAGAGATGCACATGTGGATGAAGAAAATTGTAAAGAAATTCAAGGACATGAATGATATAAAACTGAAGTAGGATTACATTTGAGGTGGGGACAGGTTCAGACGTAGAGGGGAAGAGAATATCAAAGAGGTTTCTAGGAATGGCTGTGAGGTATTTACAAAGGTATTTACTTGGTAACCCATTATGCTATATATTTTACATTTGTTTTGTGTCACTTTCTCTGTGTTTTAATTTAAAATTTAATTGTTTTTAAAATATTTTCAAAGAAGTAAATAAGAATTCCCTGGCCCTGGTACTCAGAACCCCCAAGTTAGTGAGAATGCCCAACTTACTCTCTCCATAGAATCTTGATTGTTTTGGGGTATTTTGGGGGGGTTTTGTTTTGTTTTTGTTATTTTGCCAAGCCTGATTTCTTAGATTTGGTTTGGATTCTTTGAACTATCTGATCTCCTTCCAATTAAACACGTATTGAAAAAGCTGGACAATTTGAGCTCTAAAATTTCCCACTGTACACTTACATTGTAATACATATTTTCTGCTCTCTCTCTCTCTCTCTCTCTCTCTCTCTATATATATATATATACATATATATACATATATCTGTGCATGCATAAATTAAAATGCATAAATATGTATTTAATAGAACCATCTTTTTGTTAAATTTTTATTAATATAATTGGGAAATAATCAACATGCCACATAATCTTCATCTGTCTTTCCTCATCTATAAAATAGATTAATGATACTTCAGAGTATTTTCCCAATACTTATTATTTTATTTTTATTATATTTATTGTGTTGTCACTGATTAGTAAAATTACACAGGTTTTGAGTATATAATTCTATAATACATAATCTGTATATTGCATTGTGTGTGCACCACCCCAAGTCGAATCTTCTATCAATATATATTTGACCCCTTTTTGCCAGGATAAAAGTAGATAATTAAGTAATACAGATAATGCACAATGCTCAGTTCTCAATAAACAATTGTTCATATTTTGCTTTGCATGACTGACTTGTAATTGGAGGAGTAAATATGACATGCAGTACTTCAAGTCTGGGTGACTGAGAAATTGATTGAGCTGTTGGATTGCAACAGAACACCTAATTTAGTTCATGGACAAGATGAACTAAATTTTGCTCATATGAAATCCACATTTTGACAACTATTTAATGGTCGATTATCTTAAAAAGATTCTAACCACAAACAGAGGGCATATCATACAGTAATTCTTCTGGTGTCATCTGTGTGTTAATCAGTGTAACAATTTCCAATATCTCTAATGCAAATGCTCATACCTAGTCCTGTCTCTCTTGTTAGCATAACAAGGGGAATTAATTAAAGTGATTTCAGTGGGCTCATTAACCCACCAATTAACCATAAAAGTTTCACTTGGGTATTTGCTACTCCATAATTAGTCAAACATAGCATGAGAGAAGTGGACAGGAATTCAGCTAATGAGTACTCTTTTCCAATTGGACCAGTGTCAGTGACAATAGAAAGAAAGGATCAATGATGGTTGGCAAATCAGGACTTTCTTCCTCCTCCACTCCCATCCACCTCACTATGCAAGACTCAATCACTGCAGAAATATACAGGGTGGGCAAGAGTAGGTTTGTAGCTGTTAGTATGGAAAATAATATAATAGCTAATAAATAATAATATAAGAATAAATTCTGTGTTTTGCCTACTCACAACTGTCAATCTACTTTTGCCCCACCCTATATTCTTCTTTGTTCATTTGTCATTGTTATCTCCAAATGCCGCCCTCTAAAAGACAGGCATTATACATACATGTGATACATACATCTATATTAACTGTCCATTACTAATAAACTGAACCCAAACATGGCCACTTTATATTTTGAATATCCTGAATTACAAAGTACTATCCAGCCTGCTCTATGACATATATTATCAATATAACCAACTATTCTTGAAAATTATGTAATTTATGGCATTCTAACATAGATCATGACCAAGTGGTGGGATTTAAGAACTAGTGATTTGCCTACCTGTTTTTTTAACATTAATCACATATATCGGACAGGATAGAGCCTTTTTCCATGTTTGGATCACTTTGAATTTCCCCAAGTTTCGTTTTGTTCACTACTTTGTATTTCTTGAAATATGTGATCATCTCTCCTATTATTTTAATATCTCTTAAATATTAGCTGTATATCTTATTTATCTCCATACCTTCTCAGCCTTCTTTCCTCTCCCTTTCTCTCATCTGGTCAGCATTTATAATGTTCCAAAAAATGTTTACTTCAATGTTTTTTCCTCTCTGGGCTAATGTATTCTCCCATGTCATTCTCCTATTTGCTCCACATTAAAACTAAAGCAATGTGGAAGTCCACGACCAGTGACTTGGTTATTGGTCATAGGGAGAGTAAGGGAATGAAATCTGGTCTAGAACACAAGGCTCTCACTCAGAGTTCAGTGCTATTCACATGACACCAAGATGCATGAATTGCCCAAAATACACAGATAGTTTGTAATGTGTCTTTTATTGTTAAGAAAGGATCTGTACAAATACAGTTTTAGGATTCTATCCTCCCCTGGGGATATGAGGCCGCCGCCTCCTCCTCCTCCTCCTTTTCTTTGAAATAAATGGTTATCATTGGGAAGTAGGATTAAACAGAGAATAGTCTTTTAAAACTAATGTCCTGCCCTAACCGGTTTGGTTCAGTGGATAGAGCATCATAGAGCATTGGCCCACAGGCTAAAGGGTCCCAGGTTAGATTCCGGTCAAGGGCATATACCTTGGTTGCAGGCACATCCCAAGTAGGGAGTGTGCAGGAGGCAGCTGAATTGATGTTTCTTTCTCATCAATGTTTCTAACTCTCTATCCCTCTCCCTTCCTCTGTAAAAAATCAATAAAATGTATTTTAAAAAAATAAAAATAAAAAATAAATAAAAATAAAAGTAAAGTCCTTTGTAATTTCACATTCAATTCTTTCTTTTCCATAGGTTTATATTCATTTATTTTATAAGTACTTATTGAGAATTTACTGTATTTTGGGCTCAATGATAGATAATAGTTAATATTAACTACACACGCCAAGGCCCAACATTTACTGAGAGGTTTAAATGAACATTTGAATAAATGGTAATTAACACATAGCAAGTACTTAGATGAGAACACATTATTTAAGGCAATTTTCCCAATATTTTTAGCATCCATTCAATATCCTTGCCTGAGTCCATTATTATATTGGGGTATACCAAGTGGTGCTAACATACCTTCTAGGAGCATTAGCCACTGTCTTTGTTATCTCTAGCTGCATTACAAACCATGACAAAATGGAATGGCTTAAAACAATTATTTTATTATCTGTCACTATTCTGTGAATTGACTGGGGTCTGGTGTGTGGTTCTTTCCCTCCACGTGACATTATCTGAGGTGGAGTCATGCAAAAGTTTGATTGAGCTGGAACTTATGTTTGACTCACTTGGCTGGTAGTTGAAGTTGGGCATTTGTTAGGAGCTCACCAGGGCTGTTGACCAGTGTCCCAAAATTTAGCCTCTGTGTGGCTTGGGATTCTCAGAGCATGGTGACTGGGTCTGAAAAGGGAGCATGATCATGCAAAGAACCAAAGCTCCAAGAATAAGAAAGTCGAAGTGTCCAGTTCTCTTAAAGTTGAGACTGAGAGCTGACACTATATTCCTTCTACCACATGCTTTCAATTAAACAGTCACAGAGCGTGTACACGCTTTTGTGATGGAATGCTGTTTTGTTATATAATTTTGACTTGGATATTTTCATTTGCATTTGTTTATGTAATTTCAGGAGGAATACTGTAACATCTGAGTCCTGGATGATACTAACAAACTAATAATTGCAAAAGTTTTAAAAAAAATAAATAACAAATAGTCACAGAGTGAGCTTACCTCCAAGTGGAGAAAGGAACAAAGAATTTAATCTCAAGTTCATCACAACTGCAAGAATACCTTTCTTTTCCCTCTTTACTAGTATTTGGAGGGGGCATACATTACTGTAGAGTCACAAGTATTTTTTTTTTAAATTGCGTTATAATCTATTGCTATCATGATTCATTTGAGACTCTAATTATCCCAAATTGGGGCAGCTAAATTCCCTTCAAGCCAACTTTTGTGAGCACATATTCTTTTGACATCACCTCATTAATATGTGGAGCATTTTCTTGCTCTAGGGCAAAAGGACATTCTAGCGACAACCTGCACTTTTTAAAATTAGCAGTTTCCCTGAGGAATTCTGATACTAAAAGTGAGAAATGGTATTTAGAAAGCAATAACTAGAATATAGGTGTGCTAACAGGTAGTTCAGTGTCACTGCTTCCTAGATACCCTTTTCTGTTAATCATGAGTTCCTGCTAATACTTCAAATTCATGTTCAAAACCATCTGCGATCCTTATTTGTTTTTCCTTTTTTAAATAGTGAAAAAAGATGGGATCATGAAATAAATTTCTATAAAATAATTAACACATTTACTTATTTTCTTAGACCCACAATAAATACAAAAACAGTGTAACAATTAAAAAGCCAAAACCACCCTAACCGGTTTGGCTCAGTGGATGGAACATTGGCCTGCGGACTCAAGGGTCCCAGGTTCGATTCCAGTCAAGGGCATGTACCTCGGTTGCTGGCACATCCCCAGTAGGGGGCGTGCAGGAGGCAGCTGATCAATGTTTCTCTCTCATGGATGTTTATAACTCTCTATCCCTCTCCCTTCCTCTCTGTAAAAAATCAATAAAATATATTTTTAAAAAAGCCAAAACCACTAACAACAAGACCTGCAAAGTAAAGTTCAAAAAATTTCAGTAGTTCTTTTTGTCCTGAGAATATACTCCACTCAGGGAGTACCGTCAAAGTGTTGTCTATAAAAATAAAAGTGCAATATGCAAATCGGCTGAACAGCGGAACGACCATACGAACGACCTTCTGGACTACCTTCCTGATGAAGCTGGGGCTGTCAGGGCCGAGGCAGCCGGGGCTGCGAAGGCCTACTCTTGCACGAATTTCATGCATCTGGCCCCTAGTGTTTAATATTTATTTGAATACATTCTTTTATCTCTGTGGTTATATTTATCTTTGTTGGATGGCCTGACATTATGTACCTCCTGATGGGATGCAATAGACAGTACACATCATTTTTGTGGCATTATTCTTAGAATTGCATTTTATTTGAAACTAATCATGTGAAAATAAAAAATCCAGACTATAAAAATTTTCATGTGGACTCCTCAAATTATTCCATTTTATGATAAACAGAGGGGAGCAGAGGAGAGGCTCTGGGATGGGGAGTGTAATAAATAAAGCTTGATTTGGGCCGTGGGTTTTAAAATATGTTATAAAATATATTTGGGAATAATTGGAAGAATTTTTTTAATACATTTTTTATTGATTTCAGAGAAGAAGGGAGAGGGAGAGAGAGACAGAAACATCAATGATGAGAGAGAATCATTGACCAGCTACCTTTTGCATATCCCCTACTGGGGATTGAGCCTGCAACCCGGGCATGTGTCCTGACCAGAATCTAACCATAACCTCCTGTTTCATAGGTCAACCACTGAGATACACTGGCTAGGCTCATTGAAAGAATGTGAAAATGAGTTACCCCTTAAATGATAGTACTAAATAAATGTTGTTGTTTTTTAATGTTTACAAGAATGAACTTGTTCTTGGGCTCTGCATATAAGAAGTGAAATTTCAAGATATCTGTCACACTTCTGGATGATCTGACCAAAAGTAAGTGTTTGTATCTATATTTTATAGATAGTTAGGTAGATAGATGATAAATAGATAGATAGATAGATAGATGATTGATAGATAGATAGATAGATAGACAGACAGATAGATAGATAGCTTTGCAGACTAGGAATAGAAACTAAACTAAACTGAAATGTTAACATATATGTGCTAGTGGAGAATTCTTCAACAGCTTTGTATACACTAACTTCCCACAGATTCACTGATGGGCTTGTGTTAAGTGTGAATATCTGGAATCAACGCCATATCTACCAGCTCATATCCAACATAGACCCTGGAATTTGTATTTTGTCAAATGGCCTAAGTGCTTTTTATAAATATCAAAATATCTAGAACAGATTGGCTATTCAAAAATTATAATTGGATTAATTAAGCTAAAGCTGTAAAGTCATTAAGGCATTCCCTTAACACTTTTAATGATTCCCCTTGGAATAAAGGAAAGCATTCATAGTTCTTGGCTTGACATTCAAGATCCTGTGTCAATAGTCCTCAGCTTTTTCAAGTCCTGTGTCATCTGTCTCTACCTGTGCCCTACACACAACCTCCTCAATACTATATTCATCTTCCTATGCTATGTTTTTCTTCAGCAACAACTCCCACACTCTACCACAACTCTAAAACTTACCCAAATTTCATAACTCTGTTTAAATCAGAACTCATTCTCATATTCCTACTCTATACTTGGACCTCTACCAAAGCATATATCACAGTCTGACTTTTATGAGCACTTCTGTCGTGCATCTGAATGAATATGTACCTGTATGAGCCCCTAGAGGATTGGACCATGCCTTTTAATCCCCAGCTTATCTAACATGTTGTTTTATTTATGACAAATGCTCAATACTTGCTTGTTGAGTTGACAATAATTTTTTCACCCTTTATGTACAATTCTACCTAGCCTTGTTTTTCACCATAAAATGTAAAGGGTTTTTTAAAGAATACCTATTGTTTTATTTTTTATAATAAGTAAATGATGAACTTGTGTCAGAAATAACAGTTACAGTGACATAGCCATTACTTCTACTACAAGATACCAGGACCTTGGTTTTCCCTATGAATGAAATGGGGACGCCATTGTAGGCTTTGGGATAGAAGGAGGGCATTATCTGATTTGTGTTTTAAAGGGATCACTCAGGCTGTTCTGTTGAGAACAGACTGTGGGGGAGCAAGGGCTGAAGTGGGGTGGCCAGTTAGGAAGCTATTAAAATAACTCATGCTTAAGATGATAGTGACTTGGACCTGGGCGTTATAGTGGAGGATGTAAGAAATGCTTGGATTCTGAATAAATTCTCAAGGTAGAAGCAGTAGTATTACCTGGTGGAGTGGACATGTCATATGTAATAAAGAGAGGAGTCCATGTAGACATTTTCACACTGGACAATTAAGAGATGGACTTGTAATCAACAGAGATGGGGGGAAATGTAGGTGGAGCAACTTTGTGTCTAAGGGAGATTTCCTGGAGTTCAGCTTCGACATGTTAAATCCTTTGGAGGATTAGACACTGTTGGGTCTACAGTTCCCCTTCCAGGAACTGTACCTGCATGGACACTGGGGTTTGGAAGAAGAGATGAGTGCTCGTAGACATATGGGAGAGACTTCACTGTAGACTAAGCAGCCTTTGCTAACAAGGCGCTATTAAACAAACAAACCAGTTCTTCAAAGTAGCCCTTCAAAGCAGCTGTGCTCTGCCTGGTCAGTCACACATCTTTATACCAACTTAGACAAAAGAGGCTTCTTGCCAAATAGTGATATCAATCTTTGGGTTATAGAAAGGCACGCCTGCCCATTGTGTACGGTAAAACTGCTGTGTTATTGCCTTTACACATGCGTATGGCAAATTGGCCTTGAATATCCGGCGTACTCTGATTAGGTTTCCTACAGACACCAAGCTTCCAGGGCTTTTTCCTCAACACTAACTTGCACAGGTAGGAGTGGGGAGAGAATCTTCATCTCATCTTGTCTCCAGTGGTTGCACATCCTCTGTCTTCCTGCCTAAGTCTGTCCAGGCTACTATAGCAAAATTCCTTCATCCCTCACACACCAATGGTGATACCAGCAGCAAGATGAGCAATGAACCAGAGCTAACCTTCAAAGCGGCACAGCCTGACGATTAACTAGGGGAGGCAGGACTCCGCGGCACTCAGCCGCACTCTTTAAGATAATGAATGATCACAGAGCTCATCTCTCTCTCTGATAAAGTATTGGACAAAGATTCAATTAAAAATTGGATTTCATATAACAAACGGCTAAATGATAGCATGGATTCGGAAAGAGCAAAGAGTAAGCAATTTCTGTTTAGGCATGAGCTGAGATTCAGCCAAAAGGCAGGTTCAACAAGTAAAAAGGATATTTCAGGGCTTCCGGGGTGTCATTTGAAGTTCTTTAAGTTTACCAAGCTCAGCAGCATTAATTAAACTTAAATTAAAATTAGCACATTAAAAATTAAATGCTTGCAGTTTGAAAGGCATTTTTTAAATAAAATTAAATCTCCCTATACATAATGATCTACTACAACTTCCTCTGAAGTCCTCATTCTCTACAGTTACTGCCTTGGGAAAGGCTGTGAAATTATGCCCATCAAGAACACCTGCACTTATACACAATGGCCTTTAAGTCATATTAAGAAATACCTGACCAATTCAATTTATTAAACAACAGAAATAAATAAATTGGGGCCTAAAGACCAGAGCTGAAATTCCTAGCTCTGAGATTTATTCGGGCTGTAATTTGGGCCAAGCAATTTTTTCTAAGCCTTCGTTGCTTAGTTTCTGCTCCACTGGGATAATTCTTGCCCTTTCATTGTTATTTTAGGATTTAATAAAATAAAGTACATAATTCACTTAACATTGTCTGGGAGGTTATAGACATTTAATAAATATTAGTAGCACCTGAACTGCGAGTGGCAGCATGAAAATACCCCAATGGGAAAGCAGAGAGGTGCACTATTATGTAAGAAACTGTCAAGCTGAAAGTGAGAACGTTTCCCTGATGTTACGCATTTAAACGCTTAAAGCTTCTGCATAGTTGCATGCATTCCAGGGCCTACCTTTTTCTCAGACTTGGGTTAAAGCAAGCCTTTGCTAGTCCTCTGCCAAAGCCCCCTGATTCAAAGCCTCCACTATAGAAGTCACTCATCATCATGAAGAGTTGCGGGCACTTATGCAAACATGCTATTTGGAGGGTGGTTTGTTTAGGGCCATGATTGAAGAAGGCGTGTGGGCGAGACAGAACAGACAGCATTTTATGGTTCCACGCCTGCATTTTCTCAGCATGAAAACACTCTGTCTGGGTAATTGCCATTCCTATTAAGAAACAAGGTGGGCTACTGCAATAGATGTTGTTTCTGTTTCATGCCACGATGTACAGTCCCATCATATCTGGTGAACTCACAACTCTGACTCTATTAAGAGGAATAAAGCTGTTGTCAAAGAAAGAGGAGCACATATTGACAGTGTTGTCACTCCCAGGTGATTAAAGATGCGCCCGACTGTGAAATCCAAACCAGAGGCCCACTCTGCTCTCGCTGCTCCACTCATCCCCGCAAATACTGGCAGCAGCCTTGTAGGCACAGCATCCTGCAGGGCACTTTGACTGACTGATAAATCAGAAGTTACGCTGAAAGGGTGCACCCTGGGACTGCCTTGTTCTCCCCAGCCATGTGTTCAAATCCTCATCGGTCAAATTGACTGTAGGGTTTGAAAAACTCCGGGAGAAATGGTAAAAGTATGAATTCATTTCAGCTCCTGCATAATGGCCCTGCATGCAGTTTGGGAGGAGAGTCAAGGGTCAGCACCCCTTTGGCAGGAGCCAGGGATAAAAACAATGGAGAGAGAGATTTTCATTTAGACATTGCATTAGTTACCTGGGGCTGCTGTACAAATTACCACAACATTGGGTGACTTAACACAAACTTATTCTCTCACAGTTGTGGCGGCCAGAGGTCCAAAGTCAAGATGACAGTGGGGCCTGGCCAGTGTGGTTCAGTGGTTGAGCACTGACCCATGAACCAGGAGGTCACAGTTCGATTCTTGGTCAGGTCACATGCCATGCCCGGGTTGTGGGAATCAATCCCCAGTGTGGGGCATGGAGGAGGCAGCCAATCAATGATTCTCTCTTTATCATTGATATTTCCATCTCTCTCCCAGTCCCTTCCTCGTGCAAAGCAATAAAAATATATTTAAGAAAAGGAAGCATTAGGTTCTAAGGGGCACCTACAAAACATAAGTGAATTCAGTCACTGGAAAGAAGGATCGATGTATAGATAGCTTAGAACAAGGATGGCTCAAAACTAACCACCCCTTCCTCCCCCTACGTAGACAGTGGTTCAGCCAAAAACTTCTCCACTGTCTTTGAATATGGCAAAAAGTTGGTAGCAGCTTATTAGCAGTCTTTGACACCTATCTGTCCCTTTATATTTTGTTCTACCATCCCCCCAAAAATGTCTTTTAAATTGATACACTCTTGGGGGTGGGTCCAAGATGGCAGTCGAGGTGGACTCTGAGGGGGAGGGAGAGGAAAGGAGAGAGATTGATTGATGATCAATAGGATAGGCAGTATTCAGCCAGCGAAGTAGGCGATGTCAGAGGAGCTTATCAGCTGGTCTCCAAGTAGGTCTGGAAAGCAGATGATTCTTGCCCCTGCAATAGCTACCTTTGCTACAGAAGCAGATGATCTATACCAGGGGTCCTCAAACTACGGCTCGCAGGCCACATGCAAATACAAATATTGTATTTGTTCCCATTTTGGCTTTTTACTTCAAAATAAGATATGTGCAGTGTGCATAGGAATTTGTTCATAGTTGTTTTTTTAAACTATAGTCCGGCCCTCCAACCGTCAGAGGGACAGTGAACTGGCCCCCTGTTTAAAAACTTTGAGGACCCCTGATCTATACTCTCTGGTCTAGGCCTCTGTTTTCTCATCTGAAAAACAAAAAAAGCTGAGCTACATAACTGAAGTTACTTGCAGCATTGGTTCTCCTACATTCAGTGGGTGTTCATCCTTTCAATGCGCGGCCCCCTCTCGCGGCACTCCTCATTTCCATTTATTCAGCTCTAATCTGAATGTGTTCTGCTCGCTTACCATGGGGAGCCCATCTTCAGAAGGATGATGATTCCCTGTGCATCCATCTGAAGCTGATTTCGGCAGTGAGCATCTGTTCCCACTCAGGTAAGAGGCGGCGGGGAACCTGCTTGCAGAGATGTGTGAGTCTGCATACTGCGTGTGCCAAGCAGGGGAGAGAAGGGGAGCATCAACTGGAAAGACTGAAATGCTTGACAAATCATTACATACCCTCAGAAACCTCCAGAAATAGAAAAGGAGAAGGCAGACGAGAGCACTTATCAATAGAGTCAAATGTAGACCTAATGAGACTCCTGAAACAAAGCGGAAAGCTCTGGTCTCTGCATTCTCTCTCTCCCCCTGAATCAGCTCATCAACTGGAGGAGAGAATGGTGTGCACAGAATTTGGGTTGCGCGTTAGAGAGAAAACTGAATTCTGTAGCGAGGAAAATAGTGACTGTGAAGATCAGAGTCCACATGTAGATAACTGACATGGCTTTGTGAACTTGGAATTTGAAAAGTGCTCAAGAGTTAAAGTTTCAAGTGCACATTGTTTAGGGCCTCAGAAGAACTGGCCAGGCTTGAGTAATCATTTGACACCCAGAATATGGGAAGAAAAGAAAATCAAACGCCCCCAAATTGTCATACATATAGAAGGCATTAACACCTTTCATACCATATAGAAATCTCTAAGACATACGCCAGGGACCACACGTTTTCAGGCAAACTGCATGTTATTTAAATCATCATAATGCACTTTAGGTGTCGTTTTTCAATAATTATAACATTTTTATTTACAAAAACAATTAAACAATTAAAGTTCCTAGTACTTTTTTAATGTATGGTGCTGCGTAAAACATTTTCCTCTATGAAGAGGGACCAAACAAAATTTACATAAGTATCTAGATTTGCTCCTTTTTCCATGGGCATGAAAAACGAGAAAACTCATGAGCGGTCCTTAACAGATGGCACGCGAAACACGAGCAAACTCGTGAGCGGTACGAAAGGTGTTAAAATGGTCTTCATATTAGTCAGTGTACTCAAGAGATATTATCAATGGTTGGAAAAAGGGAATGAAATTCAGAAGGATGTCAAAGATGACATGTGAATGTGTGGGAGGCATCACTAGATGGAAGAAAGTACCATTCACTGAGATAGAAAATCCAGGAAGATGATTAGTTACGGGACTCTGAGGGCAGGTGGGGAAAATAATTGGTTCTGTTAATTTTGATGGAGTCCCAAAATATCCAAAAGTATCCGCCAAGTAGACTACTGAGAGCTCACAGGGGATGTGTAACTTGCATATAGTGACAAAGAAAATGTTAAGGTGGAGAGTGTTATCTAAGACAGCACTGGGTGAGAAGGAAGAGGGCCAGGGAGAGAAGCTTGAGGAATTCTGTCATATGATTGCTGTGCAGATGAGATGAGCCTGAAAAGGAGACTGATAAGCAGCCAGAGATGCAGAATCCAAATGGAGCAGGGTAGTCCTGGCTGGTGTGGCTCATTGGGTTGGGCATTGTCCTGTACATCGAAAGATTGCTGGTTAAATTCCTGATCGGAACACATGCCCACGTTTCGGTCTCCATTCCCATGAGAGCGCATGCAGGAGGCAGCCTCTCACATACTCTCAGATGTTTCTCTCCCTCTCCCTTCTTCTCTCTAAAAACCAATTTTAAAAATCTTAAAAACAAAAACAGAACAGTGTAGCATCATGGAAGTCAAGGAAAAGAGTGTTTTCAGAGAACGTCCAACACTGTCAGAAGCTACTGAAATATCAAGTATATGTGGCCTGGAAATTAATAGGTTAAAGGAGTTTCATGGTGTGGAGGTCATGAGTGGCAGAGTAAGAACTGTCTGATGGAATGACAAGGATATGTGTCAAGCTACACTGGGCTGAGGATTAAATCAGGGTTGAAAAAAGGGTATTATAAAATATAATACTATAATAAAGAGAAGGTGAGAGAGAGGGTGGCAAATGAAGAGGAATATAAATTTGGGAGAGGGCTTATTTTGGTATTATTAATATTAGTATTATTTTAATTGTGGAGCTTCAAAGGGTGTTTTTTAATTCATATTTTTATTGGAATGTATTTTGAGATATGACATCGTATAAATGCATGGTGTACAACATGTTGGATCACTGGTGTGTTGTCCTGTGATTGTCATTACAGTGATAATTAACACCTCTATGACATTACATAGTGATCCTTTCACGTTAGTGGCTGGCATCATTGGGGGGTATTTAGAAGTTAATAGGGAAGATCCAGATTATAGGGAGGAACAGGATATACAAAAGAGGATAATTTAAGGGATTTATTAGCATTTAAAAATTAAAATGTAAGCTGGTTTCGAGCATAACATGAGATATGACCAGTAAAAAGAAAAAAAACAAACAGCAAAAAAGGAGAAGTGGTTAAAATAAGTGTGATAGCCCCACTTGCTTCACAACTAGTCCTGCCACCGGTAGCAGGCAGGGAAGTGTAGGGTAGTATTTATGGGCATGATGTCTGGACCCAAAATGCTTGATTAAAATCCCAGCTCTGCCACTGACTAGCTATGTGATTCAAGCCAAACTCTAAAAACTCTCCAAGCAAGGGTTAGCTCGCCAGTAAATTGGGGAGTACATGATGCTGTATATGGAAAAACCTAAAGACTCTACCAAAAAACTACTAGAAAACAATAAACAAATATAGCCAAGTTGCAGGATACAAAATCAATGTGCAAAAATCCATTGCCTTCCTGTATACCAACAACATAACTTCAGAAAAAGAAATGGAAAAAAATTACCAGTAAGTACAAATAGTCACTAAGTTCTACACTTAAATAAATGCCAACAATAACTGCAAAAAAAAGAACAGAAAAGGAAAAAAAACAATTCCTTTTGAAACAGCAACCAAAAGAATAAAATACCTAGAAATAAACTTAACAAAGAATGTGAAAGACCTATGTACTGAAAATTACAAAGCGTTATTAAAAGAGATTGAAAAAGACACAATGAAGTGGAAAAACATTGTGTTCATGGATTAGAAGAATCAACATAGTTAAAATGGCCATATTACCCAAAGCAATATACAGATTTAATGTAATCCCCACCAAAATCCTACTGTCATTTTTTAAAGAAATAGAATGAGAAGTCATCAGATTTGTATGGAACCACAAAAGACCCAGAATAGCCAAAGCAATCCTGAAACGAAAGAAGGAAACTGGAGGTATCATGCTAACTTCGAATTATACTACAGAGCTACGATAATCAAAACAGACACACAGATCAATGGAACAGAGTTGAGAGCCCAACTATAAATTCACACATACATGGACAGATAATTTTCAACAAAGGAGCCAGAAATGCACATTGGAGTAAAGATAGTCTCTTCAATAAATGGTGCTGGGAAAACTGAAAAGCCACATGCAAAGAAAAGATTTTGGATTAGTTTGTTCCCACACACAAAATTTCATTCAAAATGGATCAAAACCTAAACATAAGACTCTGAACTGTAAGTTACAAAGAAGAAACTTTAGGTACCAAACTTATGGTCCTGAGTGGTAGAGAACATTTTATGATCTTGACCCAAAAGGCAAGGGAGGTAAAAGCAAAAACAAATGAATGGGACTATATCAAACTGAAGAGCTTCTGAACAGCAAAAGAAATGGACAAAAAAACAAACAGGCAGCCAACCAGATGGGAGATGATATTTACAAATAGTAGCTCCAACGAAGGTTTAATTTCCAAAATATATAACGAATTCGTAAAACTTAACATTTAAACAAATAAACCATCCAATCAAAAAGTGGGCAGAGGACCTGAAAATACACCTCTCCCAAGAAGACATACAAACAGCCAACAGATACATGAAAAGATGTGCAATCTCACTGGCAATTAGAGAAATGCAAATTAAAACTACAGTGAGATACCACCTTATACCTGTTAGAGTGGCTATTATCAACAAGACAAGCAAAAACAAATGTTGGAGAAGTTGTGGGAAAAAGGGAACCCTCATTCACTGCTGGTGGAAACGTAGACTGGCACAACCACTATGGAAAGCCATCTGGTGATGCCTTAAAAAATTAAGAATCGAGCTACCACACAACCCAACAATTCCTCTTCTGGGTATGTAACTGGACATCATTTATACCCAAAGATATATGCACCCCTATGTTCACTGCAGCATTATTTTCATCGTGGCCAAGACATGGAAACAGCCAATGTGTCCGGTGATAGAGACTGGATAAAGATGTGCTACATGTACACAATGGGATAGTACTCAGCCATAAGAAAGGATGAAATAGCGTCATCTACAACAGCATGGGTGGACTTTGAGAACATTATGCGAAGTGAAATTAGTCAGTCAGAAAAAAGCTAAGAACCGTATGATTTTACTCATATGTGGGATATAAAACTGAAACTTATGAACACAAACAGCAGTGTGGTGGTTGCTGGGGGGTGAGGGGGAGAGGGGGTATTAATATGAGGTGACAGGAGAAGACTTGACTTTGGGTGGTGGACACATGGTGCTATATACAGATTTTGTAACTTAGAAATGCACACATGAAATCTATATGTTCATGTTGAACTATGTCACCCCAATAAAATTTCAAAAATAAATAAAAACAAAAAAGTACCCAATAATATAATAGTACATTCTATAACTAAGTTCTACACATTATGATATGAATAATGTTATCCTGGAATTTTCGGTAGGACAATTCTATGCAAATACACAGGAAGTCAGATTGTTATGAGATGTTTACTTTAGTCAATGTTTTTCTCAATCTGAATTTTCTTGCCCACATTTGGGAAATGGAAGCAGGTCTGTGTACCACCCGCATTCCACACATGAATGCCTCATTAAAGAATTTTAAGGAGATCTTCTGGGAGACCACAAGCACACTGCATCAATTAGTTTTATTTATTCTCTACATCTGTACAGAGAGTGTAGTCTACGCCAGGCACTATCCCAGGCCTGGTAAAATAAACATGATTATAACACAGTCCTTATCCTTTATTTTGTTAAATATATATATATATATATATATATATATATATATATATATACACACACACACACACATACATACACACACATACATATACATATATGTGTGTATATATATATATATATGTGTGTATATATATATATATATATATATATATATATATTATTGCAGAGAGGAAGGGAGAGGGAGAGCGATATACAAACATCAATGATGAAAGAGAGTCAATGGTTGGTTGCCTCCTACATGCCCCACACTGGGGATTGAGCCCAAAACCAGGGCATATGCCCTGATCAGGAATGGAACCGTGACCTCCTGGTTCATAGGTCAATATTCAATCACTGAGCCACATCAGTCTTTATCCTTGTGTAGTTGAATGGGGGAGACATGAACATATAAGCAAATGGTGAGAAAATAAAATAATATAATCTAGGACCACCAAGAGCTGAGGACACCAAATGAAGAGACTCTGCTGGACAAGTCAGGGCCATCGGCCAGTACTCAGGGACCATTGAACAGGGTAACCATTCCATGTGCTGTGAACTATAGAGCCAACAAAGACCTGAAAGTAGCATCAACAGGTAAAGCTGGGAGCCAGCCAAATAAACCAACGCCAGATGTCTCAATCTTGCCTGCACACTAGAATTACCTGGAGAGCTTTTTAAATTTACTTTTATTATTATTTTTAATTTTTATTGTTAAAAGTATTACATATGTCCTTTTTTCCCCCCATTGACCTCTCCCAGCCTGCCCGCACACCCCACCCCCAGGCCTTCACCACCCTATTGTCTGTGGTCCCGGGTTATGCATATTTGTAAACAAGTTCATTGGTTGATCTCTTGCCATCAGCCCACCCTTCCCTGCCTTCCCTCTGAGGTTTGACAGTCTGTTCCAGGCTTCTGTGTCTTTGGATCTATTTTTGTTCATCAGTTTATGTTGTTCATTAGATTCTACATTTGAGTGAGATCATGTGATACTTATCTTTGTCTAACTGGCTTATTTCGCTTAGGATAATGCTTGCCTGGAGAGCTTTTTTTAAAAATATGGTTATCAGTATCTGGGCCTTCTTCCAGAATAATTCAATCAGAATTTCTGAGATCTGAAGTCAGACATCAGTATTTTTTTAACACTGTAGCTGGAATTAATATAAAGCCGAAGTAGAGAAACACTAAACTAATGTGTCAAGTCGAAGGAGAGAAGCACAAAGGTAGAAACAAGGTACAAACACACCTTGCTGTTTGAAGTGTGTTCTGAGAACCCAGGGTCAGCATCACCTGGGAGCCCACAGAAATGCAGAATCTTGGGCTTTTCCCCAATTGATGTCTTATGATTCCTCCACACAGTAAAATTTGGAAGCTGTGCCATAGATTTTTGGATAATTGCATTCACCTCCTAATGGGACTCCTTGCTTCTACTCTTGCTCCCCCAGACTTTATACTGCTGAGATTTTATTGTATTGGGCTAAGCGTATACCAGATCTGGACTTGCTAGAATCACTGTAGCTGTAAAAAGGATGAAACCATATTACGATGAGATCAGAGTTCATAAACTGTTGAAAAACCCTCAGGAAGCAGAGAAGAAGGTAGAGTAACTACTCTGGCCCGCCTACCCTAGTAAAAAAAAAAGAGAGCTGCCATTTTTTGGCAGCTTAAGACCAGGGTTTATATCAGTTTTAACATCAGAGCACCCATCTTAGCAATATGCACATTTGTAAGTAAAGTTCTATCATCTGCTCTTTCCTCCTAGGCTTTCTATCAAGATGACAAATGGTAACCCACACTAGGGCAATTAGGGAAGTTTCTGATATTTTTCTGACCCATTATCTGATTGGTTCTCAATTCTGCTAACATACTTGAGTGCAGAGGAAGGTCTGTTGTAGGAACAGAGCTTTAACTATTAGGAGACCAGAAACTGAAAGGAAAGCCCTCGTGAAAAACTGCGTCCCTTTCAACCATCAAGAAAATGGTTTGGAAGCAACCGTCTTGTCTTTGGGATTGGCGTTTAACACTGACCAAATTTCTCCAACTTTAAGAACTTAGCAAATCTACAGCGTGCTGAATATTAAATCTGGAGTCACAGCAGAAATTGCTATTCGTTCTGAACCATAGAATTCAAATGCCCACTTCTTCCTATGTCAAAAATTGAAGTAGGGAGTTCAGAAAAGTCTAGAAAGTAGTTCATAAAAGGCTAATGCTGAGTTATGCATCAACTATGTATGGAGACATTATTTTTTTTATATATTTTATTGATTTTTTACAGACAGGAAGGGAGAGGGATAGAGAGTTAGAAACATCGATGAGAGAGAAACATTGATCAGCTGGCTCCTGCACACCTCCTTCTGGGGATGTGCCCACAACAAAGGTACATGCCCTTGACCGGAATCAAACCTGGAACCCTTCAGTCCATAGGCTGACGCTCTATCCACTGAGCCAAACCGGTTAGGGCTGAGACATTATTTTAAGACACGTTTTCCTGTTATCTAACTCAATCATCTATAAAATACTCATACATCTATTTTTCATTGAATTCTTACAATGGCCATATAGTATATGAATTATTTATTATCACACTCAGCTGCAGAGGGATCTGAAAAGCAGAAGAGACATGGGGCTGCCCCAACTCTGCCCAAAACAGTTTTGGTTATACCCATACCCTTTCCAAATCCATACCAAAGCCAAACCCTTGGACTCCAAAGCCAAACCCATTTCACTCCATTAAGCTACCTCTCCTATGTGTTGATTAATTAATTCTCAACAATTTGGCCCTTTAAAAAAAGAAGTATTGCCCAAAGACTTTGAAGTAAAACATGTGAGGTTCTGAACAACTGGGTTCTGCCTTTTGCAACTGGGGAAAAAGTTTCCAGATTCATTCTCCCAATTTCCTTCAGAATCAGAAAAGCAATCTCTTCAAAGCATGATCCCAGTTCTATTCAAAGGAAACTGTATTCTGTCCATTGCTTACTGACACAACCCCAGTGCCTTCTCAAATCAAACTGACTCTAAAACAACTCCTAAAAGATTTTTGTTTACCGTGATGAAAGCGGAGTGAAGAGGAAGTCTGTGTTGGTCCTGTGTAAGACAGCAAACAGTTAGTCACAGTTGTGATTTGTGGTGCTATTTTTAGTCACAAGCTATAAATATAGGAGTTCTGTGTCTCTTGTTGTTGTTATTGTTTATTTGTTTGCACTGAAATGAATTGAGCACTGATTAGCATAGCAAAATCAGCTCCCAAAACGAATGCCAACATTGAAACAACAATTATCGAGGTGCAATTAAAAGATCATGTTGGGCAACTTTTGTACCCTACAGGAAAACATCTGTCCGAGAGCCAGGTGGGCACATGTGACTGGCATTAGAAGATCTGCTGGCCTGGTCCCCAGGAGAGAAATCTATGCTTTCTGAAGGTGACGTTAGAGGATAGTTTTGTCCTGAAAGGAGAGATGGAGGCGAAGGGCCAAATAATGTGGATATATTTTAATTTTGAACCCTTACTATGAAATCAAGCCTTCTCTGAGTTTTTTTTAAATAAAAAGAGACAGATTAACATAATTATTCCATTTCTATCCAGTTAGAGAGCATCTGCTCTATATTTGCATGTGAATTCTGCCCCTAACTCGGGCCAAATCTTCACAACACATGGGAGGTATTCTGTCCAATTCTTGACCAGAACTTATTTTCCTTTTCCCTCATTTCTGTCCTTAATTATATTCACTCATATTCTGTATCTCTGGAAACTTCCTCAAATTCTTTTGGAATGAGGTAGATAATCAGTTAAGTGATCATTCAATCATCCTTTTCTTTAAAGAAACCTTTCTGTCTCTGGTTGCCTGCCTCCCTTCTCCCTGTTCCCCAAATGCAAGGCCTTAGCAGAGTGATGTGCAGGGAACAAATGAGGTGGGGACCTAAAAGAACCCCCTCCAATCAGGTGGGCAGAAATAATCTAAACAAGACACGATTCACCTGAATCTACATCTTACAGTGAACATTTGGTGGAACCAATTTTATCTGGTGTTTCTCCTTCCTCACCAGCTGCTTCTCAGTTTTCATGACCATCAACTCCTCTTCTTCCCCACATGTACATTTTGCAAAAGTTGGTCTTCTGCCCTCTTTTCTCTCCATACACACATTCCCTAGATGATATTATCTGATTCCCAAGCTTTACAAACGTTTGTAGGCTGATGCCTGCTACATTTTTATTTCTGTAATTGTCCTCTCCCCTGAGTTCTACACTAATATCAACTAGCTCAGTATCTCTACCTGGGTTTTCAGTAGACATCTCAACCTTATCCTATGTACACAGTCACCCAGGAGAAAAGAAAAAAAAAACTAACCTAAAATATAAAGTTTTTTTCTGTGACTCCCGTCTGTCTCAAGTATCATCTTATTCAGTGGCCCCATTGGCCATCTTACTAGATCCTTAACTATACAACATTTTGTCTCAGGGCCTTCATCTTTGGTAATCCTTTATCTTTGATGGTCCTGCCACCTTGAAATGATCTTTTCCTACATCGTTATAAGTCTTGTTCCTTCACATCATTCAGGTATCAACTCATATATCATTTTCCAAGATAGGTCTTTCTGATCACCTCACCTAATCTAGACTTCCCATCATGTTCTGTGCCTTAACTTTCTATTAACTTGCCATATTACTTTATCACTGCTTATAATTACATAATCCACTTATTCATTTGCTTGTTGACTGACTTACTCATGCACCGGAATTTAAGCTCAATAAGAACAAGCTTTTTTTTTATCTCTTGTTTCTCTGTGTCCCCCATTCCTGACTATAATAACCTCTTCAAAAGTTCATGGAACAAATGAACAATAGAGATGGCACTTGAGTAAGGATGGATCTGACTTGTTCTTGGACCCTTGAAGGCCATGTACAGGAAATATATACTCTATTTCTTTAAAAACTTGCTACTCTCATTTGTATCCTCAAACCTCTTAGACATTGAAAGAGTGCTGAATCTGAAAGCAGAAACAAAAGTAGTAGCTCTGGCCCTGTCATTTACAATCTGAATCCCCCCGGGGAAAGTCACTTGAACTAACAACTCAATTCTTCAAGTTGTAAAATGGTATAATAACATCTTCCATTACTAACACAGAGAGTTGTCAGCAGAGAAAAGAAATCATTGCATTGGGTATCTACTATTTATTAGGCATTGCACTCTCAGATATGTCTCTCATACAGATCTCTGGTGTGAATTATAACAATGACTCTCTAACTTATTTTATTGACTTCACTCATGCAATCTACTTAAGATGGTCCTAGAACAATGTTAAAAACATAACACTGATCCTATCACTTTCCTAATGACCGGGACACTCTTCTGCATGTCTTTATTGACTAGATAATAAAATTCCTTGGAGATGCAAAAACAAACCTTTAAGTGCTGTCCCCTACCTCTTTCCCCTGCTTAATTTCCCACAGTCAACTCCCCCCACCCTGATTCTACCATGTAAAGTTCTCAAAATATTACCCACTCACTGGCCCTTAAATAAAATAGACTGTTTCTTGCCATTGAAATCTGTGCTTGCTCCCTCTCTTCATCTGCTTGTCAACCCATCATTTGTCCTGTAAAACTCCATAGACATGTAATCACCTGTGTGAAGCATTTCACTAGAACACTCCCAAGGCCCCAGAAGAGTCAACCACCCTGTAATATTTCTGTACTTTTTACATACAATAATATCCTTAATACATCGAACTAAATTTCTTTGATTGTCTTATATACTACAAATTCCTTGAGGACTGTAACTAATTCTTAATCATCTTTTTATCTACAGATAATAAAAACATAGTAAATGCTTTATAAAAGTTTGTTGAAACAATTAATGAATCACCTCACATAATCTTATAACTTTCACACCCCATATTCCCCAAGGAACACTATACGAATGTAAGTATTCTCCAAACCAAAACATGTTAGAGCATGAAAGGGGAATTATTTAAAAACTACAGGCCTGGTGCATGAAATTCATGCACTGGTAAGGTCCCTAGGCCTGGCCGCGATCAGGGTTGATCAGGGCCTTCCAGCTGCCTGGGGCCTCCTTTCTCCAGCTGCCAGTTGCTGGCCCTGGGGCCTTCCTTCCCAGGCTCCCGGCCAGGGCCTTCCTTCATTCCACGCCATCCCCTGGTGGTCAGCACATGTCATAGCAAGCGATCAAACTCTGGTTCTCCTGGTCAAACTCCCGGCTAAGGGGACACTTTGCATATTAGCCTTTTATATATATAGATGTGCTGGGAAAGTAAGCATGAATTAAGAGTGTTGAAAAAAAGCTAGGACTTTGGGTCACCATCATGACCTTGTCCCCCTTTTCCTCGCTCACTGCAGTCTAGTGCCTCCATAGTGCCCCTGGAGCACACCAAACAGGCTTCCAACTCCGGGCATTTGAACTGCTGTTCCCTCTGCCTGAACCACTCTTCCCTTAGATATTTTTATGGCTTACTCCTTGCTTCTTTCACATCTCTTACTAAATGTTACCTTATCATAGTAGCTTTCCCTAACCACTATCTAAATAACCCATTTCATTCTCCATCATCTACACTAACTTCATTCTTCCTCATAGCACCAATCATCATTTGGCTTGCTTTTTTATTTGTTTTTTTTTTTAATTGTCTCTAGTAGATGCTGGGAAGGAACCCAAGGTTCAGTTTACAGAGTTTGAACAGTTAGCAAGAAAAGGGATGTTGGTACTACTGAGAATTTTAAATACTTGATAGAAAGATTAGAATACCAATTAGTTGACAATGTGAAGTGTCTAAAAAATTTTGACCATGCAATTGAAATAATGGCAGCTGAACTTTAGGAAAATTAACAAGATAAATGTATATCAACAGAGCCCTGGGCCCTGTGGAGCTAGGCCAGTCCCCTGACAATGGTGTTCCATGATTGTGCTTTCACTGATTTGTGGTTGATTTCAAGTATCATTTGTGCCCTCAGAATTATCCAGCCTTCTAAGTTAGACATTAGTGATATCAAGGTTGATCTCAACAAGCCTTTGTTCATCACATTCTATGGTAACATGGAATAGGACATAGGAACCATAAGACTCATCTTATAGTAACACCTAATAGGAACCATCAAGTCTATACGACCTCTTCTAATGAAGCCAGCTCACTAGAGCTAGGCCAGATGCTCAAACTTTGCCTCCACTTAGCCCCACCTTCCTTCCATTTTCCATATTTGACAATAGAATGGTCCCAGAATGCCTTGCATCAGAAGCAGCTTGAGTTAAACCAGAAGTAACAGAACTTGACAATCTTTTGAAATGAATGGACAGGGAAAAGAGACTCAAGACTGACACCAAGTTTTCAAGCCTAAATGATGGGGAAAAAAATCCATTGCAGAAGTGGGAGAAAGCCAGAGAAAAACTGATTATGTCAGTTTAAAATATATATTAATTTTCAGTTGATTTTGAAGACACGGCAGAAACTTTAGGTAAAATATCTAGTCAATATCTGGAAATGTAGGATTCAAAATTAGGAAATAAGTCTTCATCTAAGACTCAGATTTGGGAATCATTTCCATCAATGTTGATATTGAAGCTGAGAAAGTGAGATGAGCAAAAGAAAAATTGAAAAGAAACCAGTTTTAGTGATATCAATGTAAGAACATCCAAACCTAAAGAGAATTTTAATAAAAATTTATTTGAGCTGAAAGAATATACCTGGAAGCAAGATTTCAACAGACTGAATAACTGCTTCAGAGAAAAACAGTTTGAAGTTTCTTTTATGCATTTGAAATTAAGGAGGGGCCCTAAGGAGAATTTCATGGAGGTGGAAGAAAGCAAAGCAGGGATTAGATTAATAAGATTATGCGCTCTCTTGAGGATGGTTAGGGTTTATTTCAAAGGTGTATTAACCTATATGCACAGAAATAATGGGCAAGACTTATTTAAGATGAAGAGAAACCTTTGACTAAAGAAGTTATAGACCCGGAACATGATTACCCACTATGACCTGCCCAGTTAGGAACTTATAATCAGATCACCCTGTGAGATTACACACACCCATGCTAGAATATTACTCAGCAATAAAAAAGAATGAAGTCTTGCCATCTGCAAGGACATGGACAGAACTAAAGAGTATTAGGCTAAGTGAAATAAGTCAGAGAAAGACAACTATGTACAATTTCATTTATACGTGGAATCTAAAAATACAAAACAAATGAACAAAACAAAACTGACATATAGATACAGAGAACAAATTGTTGGTTGCCAGAGGGGGTTTGGGGTTAAGGGATGGGTGAAAAAGGTAAAGGGGATAAGAGGAACAAATTTCCAATTATAAAATAAACTATGGTGTTGCAATGTACAGCACAGGGAATCTATATATATAAAAGGCTAAGTGACCAAATGACCAAATGCCACACACTATGGTCACTATGACACCACTGACCACTGGGGGGCAGACACTCAACATAGGAGCTGCCCCCTGGTAGTCAGTGCTCTCCCAGATCAGGAGCGCTGCTCAGCTGACTGACCCCTCCTGGCAGCCCACCAGCCTGGCAACAAACACTCACTCCCTCAGTAGTCCTGCAGGTCCAATCTCTGGAAAACAGGCCAGGCACCAATGGACTGGCACCACCGGCACAATCCTGACAGCGCTGCCGCCAGCCTCCTAGAAGTCAGCCTGGGGCACCATTGCCACTTCCCCTCCCTAGATGCTCCACAAGGAAGAAACAATATAAAAGCGGCCACCAGGTGGATCCCAATAACCAGTGGGAATGTCAGCAGGACGGATCTGGATCACTGGCACACAAGGGCGACCCACCGCCCACCCGGAGGGCCAATCGCATCCAGCCCACCCCCACCCGCCTTGGAACAGGCACCAGATGTAGGGCTCATGGCTGGCAAGCACCACTGCAGAGGCGCAGAGGCATGAGCTTCTCTGGATCAGGACTGACTGGGCGTGAGCAGGAGCAGCAGACAGGAGCAGCAGGCAGCATTGGAGTATGGGTTTCAGCCTGATCCCCACAGGCCACCCCAAGCGACCCCACTTGTGCATGAATTCATGCACCCGGCCTCTAGTATAGTCAGTAATGTAATAACTTTGTATGGTGAGAGATGGTTACTAGACTTACAATGGTGATCACATCATAAGGTATATAATTGTCTAATCCAGCCATGGGCAAACTACAGCCCAGGGGCTGGATCCGGCCCGTTTGAAATGAATAAAACTAAAAAAAAAAAAAAAAAAGACCGTACCCTTTTATGTAATGATGTTTACTTTGAATTTATATTAGTTCACACAAACACTCCATCCATGCTTTTGTTCCGGCCCTCCGGTCCAGTTTAAGAACCCATTGTGGCCCTCCAGTCAAAAAGTTTGCCCACCCCTGGTCTAATCCCTATGTTGTACACCTGAAACTAATGTAATATCGTATGTTAACTATATTTTTTTCTTTATTGCTTAAGGTATTACATATGTGTCCTTATTCCCCCATTAACCCCCCCACACACACTCATGCCTTCACCTCCCTGGTGTCTGTGTCCATTGGTTAGGCCTATATGCATGCATACAAGTCCTTTGGTTGATCTCCCCCGCTTAGCCCCACCCTCCCCTACCTTCTCTCTGAGGTTTGATGATCTGATCGATGCTTCTCTGTTTCTACCTCTGTTTATATTCATCATTTTATGTTGTTCATTATATTACCCAAATGAGTGAGATCATGTGATATTTATCTTTCTCTGACTGGCTTATTTTACTTAGCATAATGCTCTCCAGTTCCATCCATGCCATTGCAAATGATAATAATTCCTTCTTTTTTACAACAGCATAGTTTTCCATTGTGTAGATGTACCACAGTTTTTAATCCACTTATCTGCTGATGGGCACTTAGGCTGTTTCCAAATCTTAGCTGTTGTAAATTGTGCTGCTATGAACATAGCAGTGCATATATCCTTTCTGATTGGTGTTTCTAGTTTCTTGGGATATATTCCTAGAAGTGTGATCACTGGGTCAAATGGGAGTTCCATTTATAGTTTTTTAAGGGAACTCCATACTGTTCTCCACAGTGGCTACACCAGTCTGCATTCCCACCAGCAGTGCATGAGGGTTCCTTTTTCTCCACATCCTCTCCAGCACTTGTCATTTGTTGATTTGTTGATGATAGCCATTCTGACAGGTGTGAGATAGTACCGCATTGTCGTTTTGCTTTGCATCTCTCAGATGATTAGTGACTTTGAGCATGTTTTCATATGTCTCTTGGTCTTCCTTATGTCCTTTGTTGAAAAGTACCTATATAAGTCCATTGTCCATTTTTTCATTGGGCTGTTTACCTTCCTTTTGTTACTCTGTATGAGTTCTCTGTAAATGTTGGAGATTAAACTCTTATCGGTGATAACATTGGCAAATATGTTCTCCCATGCAGTGGGCTTTCTTGTTGTTTTGATAGTTTCTTTTGCTGTACAGAAGCTTTTTATTTTGATGTAGTCCCATGTGTTTATTTTCTCTTTAGTTTCCATTGCCCTAGGAGCTGTATTGGTGAAGATATTGCTTCAGCATATGTCTGAGATTTTGCTGCCTGTGGATTCCTCTAATATTTTTATGGTTTCCCGTCTTATGTTTAAGTCCTTTATCCATTTAGCTTTGGGTAATATGGATATTTTAATGATGTTGATTCTACCAGTCCATGAACATGGTATGTTCCTCCATCTGTTTATATCTTCCTCTATCTCTTTTTTCAGTGTCCTGTAGTTTTCTATGTATAGGTCTTTTACCTTCCTAGTTAAGTTTATTTCCAAGTATCTTAATTTTTTTGGTGCGATGGTAAATGGGATTTTTTTTTTAAATCTCTCTTTCTGTAAGTTCACTATTGGTGTATAAAAATGCCATAGATTTCTTGGCATTAATTTTGTATCCGGCTACATTGCCAAATTCATTTATTAAGTCTAATAATTTTTGATGGAGTCTTTAGGGTTTTCTATGTACAGTATCATGTCATCTGCGAATAATGACAGTTTTACATCTCCTTTTCCAATTTGGATACCTTTTATTTCTTCTTCTTGTCTAATTGCTATGGCTAGCACTTCCAGTACTATGTTGAACAGGAGTGGTGAAAGTGGGCATCCCTGTCTCGTTCCTGTTCTTAAGTGAAATGGTTTTAGTTTTTCCCATTGAGTATGATGTTGTATGTGTATACTTTAATTTTAAAAATATTCCCTAACCTCCTAATTTGGGGCTTTGCTTATTTTGAAGTCTTAGTTCCCAAAAGAAAAAGGCTTCTATTAGGGGGCATAATAATTATTCCATTAAACTAAAACTTGAAACTGCCACCTGATCACTTCAATACACTTGAGTCAGTGAAACAATGGGCAAAGACAGGGTTACTGCACTGTTGGGTGATGAATCCTGACTAATTTTTTCTTGACAAGAGGAAATTACTTGCCTTCTATATGATGGGAGGACGGAAGGATGTCTAGAATCCAGGGGTGCCCACTAGTTTTTCCCATGTCCTATTGTCAAAGTTAATGGAAAACTTCAACAACCCCATATAGAAATGAAGGCTTTGGTCACTTTTATAGATAGGAACCATGACCAACTGAAGTTGATTCTAAGGGTTAGAAAAATATCAAATATTGGAAGAAAAAAGTCATAAGTACCAGCTATGATCATGTAAACAATTGCAGAAAAACAAGTGTAGTTCCTATGAGTACTTCCTCTTTATTTTGATGTGATTATATATGCATATGGGTATTCACTGATGATTTTTGGTTTTCCCTCATTTCTCTCTTCTTTTCCCGTTCAAGTTAACCTTTGAATTCTGTATTTAAGCCATAGGATGTCAAGGGGGAGTGTGACTAAGCTAGAAGAGAAATAAATATGTGTATTCTCCTTTGAAAAGAGAGTTAGTGTGTTTTCAGCCTGACAAAGGAATGTTAGAGAGAAGCCTCATTTTGCTACTGTCTGTATTTGGAAGTTAAATATAGGTTTTAGAAAAAAAAGGTGTTAATGAATGCCAATTTGATAGGGGTAGACCATGGTGGATTGTTCTATTGTCAACTTGGTCACACTGAGAGCTGTATGTTTTGGAATCTCCTTCTTGATGTAATTCTGAGTTAAAGTTTCTCAAAAATTAAGTTGTTTGATACTTGGGAGGCAGAAGTACAAGCATCATTCTGTGAGGTCAGAAATGGTGAGAGAGAGCTACTGAGAACCCAGAAGATTCCAGTAGATCTAAGCTCTTTCCACTCCACAGCTAGCTCTCCTTCCTAAATGCTGGTCCTGCCAACCCCAGGCCACCACCAGGTGCTTTGTTGCAAACTCCCAGAGCTGATGGCCATGAAGAGCCTCGACCTTCCACGGGCATCTACCCCAGACACTCCTCACCTCCAGATTTCCCTCTAAGCTCCAACTCATTCACCTGCCCACTCTGGTTAGCCACCTCTCTCTCTGATCATTTAACTCTCTTTTTCAGACCTTTAATTCTCTAGTTCCTCCTTCAAATACATGAGGTCTAATTCCTATAGTAAGCTCCTTACACCACAATACTCACAATGTCTTTACTTCAGATAGAATTCACACTGATACACCCAACTTAAAAATAAAGAGTAATCTTCATTTCTTTTGAAAGTCAGCAATAATTTTGTAATAAATAGAATATAGAATATCCCTGATATCAGTGTCAATGCTGAAAATAGAAGGGACTCTAAAGTGTCTACACTTTAGGGTCCTTCCCTTTCTTCTGTGAATTTGCTAACGTGGCCTGCACAGAAAACATCTTTCTCCCAAAATGCGTCTGTGTCTGCCCGTGATATTTCACCAACAGCCTGATGAGATCCTTTTCTTGGGGTAGTGGCTGTCTGGCCAACTCAGCCACTGTGATCAATAGTATTGATTCTATCCGGGAGGCCAGAATGGAAGAGTAGCAAAATCTATTTCAGCTTACCTGAGTCAGTCTCTTCCCATGTACAACTTCTCATTTATTAAACTAGACCAAAGAGGTCCAGGACACACAGACCAAAATTAAATAAACTAAGCATTGACATGTAGGGGAAATGCAAGAGGAATCATCTGCATATCTATAAAATATAATAGGACTGATCTAACATGTAAATTATTAAAACAGTTTACCTTGGCATAGACTGAGTCTTTAAGCAGCTGCCACTGCACAGGTGCTCACCAGCCTAGAAGTCAAAGGTCATCGCATGTTGAACAAGCATGATTCATGGAATGAACTACATAGTCATTTTACTTTGTCTTTCATTGTGTTTGCCCATTCATTTAGTGAGGCATTGTCTTCTCCTTCCCTATAGAAAATCCAGGCACGCCTCTGACATTCTTGATAATTCTTAACTTATAGAATATTGTGTCAGCTTAAGAATTGTAATGTCCAGTTCTATACATATTCCAACTTCCCAATATCCTTAAAATGAAGGTTTTTAGGGAAGAAGATATTACTGGGTTGGCCTGTCTCCTTCCCCTCCATTGTTTTATTCTTTCGCTATATTTTGTTAACTACATTTTCTGACCTCTTTGGGTTGAAAAATGAAGAATAAAGACAAAACACTGACAGGCCACTCACATTTTCCATTCCCATAGGTCAGCGGTTCTCAACCTGTGGGTCGCAACCCCTTTGGTGGTCGAATGACCCTTTCACAGGGGTCGCCTAAGACCATCCTGCATATCAGATATTTACATTACGATTCATAACAGTAGCAACATCACAGTTATGAAGTAGCAACGAAAATAATTTTATGATTGGGTCACAACATGAGGAATTGTATTTCAAGGGCCAGAAGGTTGAGAACCACTGCCATAGGTCTACAAAGTTGATCCTGCCTTTACATGCTAGACCCAGAGTCAGGGGCTGCAGGAGGCACGGAGATTGGGCCCTTCTTTCTTGCTGGGGATGCTGCAAAGTAAAGCCAAAAGGCTGCTGCTTTAGAGCAATGCTGTGAGCTGTTCTGTGGAAAGCCAGCTACCACTCTTCCACAATGAAATGAGCAAGCTGGGAAAGTGCTGACAACCAGCCCAAGAGGGGATCTCCAGGGTGGGCTCTTAGACAGATGATGTGTTTTATCTCTCCCTCTCATCTTGGCCAGCACCAGGAGAGAGAAGAGAAAGGAGAAATGAGAGCAATGGGAGGGATGCGGATTCAGGAACAGTGACTCCTGCCCCCAATCCAACCACATGCCAGTCTGGCTGCAGGGGTGAAGAGGAAGGAGATATTGCTTTGGATCGAATATGAGATTACAGTGATAAAATGTACATTACTGAGTCTTAAAGGACTGAAGTGGGACTGGTTTAATAACAGAAAGTAACTTTACTGACTCAAATGAGCTGTCATTAAGGGACCCTATTACCCAGCAGGAGGGGGCGGGAAAGAGTTTGACAAAGCACTGCTATTGTAGTTATTGAGAAAAATAAAACTTTCTCATATACCCTTAGAGAACCAAGACTTCTTTTTATGTAATTGTACAAACTAAATGTCCAACAACAAGAGAAAGGAAAGATAAATCTGTATGTACATACACTGTGAATCCAGATAGCATATGTAGGTGTGTAAAGGAATGTACTGGCTCAATATTATCAACATGGATACTTAAGAAATATGTATAATAAAAGGTTGAAGACCAATGCAGATATAAGACTACATTATATACTTTCCATGGGGGAGATGATCGATTGATAGATAGATAGATTTTTAGAAGATGACTCAAATGCATATTCGTTTTTTACATAGGGAAAAATAAAAACTGAGGGTGTCAAGTCAAGGGGGGACTCTAATTTGATATAAAATGTGCTTTTAAAATTAATCAATGTAATCATACACTACTGGTGTAACATAAACAACTTATAAACATAAAAAGACAGAACTTGTACCAAAATAAAAACAATGATTAATTCTGTGTGATGGATAGTTGAATAACTGTCGTTTTCTTCTTTGATTTTTTATAGACTTTAAAATAAATATACCCCAGAAAAAGGGAACAAAAAACATGAAAATCAATTCATAAAAGAAATGTACAACACATATTTAAATTTTCTATTCTTTCACTTAGTAATTCTACAAGTAGGAATATATTGTAAAACAACGCTAAGAAATATGTTCACGATTCACTACAAAGGTATCCATGGCAACATGATCCATAACAGCTAAAAATTGGAAACAACCCTCATGCTTAACCATAAGAGAATGTTTAAGTACATTATAAAATAACCATACGATGGAACAGAAAGTAGCCCCTTATAAAAATGGTGTTTTCAAAGCACATGGAGTTGCAGGGGGGAATTCTTATGACACAGTGTTATGAGGAACAGAAAAGGAGACAAGGGATGAATTGCCAGGTAGTCCCAGGGGCATAAGTGAGCTTCATATCCACACATTTGTGGAAGCGCCAGTGGCCTGGCTACATGATTTCTCTCTGCTGGTCCTCCGTGCCCTAGCCACAGAAGCACAGGAGAGAGGCATCCTCTGGAAAAGTTAACCCAATGCCAAATGTAATGAACTCTGTGTTTTCCAGGGTTTGCGTTTCAGTGTACAATTGCCTTTGCCCAAAGCACTATATTCTCAAACAACCAATCACAGAAGGTCCAGAAGGCCCTCTGCCTTGGAGGTAGCAAACATATAGTCCAGCTGTCACATGCAAAACTGAGAAGGGTGAAGGGATTAAGTAAAGAAAAAAAAGAAAAGAAAAAGAGGGAAGACTCATGGACACAGACAACAGTATGGTGTTACCAAAGGGAAGCCGGGGACGGGGAGGGGAGGTAAAGGAAGGGAAAGGGGGATAAATGGTGATGAAAGGAGACTTGACTTGGGTGGCGAACACACAATGCAAAATACAAATGATGTATTATAGAATGGTAGGCCTGAAACCTGTATAATTGTATTAACCAATGTGACCCCAATCAATTTAATTTAAAAAGCTTATGTTACACTCAGACCTCACCCGCAAGGATTGATTTTAAATTCTATGAGGCAAATATTTGTTTTAATACAATTGTGTTACTCGTTGCTAATCCAGTCCCCTCACAGAATGTCTCCCTCAGGAGGAGACGCACAGCCATTTTCCAGAAGGAGGTCTTTGAATACTAAATCTTGCATCAAGGCTCCCAACTGGGTCCTCGTTTTGTATGAACCACTTTAAAGACCTCTACGTTATGGCCTGCCTCTCCTACACAAGGGTGTAAAAGTAGTATTAGCAGAATACCTCAGGAGCTTAAAGATCACTTCATAGGTTATAAGCTCTTCAACATCTCCCTACTGATAATAACTTGCTTCTGCCCTGGCCAACTCCCCACACAAGTGAGCCTCACCGAAAATGGCATACCCGGCTCTCTGAAGTTGGTTCCCTACCCTGATTCTATATTTTAGGTGTCAAAATCACTAAGCAAGCTGGAGAGTATGCACCAGGCTCTGTACACACAGGCTATCCTAACACATGCCATTAATTAGTACATTTACTTTACTGAATACCTGTGCCTCATTCCCTCATTCTGTTGACTGCCCAGGTCGCCCTGCACCCTGAAATGTCACATCCAGGCGCCACATTAGCTTCAGGCACATTCTAGTATCATACAGTTTGCATCTTTGGCCTAGTTGCTGTCGCCATTTTAAGAGAATAAAAACTTGAATGTGCTTATAGGCTAACTGGAAGAAGCTAGTGGAGAAAAGGAGAATGCAAATCAGAAAATAGAGGAAATACTGATGAAGGTAGGTTCTTGGAGTGGTGGGATGGGACTAGACATAGAGTAAACTGGTTTCATTTTAATTTGACGAAGCCACTCTTAACACACCATTCAGACAATGCTGAAATGTCAATACATATCCCTGTGCAGACAGCCTCTCAATGGGCAGTTCATTTTTTCTCCGTGTTACCATGAGAAACGCCACTCAGTTTACCAAAGGGATGACAACCTGTGAGCATGCCAGTCTTCCTACAGGCGAGCACATAATTAGCATAAACCACTAAGGAACCACTGCCAATGCCTCTAGTGAGCAGCAAATGTCCCTTCAAAAAGCTATTACATTGGTTAGGCCTATATGCTTGCATACAAGTCCTTTGGTTGATCTCTCCCCCTTACCCCCACCCTCCCCTCCCTTCCCTCTGAGGTTTGACGGTCTGATCGATGCTTCTCTGTCTCTGGATCTGTTTTTGGTCATCAGTTTATGTTGTTCATTATATTCCATAAATGAGTGAGATCATGTGATATTTATATTTCTCTGACTGGCTTATTTCACTTCGCATATGTAATACCTTAATCAATAAAGGGGAATAAAAAGCTATTACAGTATCAGTGTCCTTCTGACGTTAGAAGCACGGAGATGAAGGGGTAAGGATGACATATTTCAATGTAACCTTTTAAAGCCCTCTTTGAAATACTTTGTGTAAAATGAAAATCTCCAAAGACCTGAATTTTGACAACTCAGTAAAGTCACAGTGGTTCCCATGAAAGCTGTCCCTGGGAGAGGATATAATGAGTGAGAAGGGGATCAGCTGTCAGGATTGCCTACTTGATCTCCTCCTAAGCACGTTCATGGCAAACTTGTCTCCAAAACAAAAAGTGCAGGAAAAGCCCTGCTTCTGGTTAGTGTTTTCATCAAAGGAAGCAACACCAATAACTATAATTGGTATTGCACTTGACAATTTATGAAAAGATGTAGACAAATGTGTCACACTTGGCATTGCCAAAAACCCTGGGACCAAAGCTAGTGCTATTACTAGCATCTATAGTTAAGGACTCTTAGTCTGAGAGACTGGGATTAAAGGAGTTTTAGTACTGATGATGCATCACATTCTGTTTGCAACATCTCTGGGATTCATGGTCTTCTCTTGACCTGGGACAATATTTCAGTATGACATAAGACCTTGCAACTTCAGGCTGCAAACATTTCCTCATTTATTTCATAAAATATTTTGAAATTCTGCAGCCTATCATACAACTTTATATTTTCACCTAAAAGTTGCCACCAAAAATCAAATAACTGTAAAACTTATCATTTCTGACATATTTTAAACATTAATGATTGTTTTACATTTTCAAAAATTCAAATAAATCTAAGTACCATTTCAGATCTAACACATGCCTTATCCATTTACATATTACATGAAATAGCTCTTCTTGAATATGTTACTTTACAGAATCAAAGGATTTTTCAGATGTGATTAACTAAGGCTCTTGACATGGGGAAATTATCCTGGATTATCTAGGTGGACCTGCTGTAATCACCAGGGTTGCTATGAGAGGCAAAAGCATCAGGGTCAGAGAAGAAGATGAGGAAGAAGAGGCCATGAGCTGAGGAATGCAAGTGACCTCTAGGAGGTGGAGAGGCAAGGGCACAGATTCTCCCCCAGCCATCAGAAGGAATGCAGCTCTCAGAACACCTGTAAGGCTCATTGGACTTCTGACTTCCAGAATGGTAAGATGTTGAGGAGTTGTGCTGTTTTAAGCCAATAAGTTTGTGACTATAGCAAACTAATACAGAGCTTTGTATAAATACTGGTATGTGTCCACTTATCCTTGAGTGATTTTGACTCATTGCTGGAATGAGACAGCATTCAGTGTTAATTTTATACCTATTTTTCATTTTATATGTGTAAGCATGATGAAGTCTGTCCTAAAAGATACGTTTCATTGTAGCAATGATAGTCCTTTTCTTGAACCCCTCCCGAGCTCTACAACAAAAATTACACTATGATCGAATGTCAAATATTGTCTTTAACAGTACAGCGGTTACCAGAGGGGAAGGGGGATGGGGGAAGGATGAAGAGGGCAAAAGGTTATCAAATATATGGTGGCATAAGAAGACTAGTGTTTGGGTGATGAGCACACAATGCAATGTACAGAAGATGTATTCTAAAATTGTACACCTCATATTTATATAATGTTATTAACCAATGTTACTTCCCAATAAATTTAATTTTTAAAATTGTCTTTAATGATCTATCAACTATCTTAGTTGAGTAGTATCAGGGCCAGAATTGGGGTGAGACACACAAGGAGGCCCTCCCTGTCAAGGTCATGCAAGAGTATAATGGGCAGGTGCATGACCCTGAGGGTGATGCTCTCTTAAATTTTGCTCCCTGGGTGCCTCACTTACCTCACCCTGGTCCTGGCCTTGGTCCTGTGATAGTTTTGTAAAAGGCAAAGAATTTAACAAAAAATTTAACTTTTAATGTGCTTCATTAAAGAAATCCACTGCCTCAATTTCTGAGTAGTGTATCCAAAAGACTAAAAAATGTTTATTTTTCTGTGCATTTTTTACAGACATCTGTTTTACTAAATACTCTTGGAAAACTTGGGGAAATGAAATTATGTTAATTTCAATGTGTTTTTAAATATGACATTGTAAGTAACAAACTATTATCTCATTCTTTGCTTGAAAAATATTTGTTCAGATTGATGGTGCTGAACATATAGCTCAGTTTGATAATCAAACAAGTGACTAAACTGAGTCCAATGTATCTTACCAGATGGCTGAAAAAATTCTAGACAGTATCCCCACAGAAATTTCTGGTCTGAGAATTCAATCACCAAAATCTTCATTAGAAATTAACCCTAAAATTGCGTGAGATAAATCATTATTCTTAAGTAGAGGCCCAGTGCACGAATCCATGCATGGGTGGGGTCCCTCGGGGTGGCCTGTGGAGATTGGGCCCCAGCTCACGTCCCCAGCCTCACAGCCCCGCAGCCCTGCCTGGCACCCCACCTTGGCCTGGCACCACCCCCTCACCTGCTCCACCATCCCACCTGAGGGGTGATTGATCAGGGCCCGGGCACCCCACCCAGCTCCCTCAGCACCTGGGAGCTGAGCAGTGGCCCTCCCCCCGGCCGCCGCCACTGGTCTCCCTAGTGGTCAGCACACATCATAGCGAGTGGTCAAACTCCCGATCAAACAACCGCCCAAGGGGGAAATTTGCATATTAGGCTTTTATTATATAGGACTAGAGGCCCAGCGCACAAAATTTGGGCACGGGTAGGGTCCCTAGGCCTGGCCAGCAATCAGGGCCAGTCGGGGCCTTCCTTCCCCTGGCTGCTGGATGCCAGCTGGGACCTCCCTTCGTTCTGCACCACCCCCTGGTGGTCACTGCACATCATAATGAGCAAACTCCTGGTCATTCAAACTCCTGAGGGGACAATTTGTATATTAGCCTTTTACTATATAGGAGGGTGGTTTCATACCTTTAAATTCTGAAAAGACCTAGTATGAATCCTAGGTAATAAAACCCATAATATTAATATTTGAAAAAGAGTCTGTGCATTTTGGAATATTTTATATTCTTAGTGTTTTACATAATTTAGTTAATTAGAATGAGATTCCACTTTTCAAACTCTAATTTGAAATGTGTAATGGACTGCCTTATATATGTATTTTAAGTTGAAATCATACTCAATTTATGTACAATACTAGTAAGTGACTCTTGTTCAGCATATTTTGTAAGTTTAATGTTTTAAGTCTCTATGAGTTATGTAAGTGGTTGATAAGGCTTGTCAGTCAACAAGTAGAGTACTTAAATGATAAAATCCTGCACATCAAATTTTATACATTTTTAAATGTTTGAAGATGTTTAATCAACTATGATTGCAAATTGAAGCAAATATTAGGCAAATCCTTTCTATGCAATTGCTAAAATTCTCTAGACTTATGAATAGAACCATACTGTGTATAAGCTAAACTTAAAAGCATAAGAATAAGGGTATTGGATTTTTGCTTTAATAAATTAAACATTAACTTCTAAAACCAATTTAAACCTCTGAATACCCTCCTCTGAGCATAAAAATTGCCCTGAAGGGCACCAAAGAAAACCCTAACATTTAATACCACTTACTAGAAGTATGACTAGAAAAAGTGGCTTAGCCTCTAGGAGCCCTTTTCCTCATCCACAAATGGAGTGATAGTAAAGGTTAAGTGATAGTAAAGGTTAAGTAATATACTTAAACTCCTGGCCCTGTGTCTAGTGTCCATATTTAACAAACAGTGACTGTTTTAAAATGCTTTATACACAGTAAGATACTATGTGCACAAAAACCAACTCCTGGGAACTAGCCTAAGGAAATACATCTGTGTGCATGGAAATATATGCACAATAATGGTAATTGAAGCATTGATTTTATAGTGAAAACAGAAAACAATCTAGTGTGTAAACAATAGGGGAGGTGTAGTAAAATAAATTAAGGTACATTCATACTATGAAATAATATATGAGTATTAAAGAATAGGGTAGATCTATATATATTTACATGGGATGATTTCTCAAGACACATTAGGTAATGAAAAACACCGTGGAAAAATAAATACTGTCCCATTTCTGTATAAACAAAGAAATGAAATGGTGTTTTGTTATGACAGCCTGAGTTGACTAAGAACTGACTGGACTCTCTCTTTTTTTTTAAATATATTTTATTGATTTTTTACAGAGAGGAAGAGAGAGGGATAGGGAGTTAGAAACATCAATCAGCTGCCTCCTGCACACCTCCTACTGGGGATGTGCCCACAACCAAGGTACATGCCCTTGACCGGAATCGGACCTAGGACCTTTCAGTCCGCAGGCCAACACTCTATCCACTGAGCCAAACCAGTCACGGCTGGTTGGACTCTCTTGGTATTTGTAATCATCTGAACTACATTTGAGCCCCTGGTTCTGTTAGTAAATAGTAAATCTGAATTCCTACCCTTCTAAGGACCAAGCTAAGGGTGAATCAACATTAGACCTCTTAGTCCCAATTTTACCCATGTCAATTTCCTTCCTCATCCCAGCAGCCCAGGTGATAAGCTGCATTGCTTCTGAGTTGTTGTTTTTGTTCTTTTAGTTTTTTTATTTTTTTAAATATATTTTATTGATTTTTTTACAGAGAGGAAGGGAGAGGGATAGTTAGAAACATTGATGAGAGAGAAACATCAACCAGCTGCCTCTTGCACACCCCCTACTGGGGATGTGCCCGCAACCAAGGTACATGCCCTTGACCAGAATCGAACCTGGGACCCTTCAGTCTGCAGACCGATGCTCTAACCACTGAGCAAACCCAGTTAGGGCTGTTTTGTTTTTTGAAGCATGAGCTAACAAGTCAAGATCTTAAAGGAGTGTTGTGAATATGCAAGGAATGGGATCACTAATGCTTTATTAATGCATATGCAGAATAAGAAGCTAAATTACAGGATTGGAGAAACAGATCTGAGTGTTCTCCTCCAACTTAGGATGTAAGACTTATCTGCAAATAAGCATTTTCAAGAAGAAAGAAAACAGAGAAATAGCCAATGTTATGTCCCTTTGCCTACTGGGCATATCAAATTTGATTGGTTGGCAGATTATGGTAAAACAAATTTGTTTGTCAAAAGGATTCCATGAAGGCTAGGGGAAACAAGGAAATTGCAGAAAACCTATACAGTCTCTGGGAGAGCAGAGGCTGAAGGGTGTAGCCTTAAAGAGAGGATATTCTCTCAAGATATATAACATTATATAACTTCTATCCTGGTTGGGTCTTCTGTGATGTCTGGGAACTTTCACATGACCATGGTTGCCTCCTTCTAATCTTAACCATGAATCTTCTAAACCTTTTCCATTTCCTCTAGCCATCAACTCTCCTCTCACTCCCATCAAAAGACCTTCTCTTTCCTACTTCTTTGGAAAAATAACTATAGAATTGGAGTTTCTGAATCATATATTGCCTCTGGCCTAAAATGCATGTATTCTTTAAACTTTTCTTTTTGCCTTCTCCAAAGAAGATATCGATATTTTCTTCCTAAAGCTGATGCCCCTATCTATGTTTGCAACTTTTTTCTCCTCTAAAGCTTTCCTCCATCAATTATTCTGTCTGTTGGATATTTCAAACCTCTGCCATTGGCTTCTTCCCTTGATCCTACAGACACGTTCCAATATCTGCTATCCTTTAAAAATTCAAAAGAAAACCTTATCTCAACCCAGTTCTCCCTAAAGTCACTGTCTCTCTCTCTTTTTTTTTTCCTTCCTCTCCAGGTTTCTTAGAAGAGATAAATACTTTGTTTCTATATTTTTCTCTCCCACTGTTTCCTTAAATCATGACATTCTAACTTCTACCCCAATAACTTAACTGAAACAGCTTTTTCACAGGCTATTAAAAACCCCTGGTTAATAATCTCATTGGCTTGTCCTTTTCTTATGTAGCATTGGATTGCATTTTTTGCTGTTGAATAGTAAGTCCTCCTGTGAAACCATCTCTTCCTTTGGCTTTGGTGACATTGCTTTATTCTAGTTTCCTTCCTACTTTTCTGACAAGTATTGCTCCTTTGTGATTCCCTTTCCTTTGCTCAATTATTTAAATAAGAGTTTTTAAGGTATGCCTTCTCCTTTTTCATCTCCTTGCCCTGCATCCTATCCCTAGTCAAATAATCAATTTTTGTCATTTTCACTATATAGCCCTCGTTTGGCTAGTTCTCAAAGATTTAACAATAACCTTAAGTGCTTCCAAGCTCCAGACCTAGCCTTTCAAATTTCTAAGCTAAAGCCATCACAAACTCAATGAATACAAACTTCAGCTCCCTACATTTCCTCCAAACTTGCTTTCTTGGTATTCTTCATTCAAATCAGAATCTGGACGTGTCATTTCCCTACTTGGAAACCTCCACCACTTTAAAATGTTTACATGGCTGGGCTGAGACCTTTACCCTGAACACAGGCTCACTGTGTCTGCCTGTGTCCCTTTCAGGTAGGTATCACTTTGTACTTTAGTTCTAGCCATGGACTATGGGGAGAAGTAAGTGCCCTGCATCCAGTGCTGGGTAGATGTCGCTGTCCAGGAAGCTGAAGGTGTAGAATCGGCTTCAGACTGAGCCCGATAAATTGTAGATCCAAAGATCATCATCCACCGCTGAACAAGTCACTTGAATGTAACCATTCCAACAGACACCTGCCTATGAACCTAGCAAGTTTCCAGGGTTTATCTGCAATCCCCTTTGACTAGAACCAAATTCTGGATAGATGCAACGTGTTACTGATTTACTTTGCCCATTTCATCTCTATTTTCCCACCTCAATAAATCTATACTTCATTCAAACCCTATCAGTTCCTTTTAAGCAGGGAATTTGTTTCTGATTTTTCAGAACACGGCACACAATCTGACATATTTAGGTGTTCAAATAAGTGAAAGAATAACCAAAGTAACATTTTTTTTAAAAAATGAAAAGTCCTGGGGTTGAATAGTTTATATTGGCTTTGTAATATTTGTAGTAAAAACATAATAGTAATAAAGGCTCTATATTTTTAAATCTGTAAAATGGACATCACATTAACATGCCATACAGCTAGCACATGTACATAATTGTTAAATGTTGTTTTTAAGTTTTCTAAAGGACAACAGTTGTTTCTGGAATTAAGAAAACACATACTACGGATGAGACATAAGGTGACTCCATTCAATCATAAAAAAAAAGGTGATGTGAAAAAGAACACAGCTGTGCCCTTAAAAGGGGGGGTAGCTATACAGCCCTTGTGGAAAACAGGGATAAATACCTAAAGATTCAGACAAATTTATAAAAAGGAGCAAGGAACACGGGGAGGCCAAGATTCATGAGGTGAGTATTAACATCTTGGTGTCTTCCCCGAAGTACACAGGGGGTATTCCTGGGCCTGAAGGAGAAGAGAATGGACAAGCCTTAGGATAAAAATGAACGAAAAGAAAAGGTAAATTTCAGGAGGCAGTGAAGAGAGAGAAAAACGGTTAGTTTTGAGCAAAGAGCACAATGTGAAAATAGCAGAAGGCAGGCATCTTCTAAGCAGGAAGATGAGGGGAGATCAGTGGCCTTATAAAACTCAGCTTTGGCTAGAGTTCACAAGGAAAATACAGAAAAGTGGGGCAGTGAACCTAATGGGGAAGTTCAAAGCTAATTTGCTGAGGAGGCCCATGCTTGAGGAACTTGAGTCGTAGGCTAACGGGGCCAGCAGGAACTGATAAATAGAAAAGGAGCGAGAAAAAATATCAAAGGGAAAGAAAAAGGGTACTAAGGAAGCTAGTCGGGTGAACTAAAATCGCAGAAATGCTTGTGAAGACTCTTTCGCTAGCAAACTCCAGGGCAGGCAACGGGAGGCAACTGTAGAAGTTTAGAGGTGTCACCTACTAAACTCCAAAGAAAAACAGGAGGGACATAAAAATCAGTATTGTTTTTCTTAACTAAAGTGTTGTTTGTTTTTTCCACGATGGGACTAACTTGATGATAGTTGCAATGGTCAATGAGAGAAGAAAGAGCAGTACAAGTAAGTGTATTGTTTAAAACAGAATTTATGTGCATATATGCATAACCCATGGACACAGACCATAGTGTGCAGAAGGCCTGGGGAGGTGGGGGGAGGGGCAGTTTTGAGGAGGGTCTCTGGGAGTGGGGGATGGGACTTCTGTAATACTTTCAACAATAAAGATAATTTTTCTAAAAAGGACATGAGTTCTGAGTAGGAAAACGTGAATTAGGTAATAGAAACATCAGAATTATAAATGTATAAAAAAGGAAAAGAGCATTTGAAGAGGAAGCACTTTCTCTGAATTTGGTTTGAAGGACATTATGAGGAGGGGATTATTCACTGAGTGCCTGGGACAGGAAATGTGGACTTTGCAGGCTACGTACTGGAAATTAGGTTCATAACCAAAGGACTGCACCAGACAAATTGATTGCATGTATGCACTTGGGCTGCCTGCTGTAATGCAAAGTCAAAGATGCTTCCCTTCGTGACACAAAGCCCAGTAATCCCTCTAAAGCTGGGATGTTCTGTTGTACTCTAATTGGGATGTGTTCACTGTTTTGGAATAAGAACAAATGCTAAAATAGCAAAGAAATGATGGAGGGGTGAGAATGAAAGCAATGTTTTCTCTTCAGGATGGCAAGAAAGTCCGGGTCACTTTACTAACTGATGGGAGTGCCCTTCGGAAGGGGGCAATGAACAAAGCTTCACTCAGGCTGAATGTGACCATGAGATAAAATATGCTTATTTTGGCCCTGGCTGGTTTGGCTCAGTGGATAGGGCATCAGCCTGTGTACTGAAGGGTCCCGGGTTTGATTTCGGTCAAGGGCACATGCCCCGGTTGCGGGCTCGATCCCCGGTGGCGGGCAGGCAGGAGGCAGCCAATCAATGATACTCTCTCCTCATTGATGTTTCCATCTCTCTCTCCCTCTCCCTTCCTCTCTGAAATCAATAAAAATATATTTTTTAAAAATATGCTTATTTTGAAGCCTGGATTGGGGAGCAGCAGCCTGTAAAAGGCTTCAGAGACAAGCAGACCTAAATCAAAGGCTGGCTCTGCCACCTTCCAGCTCTGAGATTGGGGTGGAGGGGGTAGGCTAATTGAACTCCCACTAGAGTACAAATTCCATGAAAACAGAAACTTGGACTTGGCTGGTATTACTCGCTGCTGTTCCCAGTCCTAGATCACTGCCTGCTACATAGTAAGTACTCAGTGCGTATGTGTGGAGTTGATGGAAGCAGGCACTTTCAGTTCATTTTAAAAGTAGGCAGGTGATAGACTTCATGTCTCTACAGTTTGTAATATGATATTGAACGTCTCTGATAATTTGTAAACTGCCTCATATAAGCCACCCTGAGTATACTTTGAGTGCCTGTTGTATTCCAGATACTTCAGAGGCTGCAGTATACAATGAACAGGACAAAATCCCTGTTTTCAGTGTAGATGGGGAGATAGATAAGTAAACAATATTAGTGCAAAATTAGACAAATCTACCTCTTTAAATAGCCTACTCTCCTGCTTGTGGGGCAGGGAGAATCAGAGGATGCCCCACTGCGGGGTTAAGACCTCAGATGATAAGATTACGAGCTTATTTCTGGGTAGAACTTGGAGGCCATGGGTTGACAGAAAGGGTAATACATATAGTGAATGACGATGTGAGGGCATACTGCCACTTTAAGGAAACTAACTTCCATTAACCCAATGCACTTTTAATTGCAAAATAGGGATAATTTTCACCAACCTCAAAGAGTTTGGGTTAGGATTAAAAGAAAATAAAAACACACGTTTGTATATCTATACACACATACATACACACAGAGAGCAGGGGTTATAGACATTGAATAAATACTAGTTTTTGTTTCTTTTATTCAGTACTTGCATTGTACTCATCCATTGTATGACAGAATTTCTGCTACTAACAGGGATAGAATATCGAGAAAAACAGACAGAACATCTTCCTGCTAGAACTTATAGAATAGCGGTGGAGTAATTGTGTTCATAAATATCAACTAAGAGAATGGCTATGCAGATAGAGTATAGGAAACAGTACATGCATGACAGAGACAGAGAGGTCTTCCCTGAGGAAGTAGAACTGGAGACCAGATCTGAAGGAGGAGTAGCCATTGCCCAGATAAAGGTTGCATGAAAGAACCTCCCAGGTAGAGTTCAAAGGTCCAGAGAGAAGGGACAGCAGAGGGGGTGTAGGAGAAAGATTTAGAGCCAGTGGGGCTGGAACCCAGATAACAGGGCAAGTAGTGAAATAAGGCTGAAGAGGTCAGCCTGGGCCAGACTTGGCTGGTCAGTTTCTCAGCAGATCTCCTCTTGGTCAAGCATTCTGATACTCTCAGAATTGTCTCATACAGGCAATCCCACCTCTAACGACACTGAAAGACACTTGTTCCTTGAAATGCTTCATTCTGTTCACACCTCCTGTCTTCCTAGATGCCATCTTCCACTTAAAGTGACTTTGGCAATCCCCGTTTGATTGATTGAGGTATTGTTGACATATGACATCTGAAGTTTAAGGTGTGCAATGGCCGCCTTTCTTATACTAAAACTACTTGGCCTTCAACACTCAGCTCTGCGCCTCCTCCGATGCCCCAGCTCATTTAAACTCTAATCTTTCCCCACCAGCCCCATGCATACTTGAAGATTACATCACATCGCACTGAGATTATTAACTCTATTCCCTGCTAGGCTCTAAGTTCCTAGAGGGAAACAAACTTTGTGTAGCTCGTGTTCCCAGGATACCCGGAATAATAGGAAGGCACTCAGTAAGGGGTGAATTTATGGGTGGATAAATGTTGTAGAATTGAACAACTTTATCCTGTGTCGAATAAAGAGCATTGTAAATAGGTTCATGACAACATTCAAATGAGAAGAGCTGAGTCCAATATCTGGGGAGAACGGTGCCTATGGTGATTTTGTTGCCTCATCTTAAGACAGAGGAAATAAAAATTACTTGGAAAAATTTCCATCACTTGAATGAGGCAGAAATAATTACTAAAGCAATGAAATTATGCAATGAATGCCCCCTCCCATTCACCCTATATTGCAGCCAAGGAACCACACATACGCAGATTTTCCAAGTTGTACTCGGCTTCTAGTTTCCAGGTTAAGATGTAAGTTGCTTAGAAGTTGCCCCTCCCTTCACAAACAGGTAAAAAGCTAAAGAAACTGGAAAATCAACTATTCTTAGATCTGTTAGATGAGCAAACCGATAACCGCCCCCCCCCCCCGCCCCCCAAAAAAACACAAACAAACCTGGAGAGACAAACAGGGGAGTACAGAGAATCACACCCACCTGAGCAGGAACCAATGCCGGGGCAGGAAAGCCTGAACTGGGATGGATCAACAGCTGGAGGCTCAGCGTGGACACGTCTGTGAGTTTAAAACTCCAAGGAGGTACAGTCCTGAGGAGGCCCCTCACTTCTGTGAGTTTTCCTTGCAGGAGCTCCACTGGATTCTGACAGCACGTCCCAGAGGAAGAATGCCCTCCTGCTTCGGGAAGGGGGAGGGTAAGGGAACGACTTCTAAAGCTGCCTGAGCATCCGGGTTCTTCCTAACAAGCTCTGCCCTTTGGAGAAGCTAGTTAATGAGAGCTGAACCAGCTGGAGTCCCATCAGAGCCCAAGAGCAGGGAAATACCCCCCACCAGCTGGCTCTAGCCTTCCGCCACAGGGAGAAAAGGAAATATGCACCTGCACCCCACTCTGGCCACGCTGATGCATCGAAAAAGAGGGGGAGATGAAGAAACATCTGTGAAGTTCAGTCCAAAGGCACAGGTTCACTAAAAAGACTGAGTCCTTACAGTGGAACTAGAGCAGTGGTTCTCAACCTTCTGGCCCTTTAAATACAGTTCCTCACGTTGTGACCCAACCATAGAATTATTTTTGTTGCTACTTCATAACTGTAATGTTGCTACTGTTATGAATTGTAATGTAAATATCTGATATGCAGGATGGTCTTAGGCGACCCCTGTGAAAGGGTCATTCAACCGCCAAAGGGGTGTTGACCCACAGGTTGAGAACCGCTGTACTAGAGAATGCCTCCCCTCCCCTCAAACCTTACCACCACGGGACTAAAAGCCTATTGACAGCAGTTCCTTACACTCCATCCATCGATGTGTCCAGCTGTCAACCAAAAATGACAACGTGGCCAGACTTCATTAAAATTAAAATTTTCTGCTGAGAAAGATATCGTCAAGAAAATGAAGATAAGCCACAGACTAGGAGACAATATTTGTTTTAAAAAAACATACCTGATGAAAAAGTGTTATCCAAAATATACAAAGAACTCTTAAAACTCAGGACAAGCAATCCAATTAAAAAATTGGCCTAAGACTTTGGCAGACACCTCACCAAATAGGATACACAAATGGTATAGGCATCTGAAAAGATGCCCCACACATGTCAACAGGGAATTGCACATTAAAACAAGGAGAAGCCACCAGGCACCAATCAGAATGGCCCACATCCAGAACATTCACCATGCTAAATGCTGGCGAGGATAGGGAACAACGGGAACTCTCATTCATTGCTGGTGGGAATGCAAAATGGTACAGCAATTTTGGAAGACAGTCTGGCAGAGTCTTGCAAAACTAAACCCAGCAATTGCGTCCCTTGGTATTTACCCAAAGTTGAATACCTATGTTTATAGAAAAACCGGCACTTCAATGCTTTAGAGCTGCTTCGTTCAAACTTGCCAAACATTGGAAGCAAAATGTCCTTCAGTAGGTGAATGGATGAAGTGTGGCACATGCAGACAATGGAATATTATTCAGGGCTAAAAAGAAATGAGTTAGCAAGCCAGGCAAAGACATGGAGGGGACTTAAATGTGTATTAGTAAGTAAAAGAAGCCAGTCTGAAAAGGGTACATATAGTATGATTCCAACTATATGACATTCTGGAAAAGGCGAAACTATTAATACCTTAAAAAGATCGGTGATTGAGAAGGGCCCGGGGGGGGGAGGGGGGGGGGCGGGCGGGATACTTGGGAGGGCAGAAGGGAGTGAAGAGAGGAATGATGGAGCCCAGAGGATTTCAGAGCAGTGAAAATAGTCTGCATGATACTATAAGGGTGGTTACATGTCATTATACATTTGTTCAAACCCACAGAATGTACAACACTAAGAGAGAACTCTAATGTAAACTATGAACTTAGTGATGTCAATGTAGGTTTATTCACTGTAACAAATGCACCGCTCTGGTGGGGGGTGCTGATGATGCAGGAGGGAGGCCATGCCTGTGTGAGGGCTGAGGATAAATGAGAAATTTCTGTACCCTCTCAATGTTGCTCTGAATTGAAAATGGCTCTAAAAAAATAAAACTTCGTTTTTAAAAAGCCACACTCGACTCGACTCAAGGACATTTTTTTCCTCCCATTATCTGAAGAATTCAATGTCAGTGCCAGGAAATTCTTTTCCTGACAATGGATCCCGCCACTCATTGAGAGCCAGGTGTTTTCATAGTTAGGCTAATCCACACTGTGGCCTCACCTTCCACCTTCACACCTGTGCACCCAACCTCACACAACATTATCTTGTTTGCAATTAGTTAAAGCATGCTTAGGGTTGTGTTTTTTGTTTTTTTGCTCCTTCCCTTGAGAAAAGTGCCTTTTGAAGTCCTAATTCCTACCCCATTTAAGTGGGAGACAACATGCTGATTTTACACAAGAAAAGAAATAAAATCAGAAAGTGTACTCATCCTTTGTTAGCTACAATTGCTTTTCTGAGGTTAAGGAATCCTTGTGAAGAGCAAAACCCATCTCAGTAAAGTATCATAATCAATATAATAGGGTATAATTAGAAACAACGTTAATATCTAATAATGGGAGAAAAGGAAACAAGATGTGCTGATTGATGGAGATATTCTTTGACACTTATGGTTATAAGGAATTCCTATGATACAGTAAGTAAATACATATATGTGAGTTTTATATGTCATCTTCAAGTAAATTGTGCTTCTACTTAAACAATTTTATCCTGTGTGGAATAAAGAACATTGTAAATAGGTTCATGACAGCTTTCAAATGAGAAAAGCTGCATCCAATATCTGGTGAGAATGGTGCCTATGGTGATTTTGTGGAAGTGTAGACTGGTAGATACGTATTGTATCAAATATATCTATCTCCATTCACTCGGCGAATCTATACTATGTCCTGAGTACCCACTCTGGGCCTCTGATAACCTATGGGAATCAGCAATAAATAAAACAGACACGACCCCTGCAGGCATGGGGCTCACAGTCAGCCTCTGTGGTTCTCAAAGTCTCTGTGGACCAGCAGTGTCGGCATCACCTGGGGACTTGTGAGAAAAGCAAAATTTTAACGGCAACAGAGAGACCTGCTGTATCAGAAATTTGGGAGAACGGGCCCAGTAGCCTGTGTTTTAGCAAGCTTCCCAGAGGATCTGATGCAAGCTCAACTTGGACAAGTTATGCATGGTAATTAAATCAAGTGTCATAAAAGACAAATGAGACATTGTAAGGGAGGGTACCGGCATAGATGTAAGGTCTTCACCTCTTTTGGTAATCAGAGAAAGCTTCCCTGAAGAATTGATGGCATAATAATGGGCCAAGGAATAGAAGGATGGATACTACATGGATATGTGATAAAACAAGCATAATAAGTAGTTGATGGTAGAACCTAGGTTGTGTACAGATGCTTACTGTGAAATTTTTCAACATTTGAAATTTTTTTATGATAAAATGTTGAAGAAAAGAGTGGGCAGGATTAGAGGTGGCAGAGGTTGAGGGAAGGCATTCTTGACACAGGAATGACATGTTCCACGCTAATGGATTCTCATTCATCTGGCAAGTTTTATGAGTCTTTGCAAGTAATTGAAAGAAGGACATTGTAGCTGGGAGTATGACTAACAGGGAGAGATGGGCATGACAAGGTCATGACTAGAGGTACACAGTTTTGACAATGTAGGGTCGGCTCAGAAAGGCACAATGTATCACCAGTTCATCCTTTTTATTGCTGGGTGGTATTGAATTACATAATTATATCAATTTGCTTATGCAGTCTCCTAGTGATGGTCATTTGGATTGCTTCTAATCTTTTCAATTCCTGGTCAGGACAGAGGCCTGGGTTGTGGGCTTGATCCCCAAGGTGAGGCAAGCAGGAGGCAGCTGACAATGATCCTCTCTCATTATTGATGTTTCTATCTCTCTCCCTCTCCCTTCCTCTCTGAAGTCAATAAAAATACTTTTAAGAAGCTGCTATGGACACTCAGGGACAGATTTTTATGGTGTGTGTGATTTCATTTCCCTTGGAGTGAAATTACTGAGTCACAGAATAAATACATGTCTTAAAAGACTGCTGAACAGTTTCGCATTTTTCTGAAGCAGTTGTACCATTCTACGCTTCCACCAATACTACTAACGATTACAGTTGCGGTGTATGCATGCCGAAGTTTTCATTTTAATCATGCTGGTGGGTGTACAGAGGTATCTCATTTGTTTTAATTTACATTTCCCTGATGACTCATGGTGTTCAACTCTTTTTCACATGCTCACTGACCACTGGAATATCGTCCTTTGTGAAGTACCTCTTCCAATCATTGACTGTTTTTAATTGGGTTGTTTTTCTTACTAATAAGCTGTAGAACATTTGTGTGTATTTTGGATTTAAGTCCTTTGTCAAATATATCCAGGGAGAATATTTTCACCCAATTTTTGCCTTGTCTTTGTTTGCAAGATAGATAGAGGTTTTTAGTTATGATGAAGTTCAATGTATCAATGTATTCCTTTTAGTTCCTGTCTTGCCTGTATTATTTCCAAAGGGGAAAAATATTTGGAAATATATATATATATATATATATATATATCCATCGCACATTCAAAGGCTGTTAAATTGTGTTGTTTACCCATATCTTCATAAAAAAATCACTTCCACTGTCATGGTAAACAACCTGCTTTTCTATTTATAATGGCCTGGCCCTCTAGCAACTTCAGTATAAAATTATAGCTAATTTGCCTACAAACGTCAGGTGGTCATAATAATCTGGCCACTCAGTGTGTGTGTGTGTGTGTGTGTGTGTGTGTATGATTCTAGAATCCTTTACATTTCCACCTGAAGTTTAGAAAAAAAAAATCTTTAAAATTTTCTTTGTGGAAAAATTTTAAAGTTTTAATTCAGTTTCTTAAATAGATAGAAGCTACTTAGCTTTTTTAGAAAACATCTTCGAAGAGAAGCTTAACTAAGTTGTGCATTTTAAACATTTTTTTTTCATTCCATCTAAGTTGCTTTATTGGCATAAAGTTTATCTCATAAAAACCCTTTCCCTTAGTGTTTCTAGGATCTGTGATGATGTCTTTTAGTTCTGATATTGGTAGTTTGTATTTTCTGTCATTTTTTTTCTTAATCAATCTTGTTAGATTTTATCAACTTTACTAAACTTTTCAAAGTATATTTTTTTAATTTTCTCAATCACTTGTTCATCATCTATTTTATTGATTTTCACACATTTCATTAAAGACTCCCCTTTACTTTAGATTTGATTATCTCTTCTTTTTCTAGCTTCTAAAGGTGAAATCATAGATCATGGATTTTACATTTTATTTATTCCAATATAGTAATTTGAAATTTACATTTCACTGAGATTCTTCCCATAAATTTTGATATAGTATATGTTCTCATTTTTATTTCTTCAAAATATTTTTTAAATTTTAAAATCGTTTCTTATTTGACTATGGATTATTCTATAGTGAATTGTTTAATTTCCAAATATTTGGGGATTTTTTAAATATCTTTTATTATTGATTTCAAATTTAATATCAGTATGGTAAGAGAGCATTCTTAGTATGATTTCATTTCTTTGAAACATACAGAGCTATTGTTTTATGGCCTAGCATATGATATAAATTAGCAAGCATTTGATGTGCACTTAAACAAGAAGACTAATTTCTTACCCATGCCCAGCTGGGGTGGCTCAGTGGTTGGGCGTGGACCTATGAACCAGGAGGTCAAGGCTCAATTCCCGGTCAGGGCACATGTCAGGGTTGCAGACTCACTCTCCAGGGTTGCAGGATGTGTGGGAGGCAGCTGATCCATAATTTTCTCTCATCACTGATGTTTCTATCTCCCTCTCCCTTCCTCTTTGAAATAAACAAAAAACAAACAAACAAACCACCAATTTTTTTTTTCTCACCCATGTCATCAATGGTCAGTTAAGGCTCTGCCATACATCATTAACATCCTGAGACCCAGGTTGGTGAGGCAGCCATCATCTGTGGCATCGCTGATCTCATGTCCCAGGAAACAGAGAGTGTAGCAAAGCATTCTCTGGCTCTTAAAAATTCTACCTAGAAGTGACAAAACTACTTTAATTCCCATTCTACACAAAAGAAACATGGTTGTTTCTGATGTCAATCAGAAAGGGATATGTACTCCTACAACAGAAAGGGGCAATTAATATTTAAATACATAGATAATCCATGCCAAAGGCATATTTGTCTTATATGACTTGTTGATACTATCTGCAAGTATCTTTCCAATCAATCACCTCTCTGCATTCCCATTGCCCACACTGTTGTCCAAACTACACTCATGGCCCATCTGGATTGCTGCAAGGAAGCTCTTAATAGATCTATGTACATTTACTTTGGCTCCCTGAGAGCAGTTAGACTATTCAACAAAAATCTAAACATGCCACATACATTCCCTGCCCACCGAATCCATCAATTGCTCTCCACCTGCCCCTGCATTAAAAACCATTAATGGCTTCTCACTGCACTTAAGTTAAAATGCAATCTTTTCATGTGGCCACAGGCCTTGCATAACTTAGCCTCTGTCTACCACTGCAGGCTCATTTCTCACCACATGGTCCCTCACCCACCAGCCTCATGGCTCTCTCGGTGGCTTGATTGCATTCACCTATTCAGAGCCCCCTTGACTATGAGCAGGCTGTTCCACTGCCTGGAATGTCCTTTCCTCCACTCTTCCCCTGGCTCACTTTAACATCTATGTTATTAATCCCTTATTCTTAATCATAGCATATTTTACATTCACACCAGTTATCATGATTTGTAGTTTCATATTTATTTGCATGGTTATTTTTTCCCCTTCATGGACCACAGATTCAAGTGAATCACTCTGTTCAGGGGTACAATTACCTATGGTCCATGCCAGACAATTCTCTTGTTTTACTTTTACCTTTTATTACCTTTTTATCACTCTCCCCCTCCTTTCTTAGCCCCTAACTCTAGTCTATTTAAAAGGTGTCTCTCCATTTTTACTATAGATATTCATTTACACACACACACACACACACACACACACACTGCTTTGTGTGTATTGTGATTCTTGCTTCCTCAGTTAGTGTTCATTGTCTGAGCTCTGCCTAAGTTGCTATGTGACTATCAAGGTCATTGTTTCTGGCTGACCCTTGAATGTACTACCACCCCTTTACAGCCAGAGTAGCCAAAGCGAAGCTGAGTAGTGTGCTGGTTTTCACGGGTTGAGTTTTGTAGACCCATGAATGCAATCCAGCTTTTCTCACTTGAATGTCAATATCCCACACATTCCTTTCTATCAAGTCATCTTTGCTGTCACTGCATCCTTATTTGGGATACAGAAATGACTCAGAAATCTGATATCAGAGAAGTCAGAGGACTAAGTGGTAGTTAGACTTCCAACTCGCTTCCCTCTCATTCTTACGCAGTGCGGCGCATAGGGACATGCTCCCTCTTCACACAGGTTGGATTCAAGGTCTAATTTCCCACCCTCGTTTTAGCATCCGGACTCCTATTGCCCCTCCTGAAGCCAACGGCAGAAATGGACTGAGAACTCCAAGCCCTGTGCCAGCTCTTCCCTTTGTGAGAAACTTTCCTGTTTGCCAGGCCTCCATCCAGCTGTTTAGAGCTGGCAAAGCTGTTTACTTTCCATCCTCCATTGTCAATAGATCAAGGAGAAACAGTGATAACTCAATGAAGCTGCAGGCAGCCTGCCCGTCAGGAACATCAACATGATGCATTTCTATGTACAGGAAGATTTGCCACTGGAATCTAAACAAAGAGGAATTCCTGATCTTAATCCAGAATGGATATTAGTGTTCCCCACCCCCATGCGTGCCAGGGCAGTGTGGAAGCTGTGCAAACATCTCTCTTGGCTAAAATAGCCTGTTGGACCTTGTAGCATACTAATGAGCATGGGGTTTCCTAGGCAGGAGGAACCAGTTTACAGGGACTGGAGCTGAGATTCTCAAAGGATGGATAAGAGAAGCCACAACTCTCATGCCCTCAGCAATGATTTATTGAGTGTCTTCCATACATCAGGCTCTGTGTTAGAGATGAGAGATGTTCAGAAGGGAATCAAGTCCCCGTGCCCCATGGAGTAATAGCCTAGTGCAGTGCTAGCGAACCTTTTGAGCTCGGCGTGTCAGCATTTTGAAAAACCCTAACTTAACTCTGGTGCCGTGTCACATATAGAAATTTTTTGATATTTGCAACCATAGTAAAACAAAGACTTATATTTTTGATATTTATTTTATATATTTAAATGCCATTTAACAAAGAAAAATCAACCAAAAAAATGAGTTCGCGTGTCACCTCTGACACGCGTGTCATAGGTTCGCCATCACTGGCCTAGTGGGAGAACCAAGGAAAGCCAGCGAAGGAAGAAAGGCAGCCAGAGTGATGCTGTGAGGTCCCCTCTGTGACGTAAGTCTAATCTTACCTGACAAGGTAAACCTCACAGTAAGGCAGAGAACAGAGTCCCTATTCCTGGGGACCACTTAAATGTGTTTAGAGCACCTCCACAGGCCAAGTGGAGACAGATCATTAAGCTGGAACAGGCATGAGGCTGAGATGTAATGGCGATGCTGCCTGCATTAGGTATTCTGAAAATTAGCTCCCAAGGAGTATCAGAAAGCACACAAAAACTTCCTTTTCCTCCAGTTTCTTACCTACAAACTAAAATACTGGGGATATTCTTTTTACAACTTAACAAGCCATGTGAGATGACTCACCAAGGAATGTTATATAAACCTCAGATTGTATTTATATACAATTCACTAGAGGCCCGATGCACAAAATTCATGCAAGAGTAGGCCTTTGCAGCCATGGCAGCCGCCTGAATCCCTGCGGCTGCAGCCCCAGCTTCGTCCGGAAGGCCATCCGGAAGGATGTCTGGATGGTTGTTCAGTAGATTTGCATACTACGCTTTTATTATTAGTAGATTGGTATTCTGGCATCTGATGATTATTAGATGCACCTTTGACTATTTTTTCAGTCACCTCTATCCCCTTTCTAAACACCTCAGTGTCACTCAGAGTTGCTTCTCTATTCCCACCCTCTTTTTCTATTCGTTTTTAATTATTTCCTAAATAGAGAAGATGAGGTTTTTGAAATTACAGATACAATACAAGTTTAAACTAGATAAATGTAACATGTTCATCCTAGCAATTTATTTCATAGTGGAGCATTGTGTTTTAGAAACATAAATATACCTTCCAGGCTTCAAGATATATATATATATATACTTTTGATTATGACACTGTAATCACTATTCTCAGCTCTCTTAAAACACACAGCTACCTCTTCTGGGGGAAAATAAATTAAACACGATTATGTCTAAGCCAGGGCTACTCTCTGTGGTTGCATAGATTACATCATGGGGTGCTGATCCTATTATAGTCTAGTGGAAGGCACCTTGCTTGGTGCAATGCACACATTGGCAGCTATGTCTAAGCCTATTTATTTTAGTAAAAGTCTGCTATAAAATTAAAGGATTGCACATAATAACATCTAATGAAGAGACTGAGTATGATGAGAGTTGCGATTCCTTCTGTTCTAACATCTGACTCTAGGAATTCTACACACTTGAAAGAAGCAGCTCATGACTTTGTCTTGTGAATAGCATTGAATCCCGGAGGAAGGATTGAGACCAGGAGCACTGAATGGACTTGATCATGAAATGTAGGGTCAGATGTAAGACTGAGCTTCCCTTTTGCATACCTAGGAGTCTAATTAAGTATTTAGTAAATTCCTGATATCACAAGCCAGACAAGAGGTAAATGGCAGTAAAATAAGGTCAGTGACGTGGTTTTGGCATTGAGAAAGTAAAGTGGCATTCATAGAATATTCACAAACTATTACTCCAGTTGAATTACTCCTCTGTCTGTCTCACTAGCTTGGCCACATTGAGAGCAGAACTTTGTATTCCATGCCCCATCATCTTTCCCTCTGCCTAGATTTTCCCTCTAGGAGATTAACAATAAACATGGCATAGTAAGCATCTGAGAAGTCAGTCCTATATTGAATCAACTGATCTCATCCTGCCTAAGTCACTATCTCTAAATAACTATGACCACAGAATCACTTTTCACAGAACATGTATTAATATCTTACAAGTCCTCCAAGAAATAGCCGGGGCAGCCCTAGTTCAAGTGCTTGCCTCCTCTTTGCTGTCACTGAGCTGTCAATTCCTACAACGAGGTCTCACTGATGTGCAGTGGGATTCATAGGTGGAGAAATACCGCTGCTAGGAATAATGGCTTTTGTTTATCCTATGTACTAAAATACTAACTGACTGTTAGAACTCCAGCCATAGTCAAAGGACTCAAGTCAAAGTTGCAAAATGTGGCTAGACACCTCCATGCCTGTTCTTCCCATTCTGAATCAGGCTTCAGCCAAAGCCACTCACCCAGGGCTGCATTTATCCTAAACTAGAGGCCTGATGCACGAAATTTGTGCAAGGGTAGGCCTTCCCTCAGCTGCTGGTACCCGGGCTTCTCCCAGCTACCAGCTGCCAGCCCCACCCCCGCCCACACCCGCCTTGGCTTGGCACTGCCCACGTCCGCCACCACCACCCCCCTTCCCCCTCAATTGATCACCCTGCCGGCTGGTGGCCTGGGCCTCCCTCTGCAGGGAGATTGTGGGGCAATGGTGGGCCTCCCTGACCAATCGCATCGCACCCACTTTGGCTGACCTAGTGCCAGTGTGTGTCATAGCGTGGTTGTCAGGACGATCGTTTTGCTGTTCGGCTGTTTGGACGATTTGCATATTATGCTTTTATTATTATAGATTAGAATATACAAGAGATTGGAGCTATCCTTAAGGGTCAGAGGGAGGCCTTGGATGGGTGGCTCAGTTGATTGGAATGTCATCCCATACACCAAAAGGTTGCAGCTTCAATTCCTGTTCAGGGCACATATCTAGGTCAAAGGTATGAAAGGCAACCAATAAATGTTTCTCTCTATCTCTTTCTCTTCCCCTCTCTCTCTCTCTCTCTCTCTCTCTCGCATCCTCTCTCTCTAAAAGTCAGTAGAAACATATACTTGGGTATTTTTTTAAAAAGGTTAGAGGTAGACAGGAACAGTGAGATGGTTATACATTGCAATGCATTTTCCTTCTCTGGTAACTATTATTGGCCATTTAGTCATTTTTCCATTTTCTCTAGTCCCCCTGCCTGTTCTCCCATACCCAGTTAAACTTGATATTTAATGCTACTAGCCTTTCCAACTCTCATTCCTAAGGGTCCTACTTCAGTCCTATTACCAAGCTATTGCTTTCCTCCTCCAGGGCTAAAAGTCTCTGCAAGCAAAAACATATATCATTATCTAGTCCTAGGCCTTAACTGATACTTTTCCATGCCTCTGGCCTCTCTCTGAAATCATCAATGTTTTTCATGGAGCTGTGAGGGTGTTTTTTCCCCCCCTAATCAAAAGAGGCACCAAAAAATCAAGAAAGATGACTTTCTGTGGACCGTGGTAGGCCAACAGCTCTGTAGCATCTTAAAGAAACAAAACCTGCTCTCATCACTCTCTCCCTTAAAATTCTTCAAAGCTCTCGAGGGCATAAAGAGCTAGTTAACTAGTTGACCTGTTTTTGTTTTTTGGTTTTTTGTTTGGTTTTTTTTTTTGTTTTTTTTGGTTGGCTGGTTTTGGTGTGGGGTTTTTTGTTTTTATTTTTGTTTTTTTGTTTTTTTTGAGACTCACATTTTATGAATCTCTGTACCAAAGGCTTCAATTCTAACCCTCACAGCAACTCTACAAAGTAAGTATAATTATTAACTCCACTTTATAGGTGAAAAAACAACACAAGATTTAGGCTTTCCTACAGCAACAAAACTGGTACATTGATGGAGCCAGCTTTCAAACCCAGCAGTCTGACTAGTGATGGAGTTTAACCACTAAGAAACACTGACTTATTTAAGTCTGATTGAAGTACCAATTCCTGAGCTTGAAATACTAAGCCCCTTCCAAGTGTGGTACCAAATCACCTTCCACATACTTTCCTATCACTCTTACTCATGAGGTCTACATTCATTCAGTCACCAAAAATTTCCTGAGCACCTACCATATGCCAGAAACTGAGCTAAATATCACACAGCAGCCACACCAATCTGGTTATACAGTATGAACTACACATGTCTGTGATTGGACATGTGAAGTTTCTTTGGTCTATAATGAGCTTCCCCTCTCCTTTTTCCCCCTCCTTCTGAAAGAGTTTCTCTATATCCTTAAAGACCCCATTTAAATGCCATTTTCTTTATGAAACCTTCTACAGTTGATCTAGTCACAATGCCTCAGGCTATTATTGAAGTTTTTACCCCTTAAGTGACTATTTTTCTATATCTATCTATCTATCTATCTATCTACCTACCTATCTATCTATCATCTATCTACCTATCCATTTTTCTACCTGTCTTCTGCTATAGAATGTAAAGGACTTAAGCCATGTCTTGATAATATATTTACTTCCTTGCAGAATGTCTTAGATTAAACAAATATGCTAGAATAGAGTCAGCCTGCTACTCTAATGCCTGAGACAACCTGAAGGCTTGTATTTACAACCAAACTCTAGACCCTGTTTTTCACAGGCTTAGTCAACAGGAAGCCCATCCTCAAGAGTTTGCCAATCTAGTGAGATACAGTCTTACAAAAGTAAATAAAGAAGCAAACCAAACTTATAACTGCTACAGTAGATAGATATGGTGATAAAGGAGAACGGAGGTGGAGTCACGAATGCCTTTTGGAGGAATCTGAAAATACTTCTTGTAGAAACCAAGATTGTGCTGAGGCAGATGGTGAGTAGGTCTAACTAGGTCAACAGCAGGGTGAGCACCTTTTAAGTACACAAATATCCAGATATCCATGTGAGCAAGGTCTATTTAGGGGTCCAGGAAGTTAAAAATTATGGGAGTGGAGGTGTTTAGAAGAGAGTGAAAGAAAAAGAGGCAAAAGTGCTATAAAAAAAGCTAAATTACAAAGGGACCGACATACCATGAAAAGGAGTTTTTATTTTTCTCCTACAAAAGTAAAGGTAGGAAAGTAAAAGGTTTGATCACCCTTTATCAATGTGTGTGTGTGTGTGTGTGTGTGTGTGTTTGGAGATGTGGCAGCTCCTCATGCCAACAAGCAATGCTTTGACACCAGCTGGTGTCCTAGTTCAATTCAATTCTGACACCAACTACAGGGAGGTAGTATCAGATTCCAGAGGTAAAGAGCTCTGTCCTACAAGACACACACACACACTTCAAATGCTAGCTGCAAGCCCAGGTAGTCAGTCAACCGTGCTTCTGACCTACAGACAACAGTTCAGGGGTTCCCACGACCCCCTTCTCAGGTTGAATTGACCTATTAGAGCAGCTCACAGAACTCAGAGAAACATTTTGCTTACTAGATCACAAGTTTATTATAAAATGATAAAACTCAGAAACAGCCAGATGGAAGAAATACATAGGGCAAGGTATGGGGACAGGGCTTCCATGCCCTCTCCATGTGCGCCTCTCTCCCAGCCGCTCCATGAGTTCACCAACCCAGAGGCTCCCCAAACCTTGTCCTCTGGATGGATTTTATGGAGGCTCCATTCCACAGACATAATTAAGTCATTGGACATTGGAAATGATTCAACCTCCAGTCCCTCTCCTGTTCCCAGAAGTCCTGGGGATAGGGCTGGATGTTCCAACCCTCTCAATTAAGTGGTTGGGTTCTCCAGGCAAAGATCCCCCAACCTTGGAGCATTTACATAACAATAGGCACCCTTATGGGAAGTAGGAAATTCCAAGTGTTTTAGGAACTCTGTCTCAGAACAGGAAAGATTAAATAGACCTCACTTATTATAAATCATAGTATCACAAGAGGGAAACTATGAAAGCATGACACATTTAAGATGAAGTAGTCAGATGTCCACACCTAAAGATAATTTTGCTCATGGTACAAAGATAGAATGTTGGGAATAGATTGAGCATCTAGTACATGTCATTACCCCTCCCCTCTATGCATAGTCAGTTGACAGAGAAGCCTCTTGTGTGGAGAAGCACAAAGTCCCTAGTCCAGTCCCACCGGCTGATGCTGCTCCCGAAATCTTGTTCCAGGCTGCTTTCCTTTTTGCTTTTGTGGTTTCCTCACTTGTTTTGCTCCCGAGGGAAGTTTCAGGTGTCCTTCTGCATCCTCTCTATTTAAAGAAAGCCTAATCATCCTTATCTGGGTCCCCAAAGATTTCTAAGCTTTCCACACTCGGAATACAAAAATATAAATCCCCTATTCTAAGACATTCTTTATCCACTAGGGTGAGGAGTATATTTTTGCTCACAAGTGACAGAAAGTTAAATGAGTTTATGTAAAAAAACTGAAGTCACCTGCTTATGTAATCAGAACTCCCTGAGAGCTGCCTCTGGCCAGGTTAAAGAGGAACCAGGCTTTCATATTGTCATTAGGACTCTCTGCAGTCACCTCTTCACTCTGCCATTCTTTTCAAAAACATTCTCTTCAGAAGGTAGCAAAGGTGGTAATGCACAGCCCTAGGCTTACATACTCCCCACAGCCTGAATCCCAAGGGAAAGCAGATGGCCCTCTCCCCATAGCATCTGCACCAGCTCTCCACAACGGTGTCTCTCCATTGGGTTCATGTACTTGATTCTGGACCAATCTCTGTGTCCAGAGGGATATAACAGATCAGGATGGGCCTATTGGCAGTGAGCTGATGAAGTGGGCTTGTATCAACTCCACAAAGCCAATTCCATGCTTACCTCCCCCATGCCACATGTTGGTGATGTCATATTGGTAACTGGAATCAGCCATGGTTGGGAAGGTGTGAGATGCTATAAATACAAACACAACAAATCAGGACTGTTGAAAGTTTGGAAAAGTAGATATCAGCCTACCATTCCCCGGGTGTGTCAAATGCTTGTTTCTATTTTAGGAAATAACAGGTTACATCGTGACTGACCTCTCCACCAGGATCACCAGCGGAGTGGAAAAGTTCCAAAAAGGAAGGCAAAAATGACGGCACAGACCAAGAAGGTAGCAGGCATCTATCACCCTTAAAACTGTGCTTTTGTTTTCTGTCACTAATGATAAACCCTGCCCATTTTGACAAGTGAAAATACCGTTTTCTATGTCATTTCAAATGCACACGTCTGAGGAACCTGTCAATAGTTACTGTCGGAAAACAGGGGAAGGAGAGAAAAAAAGAACAAAATGTATTCTTCTCTCCTTTGGTGCTCTCTCCCCCAGATGTGATTTCTGGAAAAGGTGAAGATCTGTAACACTCACCTTATGCAACAGGAGCGCTATTCAATACTGTGGAAGCTTCACAAATATTTTGTCAAATACCATGACCAATAGTCATGTTAGGCCTACAGATGTGTTATGTTAGTGGGCTTTGTTAGCTGGACCACAACTATGTTGGCCACTATGTAGACTAAGGTAACACGTCCCCCTATGACATTGTAGAATACTCTAATTTTCAAGATGTTATGAAAATAGTGAAAAATTCATTGCTTTGACTGGAGCCCAGTAGCCAGATGGAAAAGATGAAACATCTGTAATTTTCATTATTTCTGATCAACTGTGTTCTATTTTCCCTCCACAACTGGAGAAGTAGATGACTCAGAAAACATGCATGCACACACACATGCACAGGCCATTGTAAACTAAGGAGGCTATCGGGATAGGGGCAGATTGCTTCCCTGACCTATGTTATTCCATGAGCTAATGCTTACTCTCTGACCAGCCCTACCATCCTCAATGTCCATGCCCCATGGGGAGAGAATATCACATAAAATATAACTGTCCCTAAGATATCCTAACTGATAAGGCATCATCTGGTTAAAAACACCTCACTAACTGCTTATTTCCTGTAAGGTAAAGCTTACCTCTGGTTTAGCATGATAGCCTTGTGGTCTGACCCCTACATCTCTCTTTAGCTTAATCTCTTTCTTCTTTCTCTTATATATCCTGAAACATGGTCTCAGCAATCTGAATGATTTTCAAGAAACATATGTTGTATATACCTCATATGTATGTACATGCTTTTAAATATACTGTTCCCTAGGCCTGGGATGCTACTTGAGCCCTTACTTTCTCTATGTGGTAATATTGTTTTTTTCATTCTTTAACAAACAACTCATTTTTTCAGGTTTTTCTGATGTCATTTCCTCCTTGTTCACTCCCTTCTGCCTCGATTTGCCTGTAAGTGGTGTTAGGTCCAAATTATCCTCTCTCCTCCTCAGTAACTCTATGAGAGTATTTACCATGATTTGACCTTTGTGTTTTTGCACATCTTACTGCTAAATCATGTGTTCCTTTCGAGTAGGAATTTCTGTATAATCCTTTTCTGCATTTCCGAAGCCTAGCACACTCCTAGGTACCCAGTAAGAATTTAATAAATGCGATTAATCTAAATAGGCAACAATATGATATTTAAGCTCTGAAAATATTAGCAACTCTACCAAGAAATATGCTTTTTTTAAGAAATATGCTTTAAGTTTCATTTTAAAAATAATAATCTATATCCAGACTTATAATATTCATATTAAAATATTATATTGTTTACAAGGCCCTATGTAAGTAGAAAGTATAGAAAGACCTACAAGTTGTTTTATGTTTTTTTTTAAAACCATTCTGCATCAAGCAGGAAGAATGTCTCAGACTGGAGTAAAACACATCACCAAATAATATAACTGATCGATTCTAGATAAAGCAGAAATATTGAATTACTAATAATGATATTAATGAAAACAGAGCAATTGCCATTCAGCAGATAAATGAATGGAAAAATGCATCCTTCAATTACATGTGAAAAACATGACCACAGAAAATCCAGTTGCACCAGCAATTAATCACAATAATTTTCAAAACATTTCAAATACCAAGTGCACTGATCTGCCCCCCCCCAGAAAATTATAACATTTTCATTGTGAAGCACTTTATATAACAAAGGTGAATATTAAGCAGCATTAATTTTTTTGAAGGAATGGATATGTATATTTAACTCTTGGATAAATATATGTATTTATACATGTATCCATTTCTTCAAAAGAAATTAATATGTATACAATAGTTAAATTCATCTTATGAAGGATAGTGAGTTGATGTATTGATGTCACTGACATTTAAAAACCATAGTGTTAATTACCAGAAGCAAGCCATGCTGAAATCAGAGGCCTTAAATATTTGTTTGTTGTTCTCCTTGTCCATTAGCTGTTATGACTAAATATTGAAAATACAATAAATAAATGACTTGCTGAGATGTTGTTGCTGAATATTTCACTGACAGTAATTCATCAGAGTCAAAAAGAGATGGGGACTCACTAGTCATACCTCATGGCCCAAGTACAACCCCTCCCCAATTGGATCATTGTCAGATTTACTTATTGAATTAAAGTTAAATGTGTACTACGCTCCTTCTATGAGCAAAGCACTGTGTAGAGGGTGAAGATAAAACAAGTCATAGTTTTAAGGGTCAAATAACCCAAAGGAAGAGATGAATACATTTACAAGTTCATTACAATAAATACGTCTTAAGTACCTACTATATGTTTCTAAGGCACAATACTAGGATCTATACTAGCGAGTTAAAAATGACCAGATTACTGGCAATGTTGCTCTGATCACAAGGAGAGCTAATTTCTAACATATACTGTTTGTCTCCTTGGGTAAAGTTAACTGTTTGAGGAGACTGCATAAACCAGCCTAGGAAAAGTTGAGGTCATATCACTGCAATCACAGTGCAGAATGGCATTCTCTCCCTCTCTCTCTCTCCCCCCCCCCCACCTTATGGAAGTATGATTGCCATGTAAAAAGCTGGAAATATTTAATGTATGCAACTTGGTGAGTTTGGGGCCACATATACACCCATGAAACCATCACCACCATCAAAGCCATAGACATATTCTTCACCTCCCAATGTTTCTCCTGCCCCATTATTATTATCATTATTATTATCATTATTAGTAGTAGTACTTGGTAAAAACACTTAACATAAGCTCTTCCCTCTTGCACGATAAGCTCTGGAGATCTACCATATAGCATAGTGTCTATAGTTAACAATACTGTGTTGAGTGGCATTCTCAAAAAGGCCTCCCTTGTTCCTGGTTTTCTGAGTGACTGAGGCCCCTCCCATGTGACACAAGATTGGTTCATAGGCAGCAAGGTAATGTCCTGTGCAATTTGGATGCTGCAAGTGGAAAGAATTAGAAAAGTAAGGAAGTAAGGACAGTGAGTGAGCAACATCATTTCTGGGAGAATGTGACCATAAACTTGGACACAATCTCGGAGCAGATTACCATAGCAAGTAAGCAGGAAGGTAGAGTCCAGTTTCGCCTTTATGACTGAGACTGGCTTCAGAGGTTAAAAGGGAAGGGGGTTGGAGGTGCAAGGGCAAGGGTGGACCAGATTTGCTACAGATAAGAAATTGTTCACTTATAAAATGTAATAGTTCAGTGTATAGACTCCTAACCAGCCCATTATCTTCCGGGTATTTTATTATAATTTCTCCCCACATCAGTGATGAAAAAAACCAAGACCTGGAGAGGGTTGGGAACTTTTTCAAGTTAAATGCAACCAGAAAGTGTTAGAGCTAAACCACAAACCCAAAGCTCTGGAGGTCAAACTCTTGGTGTACTCTCCTCTTCCACCTACACCTGCTTAGACACATTGTCATGGTTACCACCTCCACAGCTGCTCCAAGAAGCTTCCTAGTAACAACAATAAACCCTAGTAATAATGATAATTTTCACCATTTACTATCTTCCCCTTGTGCATCAGACTGTGCTCAATATTCTACATAGATGACCCCCCATAACCTGTAAAATAATAGATAAAATAGATGACCGTTATCTGAAAACTGAATGAGTAGGTTAAGAACTTGCCCAAGACCATGGATCCAAGATCCAATCCTCATCTGTTTGATCTGAGGGCCCAGGAATATAAATCTTACATTTCCATAGCCAAGCGACCCCTCAGCCTTCTTCCTGACCCACCAGTCTAGGGGTTTCCAACACACCAAGAAGAGTCACCACCGCCTCTTCAGAGTTTCCCCTCGAGCTTCTACTTACCCACAGTTTTAACTTCAGGGAACTGAGAAGAAAATTAAGGAGCAGGCACGGATATATAGAGACCTGCAGTTTCCAGAGCCTCCCCTCAAAAGGTCTTCTTTTTCATTATTCTCTCCATTGCGTAGCAAACATTTTTTTTCTCTTTTTATTTCGCCCGATTGCTATATACCTGTCGGAGGGATCCATGGGCTTAATAAAATAGTCCCCAAACATCATAAAAACACGCCGTCCAGCTAAAATGGAGTTGTAGGAAACAAAGCACTGCTGGCTTAGAGGGGCTCCAGGAGCTGTTTTTCTTCTTGGGATCTTTAGCACTTACTCCTCTTGGTGAACCTCTGACCCTGTGGCCAGCCCAACCAACTATTTGATTTCAGTGTTTCACACAGAGGTCCAGATTCTTTTTTTTTTAGGACTCTGACATCTTCATGAACCTAATTTCATAGCTTTCCCATATAACCACTGGCTTTCAGGAGGTAAAGAGGCTGCCACCTAGGCTCTAAAGCAGATGAGTTACAGGAGAATGCCCGGGAAGTGGTGCAGGCCTCACATCTACTCCCCCCCACACACACACCTGTGGGGCCACTGCAGCTGGAGGAGGATAAGGGCTTCTCCTTTGCTCTTCAAAGCTTGCGTGGGTGCCTCTTATTGGTTGACTCTAATGCAAACCCTACTGGGAAGAATTTAGAAAGGGGTGGAGATGATGCTGACTGACATAGTTAGTCTGAGTTTCCTGTGTGTATGCAGGTGGCTGTCATGAGGTGGTCATGTGGGAATCACATGGGGAGCATGTAGGAATCCTGTGATTCTTACATCAGAGTTACATGGATCATGTGGGGGTGGTCACACTAGAATCACATGGCATTCATGTGGGAGTCACACTGAGTTCAGGGGGAGTCACACTGTGGTCACATGGGTGTCATGTTAGGGTCATGTGGTTGCCTCATGGTAATCACGTGGAGGTTTTCTAAGGGCCTGCGAGCTTGATGAATCTCTTTAGATAGGCCCTTTCTTTGCTGACTTACAGGGCTATTGAAGACACATATACTGCTTGAGCAACCAAGATAAATGGAACTTACTGGAGTTATCTACCCTCCATGGCTATTTTCCTTGTGAGTGTATTGAGGTGGCAATACTAGGGTGTTCGTACATAGCTAAGACATGACATTATTCATTTGTCCAAACCCAAAGAACTATACAACACATAGCATAAACTCTAATCTAAACTATGGAAACCTAGTTCATAATTAGGTATCAAGATTGGTTTATCAATTCTAACAAATAGATCACATTAATACAAGATGTTAATAAAAGAAACTGTGGAGGGAGCAGCAAAGGAGTATATGGAAACCCTCTGTGCTTTCCACCCAATTTTTCTGTAAACCTAAAAATACTCTTAAAAAGTGAGTCTATGAAAAAAAAAATCAGAAGTAAACCCAGGTCTGTCTGATCTGAAAAAACTGCTCCAGGAAAATGCCAAAAGGGCAGTTGGAGGTTTAGGGAGATGAAAACAAGCTTCCCCCACATGGGAAATGGTGAGTGGTTCTATCTCAGTCTTAGGGTTTTCTGCCTCCTGGAAAACAAAGTCCCTCTAAAGCAACAGGGATGTAAACAGTGATTGAACACCCATGGAATAAACCCCAAAGAGAAACCAGTGCAAAGGAGCCCTTCTAGAAATAGAAGAGGGAGCACTTTCTAACGCATTTTAGGAGGACAGCATTACTCTGATTCCAAAACCAAAGACATTATAAGACATATTTCTCCAAAAGAGAAGTCTTGTAATTAAGAGAACACGACCTTTCCTATTATTCCCTACAAATGCTTAGCCACAGCTCAGAAAGACTCTCTGATTTCAACTCCTGTGTGAATTTGTAACAAAATAAATTCGATTACCAACAAAGAAGCCAGGAGAGACAGCAACCATGACAGCATGGATAAAAGCTGCTAGTCCTTAATTTATGGGAATGCTAGAAGATGTGAATAACAGAGACCTCTCGTTCCCCAGGCCAGAGACCCATGTCTCTAAAACATGGAGCTCCCTGCTAGCAGGTCATAAAGGACGTTCCTGTGACACTCTCTCCAGGGGATGACTTTGTGTTGGTGGAAAAGGGAAGTCACATCTGTGCTTTAGCTCAGTGAACCCAACCAATCACTCCAACTCATGGTTATTCTTGCAGTTGGTGGCATCCTTCCTGGGAATTTTATTCTAATTCCAATCGTTTCTAAGAAATTAAATGGAAGTTAATGGCAACTATTCCTTTTTTAAAAAATGTCAAAGGTTTAGCCGAAGGAAATTATGAATAGTCAGCAATTGCTTTCCACTCTACTTCATTCCAAGAGAATGCCACTGTTAAGTTTTAACTTGGTTTTAAGCATCGGTTCTCAACCTGTGGGTCGCGACCCCTTTACAGGTCGAACAACCCTTTCACAGGGGTCACCTACGACCATCCGACCATCGGGAAACACACATATAATTACATATTGTTTTTGTGATTAATCACTATGCTTTAATTATGTTCAATTTGTAACAATGAAATTGGGTGTCACCACAACATGAGGAACTGTATTAAAGGGTTATGGCATTAGGAAGGTTGAGAACCACTGGTTTAAAGCTTAGGTGGCAACCTATCCAGACTCCAAGCTTAAAGATCTCTCAAGGTTTTCGCTGTAACTCAGAATTTTGGCAAACCTCCCATAATTCTGACTTAACCAGGGTAATTTCTAGTGCTGCTTCCCAAAACGAGGCTCTGGTCTTTCTGAAAGTATATCACCAACATTCTTGACTTTAAATTTATCTTTTTTGTTTGTTTTCCTAGCACATTAATTGTGTCAACCAAATGTTAGACAATGTGTTTAACTCTACCCATCTGCCATCATTATGTAATGCCTTTCCCATCTCCCTTCACCCATGTCATTGACACAAGTTCTCCTTTGCCCCAGGTCCTACAAGTACAGAACCCGAAATTCTCCACTCAGAAAAGTAGGTGAGAGTCAGCTGTGCCCTGTGTCCGCTGACTGTGGACTACCCTTGAGGCCCAGGCAGACCCAGTCTGAGTCATCAGTAACTGTTCACAAGTTATCTCCTAAGGCCTGGCATTTTCTAGGGCCCCATTTTTTATCCCAGAGCTCACAGTAACGAGGCAGTGGTGGGTGAATATGCTGAGTCTGTTGACTGGAATGTCCTTACTCATGTGAATAGGAGGTAAATGTCTAAGACTTTCAGAGCCTCTCCTACCTTCCTGCACAATCTAAAAGACCAACAGCCAGGCCAACGGTGTTGGTCATCTACAGGGAAGGCCATGGTAAGTGTCCCCTGGAGTCCTGGGTCCATGGTGTCTCTGCACACAGCAGCAGAGAATAGATCAAAGACAGCCCAGTATTGCCCACGATAGTAATGGCATACTCGCGCCCTCTAGTGTCAACTGAACTAACTGTCCCAGAGGCTGGAATGTGAACTGGAGTCTGGGGAGCCTAGCCTCTTTTCCTCCACTGAAAATGAGATGGTGTAAATGATCTTATGCCTGAACCCATGGACCAGGTCAAGGATGTGTGTGTGCTCTCTTCAAGAAATGACTGTTGATATCTGCCAGAGTTCAATAGATCTGTTAGATCTGCTCTTATCTTGCAAAGACCCCCTCCTGATCTTTTTTTTTAAATTTAAATCTTTACTGAGATAAAATTTACATATCATAACAATTCACCTATTTCAGGTGAACTAGTCAGAGTTGTTCAGTATACTTACAGAATTTTCCATAATTACCGCTAATTTTAGTACAGTCCAACCATCACCCCAAAAGAAACCTTGTGCTCATTTGCGGTTCCTCCCCATTCCCATCCCCAGCCATAAGCAACCTCTAATCTCTGTCTCTATAGTTTTACCTATTCTAGACATTTCATATAAATGCAATCAATCACACAGGGTGTGTTCTTTTTTCTCTGGCTTCTTTCACTTAGCATAATGTTGCTGAGGTTCATACATGTTGTAGCGTGAATCAGTACTTTCCTCCTTTTATATGGCCAAATAGCGTTCCAGGCCCTGTGAGGTTCAACTTTGAAAAAACCTAGCACATGGCATTCCATGTGTCCTTAATCTAGTGGCTTCTTGATCATCTTCTGAGCATCACTCCCAGGCCTACACTAACATGAGAATTTGAGATCTCTGATGTAGAGGTTCCGGGCTCCACCCTGTTCATCCAAGCAGCCCCCCATCTGAACAAGATGGCATAATTTATAGAAACACCCACCCAGTCAATTTAGGAGCTCCCACATTTTCTAACATATACCACAATCTTTCCTATTCCTCTTTATATTCTATTCCTCCAAATACTCCTAAAACCTGGCATCACTGATCCTTTATATCATCCCTGGAAGCTCCTATAGCAGCAATTTTCAACCCTTTTCATCTCATTGCACACATAAACTAATTACTAAAATTCTGCAGCACACCAAAAAAATATATTATCTTTTTTGCCAATCTGGCAAAAAAAATAGGTATGATTTTGATTTATTTAAAATAATAATAATAATAATAATAATTACCAACTATTTTTACCCCAAAGTGACTTTTTAAAAAAATCAGGTGCCGCCCTAACCGGTTTGCCTCAGCGGATAGAGCATCGGCTTGCGGACTGAAGGGTCCCAGGTTCAATTCCGGTCAAGGGCATGTACCTGGGTTGTGGGCACATCCCCACTAGGGGGTGTGCAGGAGGCAGCTGATCGATGTTTCCATCTCATCGATGTTTTTAACTCTCTATCCCTCTCCCTTCCTCTCTGTAAAAAATCAATAAAATATATATTTTTTTAAAAAAGAAAGAGCTCCCGTTTAAAAAAAAAAAATCAGGTGCCTATGCTTGTATATAAGGATTTCTGGTACTAAGAATTAACCAATCAGATGCAACCTTTTTTATGTGACATGACCAATAAGATGCAACTCTATTATACTAGTATGACCTATATATTTATGGTTCAAGACATGGCATTCAAACCTGACAGCTATTATTGTGTTAGCTGTGTTTTACAATCTAAGGGAAAAGAGGTCAGTGCCCCTGACTAAACAGTCAGGTATTGCATGTTTTAAAAATTCTTGTGGCACACCAGTTGAAATCGCTGTCCTATAGCATTAAGATGGCTAAGGATTTAGTTCTGTCTGTGGCCTCATGCTAGCATATTCTGATAAAGCCCTGCCTTGCATATTTACTGGTAAGACAAGCCTCTCATTCTGCTTTATAAGCTTTTGTCTCTAAGCAAGACCCCAGTTTCCTTGAGGCAGAATATTCACCCTTGTTCTTCTCACTGTAGTTCCCTAACAATATTGACTACTTGGCGGGTGACTCTGAAATTGTCTGGCCATGGAGAAAAAAAATACAATAGAAACGAACACTCAGTAGTAATTCCACCAGTAATATTTATCCTAAATGTTTTTGAAGCCTATATAAGCTAACAAATGACTGTGGGTTGTAAGAGAATATGTTGGTTTGTAAGATAATATGTACCAAAAGTTGAAGAACTGGATAATGGTTCTTTCCTACTCTTGATGCCACTTCAGTTTGGATCTGAAGCCAAAACATCAGACATCTGTACCTGTTTTAAGCAATTCTGAGATTCTCTAGTGGCAAATGAGTAAAGAGGACTTTAGGAGACAATGTTTGAATGGCCCATGCTTCCCTGTATCTATTTTCTAAGGAGCTGTGTTAACATAGGAAACTGTCCTTCCAAGATTAGGTCATAGGCAGCGCCAGCATTCATCGGGGAACCAGCTAAGTCTCTGTTCTAGCTGTGTCATGTGATATAGGCAACATGTCTCAAAGTATGTTCCGTAGCCTTAACCGAAAAGGGAGGAGGAAAATGTCTGTCTCTGTCATTTTTACTAGAAGAAAGATGGATGCATTCGGTTTTAGGATGGCAAGAGACAGGGATTTCAGACAGCGGGTTTTACTCTGAAATCAAACAAGACTGGGATAGATGGCTTTCCTTAGACCCTCACTGGATCTCAATGAACGGCTTGGGCACTATAATGGAAAACTGCAGGGTAGCCCAGGTGGAGCGGATTTTTCTTCGGAGGGCAATAGCTATGACTAAAAATCTAATAGCGATCAAAAGCGAGTCCCGAGGGGCGAATTCCCTTCCTTCAATGTTGCTGAACAATAGCGCCAGCACTTCGGATGCTTGAGAGCTGATGAATGACCAAGGTTGCCGCAGTGGTGTATAACCCTTCCCAGCCATTTCTGACATCAGAAAAATTGAGACATGTGGTAAGCAAGACTAAAAATGGCAACGACTCTAAAAGAGACCCTAAAAAATAACGGGAGGCCGAGCAGCTGCAATCATAATGGAATACTTAGCACCGAACCGAACCGTGAGCCCTGCTGTCATCATCCAACTTCCCAAGGCTCCACAAAAACCCGAACCCTACCTCTCTGCCCATGAAAGGTACACCCTCTCCCTGCTTCCCATCACCTCTACCTCCAAAAGCACAAAATAGGCTTGCAAGGGAGGTCAGCCTGCATTCACACATGGCTTTGAGCATCTTATTTGAAACTCAGCTTCTAATTAAATAATAAATAATGATGAATGAATAATAATAAAAACCATTATACACTAACAGGATTTTAAGGTGATAGTTGCTGGCGTTATTTTATTTAATTCTCATTTCTTAACCCTGTGCTTTTGGAGTATTATTATTAATACTATTTTACAAATGAAGAAATGGAGTTTCTGAATGGCCAAGTAACTGGCCTGTTTTTCATTTAGTAAAGGACAGAACTGTAATTTGAAGCCAAGAGTTTTGGACCCATAGTTGCTGTGCTTAGTGGCATCCCATAGGCTTAAGTGAGTTTTGCTGACAGAGCGCATTTGATCCTCTGACTGCATAGTAGGTGTTCAATATATGTTTACGTTTTCCTTTTCACCTGTTTGATGAACCAAATCTTCCCCTTCTCACCTGAATCCCTACTAGAGTTCATATTGCTCTGAAGATCCTTCTGAAGGAACACACACCAATGTTTGCAAAACAAACCATGATTCACATGCATTGGGAGCCATTGTTTACTAATTATGCTAAAGGATTAGCACTGTTTTATCTTAAAGAAATTTTCAGACCTAAGAATGACACCCTCCCTCTTTCAACCACACAGTGTTAATTTAAGTAGGATGTTGGGACCATTTCCCAGAGAAATGCCTTTGTTAGAGACATATATCTGAGCCCTAGAATCAAACGCTAGAAGAAGGTGGGGTGAAGTCTCTGATTTTGGCAGAAGTTCATGACCACTGGAACTATATGGTCTAGAGCAGTGATTCCCAAACTTCCTAATGCCTCGACCCTTTAATACAGTTCCTCATGTTGTGGTGACCCCCAACCATAAAATTATTTTCGTTGCTACTTCATAACTGTAATTTTGTTACTGTTATGAATCGTAACGTAAATATCTGATATGCAGGATGTATTTAGGCGACCCCTGTGAAAGGGTCGTTCGACCCCCAAAGGGGTCGCGACCCACAGGTTGAGAACCGCTGGTCTAGAGTTTCTCCAGACTTCAATAATATATTTGTTCTTAAAATTTGTAAAAACAACAAATCTAAAAATAAAACAGATGTTTTTTAAAAGTTAATTATATTTCTCCATTGCCTTATATTTGAATTTCAGAGATGAGAGTCCAAGGTAAAAGTGGCCCCAAGACATAATCAAAACTGTATGTGAAGGTTCAGCAAATGCCCCATTTAAAGGAAAATGGCATGTATGTCCTGATGAAATATTGATATGCTCAATGAATACCTCCATTAGGACAAGGCAGGACTTAAAGGAGAGAGGAGTGCAATAGGAGACTGACAGCTACCACTGGGCAGGCCCCCTGTAGACATGGGTTCACACACTCATCTCCCAGGTGTGTAACCTGAATGCCTTACTTGTAATCTAGTCCTAGGAAACCTGGCTCACACAATCAAACACACAAGGGATTGGTTGGTATTAGAAAGTCACTTTAATAAATTATAAGGAGAAATCCTGACTGTTGTGATTCTACTCTCCACAGCAGCCAATCAGGGCAGCCCCTGCCCGGCGCGGGCAGGGGGCCGAGAGGGCCCGGGGGGGGGGGGGGGGGGAGCCCTGCTTGAGAGACCATCTGCACCACAAGGATTTACTAGAGAATCTAATCATAAGTTGATTGCAAGCCAGCATCTGCTAAAGGATTATTTAAGACAGATGATATTAGAGAAAGAGAATCGAATGGACTATGTACACAATCTATTCTAGATTTTCTAAGTCATTAAATCATCAATGAGTTAAGAGTGTGAGCTATATTAGCTTCACAACTCCCATCATGGAAGATGTGCTCTGTTTCCCCTCAGATTCCCATATTCCAATTCAGCAAATGCTGTGCTCAAATAGTTCTTGAGTCTAGTGATAGGAGAGTGTGGGAAGGATGAAACAAAATGTTGCCTCTGCGTTTGACCAACGCACATGACTTATTGTAGTCATTGAGTCATTAGATTGTACAATAGACGCCATTAAGCTCCTAGGTATTAGGTACCCTGTGAGAAGCTAAACTTATAAAGTTGAATGGGAGTTAGTCCAAACCCTAGGGGAGTTCATAGTCTATGAGGAAGACTCCCAGAAAAAAACAGCTAACATAACCGACCTTGGAGGAGTGCACAGAAGGTGGAACCATTAATTCAACCAGGATGGAAATGAGGAAATGGTTCAGAAAGGCTTTACAGAGGAATTTACAAACAATCTGGGATTTCATAGGTGTAAAAAGGTATGGGTATGTCAGGCAAAAGAAGACATCATATGTTTACTAGTCAGAACTCTTCTGGTTGAAAGTAGGATAGATACCCATACAAACTAGCTTTTTAAAAAAAGGTTATTAGCTTATAAAACTAGAATACTCACAGAGGTAGCCAACATTCACTATTCACTTTAGGAGGGATTGAAATCAGGCACTCGCACTACATCACTGATTTCTGTCTCTTTTTCTACACTCCCCATCCACAGAGCCTTCATCATCAGGGAGATCTCCATTTGACCGGAAAAAGAACAACCAGCCATTTCAGGCTGACGTGTCCTTTGCTGTATTGTGATACTCTCTTTATTGCAGAGGTCTGGAACCAGACTCACAATATCACCAAGGTATGCCTGTACCAACCATCTTCCAATCCCAATGTGTTTTTATCCCATTAGTTGCATTGAGTTTTATCCCAGGAGCAAAGGGTTAGAGTGCTTAGTATAAATACCAGGTATTTTTTACAACCTTATGCTTAGGGCAAAGGGTAGCACCCCTCGAGCTCACTAAAGTACATGGTCTCTAGGGTCAACATAAGCACAGCTCATTCTCTTCATCAGATATTTGCTTTAATATCCTAATCCCAAGGTTTCTTTGAGAAGGTTTATTTATCTTAGACATCCTGGATGTGTTAGAATTGGAGCTGATTCGTTGCTGCAGCTTTGCATTGAGAAGTAATTTGACTTTCAGAAGTAATTTCCTCAGTATCTCTCTCAAGTTTTTATTCTTCCCATATCCTCTGTTTAAAGATACCCATTCCTTGTTAGCCATTCCTTTAATAAATCAGAACTATTTCGTTTTAAATCCTTCACAGTTACATTTGGAAGCAACATTTATTTCCCTGTTCTGAGCGTTTCCAAAGAAAATCATTCTTTGTGCCCTTGTGTGTGTGTGTGTGCTTGAAGCTTCATGAATTCTGGCAGAAAATGCAGTGAAAATCAAACCACCTGGAATAAATCTATCTGAAATTGACATCTCGATGGACAGGACGCTACTCAGAACCTTCCCTAATATTATACTGAGAAGGGCAGCGATGATGTGAATGCTGTGGGTACCCATATGGGGCCAGCCTAGACGGGAAGGAGAAAAATACACAGAAAGGGAAAATTTGAGGAAGAGAAGAAAACATTATCTGTTGCAGAGTTCCTCAGAATGGTCCTCCCCCTTGAGTTCCCCAGTAATTCTCAGAAATACAAATGTGTTCTGGGGAGAAGATGATGGAGCAGATGTGTTGACTTTTTGTGGAGCTATTTTCCAACAAAGGGCAAGTTCAAGAACATCTATTCACTATTTCCAAAGACCTCCCTATTAAAACAAATGGAAATGAATGCTTTGGGATTAAAATGCTTAGAAATTATTATTTATCCTTGGTCACTGAGTAAATGAAGAATCGTCATATGCAAGACCTAGTAGTGCTTATTTCATTATTATCAAGTATCAGTGGGAGCTATGTGAGTCTGGAAAAAGGTTAACTGATTTCTATCTGTAGGAAAAGAAAGCAAATTTTCAGGATGGGAAGGGAAATTAAAACTTAATTATCAGACATTTTCTTAAAGTTAATTTTCCTTGCCTTTGTCTCAGTGAGCGAGCTCTGTATCAGAGAGAGGATTTATGAGCATCTTATTTTAATTAGCAGAATAGAGGTAAATTTTCTGTGAAAAGTTGAGCTTCTGTCCCCACTTCACAAGGCTGCAAAGGCAATACATTGTGAAATAGGCCATAGAAGCTTACTAATGCCACACATTACATTTTCAATTGTTTTTATTTATTTAAATGCTCAATGTGTGGCCCCTACCATGGCGGATTAATCATGAAGCTAATATATTTCGAGTTTCAAGGTTCTGAAATTGTACAGGTTCTCCCTGAGGCCCTGGAACAGGCCTTAGCAATGGCATATGGTCACATGTTTTTTTGTAAAATTTGTTTGATATGATCATTAAGACCACTGTTTCTCTCCACCTCCACTACTTCCCCTTTTGCCCACTGATAGTAATATGGTCATGAGCATTTTGGGGGATACATTTATTTTTCATTTAGTGACATATAGGTAAGTTGATTAAAGTCACTTCTGGGGATAGTTAAGTTACTGTCATTCCCAGTGTAGGAATGGCTTCCAGAAATACTAGTACTCCTCCTGCCCACTGTGACAATTCACCATGACACAATGTCAAATTACCCCATCAGAAGTGTTATCACAATCTCAAGGTATCCTTCAGATCTCAGTAATGGTAGTGTGTGAGCCATGGGAGAGACACCAGTTTGAATTTTGTGGAGCCAGAAGCTAGTCTCTGGAAATTTCTCCCAAATATCACGAGAGGATTTATTCAAAACAAAAGTGTTATTCTGTTATAAATATTCCAATAATGCAGCTTATACTTATAAATGCACCCATAACCTTTATGGAAATCATGCCAAATAAAATTGATTAGAACTCTGGTGGAGTTCATAGAGGACAGGCATGCAGCAGAAATTCACAACAACGAGGGTGTATGCATGGAGATTGCACATTTTATGAATACTCACTATCAATAATTTTAAAAAACTAATTTTGATTGTTCATGCTAAAGGAAAGACTGAATTCTTTTTTCCAGAATCTACATAGAAAATATTTTAAAATCATTGTCCCTTAAAGAATTGGTTTTAAGATTATGTGCCCAAAAATATCCAAAAAAGTGTTACAGTGTTGTAATATCAAGTAGTTGAAGAATAAAACTGTTAAGTCACTTTTCTAGATTTTGTGATATGCATCAGCTTTTTAAATTTGTAATTTTTGTGGTTTCTTTTCCATTTTAAACAAATATTCATTTTAGAGCTGATTTTTATTTCAAAGATCTACATGTTTATTATTATAGACAGACCCCAAATGGAATATGCTTCAGGGTCCTGTAAGCCTGGGTCAGCCTCCACAGGTTACTTCCTCTAGGGATGAGCGCTCTAGAGACGTAACAGATGCTTTCTTATTTGTAGAGTGGAGTTGCTCTCTTTTCTAGAGAGTATGCAGTAGGGTTTGTTCCAGGAATGTAAGAATGGTTAAATTTAGAAAAATCTGTTCATGTAATTATTCCATTCATCGATTAAAGGAGAAAAATCACTTGATCATCTCAATAGGTAAAACAATATGGGATAATACACAATGACATGCAAGAGAAAACTCATAGCAAAATGAATATGGAAGGGATTATCATTAACTTAATAAAGGTTACCCAACAAAAAAGGTATTTCAAAGACTGCACTTAAGATAAAATATTAGAATCAATCACTTTAAGATCAGAAACAGAATGAAACCCAAGCAGAAAAACAACAAAAATCAATAAGAAGTAAAAGAATTGGGAAGGATTTTTTTTTTCATAATCCATGAATTATATGGTTGTTCTCCTGGGCTACTAAATAGAATCTAAAGGAAATTTCTAGAAAGAATAAGCAAGATTGGCCTATTGAAACTACAAAAATTAATTGCAATCCTATGCACTAGAAACAGCAATTAAGAAAATGTACTAATTGTTTTTAAAGACACTGTTCACATTAGCAACCGAACCTATCACCTAGCTGGAAATAAATCTATCAAAAAGGTCCAAGACCTATATGAAGAAAATGAATAATATCTTTACTGAAGGACATAAAACAGTCCTAAATAAATGGGGAGAGATACTTTTGGTCATGGATGGGAAGAATCAATTTCATAAAGGTGTCAATTCCCTCTAAATTAATCTATAAATTTAATGAATTCCTCTCATAATCCCATCACAGTTTTTTATAGACTGTGACAAGCTGGGCTGAAAATGCATATGGGAGAGGGCATATAGCCAAGAACAGTTAAGTTAATTTAAAAGAAGAATAAGGATGAAGAAGTTGCCCTAAGAGACAGCAAGACTTGTAAAGTTATAGTAATTAAGGGAATATTTATTCAGTGATAGATACTAGTACATTTTTGAAACATAATATAGTAGGACTCTGACCCTCAAAAATGTGAGCACTTACTGTTTGACAAAAACAACATTTTACGATTCAACGGGAAGATGGATCCCGTAATAGTCAGTGCTGAGATAACATCCATATAGAAAAAGACAAAATGATTTATGTAGTTTATTACAGTGGTTCTTAACCAGGGTGATTTTGGCCCCCATGATAACTTTGGCAAAGTAGGGATCAATTTTTGTTACAACAGCTGGAGTGGAGGATACTATTGACATCTGATAGGTGGAGGTCAGGGATGTTGCTGAACATCCTACAAAGCATAGGGCAGCCCCTACAACAAGGAATCATCCAGCCCCAAATGTCAGTGGTGCCATAATTGAGGAACCCAATTATCTGTTAACTGGAACAGGTAACCACACGGTTAGCTCCTTTATCAAATGTCACCTCAACAACACTAACCTGAACCCCTCTATTTAAAATAACCACCTCCATTCCTTCTTCCGTGACACTCCGGATCCCGCCGACTCTGCTCTTCTTTTTCTTTATTCCATGCACTTATGATCTTCCAACATTCACTAAAAGTGACTTATTTATCATGTGTATGGTTTATTGTCAGTTTGCTAGGATGTCTTGTTTTGTTCACCGATCTATCCCAAACACCTAGAGTGGTGTTTTCCACACACCAGGTAATAAATAAATATTTACATGTGTATGTGTGTCTTTATATATTGATATCCTAATTAGACCACAAGAATGTCTAAGTACAAAGCCCAAGAATCTGTGTGGTTTTGCTTTAAAAAAAAAAAAATTCAGCTGATTCTGATGATCAGCCAAGCTTTGCAGTTAGAGGTTTCCAAATGTGTTCCAAGAAACACTGGGTACCTAAATAGCTGTGGGGTTGTCTCAGGAGTCATTTCTTGGACATTCTGGGAAAGCAGCTGCTTTTGGCTCTTTTATATAAAAAGATGTTGTGTAAGCTATTGTTTGGAACAAAAAGTACTATTTCTTTAAAAAAAATGTTTGTAATCCATTGATCTACTGTAAACCTTGTAAATTGAGTAACTATTGAAGTGTGTGGTCCATAATGTGATGGACCACCTAGATCAGTGATGGCGAACCTTTTGAGCTTGGCGTGTCAGAATTTTGAAAAACCCTAACTTAACTCTGGTGCCGTGTCACATATAGAAATTTTTTGATATTTGCAACCATAGTAAAACAAAGACTTATATTTTTGATATTTATTTTATATACTTAAATGCCATTTAACAAAGAAAAATCAACCAAAAAATGAGTTCACGTGTCACCTCTGACACGCGTGTCATAGGTTGCCATCATTGACCTAGATCCACAGGAAAGAGGGCATTTTTCTCCCTGCTGTTGTGAGGGCTGCCAGAAGATGACCTTCAGTTGCCCTTCATCCTTGAGAGGTGCCTCAGGTAAAGAAAACTGCCTGGTCTAGTGAGCCTCCTTCCAGGGAAAGCTCGTATCCAAGTACTGATCTAGATAATTGTAAGAAGGCCTACTCCTCTTGCCTCAACCAAGGACAACTTTGAGCAACTACCCCACCTCCCTCATGGGGTCAGTTGAGCTCTTTCATAGGACAGCATCACAGTTTCTTCTGCCCAATCCTGCTCCCTTCCCCTCCCCACTGCCACACCCTCATAACACTCCCTCAGAAACATTCTATTCATGAATCTGAACCTCAGAGTCAGCTTCAGAGAAACCCAACCTGCAACACCAAGTGAACCTAGATCATATGATAATGTGATGCATGATGCTCTATCATTGCCCAAGTGAACCGACCAACTGACGGAAAGGGAGGAAAAATGTACCACATGCTGAAGTCACACTGTGCTTTGTTCACAACAGATAAAAACGAACGGTCTGGAAGTTATAAGTGAGTTAACACAGTAAGAAGCATGAAAGCTGTGTTGGCATGATGTTGGGATGGATACACATGTGCAGCATGGGCTAGACCTTATGCTTTTGCTTAACGGGATGCACTATTTTGAGAGTACAATGAGAAGGAAATAAATCAATGAAAATGTCTGCATATTCATATCTGAACAAATGCATAGCAAAGTTTTGGAGGTCAACATACTTTGGCAAGGGCTGTGGTGATGGGGGCCCAATGAGCACCATCAGGAGTGAGAACATGAGGGCAGAGGTGGGAAGCATGGCCTTCCAGCTCTGTTTTTGTAACGTCTGAGGCTGTGCACTCTCTGAATGCTCGTGTTCCTGGAGATTTATGGTTGTGGCTGCCGTTTTACCCTCCAATAAATTCTTGTCTAGAGAAACGTCAGTTAATGTCACAAGGAAGCCTTCATGTGAAGAACCACTGGACAAGGGGAAAGGATCACTGTCAACACAGGAAAAAGGCCAGCCCCAGAGATACCTGACAGCAGGGCCAAGATTAAAGGGCGTTCGGAGTCTGGAATGACTGGCTATGGACACGACTTGTAATGCCAGGATTTCTATGACAGAGAAGATGGAGACTAAAAGAGCTAATAGTTCTATTCTGTAGCTCAACTGATCGCTGTCCCTAACTTTTGCTGGATTGTTTGTTTTGAGAATACAGACTTATTACCATTTATTTCCCCGAAATCCGATGTATAAATAAGTAAATATGGCAAAAGTAAAACACAAAACCACTCCAACATAGCATTTTTTTTCAACCTGCGGTAACATTGATTCTACTTAATTTTTTTCTCATGAGAATATATATTTTGATTTGAATGTTTTCTTATCTTCTTTCCACTTTTCATAAATCTAAATAATGTGTACTAGTAAATAAAAATACAAGCATAATAGTGTACAAAACAGCCAGTTTGTTTTTTTTTTAAATCCAGCAGATGTTACCCAAACTTTCTCCAATGTCTAAAACTTGGCTCAATACCACCAGATAAACAATACTGCTTTGAGTTTGTAAATGTAATCAAAGTCCTTAGATTTACTCCAAACATGAATTAATTGTTAGAGATGAAAGTATGCTTCTCTTTTCAAGGACTCTTTATTGTAATATGCTATTTACTAAAATAGAGTATGAATTATTTAGCAGTCCACCACAAGAAACATAAAACTTCTGTGTATTGGTAGTAAGATTGAGAAATACAATCAAAACTGTAAAATAGATCTCCATATCACACAGATGGGTAGTGGAAAATAGAAACAATGTCTAAGAATTTAATTAGAGCAGAGTAATTTTAATGCCTATATTCACAAAAGAAGCCCGAATCTAAGACTGTGTACTAGAAAGAACTAATTTGCTCTGTATAAGAACACAGAAAATATCTGTTTCCATGTCTGAGAAAGCAAAAGGGGGGAGTGGGGCAGAGAATAAAGGGTGAGGAGAGAGGAAGAGGTGAGTGATCTCGACAGATATTTATTCCAAAAATTATTCTATAAATATGCTAACTATAGAGTGCCTATCTATTTAGAAAAATTAGATTATATTATGCATCATTTTGTAGGCTTTTCTTTTCTCTTTAACATAAAATATAGTTACTTCTTTGTCAATATTGGTAAATACAGAGCTACAAAAACATTTCAGTGGCCACAGTGCCTTGCCCTTAGTAAACGCTATAATAATGTTAGCTATTCTTATTAGTTATTTAAATTGCAATATTTTTATAGTATCATTTTGATAAGTAAATCAGAATATTTTTAAAATATTTACTTAAAATATCATTACTTTTTTGCTATTATAAGCAATGCTAGATATTTTTGCACCTAGAATGTTATGCATTGCACTTCCTTAATTAAGATACAGTTCCAGAAGAGGAATTTTGGGATTAAAGGTAAGTAATTTTAGAGCTGTTTTCTCAAAGGTAGCAATATGCACGCCCATTAGAAATGCATGAGAGTACCAATTTACCTATCACACCAATAATGAATTTTATCAATTGTCTTGATCTTAGCCAATTTAATAAACAGAAACTGTACTCGTCAGGGTTCTCCAGAGGAACGAACTAATAGGATATAAATACATAGAAAGCGCTTACCTTTGAACAACATGGGTTTGAACTGTATGGGTGCACTTAAACCTGGATTTTTTTTCCTTCAGTAAATCCAGTCGCCCTGCGGTATCCTAGGAGTTTGCATCTACAATTCAATCAACCGGAAGCGACAGTATTTTCATATTCCCAACCGCAGATTCCTAACTGCAGATTCCCAAACCACCTTTACTTGTGGTAAAGAAATAATAAAAAACGTAAAGCACATATGTACATACGTCGAAATGATGGAACTTTTTTTTTAATAAATAAATGGGAGATGGCGACGTAACCACGAAACGAACGAACGCCAAGTCCGACGTAACCCGAGGACTGTCTTATAATGGACTAATTCGGGCGAGGAGGTGTCCATTAAAACTGAAAGTTAATTATATATAATAAAGTAGGTTTTCCGAATGCATATATTAAAAAGTTGACAAGTTAGTTTGTTTACCTGTTTTTACTTATGTAAACACATTTGTGTAATTAAAATTAAGTATGTATGAAAAGTTTAATATCACAGAAAAGTTTTCTATATGTATTACAGTAATTTTGAATTTATACTGAATAGGTCTAGTAAATGCGTGCATTCACCAGTCAACGCAGGGACCATGAGGCAACACATGCACTTGGCTGGGGTGTGGCTGGGGCGTGGCTTAGCAAACATGGGAACATTGGCCGCTCATGTTAAAACTGCTGCAGAAAGTCATGCCATGAGACAACAGAACCAATACCGGGCGCCATGTGGTGTGATCAGGTGCTAATCATTCCCTGAAATTTGTTTAGGAGCAGTGACTCTTGCACTTAAATATGTAGACTACAGTTGGAGGTATGTAATATTTACTTATGTTGGTTTACTACAGTTTTTTTTGTAATATATGGCCTATTTGCTAAAATTTGTTAAAAATAATAGTGAATTAATAAAAAAAATAACCTGCTGATTTAACTATAAGCAAATCTTGGTTAAAATCATTTTAAAATAAACAGGGTGTTCATTTTTACCTATGACATACGGATCAGAAATGTTCTCCATTGAATCCGAAGTCTGTTACATTGTGGTTGGTCCGCAAATTGCGGGTTTATTGTACCATTTGGAATCTGTGGTTAACATCACAGGTGCAAAGGCTGACTATAGTTAACATTCTGGGAGGAGTCATATTATATGTGAATCTTGGACTGCGTGGGGTGGCGGTGCCCCTAACACCTGAATTGTTCAAGGGACGACTGTATATGTACAGACATTTACAATGAGGGGTTGGCTCGCAGGGTTTTGGAGGCTGACAAGTGCCCTGATTCAGGTCTGCAAGCTGGAGGCCCAGGAAAGCGGCTGTAGTTCCCAGTCCAAGTCCAAAGGCCTGAGAGCCAGGAGCATCAACGTCCAAGGACAGCGGATGGATGTCCCAGCTCAAGCAGAGAGCAAATTTGTCACCCTTCCTCCTTCCGGAACTTTCTGGGGTGGAACTGGACTGTGTCCCCCATCAGTGGAGGGCGAAGAGAGGCGAAGGAGAGGCACACTACTCTGGATGGGTAAGTGGCATGTTTAATAAACAAGGGAACTTATGAGGCTGTCTTGGGTGCCACAGGATGAGTAGATCTCTGCACCTCCTCTCCAGAATCTTAAAGGTTCATAGAGGCTTTCACTGGGTTCAGTCACATATACCATCCGGGCGGTCTCAACAACGCTTTCCTCTCCCAAAGCTCTCCCCCTTATTATGGCCTCCTAGAAGCAGGTAAGTCTCCCAGGGCTTTAGTCCATCTATAGGTGTGCATGGCCCCTCGCATCTGCCGCTGTTTTACTTTCTTTAGCTCAAAGTCACTATGTAAAGGTCCTTTGTGCATGAAAACCCTGCTTCCCTCTCAGGAAGGATGTTTTCCTGTGCTTTGTTTCTTTTCAATTTCGTCTGCATTTTTAAGATGTTTTCCTTTCATTTGTTTCTCAGAATGCATCCTTGAAACAGGTACGTTCTCCAATGCAGCCAGCTACTTGACGTGGTAGCTACATACTTCCTGACATACCAGCCTAGCGAGAAAGGCTGAAGTGCTTTTTGAACAATCAGGATCTACTGTGCACCAAAAACCTGGTTTCTAGTACAACAAGTAGCAATCCCCGCCGCCCCTAGTGTATATGACTCAAGCATGTTCTGTTTCCTTAACTCAGTGGTAAAGAAGAATCTACTGTCTCTGTAGATATGAATGTTTTTAGAAGAGTTCAATGCCTTTGGCTTATTAGAAGGTAAAGCAGAAGTAACTATGGACACTAGAAACACCTTAGAAACGCAATTCATTTGTTTATCAATAAGTAGTTCCCAAATTTCTGCCCGGGACCTAGAGTTTCATGGTGCACATGCATTATGACATAGTATTTAGGAGTAAGGGTTCCTATAAATTAGTATTTCAAGGGGAGAATAACCATACACAATACAATGTCAAAATAGTATTTGAGAAAAATGATTTCTCACTCCTCTAATTTCTCACTTAAGATTTAAGTAATATTGGTATAAATTGTTCAATTAGAAACAGAGTTCCCCCCCCCCCCCCAGCCACTTTCTAGCTTTACTCCAAGTACAACTGAGATGAAATTCTGCCTAAGTGTCTATTAAAAAAATAATAGGCAGATAGAAAGATCATTTTTAAAAATGCAGGTGGAAATTCAGAGTCAGCTGTTTTAAAATTTATGAAGAGCAGCAGTAATTTAACTTGTGATGGGGACAATTTTATTCCCATTCCCACGAATGCTAATGTTCATTTTCAGTTATTACATTAATCTGACTCAATTATATTCTGTGGGCTGTATTCAGCTGATTGATAATAGCAACAAACATTAAGTATGGTTTTGTGATCTGTGACACTATACAGCTATTAAGACCAAATAGAAAAGGGCTGAAAGAGTGTCCTTTAGACCCAAAATGTAAGACCCATTAGGAATTAATGGTAATAATATTCTAAAGTTAATGTCACTCATTTATTTGACAAATATTTACTGACTCTGTCCACAGAATCATGCTTAGGGAAGAGGAACTAACATTTATTGAGCACTTCAATGTATGCCAAGAACTGTGTTAGGCTTTGCTAAACTTTCCTTATTTCATCTTCAAGGCAACTACATGAGAATAGATATTATTATTACAGTTTTCAGATGAGGAAGTATAAATGTATCAAGGCAGGTAACTTTCTCAAAGTCAAAAGAGGGATAAGCCGTAGCACCGTAATTCACAATCTCAATTCTTTTCATTGTACCACGTTCCTAGTTTACTCGGTAAATTCCAAGAAGCATAAAACATTGTCTGTTCCTAATGTCAAAAGCTTACAGCCTAATTGAAGAGACAAGATATACAAATGGTCATTCATTGGACACACATTTTTAAGCCTTTATATTTTCTAAAGTTGGAGGAAAATACAAGTCACTAGTAATCACAATTTATACCCCTTGCCTCAAATTCAGCAAATTCATTTCTTTTGTTCTTTAATGGATAAATAATATTATTTATTTTTTAGATTTCATTTCAATAAAATGCACTATTCTTTAAACTATGAGTAATAAGTTAAAGCATGAAGTTTTCCAAGAAGTGACCGTTTTATGGTGTTTACAAACTTAACTAGGGTCTTGGGTTTAACTTGAAACATAAGAGCTATCCATAGTGTTTAAGTGGAAATCTAATTTGGGCATTTTCTGGATATATCTTATGGATATTTGTACATATGTGTGACCATAGAATGCATTACCTCATATTAAAATAGCCTGAGTTCTTTTTCAAATGTCACTTGGGAATCAATCGTGTATTCCTTGTACCCAAAATGCAAGTCCCTCTTTGGATAACCAAACTTGTTTCCATCCAAAGACTTCCATCTCAACGAATGACACCACTGTCCATCTAGTTGCTCGAGCCAAACACCTAGAAGTCACCTCAATTCCTTCCTTTTTCAACCTGTGATTCCGTCACCTATGTAATCCATCAGTACATCTTTCTGTTTTCCATGTCTACAATGTGTGCCCCCAATACATACTTTTCTCCATTTTCACCTCCTCAAACCAGAATCTACCCCGCTCCCACCAGACACGTGATCTGTGGCAATAACCATCTAATAACCCATGGCAATAACCAGGGGAGGGGAACCTTTTTCCTGCCAAGGGCCATTTGGATATTTTGTAACATCATTCGCAGGTCATATAAAATTATCATCTTAAAAATTACCCTGCTGGCTGAAACCGGTTTAGCTCAGTGGATGGAGCGTCGGCCTGCGGACTGAAAGGTCCCGGGTTCGATTCCGGTCAAGGGCATGTACCTGGGTTGCGGGCACATCCCCAGTGGGAGAGGTGCAGGAGGCAGCTGGTCGATGTTTCTCTCTCATCGATGTTTCTAACTCTCTATCTCTCTCCCTTCCTCTCTGTAAAAAAAAAAAAAAAAAAAAAAAAAAAAAAAAAAAAAAAAAATCAATAAAAAATATAAAAAAAAAAAAAAAAAATTACCCTGCTGTTCTTGGCCAAACATTTCATTAACTCACCCCTAATGCCTTGGCAGGGCCAGACCACATGATTTCCTGGGCCTTCTAAGGCCCTCGGGCCATAGTTCCCACCCCTTATCTCAGTGAGGGCTCTGCTCCGATTCCTGCCCCTCCCCATATCTTCTCTACACAGTAACCAAATCTATTCTTTGATCTTCTCTCTTCTCTATTTTAACACAATGCCATTCATTCATCAATTGATGGCTTTAATAACATCATCTCAAACTCTTTTTTAGTTTGTTTGTTTCTACATTTTCAGTTCTAAGATCCTGTCCTTTTATTATGCTGGGAACAGCAGCATGGTATTCCTCGGTAAGGTACAAACACCCCGTGAAATCAGGCATAGTTGCTGACATCTTACATTTCAATTCCACGGGGAGCTGGTACTGTGGCAACAACAGGGAACTTCTCCTTTGATTGTTTTGAGATAGATTCAGGCAGCAACTCTGTGATGTTCTTTGGCAGTATCCCTTTTTTAGCTTGAATACAAGCACTTTCTTAGCTCACCTTGGTTCCAGAGACTGACATATCCATCATCCCTGAGAGGGAAGGAGAGGAACTAAACATAAGGCAGGATATACCCCTTAAGAAGATTTTTAAAGCTTATTTTAACACATTGATCCCTTTTGAAATGAGAGTTGCTTGACACTAGAAATGAAAAGTTAGATCATCTTAGGTCTGTGTGGGTCTCAGTCTGGAGGATCCAGAGAGCTTTGCCCAGAGGTCCAGTGTTCTGTGAGCAGATTCACATCCTGATAACCCCTGGGAGGCCCAGCAGCAGTCCATCAGAAGGTTGACAAATAAATTCATTCAAGGATGAACGCTCAAAAATGATGGGGTCAGGATATGATGTGGGTACTTCTATACTAGGAAGCATTAACCCACAGAAAAAATGTAAGTCCTATGATCTTCTCTCTATACTTTTGCAGGCATAAAAACTGACTTGATAACATCAGGTTTTCTGCCCAGAATCTACCAGTTTTGAAAACCTCTCATTAGTGAAAAGCAAGTGGTGTATCCATTTCTTTCTGTAACCTGAGTAAAGATTTTCATGTTGCATTTTCAACGCCACATGAATTTTGATTGGGGGATGGCATGACGGTTATGTTGAATCCTCAGGGAGTGTTCTCACAGAAGTCACAACAGTGCCAGGAACGAGGAAAGGTGTAGAATGTTAAGTAAAATCATCAGGGCAGAAGCACACAAGTGAAACACGGCATCATGTATTGTTGCATTTGTCTGTTTACGTGTTTATTTACTTTGGCTATTTTGACTACCTACACACACAGAGGCTAAAAATAAAAGTGAGATGGGAAGCCAAAACAGGAGTGGGATCATTGTAATGTTTAAGCAGTACATTGATGTCTGTGCTTCCAAAGCCAAACAAGGAGGGGGCTTTCTGCAGCACTTACCAGAGTTATTTTACCTGATAAAAGTAAGCTTACAAGATATTTTAGCCGTAACCAGTTTGGCTCAGTGGATAGAGCGTCGGCCTGCGGACTGAAAGGTCCCAGGTTCGATTCCGGTCAAGGGCATGTACCTTGGTTGCGGGAACATCCCCAGTAGGTGTGCAGGAGGCAGCTGATTGATGTTTCTCTCTCATCAATGTTTCTAACTCTCTATCTCTCTCCCTTCCTCTCTGTAAAAAAATCAATAAAATATATTTAAAAAATATATATTTTAAAAAGAGTTTTTCTGCCACTCGTGGCTGGAAATAACGTATCTCCTGGGTATTTTCTTCTTTGACAAAGGTTATTGAGATGCAACAGTAAAGAACGTGGACTTGACTTCAAAGCCTCAAGTCTTGCTTTGAGACTCAGTTTCCACATCTGCAAAATTACAACAATAATATCTGTCTTAGGACTTTTATAATGATTAAAAGAAAATTGAATAAAAAGTTTTAAAACACATAAATATAAAGAGTTTATAATAGTTCTTGGCATATAATAATGTGCTTATATATATATATATATATATATATATATATATCCTATCTAATAAAGACAGAATATGCAAATTGACCATCACTTTGTGACAAAAATGGCGTTGCCCACAGCCAATAATGAGGGAATATGCAAATTGACATTACAAAGATGGCGGAAGCCGGGCCTCTGGGCAGCATGCGAAGGCGGCTCTGGGCTGGAGCGAAGGCGGTGCCAGCAGCCAGGGGAAGGAAGGCTTATTCTTGTACAAATCTTTGTACATCAGGCCTCTAGTATACATAAATATATATATATATGCTAATAAACATTTGAATGATACTGGTGATGATTGCAGAAGGTCTTATGATCAAAATCACCACCTTCCTTTCACAGCCCTCTCCTGACCAGTCCACTTCTCAAAAGATTCCTATATTTTACTATTTCCAGGATTAGTGCTTCTGGCTGTTAATTTTACAGTGCGAAATCACATTCTAACATTAGATTTATCAACTTACAAACCATACCCTCACCTTCTCTTCCCCCATTCCTGTGTCACTATTCTCATTCCTCCCCTGAGTAACTGTAACTTCAAGGAGTATGTCTCTTAACATTTGTTAGTTATTCATTCAACCAGTCAGTATCCCTTGACTTCGAGGTTAAGGATAATAAGTCATATTAAGGGAATTGTCTTTAATCATAACTCTACAAAAGCAGAAAAAAACATAGGCTCTTCAGCAAATTTTTATATTGACCTCACATATTATCAAATCACTTTTCTCGTGGAATTGATGCAATACCTAAGCTGTCATTATAAAAAATTCTTTGCTTTCTGGTAATGTGACCTGATAGGATAATTTTGTGAGAAACCAGAGAAATAGGCAAGCTTGCTCAGTTTAATCATGCTTTTGACAGGAACTAGACCACATGCAGTTTAAGATTATAGTGTAGATATTATGTTATTGGTTGAAGGGAAATGCATAAGCTTGAACTGCCAAGCTTTCACACGGAAGTCTTAACATTCTGCATTAACAGGGGAAAGGATCAGAAGTGCACTGAAGTTTGCAACTTGCTTATTGAGAAACATGGCAAATAAAATGAATAAGTGGATGGGCAGATGAAGAGCTAGAAGGGTGGATAAGTGATAACACAAATATAACAAAACAGTAATGGCAGCATCCAGAGGGTAGGTACATAGGTGTGCACTATATAATTCTTTCAACTTTTTTTGCATTGTTCACAATTTTTATCATGAGATGTTGGGAGGAAAGTAGAAAATCCTGATTTTTATTCAGTCAGCATTGATAATTGGAGGTAGTTTGCAGGGGTGTAGAACTATATGTTTTCTCCAGGAAAAAAAAATTACCTGTTCAAAATCTGAATATACACTCTGAGGCCTACACATCTTCATCATAAAGTAGGAAGGAAATATCTATGTTGCACATATTTAAGGTAGATATTAACCATTAACAAATTTGGTAGTTAAAAAAAATTCCATTGTGGCTCATACAGGTATATAGTTTTCAATAATGTTGCCTTCTAGTAACCTCATAAAATGATAAGCTCGCACCAACCTCTCTCCCCCAAATCACTTTCATGGTGAGATAGATATTCTTTTTTTTATATATATAAAATATATTTTATTGATTTTTTACAGAGAGGAAGGGAGAGAGATAGAGAGTTAGAAACATCGATGAGAGAGAAACATCGATCAGCTGCCTCCTGCACATCTCCCACTGGGGATGTGCCCGCAACCCAGGTACATGCCCTTGACCAGAATCGAACCTGGGACCTTTCAGTCTGCAGGCCGACGCTCTATCCACTGAGCCAAACCAGCTTCGGCAGAGATAGATATTCTTAATCTTATCTCTTCAACTGTGAGATAGTGTCGGGAAAGGTCAATAACTTGAGATTTAGCTTCATGGTAAAGTATGAATATCTCTCAATCCAGTTTGGAAGAAGAGCATTCCAAGAAGAAAGCTTCAAGGAATGTAGAAATAGAAGCCTTGTGGAGCAAATGGTAAGTAGCCAAGTATGACTAGAGTCAATATGAGGAGACAATGGAAATAATAGGTCTGAGAATGTGGGAAGGGGCTCAAAAGTTATGATCAGTAGTTTAGAGTCTGTTCCACATGGAATGAGAAATCGTCAACATTTTTGTTGTTTTTAATCAAAAGGGTATGACTAGATTTGTGGTTTAGAAAAGTAACTAACCTGGAATCATGGAGAATAAACTGGAGATAAAATAAAATTAAAGCCAGATTAGTTACAAGTTGTGCTATCATCTCTCTCTCTTTCTCTCTCTCTCTCTCTCTCTCTCTCTCTTTCTCTCTCTCCCTTTCCCTCTCCCTCCTCTCTCATCTCTCCCCATCTCACTCATTTTTTTTGGCTTCTTTACTTCTATGCTTTTTGGAAAAGGCACGAGTATCTATTTATTTGTGCAAGTACAGGATGTCCCCCCAAAAACTGTATACACACTGTAACAGCTGACAGCTCAATTTTGAAAATGAAATGTATTTTAATAAACACTGCCTTTATAATTATTCAAAGTGTGTGCATACATTTTTGGGGGACACCCTGTATGTATGTGTGTGCACCTGTGTACCAAATAGAGTCTCAAACATTGGTGTGTTCCAAAATCCCCTAAGGAGCTCGCTAAGAATGCAGCTGCCAGGGTCCCACTTCAGACTTTAAAATACTGAAATGGCTCATTAGCGAGACATTCTGAACATTACTAACAAGCATATTACACAGAATGATGTACCTATAAATGAACTTTTAGAAAACAATCCACTGATCATCTCATCAGGGCAACATCTGTCCTGCCTTTGGCTTGATGTTTCATTGAATTTTTATGAAAAGTACAATTTGATGTCTGATTTGAGTTATCTCGGAAATTAGTGCTTTAAAGGGATTTGCCTGAGGGGCTCCCACGTAAGAATTAACAATGACTTCATTATCACAGTGAGCTGTTGAAAGTCTTAGCATAGGAGAGTAAACAAAGCCAGCTGCCACTTCTTGGCAGTCCATGGACTGAGAACCTTGAATCTGAATTACTCAGGAAAGGATGAGAATCTAAGCCCCTTAAGGACAGGTGTGAATGCTGACACAGACAGGTAGCCTTAGTATCTGATGCTGTTAATGAAGGCTCTCCTTGGTGGGAATGACAGATATGCATCCCTTCAATACTGTGTATTCTCTCATTTACTCATGTTCTCATTCATTTAGTCCATCAATACCCATGAAATTTATTTATTTATATCAGGAAGATTTAATGAGAACTAAAATTGGCAAGACATAATAACTCAGACTGGAGCTTGCTGGGATGAGCCATATGTGCCTAACTTTGAAGAATCATTTAGTTTCTTGAAGAAAACTGACTTACCACAACACAATAAAAATATCTCCCTCTGCCAATCCCGACCCCAGGAATTGGGAAGACTTTTTTGCAGTTTTAGGAAATGAGACCTGGCTATGTGACTATCAGGTCCTTCCCAATAAGCGATTCAACCTCATTCGCCAGGAGACAAAGGACCTATGGTTAGAAATGAGGGAATTATATCTCAAGGATAAACATGTTTTAATGATAACTCCTCCAGGGTGAGTGGACACCTGGGTCAAGTGGAATGTAGTTCCCTGTAGGTGCAAGGATCTCAGAAATGTGGTGTGGAGAATTCAAGGCTGTCTCAAATTTGGGGGCATGCCTCCCACCTAGAAGTGTAGACTATGTCCCCTTCCCTTGAGTCTGGGAAGAGTGTGGGGCTGCATTGACATTAGCCACCAACAGAAAGCGATGCTGTGCTGGGTTTGGGGCCCAGGCCTTAGTAGCTCCTGTCCCTGGGAACACTGTTGGAGACAGAAGCTCTCTTGCTGTGAAAAACTCCAAAGAAAGCCCAGGGGTATGACAAGGGGAAAAGAAGGGGGAGAGGAAGAGCCCTGACCAGGCCCAGTTGGCCATATTCAGCCATGTGAGTTATCTCAGCAGACCCAAGTGTTGGTATAGTTCCGTGGCCGGCAAACTGTGGTTCGCGAGCCACATGCGGCTCTTTGGCCCTTTGAGTGTGGCCACGAAGTTTCAATCACACTGTACATGTGCGCCCACATGTGGTATTTTATGGAAGAGCCACACTCAAGGGGCCGCAGTTTGCCGACCACTGGTATAGTTTGTTCTCCAGTAGTAGATATGCCAGGGAGTGGGGAGGGTACCATGAAGGCCCGAACTCCAGAGATCAAACAAGGGCTCCCATGGTTGAACCCATGAAGGAGGGGATTATGCTCCAGAAGAGCTTCCCACCCTCAAGGAGGTCATTCAGGCCTGGAGAGGGAGCATGACAGTGGTGACCACCACAGTAAAGACCACATCCCTTTCCCAAGAGTTGTTTAATCGGAGGATAGGAACACAACCTTGAAAAATGGCTGTTAGGGCCCTGCCAGACAACCTTGGAGGAGAGAGACCTGAATTAGGTTGAATTGAAACAAAAATGCTTCATCTCACATCTCAGTATGAAGCAATTCTCATGGGTTAGAAATGGACTGAGTGAGTTGTCTCCATCAATTCCTTGAATGATAAACTTGGAAAAACCATTCAGACTCTCTGTTTTCTTTACAAAATGCAAACTACTGCTCTCCTTATTATAAGATCAATAATAAACATAAAAATTTTGAAAATTATAAATAAATATATGTACAATAAATAACTAAAACTGCAATAACCACCTAATCACTGCATTATATGCTCAAATATGTTTTAAAGCAAAGGAAAATATCATCTCCTTTCCTATATACATGTATATGCCCACACACACATATTCATCACATACATGCACACAGCTCTCCTTGGACAACTCCATACCTCAGCACAAGCCTCCATACTCCATAGGTAGATGATGAGCCTAATGATCATTTTATTAATGATCTCAGATCTAACAGGGACAAAGACAGGAAGTCATTTCTTTGTTAGCACCATGCGGGGTGCTTTTTATGCATTTATCTTATTAAAATATATAACCTAATTTACCATGATTATCTCCTTCATACAAATGTGGAAGTTGAAGCACAGGGTGTTAACTATGCCCAGAATCACAGATTAGTCAATGGTAGAGCTGGGTTTAGGTCCTAGTATGTTTAATCCCCCAAATCTGTGCTCTTTCTCTTTCTTTTCTTTTCTTTTTTTTTTGAAAAGAGGGAACATTTTATTTCGTAAGGCTAGCATTACCCTGGTAACAAAATGTGACAAAGACATAATGAGGGGGTTAGGGTTGAAGACTCTGTGCTGAATTCCCACCCCCACCCTCAATGTTTCTGATATACCTTTAACTTTCATAATTTCCTGTGCAACCATGCCACATTGGAGATCTTTCCCCACAATCTTGCCTCCTACCCAGAGGTATACTACTATTGTTGCTTATTATTCAACTGGGGGCCCAGTGCACGAATTCGTGCCCCTTGAAAGGAACTCTGGGCCACGGTGCTCTTTCTCTTTCTATGCTTTATTGAATACGATGATGATGATGATGATGATGATGATGGTGATGATGATGATGATAATAATAATAATACAAAACAATGAAAAGGTTTGGTTTAAGCCTTGAATATAGTTTTTCTATAGTATGTCCAAGTGTAGATATCTCAGCGTCCCACAATATCACCATGACAACTGATCCCACTCAAGGCTAGCTTTCCTTTCACGTGTTCCAAATCACCTCTGTGGCCAGGGTGTGCCAGGGTTTGCTGGCGTTGTGAGTTAAACAGTCAGAGTGATGAGCAAACTAATTTCCACTAAACATCTGGACTCATCAACTTTTGATGTGCAGATCTGGGTTCAGCCAAATGCAAGGAAAGCCTGACAGGGACTGAACTGAGGATTGTGCAAGAAATGAAGGTTGAAAATAGAACAGAAGGCTCAGCATCCTGTTAGACAAGACAAGGGTTTGCTATTTTCCTGGCTGCTCCCCTCTCCATTTTTCCTACCATCACAGAAATCCATGTTGGCATCCTCATATGTATAATCTTTCAAGGCTTAACCCTTAATCTGCTACACTCCTTCTGTCTACCCGGGGACACCACAAGGAATTCAGCCCTCTGATTCAAAGACAGCCTCTCTCACCTTGGCTGGGTAGCTCAGTTGGTTAGAGCATCGTTCTCCCAATATGCCAAGCTTGCAGGTTCTATCCCACCTCAGGGCACATACAGGAATCAACCAATTAATGCATAAAGAAGTGCACAACAAATCAATGTTTCTCTCACATACACACTCACTCTCTCCCCCCCAATAAATAAATAAATGCCACAGTCTAACTTTGAATCTGCAGGTTTGCTAATTGAATTCAGTATTTACATAATGCTTTGAACATCCCAAGTTTCATAGCCATTCTGAGTGTGAATCTGATGTCAAATCTTGGCTAGACTCACCCATATGAGGGACTTAGAGCACTGGATAAAAATTGTTAGCATAGTCATTTAGGGCAAAGGACAGATTTGGAGATAAAGATGGTCGTATTTCATTCATTTTGAAGTATGTACTAAATATCAATTGTTGAGTCTTTATTCAGGGTTGAATGGCATCCTAACTGCCTGGCTAAGTCAGTTTGATTTCCAAAATGCCCCATGTGTCCTTCCAAACCTAGAAAGACTTACCTAAGTATGTACATGCATTTCCATTTAAAGGTGAGATATCTGATATCCTTTAAACATGGATTTTGGGAAACCTTATTAGTCCTAATAAACAAGTAGTAATTCAGCAAATGATTGAACAAGATAGCATTAAAGACATGACAATAAAAGCCAGCCCCATCCTAAGTAAATACAAACAAATGACATGCTATCACTCATCTAAAAGCAAAACTTTGTTTTAAAAAACACTTGAAACTACCTGCTTAATTATAAGTGTCATCAAACCGTGGAAATTTAGTATTTAAACCAAGGTCAGAGAAACCTCACAGTCCATCTTTCCTGAGAACAAATTCTTCAATAATTATTATCATTATAGTAGTAAGTATTACCACTTATCACCCATAGAGGTTAAGGTTCTTGCTCAAGTTCCCATAGGTGTTGAGTGGCAAAGCCTGGCTGGGAGACTGTAAAGAAAGAGAGAAAACGCAGAGAAGGAGGGGAAGGCGAAGGAAGAGAGGAGAAAGGAAAAAAAAAAAAAAAACTATTGACACATGGCACCTAGAAGATCCCCTAGCCAAAAATTACTTAAAACACCTTGTAGATGGGGAATATTCCTAGACCAATACTCTTATCTTGTTTCAGAATTCCCAAAAGGGATTTTGTTGCCTAATAACTAAGTTCTGTGGCATAAATTTATCTAATAATAAGAGTAATAGCTGGATAACAAAAATATAGAAGAAACTACTCAGGGTAAAGACAGGCTCTAAGATCAAATGTCCTGGGTTCAAATCCCCAATCCACTAATTCTTTATTCACTTACTAGCTACCAAAATATTAAAGATCTATATGTCTAAGTTTCATTATCTTTAAATAGCCCCTTCCTGAGTTATTCTGAAGATTAGAAGAGATGACACATGTAATTTCACATGGCCTGACACATGTGTGATCAGTAAAAGTTAGCCCTGGTGACTCATCATGAAATGAGTGAGCATCTACCATGGCTCTGAGCTACATTATAACTAATCCTTACAACATGCCTAAAATTATTCTCCCATTATAGTGTATATTGTCTTTTTCTCAGGATCATGCAATAAATAAACAATAAAGCATGCATACCTTCGACCACAGCCATGTCCCTAAAGTAAGACATTACCAACAAAAACAATTAGAGAAAAATAACAACAAAAGCATTATGATGTAACAAAACCAATATTCCAGGGACAACATAAAGTAGCATTTATTTGGAGTATTTAGATTTCCGTGACTTTGTTTTCTACTACAACTAGATTTCAGAAGGGAAGAAATGATTTGCATAGTCACCTCCCAGTTTGCAGAATATAATAAATGGGTAAAAATTTTTAAAGTTTTCATGGACCAGGAAAATAATGAGAATGTACATAACTCAAAAGAAGAGATCTGGGGAGGAAAAATCTAAATATGGAAAGTAGAAACTGTTTTTATTAGATCAAACAATTTCAAAGTCACGGAATCCAAGAGAAAGAAATAGGCAATAATTATCAAATATTTCCAAAACAGGATTTAAAAAAATGTATATCCAGAAGAGTAAGAAAACTTTGATTAAGAAAATGCTCAAAGTTGGATTAAGTTGCCCCACTGACTATACAACAATGATTTCCAAGTTGGAACGTATTTGCTATAGAGCTCTAGACTACGTTCGACGTTTGCTGAGTTTGTTATAATTAATGTCACTGCACTGAATGTCAAAGGAATTAATAATGATTAGCCTCTGATTATAAAGAGCTTCCTATCAGAGTTATTATGTTAACATTCAAAAACAACTTGCTTTATTAAAGCATTTGTTTTTGAATTGTCAACAGCAATCTGTAAATCAATGAGTTGCATTTTTCAGGATCAGGGATCCCATAGAGGTCCTTGGTTTTCTCCTTGGCACTCTGCTCCTTAATTATGTTATTCATGCAGATGATCAATGTGAAAAGAAGGAAAACTGAAATTCCTTCAATAAGATCTTGGCATTGCCCATTATCCTGTGTGTGATTATGTCCACACTTACCTACTAGTATATATATATATTGGAACCTATTTTTGTTCATTAAAACATAGAGCATATCACTAGTAATGAATTAATCTAGAATGAAAGGCCATAAAAAATGTACTTTCTATAAAAACTGCCATCTTGGCCTTTGTTAAATATCATCATACTTGTCCAAATTTACAAAATAGGTATTTATGAAAATTAAAGTCTCTGAAACCCTGAATGTCACCCTTCTCTTTATCAATTTGAAAAATTTTAAAGGGTTGCAATTTGTGAGTAGCTAGACTTACAGAATAGTTGAATTTTTGAAGATATAAAATTGTCATTGAGTTTAGGAACCTGGACACAACTGATTCCAAGAGAGCAATGAAATATTTAAGTCAAAAGAAGAGTGGAGAACATGGAATGATCATCTAACCTCAGAAAACAAAACTCATTGGGGATGTAAGGAGAATAATTAAGTGTGGACAATGTGTGAAAAGGAGGAAAGCATCCTCATATGCATGCAGTCAGTTGGCCATCAAAGAATAATTAACTTCTTTCTCCCAACACAAGACAGTGCATGTGAAACATGCATCAGATTTTGCCTGTACTGTAAACCCTCTGGTCATTGTCAAGTTCTTGAGAAATAACAGACACAGAGCGTCAAAGCTTCAGTACAATATGAGTTAAAATATGGAAAGCAGACAAACTACCAAAGTGTGGCTCACTTGAGCTGTCCATGAAAGGAACAATAATATAATAAACAATATAAGAGTACTATATACCTGCCTTGAAAAAAACTAAGTACCTTTATTATTTCTTCCTTTCTTTTCCTGTTTAAAAAAAATCCTTTAAAAGACAAACAAGATGCTTGCTGTTGTGTGTGTGTGTGTGTGTGTGTGTGTGTGTGTGTGTGTGTTTTAATCCTCACCCGAGGATATTTTTCCATTTATTTTTGGAGAGAGTGGGAGAGAGATGGAAAGACAGAGAAAAATTCTTATGTGAAAGAAGCTCATGGATTGGTTGCCTCCTGCACATGCCCCTACCAGGGCCTGGGCCATGGAGAAACCTGCAAGGGAAGTATGTGCTCTTGACCAGAATTGAACTTAGGACCCTTTGGTCCACAGGCCAATGCTCTATCCACTGAGCCAAACCAGCGAGGGCAATGCTTTCTGTTTTGACTTCTAATCACATTTCACCCACGAAACTTCCATTTTAACATTCTAGATTGTAAAAAAATCTTTTTAAAAATTCTGCTTTATGCCGAAACCGGTTTGGCTCAGTGGATAGAGCGTCGGCCCGCGGACTGAAAGGTCCCAGGTTCGATTCCGGTCAAGGGCATGTACCTGGGTTGCGGGCACATCCCCAGTGGGAGATGTGCAGGAGGCAGCTGATTGATGTTTCTCTCTCATCGATGTTTCTGGCTCTCTGTCTCTCTCCCTTCCTCTCTGTGGGAAATCAATAGAATATATTTTTTAAAAAAATTCTGCTTTAATTATCATTTTGGAGTATATAATGATAATGAAATGAAATAGTGGTTCTCAAACTCATAGTCTCAAAACCCTTTACCTTTTAAAAATATTTCAAAAACACCAAGCTCGCTGGTTTCTATGGGTTATGTCAATTGAAATGATATTACAAATTTAAACTGAGATGTTGTTAAAACACAAGAAAAACAATGCACATCTCATTACAATGGTGATGCCATCCCATGGTATGCAGCCTCTGGGAAACGTCACCCTATGTTCATGAGAGAATGAGAGTGAAAAAAGCAACTCACATCTTACAATTATGATGAAAATAACTTGGCTTCAAAGACCTTCACAAAAAGGGTTTTAAGAATCCCTCAGGGTTCCAGACCATGCTTTGAAAAAAAAATATCACTGCAGCAGGATAATAAAGCTAATAGATAATAACTAATATTTCCATATCAGTTTATAGCTCCACAGTGCTTTTGCATGCATTACCTCATGTGGTGCTCCCGACAACGCTGAAAAGGAATCTAGCAAACTGGAACATCAAGGCGTGGGTGACACAACTCAGCAAGACACACAATAAGCATCAGAACCGAATTTGAAATGGTTTCTGACTTCAAATCCTTTATGCTTCACATAATGTGAAAAGGTGCTTTACACCCAGAGCTTGGAGAGGTCCTTAGGATATTAATGAGTAGGGCTGTTCTTTTTAATTTTTAAAAGGTATATTCAGTTTGGCTTATGTTATTCTTTGGGTTCTTACTCGATGCCTATAGAGTCTGTATCTTTTTTAGCATTTTCTACATTCTGGCACTGTAAGACTCCAGGGTCATCCTGTATCTTTTGTACCACAGCACCAGTCTCAGTCGTTTCTTCAAAGCCCTTTGACTTCTTTGATTGGAGAACAGTGTTTAGGAACCAAGATTCAGATGCTAGGAGTGCTTGTTTCTACTGAGGTATCATTGCTTCTAGGTGCCTTCTGCAGACAGAACACACACACACACACGCACACATCCATGTATCTATACATTTCTATCTATAGTTATCTGTCTGTAAACATGACCTCATAATGATGTTTCTGTCACCTGGTACCAAAGTGTTTATTCTAGCCTTCTCTTCTCCCTTATGTGTAAATTCTCTATCAGGGAGGAGCCTATACAACCTGAATTTTTATTGCTATATCTTTCCAATTCATAAATAGGTGTGTTCTAAAAATTAACTTGGGATTTTGGGATGCATTTTCCCAGATATAGAAACAATTGTGAACATGGTACCCTACTGTATATGGGAGTTAGGTTTCCAGTGTAGCCTACAGAAGCTTAATAAGCCCTTGTACAAGATTTAGGACTCACCTCACTGTTCAAAAGCTCAATTTACAGTTCTATCAAATTTCAGTGAGTTCTAGTGCCATTAGTACTATAATCACTAACACATCTCACATCTGAATAAGACTTCTCGTTTTAGAAAGTGCTTACATATATATCATCTTATTTAATCCTCATAGAAACCACAAGAGCTGGGTGTTATTATTTGTACACTAACTAATTATGTTAGGAACTAGGAACTTGAGAATCAGAGTAAAAGATGAATCATTAATCACAGAAAATATTCATTTGTGTACTGCATATCCTATTTATTTGGCAACATTTACTTAACATCATCTGTGTGTAATGCAGTACTACTTGAGAACAGTCCGACTCAGAGCGGGCTCATGAGAAAGGCTGGGACATCCCCTGAGCACTTGTTGGAAATGAAAATGTTTAGACCCCACCCATGGCCCATTGAATGGCTGGATTTGGGACCAGGTATTCATGTTTTCACAAATTCTCCAGGTGATTTTGATGCTCACTAAAACTCCAGAGTCATTGCTTTACAAATAGATAACTTGGTAAGGGCTAGAAGTCAAGATTCGTGAGAATAGGGCTCAAGCTGGGCTTTGTCTGGGCCAGAGATGGGTTTCCCTACATTCTATTCAGTATTCAGTTGTTGCTATCTTTTTTATTTTAGAGATTGTAAAAAAACAAGTGGCAAGCTAACTGTTCCCTTTCCAGGCAGGCCCTGGCGGAAAGATGATTGAACACATCCCTGGTGGACTGATGAACATGTGATTCATATTGGCCAGGCTACTCTATATCATGCTCGCTGTTTCTAAAAAAACAAATAAATAAATAAGGTTTTTTGGCTCTTGTTGTTATTCATGTTCACTCTGAAAAATGAACCTTGGATCTGGGAGAGAATATTGTTGGATCTGGAGCTCTGGAGAAGATTCTGGAAGTCACTGAAGCTCATCCTGGAAAACATCTAAATCCCCCCATTAGTATTCACTGTACCCGATACACAGCACTTCTGAGCACAGACTTTAAATCAAACGCTTTGCTCGAAATCCTCATCTCTTCGCAAATCACAATGAATATCAATGATGAAAAAACTTACAGCATAGAAGATTGCAAGTGGGCCCTAGAAATCATCTGGCCCGACTCTAGGGATTTACAAATGAGGAACCTGCAGCGTAGAGAGATTCATTGGTTTGCCAACGGCCACACTGGGAATCAGGGCAGCGCTGGGAGTAGATCCTGAGTTTCCTACCTTCTCGGACAGCTGGGGATATTCAAATCAGATCCTAAAAATGGGATTTTCCTCAAGTGTTTCTCCCAGGTTGTCACTCACAAATGGCAAGATTCTTATAGGAGAGGGGCTGTCTCAGATGTCTTCCCATCATTGTCAGGCTGCTTGGAAAATACGCCGGACAATGCAGATGTTAGGGAAGCCAGAGGCTCTAGTCTAGTGGTTTGACAAAGGTGAAACAGACTGAAATAGCACCGAAAGGGGGGGCTTGTAAACATCCTGAATCACTTTCTTGCAATTCAACTAATTTTAGGTGATTGTACCTCTAGGCATAGACAGTTTAAGTCTTCATAGTCAGATATTTGTTTGAGAGGGAAATGAGTTACAGGGCTTTCTAGAAATGTACCCACAAGGGGATGAGGGAACCAAGGGCCAGAGTACCTCATGGTAAAACATATGGGCGTAGAAAGTAACTTTCGACTGACAAAAAGGTTTTAAAGAAAGAAAGAAATATGGCAGCCACCTGCGAAGTGGATTTGATCCTTGCCACTCCTGCTGGGCAATCTAGAATTCATTGATAGGAAGCTGCAAGTTGAAGAAAAAAACATGGAAGCATCCTGAAATAATAGCATGAGTCATCAAATGGTGAAAGCTCATACCTGAACTTGGCCAAAGCACAAATACCCAAGAGAACAGCTGAATAAGTTCAGGAGAGATCTAAATCTTCAGGAAAACTTTAATGTGCAAACTCCAAATTCTGCAAGAAGGTGAGATGAATTGATTTTGGAGGCTAAAGTTGCCCAGAAATTGCTGGTGTCTATATATAGCCCCTTCACTTAATATCGAATAAATGTGTTAGATAATATTTGGGGATTAATTAATTTCTTAATATAGGTGTCTGATAAGAGTAAGTACACTATATTAAAGCTTTTTAGGAATCCTGTAAAAAAATTATATGCTATTAACAATATTCCATGAAAATGACAACCTGCAAGAATTCAAGAAAATGTCCAAAGAGAGATATGCTACAGAAATAAACAGCTCTTTTTGGTGTCTTCTCATTGCAATTTTATGAGTCTGGAAAGATTGTTATTTTGTTTAGAATTCACTATATGCCTATCAGTGTCATATGTGCTGTAAGAGATTCGAGAAGAGTCACATAGACACACAAACAAGCACGTAGAGTTGAATTCTGCAATCACAAAAAAAAAAAAAAAAAACAAACCTGAGTCCTGGATTAAGTGCTGTATAGACACATGAAGGAGAAAAATCTAACATGAAACAAGGAAAAAGAGTGAAGCGCTAAACTGAGCACAGGGAATCGGCTATTGGCAAGGCCTGGAAGAGACCAAGAATGCTTCATAGAAGAATTGGAATAGAAGTTGTTTCTTAACGAGTAAATAGGATTTGGATAGATGAATAAAAGAGTTGGCGAGGAAAATATCACTAAGGCAAGTAATAGCATGGCCTATATATATCAAAGATTGGGGAGCACTGGCCAATGTGGCTCAGTTGTTTGGGCATCGCCCCAGTCAGGGCAGATGAGCTCTCACATTGATGTTTCTCTCCCTCTCCCTTCCTCACTAAATATATATATATATATATATATATATATATATATATATATATATATATGGTGGTGGGGGAGGCTGGTTGGGTATTATGAGGAAAAATGCCTGCCCAGATGATTATGGGAAACACGTGGGAGAACAGTTGTAATGGTTAATTTTTTTTGTCAACTTGACTGGGCCAAGAGATGCCCAGATAAGTCATTAAACATTATCTCTGGGTATGTCTATGTGGGGGTTCTTGAAGAGACTAGCATTTGAATCAGTGGACCGAGTAAAGCAGATGGCCCTATACAATGTGAGTGGCCAACATCCCATATGTTGAGGGCCTGAATAGGACAGAAAGGCAGGGGCAAGTTCCGTTTACTCTGCCTGCATCGACCTTCCCTCAACACTAAGAAAGATCATCTGTGTATTTTGGAATAGGAAGTGTAAAAATTTTTTCCACCCAAATGCCCCAAAAGATACCTACCTGCCCAGCTGGAAATAATATATTTCTTAAATTGGCTGAACAGAAAGCAGCCTACATATAAATGAATTCTAGGAGACAACCTAAGACAAGGTGTTCTTTTAATCAGTTTGAGACTTCCTGGTTTGGATTGGCCCCCATGGTGCCTTCTAACTTCAGCTGTCTTCCTGTCAAATCTCTTTAGGGCACACACTACCTGAGAATGACTTAGTCGCCTTCTAATCATTTCATTCTCTCATCTCTCCAAGAACAGGTGGGTGATTTTCTTTTTCATCTTCCAGTTCCATCAATGTGGAAAGACATCCTATCTTACGCTGGATGCATCTAAACAAATCCATTCATTTTAATCCCCGAGTTTGCCACATCTAAGATGTCTTTGAGGGACTTGCTATAATCATGTCTTTGTTCTTATCATTCTTGGGCAAATCACATTTCCAGAACTCTGGCCAGCTATTCGGCCCTGTCATATTTCCTACACCAAATTCTGTTTCTCTTCCCTGCTTTGTTTTAGATAAGGTTTCTGTCCCTCACATCTGAGGAGAGGTTGGAAGCCTACTGTGTAGGAGGCAGTTTTCAGCAAAACAGAAATCTGATGTCACCTGGATACTTACTTGGCATTTTTATTGAGATTTGACTGGCCCAGTTCAAGTGAATTGTAATGACTGCCTTATAAACATATTGAAGATTGCCTCTCATAAGCAATATCATTAAAGTATGTTTGCATAATTTTAATGCCTTACAAAATCAACTCCCCTGGACTTAAATTTATGGAATTCTCACTCATCAGTATGAAGTCCCAAGCAACTCATTATCATAATGACCTTCTTATTGATTAAAATTTTGAATTATTTTTCAAATGCTTCAGATACCTATCTTTTCCATTTTCAATCTGAGTAGCTGATTTTTCATCTTAGGTCCCTTACATTTAGTTCTTTTAAATTCCATGTTGTTTTATTTATCTTATCATCTTATCGTTCCAAATTATCAAGTCTCTCTCTCTCTCTCTCTCTCTCTCTCTCCCCCCCCCCTTTGCATTTGAAAATATTTTCTATATATCTGAGGCTCTTGCCATTTGCAAATGTGTTAAGATTGCCTTCAATTTGGCATAAAAAACCTGAAGAGCAGGCTATAGACAACACCTTGTATGTACCATGATCTTAAGAATGCCTGTTTCCTGGGGGTTAACATGTTGGAATATATTGTGTGGCCAGCACATACACTGAAAAATTAGGACAAACTGTGAATTTTTAGGTACAGGTGCAGCCGTGGGTAGAAATGAAGTATAGTGGTAACATTTTAGAAAAATGTTACTGTCTTGTGAATTGGCCCACAATAAACAAATGAGTATGAAGACATTAATATGAGCATGTTTGAAGGACGTTGCGTTGGTAAAGCCACAGATTTCTAGAATGCTTTTGTTAACTATGATTTGTTCTATAACAATGAAACAATTTTACTTAAGGTTGAGTCACATCATATTCTCAATTAATTCTGCAAACTCAGTTGCATTAGCTTGGTCTATAAAGCAGAGATAAACAATGATTTTTTAAAAGCACATGATTCTATCTGATATCCCATTGAGTTCACATCCAACAGCAACATTGACATGGGAGGCAAAGGCATCCCTTAAGCACAGGTTCCTCGTGCTTCTAGACTTCTCACCTCCCTGAGTATGGTTATAACACTTGAAGATACATGTTTTTGGTATAACTTCACCCCAAAACACAGGAAAAAATGGGTTTTATACCTTATATGACTTTTTAACTGGGAAAAAATGGTTCCAAGGCAGGAGGTGAGATGAATTAAACCTCAATGAGACTAACTGCCCCCAGCATGGGGTTTTCCTATGGATTTTCAAGGGCAATGTTGGCTATCATAGGCATGCACAGCTCCTGCTTGATACACTGCATGCTCTTCCACATGGTTGTACCAGTTTACCATTTCATCAGCAACAGTGATAGGCGCTCTTTGACCACATCCTTGCCTCCAGTTGGTCCTCACAGACTTTTAATGTTCTCTTATATGGTAAGTGTGAGGGATTACTTGGTTGTTTACTTTGCATTTCCCTGATTAGTAGAGTTGTTGAGCATATCTTCATAGACTAATTAGCCCTTCTGTGCAGGCATTCTCCTCTGAATTTTCTGTTCATTTTGAAATTCTTGTATTGATTCTGTAAGTGCTGTTTATGTATTCTGGATATGAATTGTATGAGTCGTTGTTCTTATTTGCAAGCAGGAGAACACACTCTAGCTAGTTTAAGCAGAAATGGCACATATTAAAAGGATGTTGGGCAAGCAATGGAATCTCTGGAAGGACCAGAGAGTTGACTGGGAGGTCCTGTGGTTTGTCCCGATCATGCTGCAGGATGGTCACAGCAAAGGCCTCACTGCTGCACAGCCGGGCCCAACACCGAGTGTGCCAGCAAGGAGCCTCGAGACTGAGGGCTGGAAACAGTGTCTGCTGTCCCCTAAAGCCAGGGTCTTGCTTTCTAACCAAAGTCTTGCCCCATTATCTCTGATCATTGATACCTAGGCCCCCTGCCTAAGCCCTAGCTAGTTTCTGCTTGGTGGGAATGGTAAATCACATCACAGGGAATTCACCAAATATTAGGAAGGGTGAGCAGGCATGGTTCGGGACCATTCACTCATCATTTATTGTCTACATGTGATGCAAATATCTATTTCTTGCCAGTGCCTCCTCTTCTAATTCTATTTTACGATGTGTCTCCTTATGTAAAAATTTGCCTCTTGAGTCTGTCAGATGTATCTTTTTCTTTGGTTTATGCTTTGTGTGGCTTATTTATGAAATCTTCCTCCGTGTTAAAGTCATAATAATATTTTCCCATATTTTCTTCTAAAATTTTTAAGTTTTGCTGATCACATTTGTATATTTATTCTACCTAGATTTGACTTAACAGTGTCTCACAGGAGAAAGGGATAAGACCTTTTCCTCCCAGTATTTTACCCAGTTGTCCCAGCACCATTTATGGAACAGCCCCTGAATTACTCACTGATTTATGCTGCTGTCTCACCAACCTCCCTATTGATAGAGGTCTCTGTTTGGACTTTACATTGTGTTCTATTAGTCTACTTGGCTATTTTTCACCACCACTATGTGATCTTAACTACTAGAGCTTTATAATAGGTCAATGTCACTAGTGAATAGGTCAATGTCAATAGTGAATGCCACTTCCTTATTATTTTTCCTGTTTTGATTATTCTTACTCCTTCCATGTGAATTTTCTTAATTTATCAACCAGTGATGTGATTTCGGTTGAACCGTATTGAGTGCATTCATCTATAACAAATGTTTTATTTTGTAAGTGACATCTTTTTATAGTAAAATTTCTAATGAGGTTTTTGTTTGTGCATCAGTAGGTCATTGATTTGGGACTTTCAAACTTGTGTTAGATAAACTTGCTGAATCTTTTATTAATTCATTCCTCATTAGATTCTTTTGGGTATGTCTATAAATGCAATTATTTCTCTTCAAATAAAATCTGTTTCCTATTTTTCCTCTTTTATACTATCTGTTTATATTGTCTTAATGGGCTGACTATGATCTCAAGGCTGGTATAGAATAGAAGTAGCAAGAGTGAATAGTGGGTCTCCTCCTTGACTTGTGTCTTCAAGGACATGCTTCTAGCATTTTGCAATAAAGCATAATGCTTGGTGGCTGTTCTTGGTAGTTACCCTGTATTGTGTAAATTCTATTCTGTTTTCAAGAATAGATATTGAAATCTAGTCAATGCTTTTTTCTCTATAGCTTCAGATGATCCGATATTTTCCTTTTTTCTATTATTGTAGTTAATAGATTACAGCATTTTTAGAAACTATCCTAATTGATCATGGTGAGTTTATATAGTGTGATAGATTTAAGTATATGTATATGTAAGGAGACAATCCAGATTCTGTAGGATGTGAAACTTACACATTTGGGGGGGCGGGGGGGGCACTCCTTAAGAACAAAATTCCCAAATCAGACAATATGACTTAGAAAGAGCTCTTGTAACTGAAAGACTCTGAGGCTTAAATCTAATTATCCCCTTGGTAAATCCACCTCTGTTTATGAACTAGATTCTGTTTGATAAATATTTATTTAAAACGTTATTATTTATATCAGAAGATAAAACTGGCCTATAATTCGCTTTACTCACAATCTCCTTTGGTTTTAGTATCAAAATCATACTATCATCATAAAATAAGTCAGGTAGCTTTTCATCATTTTTTCATCTTGAGAGCAATTTGAATAAGATGGGAGTTAGCAATTCCTTGAAGTTTTCAGTCTAGAGCTGGTGCTTTCATTAGTCCAATTCTGTACTTCAAAGAAGGGAGGGAGGCGGGGGCAGGAAAGGGAGGCAAGGTTATTAGGAAGCCCTTTGTATGTGACAACTATGTCTTCTTCTCTATTTTGGCTCTAACAAGTAATAAAATTGTTCATCTCTCCTTCTTCCTTAATATTTTGTCTACCTCAGTGGATTCAGAACTAAGGAAGGGAGAATGGGAATGCCATTTATCAGCATCCCACCCCACAAAACCCTATTAGAGAGGTTATTATTAGCATGACTCAGATTCAGAAGCCTGAAATATGGGCATCATTTGTACAACCTACAATGTCCTCCATTAAATATGGGCACATCCACACTTCTGCAAGTGGCCAGCTGTCTAAACATTTACTGAGTACCTACAAAATATACAGACAGATTTTGAATCATAAACACTGTCCCTGCCCTGTGAAAACAAAGTTGAACCCAAGAATGAAGACTTGCTTCTGCCTCTGGTTTTATAATATTCAAGTAGTACTCATAACACCTCAGCTACCTCTTGCCATTGAGGAATAAATTATTCCCCATAGGATAATAATGAAGCAAAGTCAAAATCAATATTCTGTTATTAAATACTTTAATAGAAACATTTCTAAATATTTTTTACCTCTCTCTTTTCTTAATCAAGGCAGCATACTGAGCGTGAATCTTTGCTTCAGGGCTCTGGATTCACATTGCAGGTTTTTGTGAAAATCTTACACAGTAAGGTCCTCAGGAAACCCCCTTATGAATAGGCACCAACCAATGACAGTGTCTGCCTCTTGAGAGTTCAAGCTGAGCCAGGCAGAGTCTGAGTAAGACAATCCTGGGCACTGGGATTACAAGGTCAAAGACGTAGAGATGAAGTCAGGCCCATGACAAGCTGCTGCCTGTGCAAGCCACCATTATGGGGGGAAGGATTTAGGAGAGTCACTGAGAAAACCGTTCTGAAACAAAGACAATCCTTCCATGTTCAGGATAAGGCAAAGATGACAGAGCCAGAAAACAGAGGCTGCCTGAAGACTTCCGTTTCAAGATGTGAAGTTCGGTTTTCTGCAATTGGCTCTACAAGATCCACAGATAGACTTTGTACTGGGCATCATTGAGTGGATTCCTTATCTTTTGACCAAGTAATCCTTAAATAAGAAATAGTAATATTCATCTGAAACATAATAATAAAGATTATACTAATGTAAATTAATATGATCAATATCTACACTAATAAAAGAGAAACATGGTAATTAGCGTACGACTGCTACCCTTTTCATTGGCTAATCAGTGAGTATATGCAAATTAAATGTCAGCCAAGATGGCGGCCGGCAGCCAGGCACTGAAGCGAACATGAGGCTTGCTTGCTGCAAGACTCCAACGTTCCCCGCCTCACTTGCCGGCCTCTCAACTGCAAGTCTAAGCAACTATATACTATGTTGCAAATAAGAAGGTAAACAAAAACCCAGAAACCAGAGGACTGAAACCCAGCCGGACCGAGACTTTGTATCCATGTTTTCAGCAGTGAGGCCTCAGAGCTAAAGCTGGCCCAGAATAAAAAAAAAAAAGAAGAAGAAGAAGAAGAAGAAAACAAGGAGCAGTTGGTAGCTTCAGTCACTCGCCACCAAGAAAACAGCCCTCAGCCCCTCACCCATACTGGCCAGGCACCCCAGTGGGGACCCCCACCCTGATCCAGGACACCCTTCAGGGAAAACCAGCCGGCCCCCACCCGTGCACCAGGCCTCTATCCTATATAGTAAAAGGGTAATATGCCTCCTGGCACCTGGATCAGCGGAGCAGCAAGGCTCCCGGCACTGGGATCAGCGTGACAGGGGGCAGCGCCCAAACCCCCTGATCACCCTGCGGCTCTGTGAGTGACAGAGGGCGGGGCCACAACCTCCCTATCCACCCTGCTCTGTTCGTGACAGGGAAAGACGCCCCAACCCCCTGATCAGCCCTGCTCTGTGCCTGATAGGGGGGAGCTCCCCAATCCCCTGATTGCCCTGCGGCTCTGTGTTTGACAGGGTGCAGCGCACCAACCCCCTGATCAGCCCTGCTCTGTGTGTGACAGGGTGCGGCGCCCCAACCCCCCTCCCCCATGGGCCCTGCTCTGTGTGTGACAGGGTAGAGCCATAACCTCTCCATCGGCCCTGCCCCAAGTGTGACAGCGGTGGCGCCCCATCCCCCTGATCAGCCCTGCTCTGTGGGTGATAGAGCGTGGCGCCCCAAACCCCCTCCACAGGCCTTGCTCTGTGTGTGACAGGGTAGAGCCATAACCTCCCCATTGGCCCTGCCCTGAGTGTGACAGGGTGCAGCGCCCCAACCCCCTTATCTGCCCTGCTCTGTGTGTGACAGGGGGCGGTGCCCCAACTTCCCTATTGGCCCTACTCTGTGAGTGACAGGGGGGAGCTCCCCAACCCCCTGATGGGCCCTGCTCTGTGCATCACAGGAGGTGGCGCCGCAACCTCTCCATTGACCCTGCCTTGAGTGTGATAGGGGGTGGTGCCCCAACCCCCCAATCAACCCTACCCTGAGCATGACTGAGGGTGGCATCGCAACCTCCCAATCCGCCCTGCTCTGTGCATGACAGGGGGCAGCACACCAACTCCCCAATCAGCCCTGCTCTGAGCCCGACCAGGGGCTGCACCTAGGGATTGGGCCTGCCCTCTGCCACCCAGGAGCAGGCCTAAGCCAGCAGGTCATTATCTCCCGAGGGGTCCCAGACTGTGAGAGGGCACAGGCCGGGCTGAGGAACCCCCCCTTCTCCCCCGAGTGCACAAATTTTTGTGCACCGGGCCTCTAGTTTATTATAAAATTCTATTTTTCATCAGTTGCTGGGTGGTTTTGTTTGTTTATTTGTTTTATTTTTTGGTAAGTTGGTACCTATCAGACCCAAAGATGTACAGCAGTTGAACAAATGGGTAAATTAAGGGCAAATATTTATTCATAGGAAGATTCCTTGAGTTTCCATTATGTCCTGAGCACAGGAACTACAGATAAAGCCAAATAAGCATGGTTTTTATAACTCTGAAAGGAGTGGGTGCATTTTAAATAATCACATGAAAGCTATAAAATAAGCACCATGAAGAAAAAGCATATGATTTAAGGAAAATGGGAATAGTGGAACTAAATTTGAGGAGGGCAAATTTCTTGTTAAAAAAGTTATACAGCAGCTGAGACTAAGGTTAGAGGTTGACTAGTCATGGTTGATATGGTGAAAGAGAAGGCACATCCCAGGTGAAAGAGAAGGAGCAGCCCATGCAAAGCCCTTCAGTCTGCTAGAGAGAAAGCTAATGTACATGTAAAAGGGAGAGAGGCTGCAGACAAAATGGAGAAAGAACAAAGCAACAGATCATTTAGAACCTTCCAGAAGTTCTAACGGGTTCAAAGGTTACTCTGTTCAAGGAGATTGCAAGCCATAAGCTCAATGCCTCTCATTTCTGGGTTGCTTTTTTTATGGGGTTTGATCCCTGTCAGGATTTTAATAAATTATTTTATGTATCCATAAAGTAGGAAAACATTGATCCTCTTCCATGATCTTCTTACTTCCCACAGACACCCAGAAAGTAAAATAGAAGTCATCTGTAACTGAAAATGATCGAAGATACATTATCAATCTCTAAAGGAATATCCATCTCATGTAAGTCTGCCACATGGGTAGAATATGTGTATAGCATGTGAGTGGCCAAGCCAGGATTAGAACTGAACTCTGGCTCCAAAACCTGGATGTAAGTATATTCTATGTTCATGTGTTTATTTCTGCAGAGAGTTGATTCAACCATATTCCAGGTTATAGAACAGTATCTACAATCATCCTAGAAAGGTTGCTCTTGAGTTTATTATTTCTCCACCCTCATCCCAGATCTAAATGCTCATCCCCACCTTTACAGCATATCTTTCATGACACCTATTCCTTTCCTTTATTATTATTTATTCATATGCTAGAAATACTTGAATATCTCTTTTTGCAAATTGCTGTGTAAATGGAGTTAGTTTATACAACCTTATGAGATTTTGGAGAGAGATGCCTTTGGGGAGAAAGTCACAATAGGTAGGAGGTAATAATTATCTCCCATGAAGAGTTTCTACTCATTTTTCTCACATGACATTATGGATATTAGGACATGTTCCAATTCCGTGTTAAGGATTTGATAAACCACCATTTGTCTCCCCAGTGGGATGACTTCTGGAAAGCCCTAAGCTTTCATTGGCTTGAGTTTACTCAAATGTAAAAGGAGGCTTTGCGACAAATCACTGGTTTGCAGACATCTGTTCTATTGATAAATTTTTCTTGTTAGTAGCATCGCTATTTCTGTTAAACACAAAACAAACTAAAATGGCTAACTTGGCCACCCCTTAGGTGGCATAGAGGACAACTCTGAGAAATCCTAGGGACCTATTTAACATAACTAAAATTCTGGGGGAGCTGATTCCTAGGACCCTTTTCGGCTACATCACTTTCTAGTGACTAATTCCTAGTCTATCAGGGTAAAGCAATACTCAGCTCCAAGACAGGAAGAAAACTGGATTGTCATGAACCTACGATATTAACTGCTGATATGTATTATCAAATTTAACACTCACAGCCACCCGACGACATACAGTGCTGTACTACCATTTTACCAACAACATAACTATGACTCACGAAGTTAGGAAGAGGCTGAGCCAGAATTTGAACTGTTACTTGTTGGCCCCAAAGCCCCTTATCTTTCTACCATGGTGAATCCGAATTATGAGCTAGGAGCTTTGGCTCAATATTAGAAATGCCCTATTCATTTGATCTACCCAGAGGTTTCAGCTGCAGCACCAGCAGGGCATTGTAAGGTCAAGGAGACCCTCTGATTTCTCTCACATCCCAGGGACAGGAACAGCCTGGAGTATCTGGAGTGGTTTACTAAGTCCCTGAGTGATCTTACCTCTGTACACGTGTTTGATTCTCCTTCCTCCCCATTTCCAAATCAGCTGTTCTTTCCTTGATTCAGGAAAGGCACAGAAATATAATAAATGCTATGTCAGAATGTTATTTTTTTTCTGAAAGAGAAGTGAAGGGACATTCATTGAGCACCAACAGCATGCCAGATTCTGAGCTTATGTATATATTATTTCGCTGCATCATCAGCAATGCTGCAATGTAGACATTAATCTGTATAGTTTATGGACAAGAGAAATGGAGACATAGCTAAGGTGGCACAGCTGTAAACAAGTGGAGCTGGGACGCAAATGCAGGCCTCAAGACTCTAAAACGAATCCTCTTTTCATTTTCCCCAACCGCCTTCCTAATGGTACCCTATCGGAACTAAATCACAATTCAGCTGCTCTTTCATTCCTGCTCCTTTTCAGGTTTGTATGCTTAAGCAGATCTCAAAATAGTTGCCTGAGTTTTCAAAGAAACATGTATTTCATTCTGACATCTTTGCTCTCTTATTACTTTTAAGTGCTGGTGAATTAACTGCCAGTTTACTTTGAAATTGTCATATCATGAGAAAATGATCACCAACAAAGGGTTTAAACCCAGTGACAAAGTGGAAAGATGAATGCCCAGATGTTAATTATACAGCATGGAGGGTCCCAAGTGCTCTGTCATGTCACTGAAAAAGATTGCTTCATTTTAATTTAATGTTTAATTGATTTGAGAGGGAGACAGGAAGGGAGAGAGAGGGGGAAGAAATCATTTGGTTGTTCTACTTGTTGATGCATTTATTAGTTGCTTCTTGTATGTGCCCCAACTGGGGATTGAACCTACAACCTTGGTGTATCGCGGTGACTCTAACCAACTGAGTTAATCGGCTAGGGCTAAGGTTGCTTCATCTTAAAATATGAACCTCTTAGCCCTAGCTGGTTTGGCTCAGTGGATAGAGCATTGGCCTGCGGACTGAAGGGTCCCAGGTTCGATTCCTGCCAAGGGCATGTGCCTTGGTTGCGGGCACATACCCAGTGGGGAGTGTGCAGGAGGCAGCTGATCAATGTTTCTCTCTCATTGATGTTTCTAGCTCTCTATCCCTCTCCCTTCCTCTCTGTAAAAAATCAATAAAATATATTTTTAAAAAAATATGAACCTCTTACTCCTCGAAAGTTATTGTTGAGTGAAATACAGACAACACAAGCCTTAGCAGCTGAGAAGATTGCCCAGGTGAAAGCTCCCTATTCTTGATCATTGGGACTGATTGTGGCTGAGATTGAGTCTATAGCTGAGGCAGCCTCTTTTTTAAAAAAATATTTTATTATTTTATTTTATTTTTTCATCATCATTTATCCCCTCTATAGCCTTCTAAAAGAACGATCCATTAGTGTGAAGCTTTCTGACCTCACACACACTCTCCATTCATTCACCAATCATTCATCACTCATTCATAGTTTCCTTTCTTTAGACCAGTGGTTCGCAACCTTGGCTGCACCTTAGAATCACCTGGGAATCTTTTTAAAATTCTGATTTCTGGGCCTCATCCTCTGGAAATTCTGTTTCTTTGTTATGGGGTGGGGCCACAGCATTAGTAACAAAGAAACAGAATTTCCAGAGGATGAGGCCCAGAAATCAGGATTTTGAAAAGATTCCCAGGTGATTCTAAGGTGCAGCCAAGGTTGAGAACCACTGCTTTAGACAAAGATTGAACTGCCTGCCATCTTTTAAGCATTGTGCAGGCCAAGGGAGATGCAAAGATGCATGGGATCACTCCTCCCAAGGAATGCACCCTCTAGATGAGAGAATAGACATACGCCTGACCATAATTCCATGTAATAGGAACACCCTGAATACATTTAAACAATAATGGAAACCTCCTGATGGTGCCACCATTCGCACAGTTTGAGGACCAGCAGGTGCGGAGAAGGACCCAGTGAGGAAACCGGGCTGGGCTGTGAAGGAAGAGAATTAGCCAGCCTTCCAGAAAAAAAAAGAGAGGGGGGCACAGAAAACAAGGCATGAGGAGATTGGAAGAACATACAGCAATCTAGGAATAATAATGAGAATTCTCTCAGATAACTAATACCTTTGTTTTGAGAGTGAAAGTAATAGAAGATAAATCCAAGGAGTAGATTGATACCAGACAGTGAGAGTCCTTGAACGCCCTGCCGAAGGCTGAAGACATTATTATACGGGTGTTCCAAAGTGCGCTTGCTTTCGGATGCGGTGTCCCCGTGATCACCAGTGGGAAGAAGGCGAAGGTCGCAAGGACTCTGGACAGCTGTTTCCAGCTGCCACTAGTCACATTGCTCCTGAGCCAGCACGATATATTAGAAAAAAAGACATGCTCTTCTCTCCATTTCAATTTTCATTTGCACTAAAATGGATGGCCTTTTTGCACACTATCAATAATGCTTGTGCTGGAGGAGCCTTTAATGGGACAAACATTTATCATTTTAAGGTTACTCTTTCCCCAAAAGCATGAGAGCAATCTGGTGGTAAAATGGAAAAGCCTTGTGCATGAGGCTGCCCTGTGCCTTTTGTTCCAGGTGGTGCCCACTGATAGGAGAGAGTAGCAGCGACTGCGGACAGAAGTAATATGAATTATCATTCTTCCGACATCTCTCCCTCTGCTGTGCCGCATAATAGAAAGGGCCGGTTTAAAAACGGTTGACCGGGGTCCTAACTTCACCTTTGCTAAGGGTGTCATTTATGTAAATGACGTCCAAGCCCCAAACTTAACCCCCCCTCATCTTTAAAGTAGGACTAGACTGTGGATTCTTAGTTGTCTCCCATAATTGTGACATCCTGTGTGATCTTGATATTAGATCAGATAATCATTTTTAAAAACCAGCAATGGGTTGTTCAAAGCTACTGGTACACACACACACACACACACACACACATTATGTAGATATTATATATATAGTTTTTAGTATATAATATGTGTGACCTAATACTATAATGAAGGATTGGGGAAAAGTAGGTTTACATTTGCTCATATGGAAAATAATACAACAATAAATAATATAAGAATAAACTCTGTTTTGCATACTCACAACTGTAAACCTACTCTGCCTATCCCTGTACATATAGAATACTCTGCCTCACCCATTCCCTCTAATTCTAGAAGTTCCTGGAATTGCCAGTATATCGTTTAGAGGTTGTTTTCAGCTGTATTGCTGGCTCAGGTTTTGCCTTTTTTTGGTATACTAAGCCAATTATAACTGGTTCATCTCTTTTCCAGGTTCCAAAATACCATTGATTGTCTTCTCTCTTTGCTCTGTGCCTCTGTAATTCTGAATTTAAGTCCTGAGGGGGAAAACTCCTTTTCTGTAGTTTTTAAGGTTGCTTTTGACAAATGATGAATTAGAAATTAGGTATATGTGTCCAATCTATCATCAATCTATCATCCTAACAAAGAATTATTTTTGATTATAATTCCTTTTTTCTTTTATTTTGAAATAATTAGAGACTCATAGAAAATTGCAAAAAAAAAATGTACAAGGTGGTTTCATGTACCCTTCACTCAGTTATCCTCAATGATAACACCTCTCATAGTTAGTAAAATATTAGAACCAGGTATTTGACAGGGGTACCACACACAGACCGTATTCAACCTCAGTATGAAATGCTCTCATTTGTGTGTGTGTGAGAGGGTGTGTGTGTGTGTGTGTGTGTGTGTGTAATTCTGTGTACCTTTACCATGTAATACAGAAATATTCCATCATCATAAGAACCCCCTATGCTACCCCTTTATAACCACACTCACCTCCCCTATCCCTAACATCAGGCAATCACTGCTCTAGTCTCCATTTCTATGATTGAGTTACTTCAAAATGTCATATAATCAGAATTATGTCATAGGAACATTTTTTTTTTAGATTGGCTCTTTTTACTCAACAGGATCCTTTTTGTCTTTTAAGTCTGAAATCCTCACTAAGTTGACTACGAGAGAGAGAGAGAGAGAGAGAGAGAGAGAGAGAGAGAGAGAGAGAGAGAGACTACTTGGCTCACGCATAGTAGGAACTAAATCAACATAGTTGACTTAGCGATGGAATAAATCTCTGATGCTTGATTCCCTTTATAAGTTAAGATAATTTTGGTTCTAAGTATTAGAAAAATAACTTAAAAGTCTTAAACAACACAGGGATGTTTTCTCTCACATACCAAGGAGTCTGGAGGCATTATTACTGAAGTTCCTTCAGCTACCCTCCCTCCATGGTCCTAGGAATGTCACCACCATTCCTGACAGTACAATGCAGATGCTAAAATATTGAACAAGAGATGTTACAGGAATATCAATGATCAAATGGAGGAATTATTGCAATCAGATAGCAAAAAGATCATTTTCACCTCTGACTACTCTATCATCTTGACATTTTAGTAGAACTTTTAACTCCTGTAAACCCAGGATCTGCATTTATTTGGGGGGGGGGGGGGAGGGATTGTTCTAAAAATAAAAACAAGTCTTAACCTGTGACAAGTCTTAATACTTGTGATTCAGCAAAAAAAAGTGAACACTTTTCATCTTATTAAGGAAATATCACCCTTCCAATTTTCAGTACAAGTTCCCATTGTCTTCTCATTGATCCCAGACAGCTCATCCTTCTCATAAGAGGGTACTGCTGTATTGGAAAGGACTAACAAGATATTCATGAAATGAGAGGCGAGGGAATGGATGCAATTCTGTTCACCAGAGACAGGCAAGCCAGCGTCTGCAATCCCAGAGGTTTCTGAGATGCGGCTGGTTTTGCATTTTTACTTCTTAGATCTTGTTTTCTCCATTATGAAAAGAACCATCATTAAAGGCATCGGCTCTGTCCATAATGTTCTTCTGAGACCCTTCTTTTCAGTTCAGTTGCATTAATTTGGTGCTTACATTTATTGCTCCGGAGTTTAATGTATATTACTCCTGTCAGCATTAAATTTAATTTACTGCAACCGGGCAAAGGGGTTGCTGAAACCAGATTTTAATTCCCAAGACATTGCACCATGCTGTCCTTGATAAACAAGATCTTTATTGTATACCACCAGTACGATGTGTGTGCCAGAGCTATAGCTCTGCAGAATGTGCTTCTTCGGATAGCCGTTTCTTTCTTCTTTTGGAGATGATGTTTAGTTTCTTCTGCATAGATGAATGTTCCAAAAATGTTGGACTATTGAAACAGTTTGTGCTACGATTTTTTTGGACAATGAAATAGGAAATCTAACCCAACTAAACATTACAGAATTCTGCTGTATTCCTGCCGGGATCCTCTCCCCAGTGGATGATAGCCTGAGACACAATGTGGACATTGTTTTCGTAAGGGCAGAGACTAGAGACAGCAGGGATTTCTTTATGGTCAAAATGAAAACAGAATTTCAACTATTTTAGAGAACATTTTATTGTTAGAGTAATATATGCTTATAAAGAATTCAACTAGTATGAAATGTTATACACTGTCAGAATTTGTTACATATCCTTCGAGATCTTCCCCATCTTTCACCTCTCTCTTCTACACTCTCTCCATCTATGCATATGTGTGTGAGCATACCTTTGCTATATATTGATATATATTTGTGTAATATATGTGTCTACATTTGTATACATATGCGTATGTACACACATAAGTACTATATTATATATGTATTTACTAAACTATTTCTATACATAATAATTACTTAATAAATGTTTGTAGAATATAGTCATGGGCTGCATAACATTTTGGTCAACAACTGACCACTTATACAGTAGTGGAATGCCATATAGCCTTGGTGTGTAATAGGCTATGGCGCCCAGGTTTGTGTAAGTATACTCTATGATGTTAGCACAATGACAAAATCATGTAATGACACATTTCTCAGAACATATCCCTGTCATTAAGAAACACACGACTGTAAGTGATGACTAATTTTTGTTATTCTCTATCATTCTTTAACTGTGCAATTAAATGCATGATATGTAAAAACAAACAAAAACAAGGTCAAATTGACTGAAGAGCTATATTAGCTCATATAGGAGGAAGCTCATTTGTAAGATGGACTTTAGGCTTGATATATTGGCAGCTCCCTGACGTTCTCAAGGGCCTTGGTTACTCTGTGATCCCCAGTAGAGGCTGTATGTTAAAGGGAATCCCCTTGTGTCCATAGCAATTAGAGCTCTGTTTCCTCATTCACAATTGGCATTTTTGGCTCACTCAAGAACAAGGAAAAATTTTCCCAAAAGTCTGTATTTCCCTCTTTTCCCACAGAATTAGCCAAAATTGGTTCACATGACCATTCCTCAACCAGTCCCTAGCAAAGCATGTAAGAGTTCTGTTTATCTATTATCTATTAATGCTTGAGAAAGAGAACTGTGGGTGTGAAGGGTAGATATCTGAGCAAAATCTATTTTCTAGTAAGAAGATGAAAAGGCAGAATGTATCCAGTTTACAACCAACAACATTCACTATGGTAATGTTAAGTGTTTAAGACTCTGCCTGTTTTGACTTTTTTTTTAATTCACTCATTGACCTCATCACTTATTGAAAGAGAATTATTATTTATCTTTTAGTATGTGTTTGGTTTTAAGTGTTTACTTTGTGATCAAGGTTTCTTCTTTGCTATCTTTTGCCTTTTTCCCCTTTTGATGATATCAAAGCTTTGAATTAAAATTGTAGACTTTGCAGTGGTTATCTCTTAATATCTTACCACTATAAAATGACACACCTATATTCTGTTTACTTATTTAGCAATGTTGACAGTACCTATTGATACCTTATCCTAAAAAAAAAAATAAGAATATTGTATTTAAAATGTCTCCTACCTAGTGTGTTTTTATTTCCTTGATTTTGATTAGTTATCACAGTATAATATTTTACATTGTCAGGTTTTATACCCTTTGCATTATATTCTACAAGCCATTTAATATGGATTCTAAAGTCTACTTTCTATACGTATATAAGTTCAGTAATCTCTACTATTTCTTTTATTGTTCAGCTTCCAAATCTCTTAATCTCTCATTTTGATCCTCCTCCTCCTCTTTCTTCTGATTGGCTAGAATTCAAAAAGATACTTATCCAATTAATCCATCTGAGTGCCATTTTCCTCTAAGGCCTTAGATTACACACCTGATTGTCTATGCCATTTCACAGAAACAATAACTTCGTAGGGTATGAAATTCTTGTATTCACTTTTTTTCTTCTGACAATTTCGAAAATACTGTTCTCAGGTACTTGTCTGTTGAAACATTGCTGAGGAAATTTGTGAAGCCAATCTGATTTCTTTGGTCTTCTTCGATATTCCTGTTCTGCCGAGAATACACCAGTGTTCATTGTTATATTCTGGAATTACAGGAACTTCATCAAGGTATGCTTCAGTGATTGTCCTTCCGTAGCAGTTTTCCCCCTTGGATCACATAGTGTTCTTTAAATCTGCATATTTATGGCTTTATTCATTTTAAGAAAGCTCTCTTGTATTAAATTTCTGAATATATTTTTTCTATATGTAACTGTGCTGTGTGCTGGTTTCTCCGTTTTAGTAACAAGAATGGTAATTATCCATATGTTGAATATATTTCCTATGTCCTCCAAATATTTATGCCTTTCTCTAATTGCCTTTATCTCTCCCCTCTGTTTTATGTCATTTTTATAATACAGTTCGCTGCGCCTCTGTGTCTAGTCAATATCTATTCAAACGCCTACATTTTAGTGTGTTTCTAAAATACCTTATTTTTTTTTTACTCTTCTGACATATGGCAGCTCACCTAATCTTCTCTATAGACTTGAAAACTTTTTTTGATTGCTTGTAGTTTGTAAAATGCTAATGTTCCTTTGTTTGAGACTATAAGAGAGTGGTCATCTAAAATGTACTTCTATCAATTAATTCTTCTTAAGATGCACATTTTTCATTTGCCTTTTAAGTTTTAGGTCTCCTTTTTATTGTGTTAATTTGCTTGCTTGTTTGTTCTCTGAATGGGAGTAGTTTATTTTTCTCAAGAAGAGGATTCAGTAGGGTAAGTCCCGGCAGGTAGTCCCTCACTCCTGATTCATTGTCTTGGATTACTCTTATCCAAGCTGCAGCACGCTTTATGGTGTGATGATACTCCTTCTCAGGCTCAGAGTTCCCTCTTCCTTGGGTCATGCTATCCGCCAGGAAGGGAACTTGTTTGAATCAGTGAACGTCCATGGCTCATAAGACATTTTAATGACACATTAAATGATGCATGCCTGTTGAGCTCTGTTCAGTCACCACCATCAGGAGCTACCAACAGCATTGCCACTTTCCTATCTCTTTTTCATCAAATCAAGATCTGATCAAAGATGTCATTCTGCATATGCTCTCCTTTATCTTGGCCTCTCCCACCAATCTGAAATGTGTATTTGGCCTCCCAAAATATATTCCCACATCTATCTATCTATCTATGTATCTATAGCGACTGAACAACTGGTCGACCTGTCGCTATGATGCTCACTGACCACCAGGGGGCAGACGCTCAATGCAGGAACTGCTCCCTGGTGGTCAGTGTGCTCCCACAGGGGGAGTGCTGCTCAGCTGACTGACGAGTGCCAGACACTGGGCTCATGGATGGCAAGTGCAGCTGTGGTGGCACAAACCTCTCCCGCCTTCATGGCAGCACTACCAAGCAGCGGCAAGTGCAGTGGGGCCGGGATGAGTGGGAGCAGCGCAGTGCCCAGCCCAGGCTTGGGTGCCTCCCTGACCACCTGCATTTCACGCACTACTATATCCCTCGGGAAATGTCAGACTTGGGTGGGGGGGGGGGGGGATTGGGTCAAAACCAGCAGTCCAACATCCCCTGAGGGGTCCCACATTGCAAGAAGGCACAGGCCAGGCTGAGAGGCCCCACGGTTACACAAATCTGTGCACTGAGCCTCTAGTAGGATTATAAGCATTGGGGTCAGACTACTTCAGTTCCATCCTAGCTTTACCTGGGTCTGTTGTTTGAGTTGGCTCACCCCTCTGTGCTTCATGGATGTTACTTTGTCTATAATAGTATCTACCTTAAGGGGCTGTAAGAAGATTGAATGAACTAGTATATGTAAAGCACTTAGAATAGTATCTGGCAGTTGGCAATTACAGGGTTCTTGAACCACTACATTATTCAAGTAGTTTAGTCACTTGGCCTCCCAAGAAAGTTTAACTTTCAGAATTATAAGCACCCTGTTTGAAATGTGGAGAGGTAGGAATACACTCTTTTTTAAAATATATATATATATATAATTGATTTTTTACAGAGAGGAAGGGAGAGGGATAGAGAGTCAGAAACACTGATGAGAGACTAACATTGATTAGCTGCCTTCTGCACACTTCCTACTGGGGATGTGCCTGCAACCAAGGTACATGCCCTTGACCAGAATTGAACCTGGGACCCTTGAGTCCGCAGGCTGAAGCTCTATCCACTGAGCCAAACTAGTTAGGGCAGGAATACACTCTTGATATCCCTCTTGATTTGAGAGAAACATCATTGTATTGCAGGTACTTTTTATATCTTAGGGACTAAGGCAATGGTTCTCAACCTTCCTAATGCCGTGACCCTTTAATACAGTTCCTCATGTTGTGGTGACCCCCAACCATAAAATTATTTTCGTTGCTACTTCATAACTGTAATGTTGCTACTGTTATGAATCGTAATGTAAATATCTGATATGCAGGATGTATTTTCATTGTTCGCAACCCACAGGTTGAGAACCGCTGGACTAAGGTTTCAGTGGCTTTCTGTTATCACCACTGATGTTTTGTTTTTTATTTCTTAATCTTTGTTTTTATCATTTATTTAGTACTAGAGGCCCAGTGCAGGGATTCGTGCACTGGTGGGGTCCCTCAGCCTGGCCTGCGGGGATCAGGCTGAAACCAGTCAGTGCATGGATTCGTCCAGGGCGTGTCTGGCCCATCTCGTGCGCGCACACACATACACACACACACACACACACACACACACACATGCCTATTAATTTGGATACTCTTCTGCATTTCTGCATCCTCTTTCCTTCTTCCATGATATGTCTTGAACTTCTTTCCGTGTAAAGAAATACTTAACTTTAAATGGTTACCTATCATTTCATTGGATAAAAATAACTTAATCTCTTGATAGAAATTCACTTTGCCCCCAGAGTTGATGAGACCTTTTCTTCCTGTGACAAATGCTTTAACGAGCACACATGTCCAATGATATCTTTAACGGTACAGTGCGAATTATAGGATGAGACAGCAGGTCCGTGCCTCTCCCCACGCAGCCTGCTCTTTGAAAGTTCCCCTTTTGGCCAAGAGGCTGATAGGTCTCTCTTTTTATCTAAAAGATAAGTCATCTGCTTTAAAAAAAAAAAAAAAATGCTGTATCAGCCAGCACAAAGATGGACTGTAACTTAAACCTAGAATGAAACGTGTTCTCCCTTTGCAGGGGAATGCTGAAGTCTTAAAAGGATGGATGTCAGGTGCTGAAAGAACAATTAGACCCTGATTTTTTTTTTCCTAAACTGGCATCACTACCAGAGGAAGCTCTAAATATGAAATCCACTTGTTCAGCGGAAGCCTCACTTTATTCAGTAAAATCTGAGCTGGAGGGCTGTCAAGAATTGGGAGTCTCATCACTTGTCAAAAGCCCTGAGAAAAGACAGGGCTATAGAAATCAGCTGGAAAGGAGAGACAGGAAACTCTCAGAGGTTGGGTATAGAAATCAAAACTCAGAGGATCATTAAAGTCTACTGCTTTCTTTTGTATTTAGATAAATTGCTACTTATGGGCATTTGCGGAAATGACTGTGCTAACCTGCTGTGTCTGTGTCAGTGGCTTTAGGTATAGAGCTGTGCATCATCTCATATGGTTCCTTCAATCACGTAAATTCTTCATGAAGCTCCCTTTGTAAGTGTATGTTCTTTTAGGTATAAATTCACTGATATTTCTGATGTGGTTTCTCTTTTCCTCCTTTTTTTATTTTTCTGCCTCTTGAATTGATAGCCTTGCAAGAGTAGCCATGGGTGTAAATGCTCCAGGAAAAGTACTGAGACAAAGAGGGGAGGGGAGATGTCCACTATTCCAGGAGTCTCCTCTGTTAGTGGACATTATTGTGCTCTTGGGAAGTATTTCACCTGATCCCATCACCACTCGAAGATTCTTGTTTTGCAACTCTTTACCCCAAAATATGCCAAATTATCCAAATAAAGTAAAATCAGATTTATTAGATTCATCTTGTAACTGGTTTTGCTGTAACATTTGTTGGAAAAACATGAATTCATTCCAATATGACTGATAGATACATTAAGGAACAATGTAAGTATACCTCGAATGTCATATTCGCTCGTGCATGATTGTATCTGGGGAAAACGGGTGAGTGCAGAAATCCATGCTCAGTGAAGCCCCTTGAAGTAGAAATACACAAAATGCGGTGCACCTCACACAAAGGCATAGATTTCAAATATCTACAGCTGTTTCAGTTCATTCTTGAGCCACACCCATTCACATTTGGGCTTATAACTCTCTCTCTCTTGCTCCATCTGTGTGTGTGCATAATTTATAGGTATATGCATAGATAAGTAGATTGATAGCTATAGATATAAAGATATATAGATATAGAACAAATATAGGTATAGATAGACATAGATATAGACAAAAACATAGACATAGATATAGATATAGGTATAGATAAGATATAGATATAGATAGATATAGATAGTATAGCTATATAGATATGGAGGTAGATATACCCATCCTAGTGGTTCTGTTTCAATGGAGAACTCTGACTGCTCTTCTTTTCTAAACAAATGTTATTGTGTGAGAATTACTGCTCCTGTCGTGAATGAAATTAACATTATTCAAGAGAAGATAGAAAACGAAGATGTTTAATGTGCATTACCTCATTTTAAAAATATTGACTCAAGTTTGAATAAAATGTTGAAAGGTCCAAACCAGGCACATCTCTGCGGCAGATCCAGCCTCAGGTGCCAGTCTGTAGCCTCCCTCTGCGGACCCCACACTGAGAGCTTTGCCAGCCTTGGTGCCCCCAGAGGACCAGAGAGAAATGCCGGTGGCCTGGGCTCCGGCCCGCACAGCGGCTTCAACCGGAGCAATTCTGCTTTGTATGTTTTCCACGTGAGTTTTCTACATGAGGTTTCCTTTGACAGAGAGTCTCAACGCTGCATGTTGAAGAGGTAAACAACTACTGATCTAAAGAATCAGCATTCAGCCTTTTTATATGGCACATCATCACACTGATGCTCAGAATCATCCCCTTGCTTAGCTCCAGCCCCTCAAGGACTGTTTTTCATTCTGTCACCATGAAATGCGGTGGTCGCACAGCAGGGCTGTCTCCCGCACATAAAAAGAGCCTCTTTAAAGCCTTCAGATCCTCTCTCTCCCAGGAAGACTGGAGTCCTGCTGTTTGGATGTGCTGAGATGAAGTGAAAAACAAAAATTACTGACTATTTACTGGTAATCTCAAATGCGTAGGGATGTCCAGGGTATCTTTCTACTTCCTCTTTTTTCCTTTTAATTGCTTACGCACAGCCTCAGTCCTCTATCTCACTAGCCACTACCTATCCTTCCTAAGTCCTTAACTTGTGGGGAGGAGCAATAAAGAAGGATCTAGACAATCCAGATCCAAGAAGTCTACTTGGTGATAGAAAGGGCTTTGGAGATATAATCTAAGGAAACTGAGGATGGTTGTATGACATTCTCAGAATGCTCAACAAGGTCAGACCGGAGTAGGTGGCTGGATCATCATATCATGAAAACACTCCAAAGATGAAGGTGCATCACAAATTTCAGAGTCCAGCATTAGTGTGTCTTATGAATGATTTGCCCATATATGTCAGGGTACCAGAAGATGTGCTAAGAGCATGGAATACTGAATGTAACATTCAGGGAGAGGGGGGAGAGTGTTAAACTGGGCATTAGAATCCCAACCAAGTACATAGTGGAAACCTCTGTTCTAGAATACAATTGGAAATCTGCTGTAGGAAAGAGAGCAATCTATGAACGTAAAGAGATAAAGAGCCAATCTGTAGGCATGAACTCACCCCAGGGGGTAGGGAGTGCTACAGTGTGGGGCCATGTATCTAGCCATGACTTATTTAACAGTGGAGTCTGGGTCAGGTTGTCAGTGGTATATTCAGATAAAACATAAAGATGTGGAAAGGCATGTGGGGGCCCAGAGATCATGGCTTGGCCAGGACATCCAAAAAGTGGGCAATGTAACCTTGTCCAGGCCCCTAACAAACAGCTTATCTGATGGATAAGGTAGGGTTGACTCTACTACTCACTGGCCAACTCTAAAAGCAACAAAAGTGTAAAAAACAAATCAGGAGCCAAAGGCAGCCTCTGATGGCCACTCTCTCCTGTGTAGCAGTGGGTACACACCTCTCCTTAGAGTAAGCCTCACTTCCCTGGAAACATGGGAAGCCCTTGAGGCAAGGACAGACCTTCTGCTTTTTGCTATCACAAGTGCCTGTCACTGTGACCCACATGTGGAGGACTTCCACCCAGTCTTTACTTCCTCCTAAGCACGGCAGAAGCCTATTATTTTTCTATTTCATAATATATAATGGTTCTTATAAATGCATAAGACAATCACAGCATATTCAACCTGCCCACATCCCTGAGGAGCTTATAGTCTAATAAGGGAGATGAAATGTGAATAGCTACTATACCTAGAACAACTACATGGTCAGGTAAAACGTGTTTACTATCTTATAAAGTGTTATAAAAAGCAGAGGAACAAAGGAGAAAACAAAAAATAGAGGTTGGGGACCAGAGGTGATTTAATAGAGTAGAGGGCATTTAAAAAAATATTTTTGTATGTTTTTATTGATTTCAGAGAGAGGAAGAGAGAGATAGAAACATCAATGAGAGAGAATCATTGATTGGCTGCCTCCTGCATGCCCCCGCCTGGGAATTGAGCCAGCAACCAGGCATGTGCCCTGACCAGGAATCAAACCATGACATCCTGGTTCATGGGCCAATGCTCAACCACTGAGCAACACTGGCCAGCCAGTAGAGAGCATTTTAATTGGAGTCTTAAGGAAAGGATTTCATTGCCTTCGATGTTATGTACTATACATAACATAAGTGAACAGTGATGACTCCTCTGTAGGGATAGAAAACAGGAAAACAGAAGATAGGATGGTGTTTCTGATACTTTAACAAGCCAAGGACCAAAAGGAAATCTTGCCAATATCTGGAAGAAGAGCATTTCAACCAGAAAGATAGCCAAGAGGGAGCAGTAGCTGAGACCCCAGGGCAAGAGCAGGTTGGTGGTGGCTGGATAAAAGCGAGTGGGATGAGATGAGGTCACAGGCCTAACGGGGAGATCATGAGCTCAAAACAACAGAGAAAGTGTCTTTTAGGTCAAAAGATCATGAAACATCTCGGCTTGAAGAGTGGGGCATGACCAGCAACATCAGGCTAATTTTTCTTGATGAATGGAAACCAGCAAGGGCAGCAAGGCCATCTCGGGCCATTTTACAAAAAGGGATTTCCCGGGAGAGTCTGGCTTCCCTTTACTAATTGCCAGGCCATTGACTGGCTGCTGTCTCCTAAATCTTTCCTGTCATCCTGTCTTCAAGAAGACTCACATCCCTGTCCTCTGAGCCAAGCAGGACTTGATCTTGAAAAAGAGAAAAGGTCTGCTTGGGAAGTTTGATTGACAGTGTTGGCTTTGGCTTCACCATCTTAATGTAACGCAAGATCTGCACTTTCAGCGAAAGAGCATTGGCAGGGAGCAGTCTGGCCCATGTTGTTTTGGGTAATGCCATTATTTATCATCCCTTAGCTTCCACCTGCTGACATGGTGACAGCTAAATGGTAGTGTTTTGGGGGTTACTGTGATGCCGAGGAATGACTTAAAAGCAATGAGGGGACCATGGACTTCGCTATTAGGCTAGACTTATCGCCAGCATATGGTATCCACAGGTACCTAAGTCCCTTTATGATACCTGGAAGAATTCTGTGGTGGGACATACTGGACTTTATTGGCACAAATGAATGATGCTAACTGTGCCAGAGGTTTCTGAGTTATGGAGATGAACTGGCTGGCAAATAGGAGGCCTGTAATTACGTCCCACACAGATTCATTTGGGAAACATGAGTACTTTTGCCCCAGATTCAGTTTTAGGGGAACAGGTCCTCTTGTTCAAGAAAAGGAGCTTCTGGTAGAAGAAACACTGCATGTAATCTATCCTCTCACATCCACCGTGGCTTCCTAGAGCTAACTCTGTCATCAAATCAGACAGCCAAGGTAAAACAAAAAGGCTGAGTTAAGAAAAAGTCTCTCAATACTTAGCACCAGAAATCAGTAATAGCAAAATTATCTCTATCATTGAGGTATAAAGCTTTGCATGCACTCTATGTATGTCTTTGTGTATTTAAAATTTGTTTTGTGTTTTTTTACATATATTTTATTGATTTTTTACAGAGAGGAAGGGAGAGGGATAGAGGGTTAGAAACTTCGATGAGAGAGAAACATCAGTCAGCTGCCTCCTGCACACCCCCTACTGGGGATGTGCCCACAGGTACATGCCCTTGACCAGAATCGAACCTGGGACCTTTCAGTCCACAGGCCGACGCTCTATCCACTGAGCCAAACTGGTTAGGGCAAACTTTGTTTTTGTTGAAATGATTGTCACAACCCAGCAGTGTGTGGGGGGATCAGATAGCATTACCATTTTAGAGATCAAACAAACAAACAAACATAGAAATCAGCGAACAAACACAAACTTAAGGTCCAGTGAAGCAATGTGACTTCCCAGAAGGTGAAGATTGGAAAAACCAGGTACTCGTATGCTACTCTTTTTCATGCATTTTACCCAATGCATTTTAATTCAATATTGAACACAGAATATGATAGTGTCTAGTATTGGCTTTCCCTATGTGTATGTATGCTCTGTTGAAAGAAATGCAAGAAAAGATAAATCAATAGAATGATATTCATGGATTGAAAGAATTAATATTGTTAAAATGTCCATACCACCCAAAGCAATCTGCAGATTCAATACAATCCCCATTAAAATTCCAATAGTATTTTCCACAGATATAGAAAAAAAAAACCAATCCTAAAATTCATATGGGACCAAAAAGCCAAAGTAATCTAGAGCAAGAAGAACAAAACTGGAGGCATCACACTTCCTGATTTCAAACTATATTACAAATTCAGGGTTACCAAAATAGTATGATATTGGCACAAAAACAGACACATAGATCAATGGAACAGCAAAAAAGAAAAAAAAACAAGCTAGTGTGAAAAGATTCCACAGATAAATTAGATTATATAGTATTCATCTTTCTCTGTCTGACTTATTTCACTTAGCATAATGCCCTCAAGATTCATCCAACTTGTGCAAATGGCAGGGCGGGGCTACAGGCTAGGCTTATGATTGGGTAGAACTTTACCTATACTCAGCTATTGGGCAAGGTTGCTGGCTTGGCCCCCTGGCTAGGGTAGGCCATAGGCTGTATTCAGCCATGTGGCAGGGCTTTATACTGGGCTCAGCTGCTGGGAAGGTTAGTAATCTTGACTCTACCATGGCTGGGCGGTACCATAGGCTGTGCTCCAAGGCTGCCCAGTGTCTGAGGCCACATTTTGTGGCCTCACTGGAGGTTATGCTCAGCAGTTGGGTGGAGAGCAAGCTTCCTCCCCTGCTCAGGCTGGGTCCTAAGATGTGCTCCAGGGCTGGTACAGAGCATTGGATGGATATGCAGATCAGCAGTGGCCATGTCCAACAGGCACTTTGGAAACAAATAACTTCTTTGTTAATTTTTTATCTCCTTCCCTAAAGAAAACAATTAAAAATTTAAAAATGATAATGAAACTGCTCATTGCAATCAGTTTAAAGATAAATCACTGATAAGGTTTTTAGGAAGAAGGAGGGAAGGGAAGAAGCAATTTTTTTTTCTTCCATAGAACAATGCATAGGTAATAGTCCATTGTGTGCACAAATTACAGTCGAGCTGCCAAAATACGGTATAATTTTAACATTCTACTAGCTTTACCCAATCAATCTCATTGATGTTCTTTCCAAGTATAAAAAATGGAAGCTTGGCTTCTTCAACTTAAGGAAAATATAAGATCTCATTCTGTGCTTTTCAGCTTCTTTGTTATGATGCTTTAGTGCCACCATTATAATTGATTTCTTTCTTTCTCCTCGAGTCGAATGCTCATTTTTGATTCTGGAGTGATAAACTCTGCTTCTCCAAAGCTGTGATGAATGAGATGCATGTACTTCTCTAACTCTTCTGTTTATGTCCAAAAGATGTGCTGGGAGAAGGGAACTGCTAGTTGTCAGAATTGGGGACTCATCTTTCCACACTGGTGATGTATTTCCTGACAACCCCTGGCACAACTAGATAACAAGAGAGCAGGACCATCATCATAAACCCCAAGGAAATAGGCAAAGGTCCCTTGCAGGCTGGCCCCGAGAAATCCAGATCAAAATCTGGGAAATGCATCAATTGCAGTGATACATGGGCAAGCATTTTTACACACTCTCCCTCCAAATGCCTGCTGGCCACCCAAACTCCCAGAGAATCTATGGATCCTAGAATTCTCACTAGAGCCAAGCAGTGTTGGAAATGCTAGAAACATTCATTAATTCTTACAATATCCTAAGAAATGACTAACATTAATTACCTTCCCAGATGAAAGCAATGTGACTCCATAGCTTTGTTACAGAATTTACCAGGTGACCAGAAAAATACACAGGAGTACTTGGAGACACGGGCAAAGCCCATTTATTTTCAGATGTTTCACATGTACTAGTACAGTGACTCAGGGGGGACTGTTTCCAAATCCTGAGCAAACCCATATGGAGAAAGCTCTACCTTTACACCCTTTCGTTTCTTTGTCCCCCAAATATGGATGGGACTTTGGACCTTTCGTGAGCTTTGCCAAAAGCCCCATGTGTTGGGATGGGGGCCGTGGGACCACACCTAAAGGCCTGGCCTGGTGCCAGCACTGATAACCCCCACCGGGGGTTGTGCACTGTTCATGGTTTATGGCCTCTGTAAAATGGGAGTACTTAGGTAAACAGGTCGTGCAAGACCAGATTGTGGAGAAAGGGGCAGTGACTTAATTATAGGCTATCAAGAATGTACATTAGGTTACTGCACAGATTCAGATTGCTAGCCCCCCCCAAAATGTCTTATTTTCTCCATCAGCTTAACAGTCAGCCCCAAGGTCACTGTACTGGTAAGAGCTGGAATTGAAATTCGAACCCAGAACCATCTGCCTTCAAAGCCCAGGCTCAACCCAACTGCCTCATTGACAAGGATGTGGGGATGACTCTAAGATAATAGATTTTAACACTTGGGAGGGTCTCAAAAAAATGTCTACCTCTCCATTCCACTGCCCCTAGCACCCATCGAAAGACACACGACATCCCCTACTCCCATAAAAAAAATCAAGAACCATAAATAATTAATTTTAATACTTTTCTTGAACTCCAATAAGATACCATTTGAGTAGATACTATGACAGGAAATGAAACCTAGTTTTAAAGTATTTTTTTTATTTTCTAGACCTGAATCTTCGTGAAGGTTGATTTTTACCTAGTTGTTGCTGATATGCTTTAGGTGCAGTCTGGCAAGCAATGGTAGGGTGTTGAACACAGGATTCCACAGCAGCAAAAATGCATGCTTCCTTGTTATTTTTGACAGCGGCCTTGACATCTAACTCCCTCCTGTAACAATACTGTATACTTCCAATACTTTATGTTAGTATTGCATCTCATCAAAAATGAGTTTTGTTTCTTTTTCACTTTGTCTCCTTGAATTTGTCCTCCCTTTTCTTTATCATTTACTTATGCAGTACCAAAAATATTCTCCACTATGAAAAGAACTCTTATGTCTATTTTTCTATGGAATGTCTAGGATTGCACAGCCAATAAAAAATTAACTCAATATTTAAGCCCAGATATTTCTGATTTAAAAGCCCATGAATGTTCCACAATATCATAATGTATTTCTATTATCCTTCCTTGCTATATTTGCCTTTATTTATTTCTCTATATAATCCTATGTAATTGAATTTCCTTGTATTGTCCCTCTGGCCAAAGACATACCTTCACTCCTATTCCTTCCATCTCTTTCTTTTTACCTCTTTATTCTACCTATATTAGACCACCACCACCAGACTAGATCTGTATTTTTAGACCTATATTACTCATTCATTCACCAATCAAATTAATAATTCAACAAATATAGATGGAACATCTATTATGTGTCATGCCCCTTGACGATCACAAATATAAAGAAAAATGTAGCATACCTGTCTATCAAGGAGCTCCTGGTCAACCAAGACAAACATGCTATCGTGGAAAGTGTAACCAATTCTACATACACAATGCTAAGGAAACATAAAGGCTGGACATTGCCTTAGATAGGAATAGGGATATTTCTCTAATATGCATTTTCCCCAAAGTGAAAAGCTTAATTGTTTATATAACTCGAATCCTAAATAACTTTTAAAACTCCAACTTATCATGCAGTTTCTCATGAGATTAAGTATTTTTTGAAATATTATTTTTGTTAATCCTCACCCGAGGATTTTTTTCTTCCCATTGATTTTCAGAGAGAGTGGAAAGGAGTAGGAGAGACAGATAGAGAGAGAAACATAGATGGGAGAGAGACACACCAATTGGTTGCCTTCTGCACATGTCCTGACTGGGGCCAGGGATCAAACATGTAACCCAGTACCCTTGGCTGGAATCAAACTGTGACCCTTCAGTTAGTGGGGTGCCACTCCAACCACTGAACACGCCAATCAGGGCTGAACTATTATTTTAATGACTACATAATAAGCAGCACATGTATCTGTTATGGTTTATTTTTAAGTTCTCTGTTGGTTATAGAGGTTGTTTCATTTTTTTTTTCTCTATTGGACTAGTAATGGTGCAATGACTTACCCACATTTGTTATTAGACTTATAATTGAGATGCCTAGAAGTGGATCATCTGATTGGAAGAAGAAATATTGTAAAGTGTCCTTGATACATCTTGCTTAATTGGTTCCCAAAAGAGCTGCAAATGCGCATGCCTTCTGGCAGTCTGTAAAGGGGCTATCTCATGGTGCACTCCCCAGTATTAAGTAAAGTAAAATATTTTAAAATCCAATTCTAATACATGAAAAAGAATGCTTTATTGTTAGATAAATTTGCATTCGTTTGATGATTAACGAGTTTTAAAATATTCCCACATATTTATTCATTATTTGAATTTCGTCAGTTTATTTCTTTGCCCTGTGGTTCATTGAGGCATTAGTGTTTTTAGTGCTTTTTTTTTTAAACCCTCTTTTTGAAATGTCACTTTTTATTAGAATTATTTTTATTATGTGGTGTTTTGTTTAAATGTTGTAGAGTAATTTTACATTAAATTAAATATCCATACATTTATTAAAAGACTACTGGTTCCAGATGATCAACTGAGCATACAGTGTTTTCCTCCCTCTCTTCTGAGTCCCAGCTAAAATTATGATACTGTAATAAAGGGAAATAAAATCAGAGGAACAAAAAGAACACAAGAGGCACATTAGCAGAGGAGAGATTGAAACAGATCTTTTTATATCAAAAGAAATGAAAGTATATCACGGGTGTATGTATACATCCAAACTCATCACAATGTGTATATTAGTTATGTGTAAATTTTACAGGTCAATAAGGCTTAACAATGTTAAAAAAAATAGATGGAAGCATATTGATAATCAAAACAAACTGGAAGAAACCATAGCCCAGAAAAGCAAGAGAGGAATAATCAGAAGAAGAATCCCATCGGCCCAGAAGATCTCCAGGGAGGGTCCTGGTGAAGAGAGGAATGGTGTATGTGAAGAGGAAGGGTCCCTCTGCTCCTGGAAAAATCATCCTTATCCCCTTCCCCAAGCCTGTCTATAGCAGGAGACACGCTAGATGTTTATGGCCAAGCAAACAAACAAACCAGACCCGGAGGACATTATGCAAACTGAAATAAGCCACAGAAAGAAAATAGCTGCATGGTCTCAATTACATGCAAAATCTAAAGTAGTCAAAGTGATAGAAGCAGAGAGTAGAATGATGGTTTTCAGAGGCCAGGGAGGGGAGAGTGGAGGGAGAAATGAAGAGATGTTGGTCAAAGGGTACAAAAATTCAGCTAGACAACATGAATGAGTTCTGAGAATTAATGTACAGCATGGTGACAATAGTTAACAATATAGTGCTATAAACTTAAAATTTGCTGGGATAGATCTTAAATCTTTTCAACACACACACACACACCACACCACTCAATGTTGGCAACTCACTTGAATGATTTAACAATACCATGCTACTTGACCATGTGAGAGGCGAAGGTCCAGATCTGGACAAAATAAACATGATGGTGGTTAAGCTACAATTCAATGAAATGTGGGGACCCAAGGTAACTCTGCAGGTTGCCAGACCCCAAACCTGGGAAGCAACTCCTGGATGCCAAACGAATGGGGAGAGATGGGGCCCTCAGCACATTCCTTTACTCAGGCAGAACTAGCTGAGGAATGGGTCAGCACCGAACCCGTGGCCCAAATCTCAGAGTCCCCCTGCTACAGGCAAAGGAAGCTGAGCTGGTTCAAATAGAAGGTGGGTGTATTGGGGAAATGAGAGATAAGGCTGAAGACTTAATATAAATCCAATTTGTTGCAGAGGAACATTATCAGGGAATGAGGCTATTCAGGAGACAGAGATCCCTGTGCCGTAAGTATAAGTATGATGAACGTGCCAGCGCTTGCCTTACCTAATAGATATGTTTGCACACAAGTGAGTAATAACACCTGTCTTTATGAGGAGGAAGCCTGGGACCCAATGCACCAGGAAGAAAGTAATCACATCACAAATATTACAATTAAAATTCTCATTTTTAAAAAACATAACTATGCTGAGCTGGCCCTAAAAGCTATAGGGACCAATATCAGGAAGGTCTGGAAATAATGTCTGCAAAAAGTGAAAACTGTAAGCTCATACCTTTCTCCTTCGGTTCCTACATTTATTCTCAAAGCTCAAAAGGAATTATTCAGGAGCCATTGTCTCTCCCGCCTTCCCTCGGTCTGCCTGACATCAGCTTAGATCTCTATGGAGAAGGAGTGACAGGTTTTTGCACAAGAAAACAGCCTTTGGAACGTGGCCATTTACCTATTAAACTGATAGAAGAGGAAATCTGCGTGTAAGATGTTGTATGTATGTACTGATAGGCATCTGAGAATTCAGAGCATCAGCCAGTCTCCATCCTGCCTGAGGAAGTAACACTGGCTGCTAACAAGAGGCCAGGGAAACACTTTGCCTACAAACTACTTAGGTCTCTGCTGATCGATTTCAAACCCACAGAAAAAGACCCAGAGCAGGGACTCATTTGTAAGAATAATTATGCTGTGAGATCTGGATCTGCTATAAAAGAAATGGAGGGTCTTGAACCAGGCAAATCCACACCTCAAAAACTTCGCACTATATAGGTGTGTGCTTTAACTTAACTGTCTGATTTGTTTCCATAAATACTAATTTTTCATTATCAACATCATCACCACTACCACCATAATCACAATAACTGTTAATAAATATGCAATGCTTATAACAAGCCATTTTGCTAAGCATTTTATAGGATTTACCTCACTAAATACAAAAATACAGCCCAGCCAGCATTGCTCAGTGGTTGAGCATCGACCTATGAACAAGGAAGTCACAATTCAATTCCCAGTCAGGACACATACCCAGGTTGCATGCTGGATCCCCAGGGTGAGGCATGCAGGAGGCAGACAATCTGATTCTCTCTCATCATTGATGTTTGTCTCTCTCTTTATCTCCCTTCTTTGTCCCTTCCTTGCCGGAGGCAAAGACCAACAGTTGTTAGCATATTAATGCAAAAAGTCCCACTGGAAGGCCAATGGACTTTGATATTCAGCAGGGCTAAAAATCAGCATAATATTGCCCTGCTGTTGGCCAAATGGCTCAAGGCAATCCCCTACCCTAACCTGATAATCCTTTTACTGTTTACCAAATTTTACCTTTGATATGCCTGTATGCATTCCTAAAGTTCAAATGTGTATTCAAGTGAATAAAAGCTGACAGGTCCAGGGTTTCAGGGAGCTTCTCCATCAGAGAGAGGTTTCCACTTGGCCCTCATGCCTTCTAAATTCATATTTCTTGTCTAGTGTTTTCATTTGTGCATGGCCCCTTCTTTAGATCCTAAACCCTAGCTGTAAATGGATGCAGTACTTCCTCTCTGAAATCAATAAAAATATTTTAAAAAAGAAAAAAATATGATGAAGTGGGCACTATTTTTATTTCCCATTTAACACATGGAGAAAAATAAACCTCAGAATAACTAAGAACTTGACCAGAGTCCTATAGCTAGTAAATGGAAACATCAAGATTTGAACCTTAGACTCTCTGTGGCCAGAGCGTACACTATGAGTCATTATACTTTAAATAACCTGCCTCTTCCCCTTGAAGACTATGGAGAAATTTCCTAAAAGGCATGTTTCCAGGGTTGGATAGTTCAGAGATTTGATTTATTATTTGTTATTTTTTTAGAGGTCCTGACTTTCTTTGAAATGGGTTCGGATGGGCAAAAATGCTGAATGTTTATAAAAGATTATTGTGAGAAGCTTGCCTTTGTTGCCAATGCATCTGAAGTGGACCTCCACCTCCTCTCACTCAGGTGACTCCATTCTCATCATCCCAGCTCTCCACCTCAATGCCTGATTCTTTCTTCAAGTGCTCTTTGCCTCTGACTTTCCTCTCTGACTCAACACTGAAGTTCACCTTTAAAAAAAAAAAAAAAAAAAAATATATATATATATATATATATATATATATATATTATTGATTTTTTACAGAACGGAAGGGAGAGGGATAGAGAGTCAGAAACATCGATGAGAGAGAAACATTGATCAGCTGCCTCCTGCACACCCCCTACTGGGGATGTGCCTGCAGCCAAGTCACATGCTCTTGACCAGAATCGAACCTGGGACCCCTCAGTACACAGGCCGATGTTCCATCCACTGAGCCAAACCGGTTAGGGCTGAAGTTCACCTTTGAACATGCCTAATAGTTATCCCCCTTTTCAATAAATGGTTCTGGTACCTTTCTTACCCCAATCCTAGCCCCAAAGGAGTCAGACTACCTGGATCTACCCTACCTGAACTTCCCCTTTGGAAAGAGAAAATTGACAATGGATAACCAGTTCAGCTGATTTTGCTCTAAATTTCATACCTTTCTCTCCGGCTTCAGTTACTGACAATAACACATGGAAATCCCACACCGCAAATGTCAAAATCCAGGCAACTACGCTAGCATTTCAGGTCATTATTTAATCTACAGTGAGGCCAGGCAAAACAGACAACCAGGGTTTACAACAAGCCAATTACAGGTCCCCTACCAAAGGCTGAGACTGACTGAGGTTCACAATAGCAGGAGATCAAAGATTTTAATGAAAAGCAAGAAAAACAGTTTGCTTTCTGCTTCCTGGCTTTCCCTGACTCGAGGCCCACTGCCTGATTCCATGTGTTGAAGAACTAGAAGGCAGGGCTTTTAATGGCTGGTTGCCATTCCCCAGGGAAGTGCACCGAGCTGGATCTGGAGTCTGTTTGCAGCTATTAAGGTCAGAGTGTGAATGCCCAACCCCAAATGGAATAATAATATATGGTCATTCAGAGTGAGGGAATTAAATTCCCATAATTCACATCATTAAATAATAATACTAACGCGCTGGCACTCTCTGGTCTAATAATGTGTCTGATTCCTTAAAAAGGGTGAAAAGCAATACCTGGCAATGAGTCCTTTAGTTCATACTACTAGATGTTTTCTGTGCGTGGGGTTAGGAAAGGCTTTGTCCAAAGCCCTGAATGGGAGCTGGAGTCCTGATCAAGATAATATATGGATTGGCTTCCTTAAGCTAACATAATTTTTTTCATTTACAATTCTCATTGCTAATGGATCGTCCCTGCTGCATTAGTCCCTACGCATATTTTTGCTTTATATAAATATCCACTTGTGTGTACACACACAACTGCTCATGTACACAGCACTGTAGCTCCTAGTGCAACCAGGCTTTCTCTTGCATGCTTCTGCCCTTGGAATATGCTGGTAGCGCTTCCTGGAGACTCCTTTCTCTTTTCTGTCCTCAGACTCTTCCTCATCATACTCAGTAACCAAGGTGAATGTCACTCCTCTGGAAGTTCTCCCCAGCCTCAGGTGGAACTCATTGTTTCATGCAGTTAAGACTTCAGGCATAGCCACCGCTACATGGAAAACTCAAATTCTCCTTTTTATCTTATGGGGAAATGTGTTCAAAGTCACATAAGACTGTTGTCTCCGTTGACTTGCATTAGCCTTTAATTCTATACATAAGAACTAAAAAACTTAATATATGCTAACCAACTGGTAATATTTAATACCAACAGTAATGCATAGTACCATTTCTTCAAAATCTGTGCTCTAATAACACTGCCAAGACTAGGAACGATCCACTAATGGAAAATGCCATATTTTCATAATCTATAAGAATGTAATTCAAAACCTCTTCACTATTTTAAAGTTTATAATTATGTTCAAAGGAATCAGGCTCCGTGTCTTGTCACTGAAACAGAATTTTTGGACTGGAGCACGCGTGTTCCCCCAGGCAGGATGGTTCCTGGGCTCTTTGTCCAGAAGAGTCAAAGAATGAATCCATGGATGTAAGGTGGTATAGCAAAGGTGGAAATTTATTAAAGAACAAGTACAGACTCCCATGTGGGCAGGGGGAAGAGTCCCACTGAGTCCCTGTTTCCACGGTTTATAAAGGCTGTAGATGTTTGTGCCTTGATGTCCCCTCTGATTGATCACTATTCCCTTGGACTGGTTACTTTAGTAACTTGTGAGCTCAAAGGTCTAACCCAGGGGTGGGCAAACTTTTTGACTCGAGGGCCACAATGGGTTCTTAAACTGGACCGGAGGGTCGGAACAAAAGCATGGATGGAGTGTTTGTGTGAACTAATATAAATTCAAAGTAAACATCATTACATAAAAGGGTACGGTCTTTTTTTTTTTTTTTTTTTTTTTTTTTTTTTTTTTAGTTTTATTCATTTGCGGCTGTAGTTTGCCCAGGGCTGGACTCTAACCTCATGTGGGACATGTGAGGTTTCCTCCCCTCCTTCCTTATTGTTTTCCTTTTCCCTTTGGGCTTTCTTCTTTTCCTTCTGCATAAAGATCTTCCTTCCCTTTAATTTGTAAATATAGACCTTTTGCTGTTCCCAGCTCCCTCATCCTATGGAAATTTACCTGTTGCAGCTTTTCAGCTCCCCTATTGTATGAAAATACACCTTCTGCTGCTCCGCAGCCCTGTGCTTCTTCCATGGTCCCCTGAATTTCTAAAATTTCCTAAACCTGTCTTTTTCACCCCTAAAAATTCCTGTTTCATCATCATAGTGCAACAGGAGGCTAAATATTCATTCCAAGCAAATACCCACCGGACTAATGATCCTGATAAAGTGTCCATTGTTACTGATATTTACCCTAAAAATAAAGCAATGCTTTTGTGTAATATCTCTAACACTTAAAGAGTCTGTATGGATCAGTGGGACTCTGTGTTTGGGGTCACCAATGAGGATGTTGGTGCTAGCCTGGAAATTGGGGGCACCCTCTCAAGCAAGTTTCCACATGAAGGAAAACTCCACCTTCACATTATAGCCCATTCAAGATGACCAGCCAAGCTCGCATCAGACTGAAAGACAGATGTCAAGAATCCAAGAGTATATTAACAACAAGGCTATAACTTCTTAGAATCTGAAAGGCTCATTGCCTATCCTGGGCAGGAGTTAGAATTTGGGAGGTATCTCACCTAAGCTCTGAGAAAGCCCAGTGGCTGGTCTGTTTTTGATATTCCAGATCCTTAGGATAGCCTGTATTCATACTGATAAAATTGATTTTTCTTGTTCCTGTTTTATTTTTTTTTTTTTTAATAATGTCCTCTGTGTGAGACATCTTTTGTTGCATAACAACCATGCTAAGACAGTGAGCTAAACAACAACCATTTATTAAGGCTCACAAGGTTACAGGTCAACTAGGTAGCTCTGCTGATGTGGGTAAGACTCAGCTGATCTTGACTGGGCTTGCTCTTACATCTGTATCAACTGGCATGGTGGCTGGAGATTGGCATGTCTATAATGATCTGACTCACGTTCTTGAACAGTTGGCTGGAAGCTGGGATGATGCATGGAACTGAACCATATGCTTCTCTTCCTCCAGAAAGCTAGCCTGCTCTTGCTCATAGGTCAGGGTTCCAAGAAAGCAACTTTAAGATCAGAAGTGACACACCATGACTTCTATTGTATTCTATTGGCCGAAGCAAATTACAAGTTAAGTTTTTATTCAAGGACTTATGTATTAAAGAGGGGGTACAAAGTTACACTGCAAAGAGCATGAATGTAGAAATTGCTTCAACAATAGTGGGTATTTTTGCAAGGTATCATAGCCTCTACCTCCTTGTTTGACACATTCTTTTTTTAGATGTGTTAATAACATTGATTAAGCTATAGTCAAATATTTGCCCACTGGTTTTCCTGACAGATGTTCTGGCTTTAACTATTTCTATAAATTCAGCATGTATCTTGGCTATCATCATTACCAGGCACATACCATGATGGCTGACTCATTGTCATTCTTTCTTTGCTCCACAGAAACATTACTTAGGATTTTTGTGGCCACAGTTAATGAATAGTGGAGGGTGCAGTTGGGAAAATAGACTTTTTTAGAAAAAATGGAAAAGGAAGTTGAATAAAAGTGAGTTAGTTACTCCTTTTTAAATTCTTTAGTATGTGTGTGTGTGTGTGCGTGTGTATGTGTGTGTGTGTGTGTGTATGATGAATGTTACTTCCTGCTAAATTTCCTGCAAAAACTACCTCTTTGGGATTTTTATAGGAGATTTTGAGTGGCATAACATGCAGTGAATGCAGGCACAGTTTTATAACAGATACAAAATGTAATTCTTGAGACTAGTCTCAGCCAAGTTCTGGGGCATATCTGAAATTTATTCCTGAAGAAACTCCTGGTTTAATAGCAGAAACCTCTGTGCTCAGGCATCATGGCCTCACATTCGGGCAAGAATACAAAGTGTATATTTTAACTTTCGTGCTATTATCTATTCCTCGGCTTTCCAAGTTAATGGGTCTCTCATTAGTCAGTAGTTAGGACATGTTTCATCCAGAATCTCAATAGACCATGTACATTTGAAAATTCTGTAATTTGGCACCAGTCGAAAATCTAGGACATTCAAGAGCCAACTTGCAAGAATCCACTAGTAGGTAGTTTGGGAATATAAAATGCTTTAAAGTTGCCTCACCCTGTATTAACTATCGTTGCAAAGTACTACAGAGAGAAAAAATTCATGGAACTCACTTCAGAATCATAATTCAATGATACTGAATTTTCTGCAGCTTGACAATTGTAGTTATCGAGCCCCATCCATCCCTAAAGTTGTTTCTAATGGTAATTGGGAATATATATATATATATATATATATATATATATATATATATATATATATATACTAGAGGCCCCGTGCACAAAAATTTGTGCACTCGGGGGTCCCTCAGCCCAGCCTGTGCCCTCTCGCAGTCTGGGACCCCTCCGGGGATGTCCACCTGCTTGCTTAGGCCTGCTCCCCGGGGGATTGTGCCTAAGCTGGCAGTGATACATCCCTTGGGGGATGTCCACTTGCCAGCGGGCCGAAGCTGCAGTTGAACATCCACAGAGCTGCTGAGGAGGCAGGAGAGGCTCCCACCATCGCCAATGTGATGCCTTCAGCCTGGCTTGTGGCTTAGCAGAGCTCCCCCTGTGAGAGTGCACTGACTACCAGGGGGCAGCTCCTGCATTGAGCATCTGCCCCCTGGTGGTCAGTGTGTGTCATAGTGACCAGTCATTCCCAGTCGTTCTGCTGTTAGGGTCAATTTGCACATTACCGCCTTAACGGGTTTGGCTCAGTGGATAGAGCATCGGCCTGCGGACTGAAGGGTCCCAGGTTCGATTCTCGTCAAGGGCATGTACTCTGGTTGCGTACACATCACCAGTAGGGGGTGTGCAGGAGGCAGCTGATCAAAGTTTCGCTCTCATTGATGTTTCTAACTCTCTATCCCTCTCCCTTCCTCTCTGTAAAAAATCAATAAAATATATTTGGGGGAAAAAATTGCATGTGCACATTACCCTTTTATTATATAGGATAGAAGCCTGGTGCACGGGTGGGAGCCAGCTGGTTTGCCCTGAAGGGTGTCCCAGATCAGGGTGGGCAGGGGACCCCCAGCTCCCTACGATCGCCCACGCCGCCCCTGCTCATGATCGCTGGCTCTGCCCATGCTCACGCCTAACACCTCTGGCCAAGGCATTAGGCCTGGGCAAGAGACCCCCAGCTCCCCACCATCGTCAACTCGGCCCCTGCTCCCTGCAATTGACCGCTCCGCCCTAATGCCTCTCGCCCAGGCATTAGGCCTGGGCAGGGGACCCACAGCTCTCCAAGGGACCTCCTGCTCCACCCCTTCCCAGGCCTAACGCCTGTGGCCAAGGCATTAGGACTGGGCAGGGGACCCCAAGCTCCCACCATCAGCGACTGTGCCCCTGTTCCCCATGATCGCTGGCACTGCTCCTGCCCAGGCCTAATGCCTCTGGCCAAGGCATTAGGCCCAGGCAGGGGACCCCCGCAGCTGCAGCCTCCCAAGATCATGGGCTCCACCCCTGCCCGGGCCTTACGCCTCTGGCCGAGGCGTTGGGCCCGGGCAGCGGGGACCCCCAGCTGCAGCTGCCCCTGCCCCTGCCTAACACCTCCTCTGGCCCAGGTGTTAGGCCTGGGCAGGGGACCCCCCCCAGTTGCAGCCGCCTGCGATCATGGGCTCCACCCCTGCCTGGGCCTTACTCCTCTGGCTGAGGCGTGAGGCCCTGGCAGTGGGGACTCCCAGCTGCAGCCGCCCGTGATCGTGGGCTCTACCCCTGCCTGGGCCTAACGCCTCTGGCTGAGGCTTGAGGCCCGGGTAGTGGGGACTCCCATCTGTAGCCGCCCCTGCCCAGCCTAATGCCTCTGGCCGAGGCATTAGACCCAGGCAGGGGACCCCCCCAGCTGCAGCCGCCCCCGATCGTGAGCTCCGCCCCTTCTGGGGCCTAACGCCTTTGGCCTGGGTTAGGCCCGGGCAGCAGGGAGCCCAAGCTGCAGCCACCCCCCGATTGTGGGCTCCGCCCCTGCCCGGGCCTTACGCCTCTGGCCGAGGCGACCGGGCAGGGGACAACCCCCAGGTGCAGCCGCCTGCGATCGTGGGCTCCACCCCTGCCCAGGCCTTACGCCTCTGGCTGAGGCGTGAGGCCCGGGCAGTGGGGACCCCCAGCTGCAGCCGCCCCTGCCCAGCCTAACGCCTCTGGCGGAGGCATTAGGCCCGGGCAGGGGACCCCCCAAGCTGCAGCCACCCCCGATCGTGGGCTCCGCCCCTGCCCAGGCCTTATGCCTCTGGCCGAGGTGTTAGGCCCGGGCAGGGGACCCTCGCTGCAGCTGCCCCCCGATGGTGGGCAGGGGACCCCCCCCAGCTGCAGCCGCCCGCGATCATGGGCTCTACCCCTGCCTGGGCCTAACGCCTCTGGCTGAGGCTTGAGGCCCGGGCAGCGGGGACCCCAGCTGCAGCCGCCCCTCCCCGGCCTTTTGCCTCTGGCGGAGGCTTTAGGCCCGGGCAGAGGATCCCCCAAGCTGCAGCCGCCCCCCATGGGCTCCGCCCTTGCCCGTGCCTAATGCCTCTGGCCAAGGCGTTAGGGCAGCGGGGAGCACCAGCTGCAGCTGCCCCCCCACCCAGCTGCAACCGCTCCCTGATTGTGGGCTCCGGGCAGCGGCTGCAGCTGCCCAGCTCCCATTGCTGGCTCCACCCCTACTTCCTGCTATCACTGGCCAGTGCGGCAAAGGCCAGGATTCTCTGATCATGGCTGGGGGGTAGGGCAAAGGCGGCCCTGGGAGTGCCTTTGCCCTGCCCCCCAGCTCTTAGCTTCCCCCTGGGAGTGCCAGGGGGCTTCTTCCGTGCTTTCCATTTTGCCTCCCTGCATTGTGCCTACATATGCAAATTAACCACCATCTTTGTTGACAGTTAACCGCCATCTTGGCTGGTGATTAATTTGCATATCTCACTAATTAGCCAATGGGAAGGGTAGCGGTCGTACGCTAATTACCATGTTTCTCTTTTATTAGTGTAGATATATATATATATATGCAGAAATCTTTAGTTCAAACATATCAAGGTTGAGCTTGTTGGGAAGATTATAAGAATAATACACAAGTGGAAGAAAGGCACTCCTTGAATGTTATATCTGCAGCAGATTCTAATAATAGTGCAACAGAAAGCTACTAGTTGCGGGGAGTGAGAAGAGGGAATCAGAAAGCATCTCTTTTGAAGACTGCAGTTCTTCAGGGGGGAAAAAAATCATTGTATGTGCTATCCCCTGGCAGATCTGCTCTCTCCTGGATGAGATGATAAAGAAGATATTTCAGACAGTGAGCGCCAGGCTCTAGTTTCAAGGGAGCTGCTTATAAACTTACCCCAGCCGGAAGCATCAAGCTACAAAGAAGGCACGCTGGCTGCAGTGATCCTGGAAAAGCTCAAAGTCCCAAGTCATGGATCAGCCTAGGGACACAGAAGAAGGGTCACAAATGAAATCGGATGATGTGGACATAAATGACCCAACCCCAAAGAAATGAAGGCAATATCCTCCCTGCATCACTACACATCATATTTGCATAGCACTTTCAAATAAAGGACATTTTCTGCAGAGCATTCACAACGTTCCAATTATTTGATCCCCCCATCTCCTGTTAGAGACTGTTTAGAGCCAGTTGCATAAAACGGGCATCATTTTGTAAGAGAGGAAGTGAAGGTGAAGGGAAGTGATTTGTCCAATGTTGAGCAAATAATCAGGAACAAATTCAGAACTTGGACTTCTCCAGGACTCTGCTTTTTGAGGTCACCATTCTTCCAGGATGCTTCTAAATCTGACAAACACCTCTGGTAATAGACTCACCCCCCCCCCCACTCCCCCAAGAGAATTCCTGAAAGAAGCTAATTAAATTCCTAAAGCTAATCTTAAATTCTTATTGTTCATTCTTCCCTTCTCTCCATTCAATCTCTGGTCAGCTTCAATCTGGTCAGCTTCAATCTGCTATCCTCCTCCCTATCCCTCCCTGAGGCCAGTTAACTGACTGTGGGGGATGGGGGATAAACTTGTCTTTAGCACATGCTTATTCTGTTTTATTAATTCAATCTAATTCTAAACTTAGATTATATTGACATTGAAAAGCAAAGAAGACTAATCAATATTAGACTTGATCATTTGCTACAATTCCTAGGGCATGATAAGCCTGATGCTCATCAATGGGGAATGATCATAATAGGCAAAAGTGGTCCATTGGAGGTAAACTCAAGCCTTGGAACCACCAGACCCCATTCAAATCTTGAACATATTCATCTGCTCATTCTGTGACCTTGAACAACTTATTTAACCTCTATGAGCCTCGGTTTCTTCAACTACAAAATGGGAATAACAAGATGGGAATCCCCATCTCACAAGATTCTTAGGAATATTTAATGATATCATATGTAAAATCTCCCAAACAATCCAATAATTACTACTTCTTTTATGCAAAGGCAGTTGCAAAATAATCTACAGGATAATGCACCTAGCTAATTCAAATACAATAAAGGGAAAGATTTGTCTGACATGTCTAACGTAGTTATATTTTTGTTATTTAAATATATTAAGAAACACAATGGTTAAATAGAAGTAATACTACCCGTTTACTGAAACAAAATATTACATAATTTGAACATTACATGTAAACGTTAATAAAGTTAGGATAGAATTAATTGCTTCTTTACCGCAATTTATACATTTAATTTATTGATTCAAGTTCTGTGAAGTCTTTCGATGTGTCAACCTGGCTAGACTACAATCACCAGTTATTTAATCAAACACAAATCTTGGTGTTGCTGTGAAAGTGCAAAGATGGATGTGATAAAGTCTATAATCGGTTCGCTTGAAGGAAGGGAGATGATTCTAGATAACCTGAGTTGGCAGGTTATCTACAATCATGATAGGGTGAGCACTCAGTGAGCCTTAGTGGCAGCTAAGTCCGTTGAAAGACCTTAAAAGCAAAGCTAAGGCTTTCCTAAGGAAGGAGAAATTCCACCTCTGGCCTGTGGCTTTAACTCCCTATAGATTTCAGATTTGCCTAGGTGATTTTATACATACATACATACATGTGTAAAAATATTATATATATATATGCATATATCTATATGTTTATGTGTGTGTGTGTGTGTGTGTGTGTGTGTAAGTGTGTGTGCCTGAGTATGTGTCTGTGTTCAACAATGACTTTATTGTGGATCAAAAAAGATCATCGACAGTAGGGGGTTGCGGGCATGTGCTAGGGGCTGGGAATGGCCAGGGAGAGATAAATGGGGGCAAAGGAGACATATATAATAATTTAAACAATAAAGAATTTAACCAAAAAAAATAAAATAAAATAAAGAACCAGCTCTAAGTTTGCCACCTTCAAACATAAAAAGATATCCTCATGAAAAATATTTAAAGCCCAGTACGTCAACCTATGAACCAGGAGGTCACGGTTCAATCCCAATCAGGGCCCATGCTGGTGTTGCAGGCTGGACCCCCAGCGTGGGGCGGGCAGGAAGCAGCCAATCAATTATGTCAGATTTTACTCTACCAGAATGTGCTAAAGATCTTGGTCTGCTTTATCTGACAAGTACTAGTAAAAGGTGAGCACTCAGTGAACCTCAGTGATTAACTGGGTCCCTGTCCTTAAGCCCCTCATAACAAGCTGGGAGCCTGTAAGAATTTTATGAACAAAGGTGGGCAAGCCCTCTGTCTTGCTGTTCCCAAGAGCACTGTGAACTCCTGCTGGCTTTGAGGAAGTGGTCAGCTCATCTTCCCTCAATTCTTTCCACTTGGCACATTACCAGACCTCAGTGTCATCTCAATTCACTCAGGCCTTCAGCAGCATCCAGAAGCAGGGTTTAGGAGAAGTGAAAAACTGAAACCATCCAAATAGCCATTGCTTTGTGAACCCGAAGCCTCAGAAAAACAAAGTCCAACGTAATGGGTCCTTGCTCCTTTCATTCCCAGACAAACACAATCAATACCTTCAGGTTGGAGGATGTATTCTTTCTCACCCCTTCCCAATGTTCCAGATACCCGCATTGTTCCCAGAATTATATCCAGCTTACTATTGCAACGAGGCCACAAGTTTGCTTTGAATTGAACCAAAATATTTCTCCCGCCCAGACAAAGCCAGGGACCTTGGCTTTGTGCACTTTGCAGCTGATGTGCAGTTTGCTATTATGTGAGGAAGGAGGCCACAATCCATCTTCCTTTGGAAGGTCGGGACACTGCTCCCCAGTTCCTGACGAACTGGCCAGGCCAATTAAGCACTGCGTTGAAAATCTATAGCCAACAAACCCACCGAAGAGCAGACAGATGCGTTCATACTCTCGCTTTTGTAGATAATTACTGAGAAAGAGGGCTTGTATGTTACTTTCCAGCCCTGAGGAAAGTGGTTGCCCGAATTCTCCAGACCAATGCCTTCTTTCCCCGTAGGGACATCCTGGCCAACGAGATTCAGCTAGCATTTACTCAGTGTCCGATACCTGCCAGGAGCCAAACTAGTCAGTTGCATATTTATCATGGCATTGCGTTATCACAACAAGGACAGGGTGTAAGGGTCCCTTTGGGATGAGGATATTGACACTCTTAAACTTGCCATATCATGCAGCGAATCCAGTGGCAGGCCTGGGGACCCAAAGGCCAGCTGTGATGCTGTTTCCACCCCGTTACAGCTTTTATGTACATTAGCACTTGCATGTAAGAGATGACTCACATTGTTGGGTAGATAGATATCTATTAGAGTGGCTTCCCCTAAATATCTTCTTCTATGGAACAGGTTTTCTCTGAGCACTTCCTTCAACCCAACTCCACTGGAATTGCTTCCATGGATTTTGGGAACAGAGAGTGAGGGAAGAAAGGGGAGTCTCACCCTGGGTAACTGACACTGAGAAGGCATCGCCTGGGGCGCTGTGAGTAGCTGTGTCCCACCATGACCTGGAGAAGCATATGCACAGCAAGAGGGAAGCTAGGGCTTGGTTCTTCCAGGAGCTCTGGCCCCTCTGCAGTCGGTTGCTGGTATCACCACCCTTTTGCACATCCCCAGAATACCCCGGAATCCTATTCTTGCACTTACAGCAGCCAGGCAGAGTCTGTTCCTGGGAATCAAAGGAACTCTGACACCCCAGAGATGCACAGAACACACTTCGTCACTGGAAGCGAATAGGGAACTGCGCTCGGGTTGGTATCAGGCTCCTTTTTGAAGCATCACTGAATATAAGACAAAGGGAGTGTGGGCGTGGAATTGAGGTCAACCTGGGTGTTAGCCAAAGCCACTGGGGAAACTGCCGGAAGAGAGGCAAAGAATTCAAGAATGTATACCCACAGACACTGCCACATTTATAACATGAGAGGAATGAGATGGGCACAGAAAAGACAGAGGAGACTTGGTTAGAGAAGCGGAAGGAGCAGGATAGCGCTGAGTCACAGAAATTAATGAGTGCACATCTAGACGGGAATAAACCTTCAACAGCCACTGAGCAGGTGAGAGGGTGAAGCGCCTGGGAGCCGAGAAGGGAGGGATTAGAGGCCATTTCTCACTCATGAGGAAGCTTTTTCATAAAAGACAGGCACAGAAGCCAGATTGCAATGGGTGACACAGGAGGCAGGTGCTAGGAATGTTGGTGCACTGAGTGTAGATTTCTTTTTTATAGAACTTTGGTGGTGAATGAAACGCAAAGAGGGCAGACGTTTGAAGGGATAGCGGAGTGATATTTATGTGTCTTAGCACATGGGAAATTCAAGTGACCTGTTAGTTAGGGAGCAAGCCCATTCATTTCCTTATAGTAACAATCTAGCAATGCATGGGAGGATATCATTTTCCCACCATACCCATTCTCTCCTACTTCCTTTTAGTATAAGCTCCTCTACCATGCTGTATGTTAGCAAAACCCATGGCTGCCCAGCTAGATACTCACATCCCAGTTTCCCCCTGTGGCTGCATTTAACATTCATATGACAATGCTCATCCGTGGGGTAGAAATAATGTGTGCAACTTCCACATCCCTTCCTTAAGTAAAAATGTCTTGCCCTCTCTGTGAGTTTTTTCCCTTTTCCCATGAGCTGGAAAGGGTACTTGCTGATGAATGAGGTCAGCCAGCACTCTGAGGAATGGCAGAGCAGCAGAGAGAAGGAGCTTGGGTTGCTAATGGAGTGAAGCTGCCATTCCACATCTGACAGCCCATAGATTTCTGGTCTGCTGTGAAGGAGGGAGGGATGGACGGAGGGAGGGAGAGAGGCAGGGAGGGAGGGAGGGAGGGAAGGAAGGAGAGAGGGAGGGAGGGAAGGGGAGAGAGAGAAAGAGAGAGAGAGAGAAAAGGAGGGGGAGAAAGAGGGGAGGAGGGAAAGAATAGCATGTTGGAGTAACGGCACTCATTTTATTTTGGTGTTTACATTTCAGAAGCCCTTAACTTACAGCCCTATCAAAGAAGAAAGCTGCAATTATCCTCTGTAGTTTTAACAAGGGTGCGTTTTAGTAACTGTTAATATGAACACTCACAGGGAAAAAGTTGGGAAATTCTTACGGATCTAGAACAAGCACTATAAAAATATGACTCCTTTTTGGATATGGAATAAGTTTGATTTGGGACATCCTCGTGCTGAGAAAGTAGACTACGGACCTCAAGAAATATGGATGGAAAATATAAAAAGATTCACTAAATTGCTTTAAAAACGTTCAGGGCAATTAGAAGAGGCTTTTGCTAAGAATGGGGCAGACGATTCCATTGTGATGTTGGTGATGGAAGTTGGGTCTTGCAAGTGACAGTAACAGACCTTGGTGAGCTTAGGTTAAAAAAAAATGGGGGTGGAGGGGGGTGGGGATTTATTGACATAAAAAAGGAATGTCATGAATAAAACTAATCTCCAAGAAAAAGGAGACTGAGGCCTCTCTTTCCTTCCAGGCCAGCTTCAGTCCTTGGAAGTTTTCTCCACAAGGTGGAGGATCCAAATACAACAGCTTCTAAACCTCTCATCACTCAACCTCACCTTCCCAGCGGACCTGGGTTTGTTCTTTTCTCCAAATTCACCTGGAGAAGAGCTCAGGCCTAGTGTGGCTGAGGATCTCTAAGAAGATAGTAATTCCCATTTAATTATTCATTCAATAATTTACATTGGAAACCAAGCACATTACTTGCTCCAGAAGGCTGACTACAGCACTTTGGGAAGTTTAATACTGTTTATTCTGCTTCTCGGAACCCATATATCAGAAAGCATTCTTCCCATCTTAAACTACATAAAGGCTAGCATGCTTGGCTATGGATAACATAGAGGACAAACCTAGCCCTTCTCACCTTTCCTGCCTTTTTTGGGGGAGGGCGGGGGGAGAGACTTAAAATGAATTTGCAGAAATCAGGCATTAATTCATTTGTTTAAATATCCTACATAATAAAAACTTAATATGTTAAGTGTCTGACTGTTCGACCATTCAACCAGTCACTATGACATACACTGACCACCAGGGGGCAGATGCTCAGACCAGTAGGTTAGCTTGCTGCTGGGGTTCAGCTGATTGGGACTGGGTGAGATGGGTCGGACATGCCCTGGAGCTCTCCCACGGTCCCTCCCCATCCCCAATCGTGTACCGGTGGGGCCCCTCAACCTGATCTGTGCCCTCTCGCAATCCAGAAGCCCTCGGGGAATGTTGGAGAGCCATTTTGGCCCAATCCCCACAGGCCATGCCGGGGGACCCCACTGGTGCATGAGTTCATGCACTGGGCCTCTAGTAATTTATGATTCTGAACTTCCTATTAGGAAATAATCAAATCACTGCCAGATGAATAGAGGACCTCAATGAGCTGATGTATCTGGAAACAATGGCCAACAGAAACATGGGTGGCATTGAGAAAGACAATTTCTGGAAGTGTTTCAAGGTAGAAGTCTCACCTGACACCGGCTCTTTTAAGGCCCTAAAAACAGGATATATTTGACCACACATCTCACCACCAATATGAGTCAGGTTTGTTGTGATGTGGAAATGACCTCCTTCATGGCATCATGGGATTGGATCACCAGCTCCATGATCAGATCAGGCTCTGGACCCATCCTTCTCTTTCTTACTTGGCACAGTGGGAGAATTCAAAGGGAGCTCCTCGCCCCATAAAACCACCTGTATTTGAAGCTAAATTATCACCTCCAGATTTTCTTTACCCCTGGGGAGTGGATGTTCTGCTGAACAATCGCCTGCAGAGTTAAATAAAATAAGAAGCTGGAATCTTTGAGTCCAGACCATAAAACGTAATTGGACGAATCTCTGCAGACAGTATAAAACATCATAGCCTGTCTTACACAGATGGGTTTATTTAGCCTCCACACAACCTTCAAATAACACGTCGTACCCCTTTTAATCAATCCATAGTTCAGAGAGGACATCCTTTATCATCCAGAGGTTTTCACTATGCCTGTGTACTATGTGGGCAGGCCAAGGCGCAGGTTTTATTATGAAAGCCCAGGTTGGCGTGGGCCATACTTTTTATAAATCTCATTAGTGATTATAGTTTCCCATTTCCAGAGATGATAAAACGTCATTTTTACTTTATAAAAGTATCTTAGCCAGGAGGGGGGATCCCAGGCCTCTCCACCAGGCAGGGGAACAAAGCGATCCCTGGTGTGGGGAGGCTGTGTGAGTGCCTGTAAGAGCTCTGCTGAGCACTGACCATCCTTTGCTTACAAACAGCGCCTTAATGAGAGGTCAGAGGGCAAAGCAGCCTCTGTCTGCATCGCCCAGGGAGAGAGAAGCAAGGAGTTTTGTGAATGTCACAACAAACAGCTTCCTCCGCCTCTCGTGCTGTATGGCCCAGTGTCCCACAAATTCGGAATAGAAATTCCTTACAATCACCGGCTGCACGGATACTTGCAGAAACTGAACTGTGGGCTCTGAGAGAGGCTAAGTTGCAGCTGGAGAAACTCCTAATGGAAGATCCTGGCAGCCCCATCAATCAGTCCACAAAGCAGCCGTGCCTCTGTGGCTGTGGGAAGAGGGAAGAGGCAATACCCATTTGGAAACAGTTTTCAAACACCAATTCCAGGCAAGGCCGCGTAGGGGCTGGGCAACAACAGTGAAAAGATACTTTTCCTCCATTAAGAAGTAGACAAAGCCATGGGGGGACTGGGAAGGGGCCCTCATATGGGAGAATGGGCATCACTCCAGAACAAGCATGTCAAACTCAAAGGCTAACCCGGACCAAATAAAGGAGGCATGCAGCCCGCGGGCCATGAGTTTGACATGCTTGCTCCAGAGCAATGCCCAGTGTATGCCATGTGCTTGGAGAACCATTAAAGAGATGCTGAAAACAAATCCTGAGAAATGAATGGAGGAGGGCCCTGCAGGAAAGAGAAGAAAGAATATTTTGAATAGAAGGAATAGCAAGTATAAGAACACTGGTATCAATCTGCATGTCCAAGACTTAGGTTATGTTTTCATTATAATACATAATTATGATGATAACACAATATAAACAATATGTCATATCCCCTGGAATATATAGTTACATCAACTAGGAAACTTATATACTTATATTCATAGTCCATGGACATGGCAATGGGGTAGTAAGGACCTGGGGGGACGGGTTTGGGAGGAGGACTATAAAAAGGGGGGGATGGGAGATATCAGTAACATTATTAACTATAAAAAATATATTAAAAAATAAAATACTAAGAGTTATGAGAGCAAATGTAGATTTAATTGTATTGACTTGGGAGAGTGTTCACAGGATGCTTTAGATTAAAACAAACTACAAAAGAATAGATCAATTTTTATAAACAAAAAGGAATCAAATAAAAATATTTTTAATAGGAAACACATAGTACGTAAACAAAGGTATCAGATTTGGAAAGAGAGGGGGAGGCTATTCATTTTACATTGGAAACTTCATGGTTCTTAATAGATGCAATTAGCTTATTTGACTTAATGCAAATTGCTGATCAAGAGATAATAAATTAAATATATTTTTAAAACATAACAAGACAGAAAAAGAGAGGAAAGAGCCTCCATCTAGGGTCATAACTATCAAAAAGTAAACTAACATGATAAGAACAAGCATGGAAATCAAAGTCAGAATCAAATAGAAGAAAGCATCCTGTGGGCCCAATTCTTAAAAGAGATTGGGTTGTAATTAGCAAAGAATGCAATGTAATATTACCATCTCATTTTAAGTAGTATCCCTTCATCAGTATTGGGTTAGGGCATCTTTTCTATGACCATCAGCCCATCATATTTCTTCCTCTTTGATTAACATGCTTATATTGTTCCTGTGTTCCTGTTTTCACTTAAATGTATCAACTTGTAAGAGCTCTAGGTATTTTGGGAATATAAAAAATTGGGGAAATTTTTTAACATCTTAAAGTTCCAGTCTGTCACCTATTAAATGAGCATAATCAAACCTACTTCATAGGGTAAATAATGCATTTTTCCAGATAGGAAGGCAAAATTTGAGGTCTGTCCACTTACATAAATTATTGGATTTGAAAGCATATTCTGAGTTCCTACCATGTGTTTGCCACTCTGTTAGGCACTGGTAAGAGGAATCCCTAACCCCAAGGAACTCATGTGTATAGGTGACAGAGGGAAATAAGTTGACAGTTGTACTAGAGTTTAATAGGTGTTATAATAGGACACCAACACCCCCAATAGTGGGCCTGCTTTCCTAGCTTTATGTTCTTGAAGAATCCTGCATGTACCATGATTGCAATTCATTAATAATGTTTTGTCTCCCCCATGACTCTCTGACCACAAGGACTGTTAGTCACACCTAGAATGAAGTTAACATATAGGCAGCTCTCAGAAAATACTTGTTGACTGAGTGAAACAATGCACTTGGTATAGGGGTAGAACAAGAAGAAAAGTCTGCCTAGAAGCTGAGATATTGGATTTTGTTCTCAGACATGAGATAAGATTCCCTGGGTGGATGAGAGTGGCAATATCAGTATATTCAATGAGAATAGTCAATACGATGGCATGACAAGAGTGTAGAAAAGAGAATTGGTAGAAGATGAGATTGAAGACTTAAGCAGGGGTCAAATCCTAGAAAAGGATGCTAAGGACATCAGAGGGTTTTTTAATAGACAAAGAAAAGACACTGAAGACTTTTGAGCAAGGGAGTGACAGAGTCATATGTGTGCTTTCAGAAGATTATGGACAGCATAGGAGGAGGCAACTCAGGCTGAGCAAACAGTAAGGACAGTAATTATGGCACATGGTCAGCTCAGTTAACATTTGTTAAATAAGTGAATGGGACAAGGAAGATATAGCTAAACTTTTACATTTTAAAAAAGGGAGCCTCTCTTTTACCTTGACTTATCCATGTGGTCAACTGACTACTAACATGGAACTCTGCATAAATGAGCCAAGATTCCCAACTTTTCAGCAAAGCCAAATCACTACATAGCAAGCAAGAAGGCAATATTGAGAGCTTGAGTGGATTGTGGTAGTGACAGATTTCATCAATGACAAGATAAAATTTCAGTTGCATGTCAATAGCAGGAATAATTTAACTTAGAATGTCAATGGTTTTATCATTTTTTTAAAAAAAATCACAGTGCTGAGATAATTTGGGAAAGTTTCGGCTGTGGTAACAAACACTAGGAGTTAGAGGGGAGATAAGAAAGCAAAATAATGCATAATTTATCCTCATCCATATTTTATTAGGAAAACTAAAACAAGAGATTTGAAGGAGATTATTTTCTTCCTTCATCTTTTGATTTAATTAATTACTTTATTTTGGAGTTTGGGTTGTATTGCTTAATCTCCATAACCTTAAGGGACAGATTCTTATCCCCTAAGCAATATTCTGGCCTCTGACTGCATGACATAAAGTTTTAGCTGCCTGTCTATTTTTTACGGATGCCAGCAAGAGAGCAAAGCTACATCCTCTTTGAACTTGGAAAGTAACTGTCTAAGGCTTGCAAACAGGGAGGCTGTCCTTTTGCTGTCTATGGCTCCACTCTTATTCTGATAACCGGGGAAATTTATAGAACAGACTTTTCCTGTAACTGCTGCTTTGGAAGAGGCACCAGGAAAACAATATATCCGCTCCTCCCCTCCCGATTCCCCAACCTGAGAAATTCTGAATCTAGAGTCCATAAATATCCTATTGCCAGGACAGTCATCAAACTCTGAAAATTAGCCATTTTCCTCTGGGCTTCTGTTTCCCCATTTATAGAGACTTTCCTGATGGTCTCTAAGGTCCTTTCCAGTTCTAATATTCCAGGATTTACAAGAGAGGATTCAACTAGCAAGGCACTAGAGATAAGTAAGGGACAAAAATCCCTAATGATGAGGAGAAATGAGGGAGAACCAAAGCCCAGTGCTGCTGACTTTTAAATACCGAGTATTTCCTCATTCTCTTCAACCTCTTCATTGATAAGGTACAAAACTTGGACATGGAAGGAGACTTGACTTGGGGTGGTGAACATACAGTACAATACACAGATAATGTATTATAGAATTGTGCACCAGAAACCTATATAATTTTATGAACCAATGTCACCCCAGTAAATTCAACAAAAAAGAACTCTTTGATGTCCTAGATCATAATGGAGTTCCCCTCTCCTATTCGGAACACAATGGTTTTACCATTTTAAAATGTGAGTGAGTTGTTAAATCCACTTCTGCATTTTATTTATTTTTAGTACAGTTAATTGAACCCACCGCATTTCATCTCCAAGACCTACCAGGACTTTCTGCTCTCAAGTGCTTTGTACATATATCTTTTGCTCTAGCAGACACTTTCCCAGTGTGCATGTCTTAATGCCTTTTCAATACATTAAGTGAACTTGGGGGGTGGCGGGGAAGGGGGGCACGAAATTGGAAATTTAAGTTACACACCATAGGAGCCACAGGGGAATCTGGCCTTAGGTGTTTTAAACAAAAACTTTTCATCTTTGCAGATGCCTCACCAGCTCTCTACTTCACATCAGCCCGTCTCCAGAACATTGAACTCATCATCAGCCCTCCTCGCGCCCCTGCAGTAGAATGATGTCCTTAAGCACAGCGGCAAAGTCTTCCCACTGCTTCAAAGTAGGTCCTACCTCTCATTTCCTTGTTCCTTTTTATCTTAAATTAATTTCACAGACACCTATCAGAACCCATGTGAAGGTCCTTTCTTTCCTTCTACAGGAAGAAAGAAAGGGGGTGCAGGGCTGAATTTGTTCTACTTGAGTGTTCCTGTTTTTCTCAGTGGAACAATTGGACTTTTTTAATTTTGCCAGTGTCTCTCGCCCGACCATTTTAGATTTCCTAAAATAAAAGTGAGGATTCCAAACCCCACTCCCTCTCTCCTCTCTCCTGTCTCGCTCTCACTCATATGCTGGGGCTTATAGGGGTCATGTGTCTGGATTCCTCAGCATTTTCTTTCTTCCCTAGCTCGCTCTCATTTGCTTCACCGACTGAACATTACTTCTAGTCTCAGCTATTTCTTTGGGCCCCCACTAATGAAAAACCTAATTGCAATGTCTTTCTTTGCTCAATGCTTCCTCAGGTCCCTGACTCTGAGGGCTGGAGGGGGAGCTGGAAGTGGGTCTCTATGTACCATTCTGTTCTGGCGACGTGGACAAAACATATCTCCTGCTTTTTACTCATCTGCCTGGGTAGCTGATATGAAAGATAGTCAAGGAGTGCGGCACATCTCATGGAATACCTGAAAAGAGAGAATGTTTAGAAACAATTAAAAAATGAAAGCTTTTAGCACAGACCTTCGATATCTTTACAGTGGACTCCTCCTAAAGGCTCCTGAAATGTTCCACTGCCACTAGGAACCCTCTACCTTCCAATCCTTCATCAGAAGCCCACCAGAGTCATCTCTTTCAATGTCAAAGCTGATTGGCACCTGACTATTTACATCTTTCTGAGGCAGAATAGTAGGAAGCCAGGAAAATCACTTGACAACTGGAATAGGGAAACTGAGACAGACGGCTGATTCAAACTGGCCTCATCCAGCACCCTGACTCACCCTCCTTCTTCCCCGCAGGACCACTCCTTTAAGCATTCAGCCCTCAGGACAATGAGGTTCTGATCAGCAGAGTCAGAATTTTGGTCAAATTAGAGATAACGTCTAGGTCTCAGTTGTGTTTTACCTCCAGGCCCAGAAAATCAGAAAAACCAGACACAGGACCAGATGTAATGACTAATGACCCCCTTACCCTAGCACCAACCAATCAGTAGAGACCAGGACCCTGAAAGGACACACTTGGAAAGCTGATGAATATTCTATTGAGATCCTCCCCTGAAATCTCCCCTAAAATTCCTGCCTTTAGAAAACAGATACAAACCCTTCAGACAAAGGACCCGGGCATATTTGTGTGATCTCTCTCTCTCTCTCTCTCTCTCTCTCTCTCTCTCTCTCTCCTTTCCTCCCTTCTCAGGTGCATATCCTTCGCTTTCTTTCTCCTAAGCTCCAAGGGCCCTTCTTTTGCCTCTGTGGCTTGTTTCCTGAACCCTTGCAGCCCAGCTGGCTCACTTCTTCCCCTGTGACTTTCCTTCTAAAAGGTTAAATGAACTTCTTGTGCTAGAGTTCCTGGCTCTGAATTCTTTCTTTGCCAGGCTCAAGAACCAAGAGTCAACCATGAAAATAGCATTTCCAAGGTCCCTTAAAGCCTCTGGGATAATGTCTCAGTGTTTAAGCACAGCGTGCAAAGCCCTCCATGATCTGGCTCCTCCTATCCCTCCAGTCCCATCTCTTCCCTCCCAGCTCCTCCCTCCATCCCCATCTGAATCCTATGCCCCAGTCATACCCAATATCCTCCAGGTCACTGAATGCATCCTGCTCAATCTCCCTCTGCCAGAATACTCTCTTCTCTCACACTTTTAAAATTTTATTTTTCAATGAACAGTTTACATTCAATATTATTTTGCATTAGTTTCAGGTGTATAGCACAGTGGTTAGACAAGCATATGCTACGGTGTTCCCCTCGGTAAGTCCAGTTCTGACCTGGCACCATATACAGTATAGTTATTACAATATTATTGACTATATTCCCTATGCTGTACTTGACATCCCTGTGACTGTTTTGTAGCTACCAATTTGTACTTCTTAATCCCTTCACCTTTCTCACCCAGTCCCCCAACTGCTTTACCCTCTGGCAACCATGAGTCTGCTGCCTGTATCTATGAGTCTGTCTGTTTTTGGTTTGTTTGTTTATCTTGTTCTTTAAGATTCCAAATATAAGTGAAATCATATGGTATTTGTCTTTCTGCCCAGAATGCTCTGGACCCATGGAATACCTCTTTATTTGTTAAAACTCAGTTCATGTTACGAAGCCGGTTTGACATCAGTCTTAAAAGAAAATTGAAAACTCTTTAGATCATAAATTAACCTTAGATTGGTATCTACCAGTATATGAGCAAGACGTCTTGGGCTTAAGGAACATCTCTTCTCTTCCCCAGGAAGACTGTAAGTTCCCTAAGGGCAAGGACATATCTGCTCTGATTATTTCTGACTCTTCAAGGTCTAATGCAGTGCGTGTCACAGAATAGATGATCAGTAAATGTTAAGTAAATTAACAAAATCTACCTATAAATACTTGAGCTGAAATCTAAGCTGGAATCAATTTCGATTTTTAATCTTCTCCACTGATTCCGTCCTGCACTTTGTACCCTAATCAGGAAGAGGACCTCTCAGTCATTTTGATCATTTCATTCAGAGACCACAGGACCCCAGGGGAAATACTAGGTCAACTGTGACATGTACAATGGTGTTTCTTTTTTAATTATGCAAATAGCCATCTGTTTAGATACTATTTTGGACTCATTTAATGGGTAGAGTTTAGAATAAAGGGGAAACTAGGAAAAGTGCAACTCACTTTGGACCCATAAAAATCTGAGTGGTAACTGATTGATTTCAAGTTATAAAGGGTCTCAATTGTAATGGCACATCCTTTCTCTTTGGTCAGAATTCTAAATCTTTTTAATTGCAGTTTAAGCACCTGTAGTCAAACCTTAAATGTCTTTCTCATTTAAATTCTAAACATTAAAATTCCAAACACCTCGATTATGTAAATGGTAAAAGTAAGGGGCAGTTTTCCTTTAAGTTCTTTTTTTCTCACTACCTTCCAGGGCTTTCAATTATGGTTATCTTTTATGCCTCCAACAAGGTGGTTGCTATTGAGGCTATTATTCTAGCTTCTTATCCTGAGACTTTTTTAGGTGCCACAATGCTTTTACATTGTTAGAATGCGCATGTCTTTTGAAGGCCACTAGGAAAAATAGTGTTATAATAGATCTTCTTCACTTTCTCTCAAGTCATAGCTATAGATGCATGTGTGCTCCTGCTGTATAATTATTAACTGTATATCATACTATTTAATGAAAAGGTATGGGCTTGGAACTCAGAAGACTTAGGTTTCACTAATGAAAATACCATGCAGTAATTATGTGGTCTTAAATAAATTGTATCTCTCAAAACCTTTATGTTATGCCATTCTAAATGATATCCAAATGATAGAATCAAATGAAAACCTACAGAAATAATGTATAGAAAACCATTTTTGGTAAACTGCATTGCAATATACAAATGTTAAGTGTTATAATAATAACTGGAAGCCTGGTGCACAGATTCATGCACTGGTGGGGTCCCTCGGCCTGGCCTGCAGGAATTGGGCTGAAACTGGCTCTCAGACAGGGTCCTCGATTGAGAGAGGGTGCAGGCCAGGCCGAGAGATCCCACTGGTGCATGATCTGGCAGGAGAGGCACCTCGGGAGGGCTCTAGAGTGTGGCAGGCCCATCTCACACAGTCCCAATCTGCTGAATCCCAGCAGCAAGCTAACCTACTGGTTGGAGCATCTGCTCCCTGGTGGTCAGTGCACGTCATACCGACTGGTCGAACAGTCGAATGAACTGTCAGACCCTTAGTATATTAGGCCTTTATTATACAGCAGGGGTGGGCAACCTTTTTGTGAGTGCGTGCCAAAACCAGCAAAATCTCTGACTCAAAATTCTTCTGCGTGCCAACCCTAATTTTTTGAGAACATGTTATGCCTACTTGATATCTCTTAAGGTGTACGTATGTGAAGAACCTTGAAGAAATAATAAAATTCATTCAAGCGACAAAAGCACAATATATGATGATGAAAAATACATTTATTTTTTAATGTATACATGTACACTGATAGTCCGACAGAAAACTTTATGATTCCGTTTGATATTACCAGTGGGACTTTTGCTGCCAATAGAAACATAGAAATATATTCCCTTTTCATTAGTACCGGTGGGCAAAGCAAGAGAGAAGGTTTCATTTTTATAGAGTGAAATTTTGAATAAGTAGGTGAGGCGGTTGTCTTGTCAACGAAAACCCGTTGCATCTGAGGCTGAAACCAAAACACTGGTCAGATCTAGGAAGGCAGGGAGAGTTAAGGTAGAGGCATAGAAATTGCTCTTCCCCTCTCTCGTCAATCCATGTCTATGGTCTTTAAGATAAACTGTTATGTAAAATTATTTATTTATCTAAGATGCACCTACACTGAATTTATCTGAAAAATAAAAAAGTCGATATTAAGAAAAAAATTGTAAATGGAAGATTATAAGAGAGGGTTTCGCATGCCAGCAAAAGTTACCAGCGTGCCATGTTTGGCACGCGTGCCAGGGGTTGCCCACCCCTGTTATATAGGATGGAAGCACTAACTGATTAATACTTGGCATAAAAATTTGAAATTTTCTCTAAACAAGGATATATTTGTTCTTTGGCAGAAGAACCAGAGATTTTGTGTGTTTCTCTGGATCCACAGTGAGAAGACCCACTTCACCAAAGAAATACTTGTTGCTCTAATAGCGTGCCTACTGTTGGATTTTTCCCACTTTTATAACAATTTTACCTGTGTTGGAATGTTCTTTAAAAGAGCAATTTTCTCAATTAAAAGGCCAGTAAACATGCAGCAGATTTTGTTCCCTATCAATGACACCAATCCAAATCATGCACTCTACATGAAAACTCAGTTACAAGGTGATGGATGCACTCAGCTCTTCATTCACATTTTCTTGGTTAATTGGCCACTTCTCTGGGCAACTGGCAGACCCAGAGGTGAAGGCTCCCCTATGCCCCAGGGGTTTGCTGAGCTCACTCCCTAACAGTATGTTGGGAGCAATCTGGGAGCATCCCAGTGGTAATTGTATAGCAGCTGCCCAACTGATTCACAGGACTCCCACTGCCTAAGTTCAACGAAATTCTTTCCAAAATGGAGTGTGTTTCTAGATTCACAGCCTTGGGCATTCCCCCATAGAAGATTACATAAACCTACAAAGAAAATAGAGAGATGGATCTATTTCCTGTGACTGAATGGGATAACATATTCAGTTTTAATTGACTCTGGAGAATCCAAGTCAATTAAACTAAGGATACAATAGGAATGAAAAGCTGCATTATTTTACTGGCTTGATTATTTTGTAAAAATAGAGAGAAAGAAATGTAAAATTTCAATAGTCCCAGAGTATTGAGATGTGCCATGTATCCCAGGCTGTTTTGAGCCATTAGGAGTTGATTTCTTAAATCAGCTGAAAAGAGAATGTGAGTGTCCAATAGCCTGAGTCTTATCTTGGCCTATAAAACATTAGGTCATCTCTGGTCAAATGAGCAAAGCACCACCATGTAGGTTAAGCATATTTATGGGGACAGAACCAAATGTCCACATATGTTTCGAAAGAATGAATTTAAAAATAAGAATTTTGAGAAAAACAAGAAAGGATCAATTTGACTTTAATTAAGCACCAACTATGTTCTACACACAGAGAGCGGTTCAGGGAATTAAGGCACAAATAAATTTACTAAAGAGATTCTCAAACACTAAAGACACACAGACAATCAAAGAAATATAATTTATTTGCTATGTAAACATTGTCTTGGCGGGTACTGAGGAGGAAGTGGTTAATTTTGTGAGAAGAGAAAACTGAATTATGGAAGTTTCTACAGAGGCACTGAGGTGAGTCTTACAAGTTTAATAAAATTTCAGCAGACAGAGATGAAGGAGACACAGTTCTGGGTAAGAACACCATCATATGGTTCTGAAAGTACATGGAACGTGGGGTTGAGAGCAGCTCTGTCTGGCCAGCTTATATGGAGCATATTGGGAGGGAAAAGTAAGAAAAAGGTTGTTGTGTTTATTGAAGCCATATTTTAAAAAGAATTGTTCTGCTGTACATTTTGAGCTTTGTACTATAAGAAATGGAAAACTAAAAATTTTAAAGAAAGGATATGACATATCCAAGTTGGCAAACTAAAAGAAAAAATTTAATTTGTTAAATAAAAAGGAAGGAGAAGTATAAACACATGTCCTGAAGTACATGTGTTTATAAGCTATCTACACTCTGTATCAAACCTGATAATATTTTGCTTACACCTTGCAATAATCACTGATTAATCACTTACTTTTCATACTTAGTCATCCTTTTATTTAACAAAAATTTACTAAAATCCAAATGGTGCTAGATTTATGGGGCACGATGTTGATCAAGACAAATATAGTCCTGGTCTTCATGGAGATTAAAATCTATTGGGGAGATGACTATTAAACATGTAAAAGAGATCATTACAGGTTATGATAAGTGCTACTGCAATACTATGCTAAAGAGCCACCACTCACTGGCACTGAGTTACAGAGATTTCGGATTAAGCTCATCACCATCGTCCTAACCAAGCAACTGTGGAAAATACCTTTTTTAAAATAGTAGAACTACATTCTCCTTCTCATACCTCTGTCAGTGAATTTTGAGTAGCGTAGCCTCAACACAAACCATTGTAAGATCTGCAAGAATGTTTTTGCTATTTCAAACATTTATAAATTACTGGAAGTCATTATATTTTGCTAAAGAGAACAGTCAGGCTTTTCTCAGCTGGAGTCTGTGAAGTGTATGGGTTCACTGGTGAAAGGGACAGATGGTTGAGCTAATATTAGTAATTACAGAGAGAAAAAGTCCACTGTTGACCTAAAAATGCAACAGAATATATTCCTTTATTGCTTTGCAATGACTGCTTAGCTCAAGTTCTAATTGTTCCAAAATTGAGAAAAGAATAGTTTAACATCAGAACACTTCCCTAATAACATGAGAATCCAAGGCCATCTCTCTATATGTGACTACTAGCCCATTTACTTTAACAGCATACTTTATCTTATTTGGTCTATGATACATTGAGAATTCAACTCAGTGTTCCCATGTCATACTCCAGGGATGAAGGTAAAAGTTGGCCTCAATACAAAAGTAACTCAACAATCTAATATAGATGCTGATGAGATCATCTTTTTCTGTGACCACTCAAATTTTAATAGAGTCATTTTTAAGTGTATAACCCTTTTACATTTTGCTAACATTGTATTAGTTTGCTAGGGCTGCTATAAAAAAAAAAAGTCCCACAAACTGAGTAGCTTCAATAACAAAAATGTATCGTCTCACAGTTCTGGAGGCTAGAAGTCTGAGATGAAGGTAGGGTTGTGTCAACTGTCTTCAAATTTCCCCTTTTTATTTTTTTAAGATTTTTTAAAATTCTTCACTCAGTTTTTTATTATTTTTATTGATTTCAGAGAGGAAGGGAGAGGGAGAGAGAGATAGAAACATCAATGATGAGAGAGAATCATTGATCGGCTGCCTCATGCACGTCCCCTACTGGGGATTGAGCCTGCAACCCAAGCATGTGCCCTTGACCGGAATCAAACTCGGGACCTTTCAGTCTGCAGGCCGATGCTCTATCCACTGAGCCAAACCGGCTAGGGCCAAATTTCCCCTTTTTATATGGATACCTGTCATATTCAATTAGATCCCACCCTCATCACCTCATTTTAAATTGAGTACCTTTGTAAATACCTTATCTCCAAATAAAATCATGATCTCAGATATTAGGTGTTAGGACTTCAAGATATGAATCTGGGGGATACCCAGTCCAACCCAAAATCAACATCCTATAAGCTGAAGAACAAATGTTTTCATCAGCAACAAAACTTTAGCATCTTTGCTACAGAAGCATCAAATTGCTTTAATTTTTTTCACCCTCACATCTGTGTATGTGTGTGTGTGTGTGGTTCATTTCCCATGCGATCTGTACTTAATCATTTGCAAATGTTTTAATTGTGAGAATGCTGGAATATGAGGTGTGTAGCATACAATGTTGGGGGGCTCCCCAGCTCACAACAAATACCCCTTTTCTGAGACTGACCCCAGGCTATAGGGGTATGTCCCAGGAGCCTTGTCCACATATAACCTCACCTCTTTGACCATTACAGTTTAATCCAAAGACAAACACCTAGCCCAAAATGATGCAGTAAGATGTTGATATTTGGAATGCCAACATTCAGAAACTCAGAACACATAGAACTGATTTGTTGCTACCTCAAGGAAAAGGCCCCAAATTTCTGTAGATAAGGTGTCCATGCTGTCTTCATTCCTTTCCCTGTGAGCCTCAGTTATTAATCTCTCAGTTCAATTCTGTAAGAATCACATTATGGACACAATAAATTTTTTTTAATGTGCCTAATCCTCCCATGGTTATTTTAGGTTGCATGTGACCAAAAGAATCTTAACAAATAGAGGTGGCTCTGCAGTGATCTAAGCTGCATCTGTGCACTTCCAGTCCTTTAACCCATCTCATTTATTGTGGTTCATGATTCCAGATGATACTCTTGGCACCTGTCAGTAATGTCATTGGTCATACTTGGAACTCAGAAAAAGAGTAAGAGTTTGGGGCAGAAATGCACCCCTACTTCTGGAGTAACAATAACAAGCATGCATTTTATCCATGGTGGCGCTGAAATATAATCTTTGTACACCTAATTTTTTTTGAATGATGGGATGGACTGCCTGGTTTATTTTCTAATTTAAAAATAACTCCAAGTAGTAACAGGCATCCCAAATACAAGTCGGAGGGTAACCTAGTCCCCTTTTATTGAGGGGAAAATTCTTCATCAGAGTTTCTGCTTCTATAGCCCACAGAGGCCAGAGCAATTGCTGTTGCCTGTGAGAAAGCACACATTAAATGTGGGCAGTGGTGCACAGCAACCTAATCCCCTGTGTTCCACTCATTCTCAGCCAAGTGTCCCTCAGGGCCCAGACATTGCACTCAAGACCTCTTTAAGGTTCCGTTATCATTTGTGTAAAATAAAGGCCAAAATTAAAACTGGTCTTATTTTTTATTACATTAAGTTTCTCTAAAAGAGTTCCTAGTCAGTTTGCTGCTATTGAAGCCATTGGCAAACATATCTGGAAGTCTATTTGGTCGATGGAATGAGTAACAAAGGAGAAAGTTTGAGGTGCATAAACCTTGTCCAAGAACCATTGCTCAATAAAAGAAGGCAGGCCTGACTTTTAGTCATGACCTGTGTTACCCAGATGAGTCCCTACTCTACCCAACCTCCTGGGAGAGAAAGAGCTGTATCTCTAACACTTCACAATAAGTCTCTGAGAACTTATCCATGGCTTTGCATCAGACAACAACAGAGATTGAAAGGACAGAGCAGGACTAACCCTATTTTGTACTACATCCTCCATCTTGTGTAACTATGCCCCCAACATGACCCCTTTTTCTGAAAAAAAAAAAGACCACAGAATGTGTCAGTTACCCAACCCACCCTAAAATCAGCCAATAGGAATGCACGGGAAATAACCAAAGGCCAAAAGTATGCTAACCGCATCCTGTCACTGTGTAACTGGACCCTAGCCCTCACCCAACCAACCGGAGTCAGCCAACTCAGTGGTCTGAGCATCACCCCATCACCCGACCCCAGGCCCTATAAAATTGCTATACTTCTGGAACTCAAGGCTCTTTTGCATCCTGCCGCTGCATCGGTAGAGGCGGAGAGACCGAGCTCGAGCTTGAATAAAGGCTCTTTGCTTTTGCATCGGACTCAGCTCCCTGGTGGTCTTTGGGGATCTTGAAATCTGGGCATAACAAGATCAGCCTCATTCATGATATCTACATCAACCTGCTCTTTTACCTACAGATCTCCTAAAGACTTCTTAGCTCAGGACTTACTGGAGAAAGAAACTATGGAAACTCATTAGTGGGAGAAAAGAAAGAAGCTAGCTTGGTACAGAACAGTGGTTCTCAACCTTCTTAACGCCGTGACCCTTTAATACAGTTCCTCATGTTGTGGTGACCCCCAATTTCATTGTTACAAATTGAACATAATTAAAGTATAGTGATTAATCACAAAAACAATATGTAATTATATATGTGTTTTCCAGTGGTCTTAGGCGACCCCTATGAAAGGGTCATTCGATCCCCAAAGGGGTCACGACCCACAGGTTGGGAACCACTGGTATACAATCTAAGTGGATAAATGAACTAATATGGAGAATCAGCACCTGACAATGGTGAATCACAGTCCAATCACAATATTCAGAGGCTGTGGTGACCTTGAGCTCATTCTGACTCTTTTGCTCTGTGTCTACAGTTAATGGAAGCTCTCTGGTATCAAATGTAATGTCCACGTGGAGCAGGACCCCAGGCAGCATCAGAGGCTTCAAGTGACAGTGCCCATCTCTGAAAAAGGTGACTGTTAAGAACTGGGCAAGATGTCAGAGTTTCAGCAAAGTGTCCTGGGCTCCCTAGAGGAACCAACATGCAAATCAGGACACCAAGGCAGCAGTTCAGGCCTAATGCGGGACAAACTAATGATAAGGAGAAAAACAGTAAAAGCATGGGGATGGGTCTCCCAAGCAAGTTGTCTAATATGTTGCAGGACAGAAGGAATATTCCCAGGCTCCATCACCTGGAGTCGCTGAGTTTGCAAGTGTGAGTCCCCTACCCCCATCTTGCTCACATTTGGCCAAGACCTAGGCAAAGTGCACCTGTAATTGAAATAGCCTTCAGTATCTGAGCTGACTCATGTCAAAGCAGGCAGAAACCGATATTTCTGAGCATGCTATATTTACCGAGACTCATTTCATTAGTCTGTTTATGCAGACACCTGCATAGTACACATTTTCTCTATGTCCCTAAAATTATGTAACCCTCACCATCCTTTATATAAAAGTTAGCTTCAGTGTTACATGGTAAAAGCTGCTATTTTATTTTAGTACCTATTCTATCCCAGGTACTATGTTGGGCATTTCACATACAGTACTGCTAATTTTCACAACACTGCAAATTCAGTATCCTTATCCTCAGAAGAGATAAGCAACTTATTCAAGGTCAGAATGCAGGGCTGAGATGAAACTCAAGCCTGTCTAACTCCTGAGCATGTGTATCATGCACTACATTCCACCGAGAAATGTTGAAAAAGGATGATTCATTACGATGTGATTTTCCTTTGTGGAGTTTTTAATACAATCAATTAAACATGAGCTCTTTCTTTCCAATTGAGTTGGGTTTGAATGCACATTCAAAATATTTTAAAATACTTGTCATATTTAAAAGCAATTTTAGCAGAGCAAGCACTGATGAGAAAGGAGATTTGAGATCATGTGACCTTGGGAAGTCCTTCACTTGCCTGGGAAAATGCCCTCACTTGTAAAAAGAGAGTGAAGTTTGAGGAGTGGCAGTGAGGGTTCAAAATGAAAAATTAAACTCTCTTCTAACTCCCCTAGCTCTGAGGTCTATCCAATACTTTAAAGTGCACCCTCCTTATGTATTTTCAACACTACCATTTGCAAAGCAGCCATAAGAAAGAATATAATTTCTAATTTACTTTTAAAGAAAAGGTCTCCACCTGCCTGAATATCCCAACTTAGTCAACTTCTTTCACTTGCACACAACTTGAAAGAACAGCAATTATAATATTTGAAGTTGGCCACTGAAATCCACTGGAAGCCTGGCGACCAATGAATATGCAAAAGTCCACATAGCAAAAGAGTCCAATTCTTGTCTTCAGCTAGAAATGGATGTTCAACATAATTCCGTGTAAGAAATGGTGTCTTGATTTTAACCACACATAAAATGTCATTAGATTATTTGAATGAGAAAATGGAGACTGGATTTAGTCATGTCCTTCACAAAAGCCTTGGCGGCGGCAAAATTAACCAAAGGAAATGCAGTAAAAAATCTACAGACCTTAAAGTAAGGAGGCCATTGAATGTTCCAGGCAGACAGCTGTTACAAAGTCACCCATCTCACTGCCTTTGTGGCCTCAGTTAAGGGCTACATAGAAGACAGAGAAGAAAAAAGAAAGAGAGGGAGGGGGTGGAAAGAAATACATAATGGACTGCTTCCACTAGGTAATTTTTCACATGATGGTGGGTGCAGACGGTGAGAATAGTTCCCCATGACTTTGCAGTCTGGTCTGAGATTTATCGCTGGAATTAATTCCCACATTTCTTTGAAGGGTATTACACATTCCATTCCCACCATTTTAAATAATAAATTAATTTTAATGTATTTTTTCTCTAGCTTGAATGAGAAAGATGAAGAGCCATGGACAGGCTCTGAGTTTTTAGAGCACCTTTCAACAAGATTAAAAGCAGAAGACATTCCAAGTCGGCATTTCTAAAAACAGAAAGTAACCATCTGCTGGGGCTATAGAATTATCCTACTCTAAAGTGCTTCGTTCAGTGCAGTAGACACAGCCCAAGGTGCACTCGCTCCTTGACCAGACTGATCCTTGGGCAGAACCACAGCCCCATGTGCTTCCAAGCCACATACATAGATGCTTAGTTAAGATGCCTCCTCTCTCTATTTTACAGAACTAAGAAAAAGAAAGAGGATACTTCCAGATCTAGATGATATAAATACCTCCAGTGAGCTCACTAGTAATCTTAATGATTTCCTGTGTTTCACTAAAGTTTTTTCCAGCTAGCAGGTGCGACTAGGGTGGGGGTGGGAAGCAAGATTGCTTTGCTCTTTATAAGGTAAATGCTATGTTGAGACTTGAGTAGAGAGAGAGAAATGATGGCCTTTCCATCTAGTTTAATTTTGCTTGCTCATTTTTTTTTGTTTGTCTTTTTGGTTTTTTGCTTTTTTCTATCACCTCTTTCTTGTTTCTAAATCTTCTTCATCTACAGTCCTTCTACACTCTACTTTATTGGAAACTGTGTGGGAAAGATATTTCTCAAAGAGCCCCTTCTCCCCTAATATTTCTGATCAGCCCCTGATGAGTGAGTTTTCTGAAGGCAAGGTGAAGAGCTAGAGTGACCTTCTCTTCCACCAAAGGCAGAGCTCTGTGATATTTACAGCAAGTTCATTGACATCTGAAGGAAGACCACTCATCTGAAAAGATAAGCTGACTCTCAACCAACTTTAATGAGGGATCTGCCCCCACTGGAAGCAGCTCTGAGAACACAATGCTGTGCTCAATTACTCAACAACTGACTGAAAACTGAGATGTTCAAGAAGAGATCTGTGCAAACACTGTTGGCTGGCAGACCTTACCTCCATTCGCAAGCTCCTTGTTTCTTGCCCACCTCTATTACAAAGGCCGAGAAAGCTGAATATTTCCCCAGCCTTCCATGCAGCTCAAAGTGGCCGTGTGAGTTCCAGACAGTGAGAACGGAGAAGTCAGATGGGGGTTTCTTAAAAAGCTAGTGGTCTCCTAACAAAAAGAACAAATAAGGCTTGTTCTTCCTCCCTTACCTCCCCTCTTTCTGTTTTGGATACCGATGTGATGTCTGCAACTGCTATAGCGGTCTTTGAGTCAACAAGCATAATGTGCTAAAAATGATGGATTCAAAATACAGACAGATTCTGAGTCTCTGACAGCATTATTGAACCAGCTGAACCAATAATTTACCTCCATATTTCTCATTGATGAGAAAAATGAGCTTTGATTTCTTAGGCCACTATTTTCCTGGGTGTTTTGTTTTGTTGCAATTGAAGTCATTACAAAAAATAGAGAAATAGTCATTTTGACATCTGATAAACCACTTATCTGAAATATCTCAAAATTGTTTTTTAGCATTTTCCAGTTTACAAAATTGTTTTGCCACATATGATTTCATTTAATCTGCACAACAAGTTGGTAAGGCTAAAACTGTGAGCCAATTACAGGTGATCCAGTTTAATCTCAAAGGGTTTAAATAACTTGTCTAAACTCACGGAAAAAGAATATGGTAGAATTTATGACTTAAACCAGTGGTTCTCAACCTGTGGGTTGCGACCCCTTTGGGGGTCGAATGGCCCTTTCACAGGGGTTGCCTAAGACCATAGGAAAACACATATATAATTACATATTGTTTTTGTGATTAATCACTATGCTTTAATTATGTTCAATTTGTAACAATGAAAATACATCCTGCATATCAGATATTTACATTATGATTCATAACAGTAGCAACATTACAGTTATGAAGTAGCAACGAAAATAATTTTATGGTTGGGGGTCACCACAACATGAGGAACTGTATGAAAGGGTCGCGGCATTAGGAAGGTTGAGAACCACTGACTTAAACCCTTAGCCTCTGACTCCAATTCCCAATTGACCCTACTTTGCTCATGTTGGAAGTCAAATTCTTGTTTTCACGTAGTTATTACATTTTTAACAATCCCTGAAGAGCTTCTGTTAATCAGTCTTTAGGAGATGACAAGCGGGAATTTATGTTTGTCTGGAATGAATTAAGGCACCATGATAAACCCTGTGGTTTTAAAGATGAATAGAATGAAATATCCTATTTTGAGGCTCTCATAGGCCACTATGCTGGAAGCCAATCCACCCTGGCTGCTTGAGGCAGTCACTGCAGGGATGTTACAAGGGACCTGGCGTATATGGCATACTGTTCTTAATATGTTTGCTCCCCCTCTTAATGCTTCCCGAGAAAGGTTGTTCCCCCAGGTGAGGATTTTTATCAGTAAACCCTTTAACTGAGAGTCAGAGGGGTGGTTGGTCGCTTTGATCTTTGATTGGAGTGACCTCCTTCAGTTACTTCCTTGTAGCTTAGTGGAACAATAGAGTAACCTTTGAATGGAGATGGGAAGCCCCCTGGCCTTTTGTATAGAATGGATAGGATTGGAACCAAATAGTATATATACAGATGTTAGATGACAATAAAGGAAGGTACCTGGCTAAGAGGAACCTGGCCATGATGATCACCTAAACGCTGCCTCGGTGTCATTCCTTCTCCGCCGACTCCGTCCACACCTTGGGGAACCCCTGGACCCGCTGGGGCTGGACCCCAGCACCACTAGAAAAGACAAACATGAGCATCATGAGCATAAGTTGTTCTAAATATAATACAGAGTGGCCACAGAGGATGTCTGCTTATTGTAGTATAGAAATACTAATTCTTACTTTGGGGTAAGTGGGGATAAGGGGTGGGTGAAGAAAAGTGACAAGGAAACAAACACAGAGCATGTCATTAAGCAGTCTCGTATGGCTGTGCCCATTTTGGGGAATAATGATTTGGGGGCTTCAAAACTAACCAGGTCTAGATCCTAAAGATTTTTGTAGCTCCTGAAGCTTTGTATTCATGTGGGTGGTTAAGACAGATTTCAAGCATGGTCATATTACATGTAGAATTATATTTTTAAATACTCTTCTGGCATCAAGCAGCAAGCTGGAAATAAACAGAACTGTACACAGGGAGCAAGAATACTGGGACAATCTTTCTAGCAAGAGATCATAAGACCAAAAAATTCAAGTAATGTCTGTGGATTGGGTAGGAGGAAGCAGATTAGAGAGATATTAAAATCTTAACATCTAGGGCTATCGTAGACATTTAGACACAGTCGGGTGGTTGTTGCCTGAGAAGGAAGGAAACAGGATTATATGGAAGTTTCTGGCTTGGGCTTCTAAGGAGATGGCAGTGCCATTTATGTTAGGAAACTCTAAAGGAGAGGTAGAGAGGCATAGAATGGCATAACAAATGAAATAAATTCTATACTGCATACATTGAGTTTGGTAGTCTTTTAGATCATCAAGATGGAAATGTTCATAAAATAATTGGAAATAAAAACTTGTAATTCAATGAATAATTCTGGTCTAGAGAAATGAATTTCTGCAGTTATGGCAGTAAATAGAATCTCACTGGGACATGTGTAGAGACAGAAAAGAAGAGAAAAGAACTCTAGAGAAACACAAACACTCAAAGAGGGCATAAATGCATAAGATCCAGCACAGAAAACTAAGTAAGAGAAATCAGATGGGTAGGAGAAAAGCAAGCAAACAAATAGAAATTGTTTCCAGAATGCCTTGGGATAGGTCTCAAGAAGTTAGAAAGAAGACAATAATGATCTTAGTAATAATAGATGACATTATTTAGCACTTATAATACATGCAACACTGCTTTTTATCTCTGCATTGTCAATGATTGTGAACAGGTTATCTACACTAATAAAAGAGAAATATGCAAATTGGTCTCACTCTGCTATGCCCACCAGCCAATCAGGATGAGTATGCAAATTAACCCAACAAAGATGGCAGTTAATTTGCATATGCAGGCACAGAGCGAAGACTGAAGACAACTGAAGACTGAAGATGACTGAAGACTGAAGACAACTGAAGTCTGAAGAGGCTTGGCTTCTCTGCTGCGGCCAGACCAAAGGCTTGGGTCCTAGGTGCTGGAGGAAAACTGGTGCCGGCAGCCAGGGGAAGGAAGGCCTATTGAGCGAATCTTTGTGCAACGGGCCTCTAGTGTAATGTAAGAGCTGAACCTTTACAATTGGATTTCACCACAAGCCAATCATTAGTGATCTTTGACCTTTGCGGGGGGGGGGGGGGGGGGGGAAGAGTTTCAGTCAAGTAGTAAGAGTAAAAGCCAGACTGCCTTGGGCTGAGAAGTGAGTGGGAGGTGAGGAAATAGAATATAGCCAGAGGAGTCTATGCTTTTTAAGACTATTGACTGGAATAGAAAGAAAACTTCCCAAAGTTGTGGGGTCATTTTTCACACAGTTAAAAGTCTAGGTATCAGAAAGGAGTGGAAAGAGAGAACTACAAGAACAAAAGAGAGAATGGGGTGCTTCTGCTAGGTCTCTGAAGCAAACAGGATCACATCATTGCACTCAGGGAGGAAGAATGAGCCCTGAATGGGAGAAGCACACATCTTTGAGGACAGTGGGGAGGCAATATGTCCAACTGCAGAATAGTTTAGACTTTAAGGAGGGATGTCTTATATTGGGTTCCCGTGGAAGCAGACTTTGAGATTTGATTTTTGGTGCAAGTTTATTTGGGAGTTGATACAAGGACGCACCAAGAGAGAAGTGAGGAAATGAGATGAGAAGAAGAGGAAGGGAGTGCAGGGTCCAGGATTAAGCAGGTTCCTGCTGTGGGCAACCAAGGTCCCTTTCCCTGGGGAGCTCCAGGAAATGGTGCTGATTAGGCCTCGGGAGGAACTGATTAAACACACAGACAGATGTCAGAGAGGGCTTTCACAAAGAGATGACCACTGCCATGGGATCTGAAGGATGGACAGGCCTTCCCCAGCCACGAGAGGAAGAGGAAGAGGCATTCCAGCCAGGGGTGTGGAAGGTGTGGAAGCTCTGAAGCAGCATGACTGTGGACGGAGAGAGAGAACAACCAGGGATTCCCTTAAAAGTGCATGGACTTGGCAATAAGGAGCCATAGAAGTTTTAAGCAGGAGAGCAGTCTGACGGACATATTTGTGAAAGATCATTTGACAACTATGCAGAGAACAGTTTGTATTGATTTTCAGCAAGAGAGGTGAAAACTGGGAATGGGAAGGCCAGTGAAAATGTTGCCAGAAAAATCCCCATTTTTGAGATAGAGGCAGCAGCCTCCTTTTGGATGGGGTGGAAGTGTTGTGGAAGGGATAAGAAAACAGAGGACAGAAGTGCTATTCAGGACACAGCCCAGCGGTGGGTTGAGCAAGCCCACAAGTACTCCAGACAGCGGTCCAAGATTCAGAATTCAGCTCCCAGCTCAAGAAGATGTTTTTGCAGAGGAACGGGATTCCAGGCAGCCTCTGGGGCAAAATAAAGCCTGCACACAACGCTTATAAATACATAAGACATCCAAACAGGCTCCCTGATTCAGCTCAAATTAAATACAGTTACTGTTGAAAGGTTAGCGAGCCAAGCTAACCTTCTCACACTTTGTTTTAATACTGAGCTGACAAACCGCCCTCACTTTGAGGATTTAGCTGCCTTCAGATGTAGCGCATCTGTGAAGTCATAACATTTCAAGGGGGTGATTAGTGGTAATGGGGAGAGGAGTGTGTGCAGTGCCAGTTCAGGAAGAGGAAGCGTCTCCAAGGCCAGCTGAACGCACCTGCAGGCAGGGTTTTCAAGGTGCCGTCAGCCCCCCCCCTACCCTGCCCCCTGGTGAGCCACCAAGTGCAATTCCACGCTGGGGACAAGGTTGGGTGATCACAATCACACGGCCCAGTGGTCCACTCTCAGCACGAGTTTGAGAGAGATCCTCAGAGAGCAACTCGGAGCCTACAAAGGGAAAGCTGCCTTCTGATTTCCCTCTGGGCTTCCAGGGATCTTGTCCTGACAGCCACCAGGCCCTTGTCACTGAGAAATGAACAAAGCAGCTTAAGGCGGATCAGGCAGCCCCTGGGGCAGTCAGACTCCTAAGAGAACACAACCTGCCCCGTTTTGGTGCCTGCTCTGTGTACTCTGCCAGCAACAGTGTCTCCAAGGTATTTCTGAACTTGCAGCTGGCACTGGCTTTCCCGATTCATTGAGAAGGAAGCCTGCAGAAAGAGCCTGTATTCTGAGGGCACAGAGGAAGGGCTGGTGAGGGACTTAGCAAGACAGCGGCATGAGTAAGTCTTCCATTCATCTTGGCTATTCTTGTGACACGGGAGGGAAGGTAAGTTCAGGCTGTTACCATGAACAAAAAATTCTATGAGGCAATCATGCTCTCACAGAGAACAAAGGTAGAACAAGATGTTCCTTTACTTCCTCTTTAATCACCTACTACTTCATACAAGGGCTCACCCGGGGTCCCTTTAGTCACTGGTCTCTAGTCTTTACCATCCCTCCTTCTTTCTGCCCCTCTACTCTTTCCCCCAAGTTCAGAGGTTCATCCTAGACGAAAGGTAACAGACCTCTTTTGTGATTCTGGGTAGTAACCATATTTCCTTCTGCAAAAAAAAAGAAAATCTTATTAAGACAAACTCTTCTCTACACTGTATCGCCTTCCTCCCAGAGCATCACTTGAATGTATTATTATTATTATACAAACACTGTCTCTGTTTCATTATTTTTTCTTACTAAACACCTGCAATTCTATGAGGAATAAGAAAGGGAAGAAAAGGATGAATGGAAGAGAAAATATGTTCTACCACATTCTTGTTGCTGTTGTGATGATGATGGTGATGATGATGATTGCTACATCATTATTATAGCTGTAGATAAGAGTTCTCCGCTCAGACCTGAACTCCAGAAATTGAAAAATGCTTGCGTTTTTATCTAATAAACATTCATGTCCTCACTTTTCCCCAATGAAAAATTCAAAAACTTATTTGTGGTTGCAAAGGCTTAGTTATTATAGAAAATAAATTTTTAAAGTGAAAAAAAAGAGATATAAAAAGTATATTGTGGCCCAATAGCCAGTATCAGAAAAATAGTGGCAACAATTTCAACAAGGTGAGGAGAATTGGTTTACAACACATTAAATCCAGGCATTAGGGGAGATAAAAACAACAAATTAGGAACCAGATCATTGGGAAGCTGATTGCAAAGGTGGCTTAGAACTGGAAGGAATACTTACTCAAAGCTGAGCCAAAAAGGAAATGACATGGAGCTCTTCCTATCACCCCTGCCTGGAACCAGGATTGGTTTTGGAGTCAGGTAGTCCGGGGTTACAGGCTAGGATTAACCAGAAATAACCACCCTCATCAGAGGCTACAGGAAGAGAGAGCTGATGTTCCTAACATCTGTTACTAAATATTGATGTTTCACATTTGGTTTCCGGAAGAAATCTCTCAAAAACAATGAAAAATAAAACCTTTTAAATCATGAATATTACAACGTTTCTTGGATGTACATTAGTATTTTATTCTCAGTTAAACTCTGAAACCTGCTTCCCGAGCCTCAGCCTGATCCCAGAGAGGGACAAATGAGAATTCTCACACTAGAAAATAAATACCCGTCAAAATATATTCTTTCTATTTTCAGATCATAGCATGGCATCTGTATACAATTAGGTCTAACATACTAGCACAAACCTCCTAATGACATTTTTGGACCTGCTATATTTTTCTTCTTTCCCTTTCAGAGAAGAGACCGTCACTGATGTATTATTTATCTCTGCTCAGATCACAGGGAGGCTGCAGCTGTAAAGCGTATGGACATCTTTTCTCTCCTCCGTGCCTCACATCCAAGGTCAGAGGGAACAGAGACAGTGGTCGTGTCTGCACAGTGGCTTCTCTCCCCTGTTCTCTTCTCCACAACGCAGCCAAGGGGATTCTTTAAAACAATGCTTCTCAACAGGGGGCCCTCCAAGAGACCTTTGGCCATGTCTGGAGATATTTTGTATTGTCACAATGCGGGGTGGGGGAGCTACTGGCATCCGACAGATAGAAGCCACGGATGCCACTAAACATCCTACAAGGCACAGGAATCCTCCCCACAGCAAATGTCGATAAGGCTGATGGTGAGAAACCCTGCTTTAAGACATGGGTTATATCATGTCACTCTTCTGCTTAAACACTCCAATGACTTTCCATAACACTCAGAAGGAAATCACATATTTATAAGTAAATGAGTTAATAAATAAACAGTAGCAAGATTTGTTTGCCATCCTCCAGAATCTTATTGAAAAAATAGATTAAGTTGAACTGAAAGAGCATCATAAGATTTAAAGAGAAAATGCAGGTGTAAAGGTTGCTGGGTTTAATAGATGTGTTAGAGGTGGAGGAAGGGCATTTCAAGTAGCAACTAATGGATGTCATCAAAGGAACAAGAGTGAAAAAATACAGGACATATGAAGCGTAGACATTCTGGACTAGCAGTTTTAGATATGGGAGAGAATTTTAATGGGAAAGAAAGATGGATTTACTTAAAGCATTTTAAATGTAGGAATGAGTTTTTTGTGATATGAAACCACTGAACGTTTTCAGGCCAGGTAACAAGTTGAAATATATGCTTTAAGTAAATTTTTCTGGCTGCATAGGACACTACAAATTACAGAGGAATGACTGGAGACAGGAAATATCAGACTATAAAAATTCCCAATCAGGGCACATGTGTGGGTTGTGGGCTCCATCCCCACTGTGGGGCGTGCAGAAGGCAGCCAATAAATGATTCATTGATCTCTCTCTCTCTCTTTCTCTCTCACTTTATAAATCTATAATAATAAAAGGGTAATATGCTAATTAGACCGGATGTCATTCTGGACATCCTTCCCAATGAAGCCAGGGCCCAGAGAAGCCAGCCCGGGTCCTGGATGCCTGCAGGCAGTCCGAGGGAAGCCCCCCAGGTCCCGAGTGCCTGCCAGCAGGTGGAGGAGGGAAGCCTGGTCCAGGGTGCTGGAGGGAAGCCAGTGCTGGCAGCCGAGGGAAGGAAGGCCTACTCTTGCATGAGTTTTCATGCATCAGGCGTCTAGTATATGTATAATAATAATCTGAGCCCTGGCCAGTGTGTCTCAGTTGGTTGGGCATTTTTCCATATACCAAAAGGTTGCCATTTAGATTCCCAGTCAGGGTACATATCTAGGTTGTGGGCTTGATCCCTGATAGGAAGTATGCAGGAGGCAGCCGATTACTGTTTTGCTCTCACATTGATGTTTCTTTCTCACATCAATGTTCTTCTCTCTTCCTCTCCCTTCTTCTCTCTCTAAAAATCAGTAAAAAAATCTTAAAGCAAATAATAATAATTTGAGGGTGATATAATTTGTACCTGAACAAGAGTGAAGGCAATGAGAATAGGCAGACAGGCAGCAAAAATAGTCATGATTTGTGAGGGTCTCAAAATTGTAAGTGCCTAATAGTCCAGAAAAAGAACTTGATACTGAAAATACAGAAAAGAAATAATATTGGATTCCCTATTCCAAAACTCCTAGCTCAATGAACATCGTTCATTCATTCATTGATTCTTCATTAAATATTTTATTCCTGCCCATATGTGCCAGGCACTATTCTAGGTGTTTTTGATTCAGCAAAGAACAAAAACAAATGGCTCCTTATGGAATAGATATTCTGGTGGGGAAGGCAGACAGTAAACAAGTATGTAATGAATTAATAATAGAGCACAAATTTTAGTCCTCTGATTTTAATAAGTACTTCTTGAGAGCCTAGCATATACTCAGCATTCTTGGAGGAGGGACAAAAATATATATGAAACATAAGCTCCAAGTTCTTACAGTCTTGCTGGCAAGGCGAGACTAATGCACAACCTACAGAAAACTATATAAGGTAGCAGTTTACAAAACATATGCCCTTAGCTTAATTGACCCTAACGAAAACTCTTTGAGGCAAGAATATTGATGTCTCTGTTAATAGAAGAGAATGCAGAACCTCAGTGATTTATTTGTCTGGTAAATCAGAACTAAAAAGTGGCAGAGGCAGAACTTGTACCCAACTCTTTAACCATCAAGCCACTGTCCCGTTCATACACCAGGAGTAGATTTAAATCTATTGCCAGCTGTGACCTCCTGAGGCCAGGTGTGTGCACTGTTGAATGTATCTTTGCTAATGTACTTTTTCTTTCAACCCATAATTCAGGTGTGATCTGATGACAAGGGCCTTCCTTAATGCAGTATCTAATTGTGGATTGTGGGAAGCAAGGAAGCAACCAGCACATGGAGGAGTGGGATTTTTTTTCATCATCTTCTTTATCACCTCACCCTCAGGGTCCCTTTGGGGAGCTGTCATTTAGGACATGGCTTCCAGAAATGTATTTTACAATCTCAACCTTCAGAAGTGTTGTGAATTGGCAGCAAGTTTAGAGTAAAGTAGCATGGAGTAGTAGTGGGTGTCCTGTTGTGTAACAAGAAAAACAGCCCAGAATTTGGAATCAGATGATCTTTATTCAACTCAAATTAGATGCTTCATAGAATGTGACTTTGGGAACCAAATTACCTTTATCAGCCTCAATATCTTCATCTATAAAATGAGGATTACAGCCATAAAGTACCATCAATACCATGTAAATGGCATTAGATAAAGGTATAAAAATGTACCGCCAACTTTGATTCCCTTTGAGATATTTTTTTTTTTACATATTACCTGTATTACGTGAGACAAATAAAAAGATAAATAGATTTAAAAAATGACTCTTCCACATTGTTGGGAGGATGAAATGAGACAAGTTTTGTATTATAAAGATTTGTATGTTGCCATAACTATTGTTATTCTCGGAGAACCATCACCAGAAAATTCTGCCTCACAAGGTGGTGACAGCCAAATCTGTTTTTCCAAATCCAATGTGCCTGCTCAGAACCAAAGAGAGAAAACCACCTGGGGCTCAGGTGTGTAGTCTTGACACTTCTTTTATAATTATTTTCTTAATTATAATTCTAAATTCAATAACCTCACTCTTTCTTAAGACATCGCAAGAACATACAAACAAATTATCTACAATGCTGTCATTGAAAATAGTAAGGTTCTAATATCCTAATTAAAAGACTAAATTTATTAGGGGCAACAATCTCAATGGACTTCACCTTGTGATACACTCTCCTAGGAGCTACTTGATTCCTAGATACTAGTAGTGGTCACAGAGAATAGAACTCCAGGCTTAATCCTAACAGGAAACAGCAAGTTAATGTCCATCCATTTTCCTTAAAGGACCAAAAAATCAGTCTGAAATTATTTGCAAGTAGTTCATTTCATGCTTTTAAGACATATAGGGTATATCCCCCAAAATAAGTATACACACTTTAACAGCTGATAGCTCAATTTTGAAAATGAAATGCATTTTAATAAATACTGCCTTATAATTATTCAAAGTGTGTGTATACATATTTTGGAGACACCCTATCTGTCAAAAAGAAAAGAACAAGTCAGTGTTTGGGTAAAACACTGGCATCCCGTAAGCTATATTCTATGGTAAGCTTTTGAGCTTGGGTGATTTCCCCTGAAGGATTAGAAACCAATGAACTTTGTTTTCATGTAAGAACAACTAGAATACATTTGTATAGTAAATAGTCCGATCCCCAAATATTCTTGCATACACAATTGAGTCTTCAGCGCATATCCCAGACTTCCACTTCTGCCAAAATAATAGACTACATAACCAGGAAATGTCCTCATTAAGCACACTGAGAAAGTCCAGACAAATATATTGAATATCCTTTAAACTCAGAACTAAAATTGTGAGAAAGTAAGGGAAATTCTTAGGGACCAAATATAAAAAAGAATACTGAAAATTCAAATATATGTAGGTGAGCAGAAGTTTCAACTGCCCTAGGAGATACTGTCAGCCTCAATGATCTGTTTTATATGGTTATATTTTATTACCACAGTCAATGAAACCTGGGGCCAATGGGAAACGGGAAAATGGAACTGACTCCTGCACAGAGCTCGGACCCTTGACAGATGGATTAGTTAAATATATCAAAAAGACTTTCTGTCTGAATAGCATTTGAATGAGAAAACAGGTTTCCCTTAAAAATTCATAATTATGAAACTGGCACATATGAATTTGGGGGTGAATTTATACCACCTGCATAGCGTGTGGACATTAAACAAAGAAGAGAATGTTAAAATTGATCCCATTTTGTAATACCTCCAAGCTCTAGGCAGAAGAAAATTTAAAACCACCTGAGAGAAATGCCTGTTAGCCAGGTCATACAGGATTTCCACAGGGAAAGCTATCTAAGGAAGCTCACACATTAAAAATTATAAGCACATGAGTTAGCCCACCATGAGCAAGAATCAGCACGTGCACGCACGCGCGCGCACACTTACACACACACTTAGGCTATCAAGAAAATCATTTTGTGAAATAATCTAGAATTAAAAATTATTGTATTTAAGATGATTAATAATATAAAAGAAGGCATTAGAACAAAAATGTAGTCTATGAACAAAGAACAAATATATTTGAGAAACAACCACAAAACAATTCTAGAAATAAAAGAACAAACAAACACTGATCATTTACATTAAAACTCCACAAATGGGTTAAATAATAAACTAAATACAACTGCAGAGACCTGAAAAATACACAGGAGGAAATTACTCATTATGAAACAGAAAAATTAAAAGACAAAATATATGGAAGAGAAATTAAGAGGCTCAGAGTGTAGATGCAAGACTTACCATATATTTGGTAGGATTTCCAGAGAAACAGTTGTTTGTGACCTTAGATTTAGGCAATGGTTTTCTTAGCTATGATACCAAAAGCATAGCAAACAAAGAAAAAAAAAGATAAATTGGATTTCACCAAAATTAAAACTTTGATATCAAAGGACACAATCAAGAAAGTAAAATCTCACAACATGAGAGACCATATTTGCTAATCATATATGTGATAAGGATCTATTCTTCATAACATATAAATATTTCTCAACAATAAAAAGACAAATAACCTGATTTTTAAATAGGTACAGGATTTAAGTACAAAGGTCTCCGAACATGATATACAAATGGTCAATGAGCACATGAAAAATGCTCACCATCATTACTCATCAGGAAAATGCAAACCAAAATCATGAGCTACTACTTCATTCCTCCTAGAATAGTTATAATTTTTTAAAAAGGAAACTAACAAGTGTTGACGAGGATATGGAGAAATTGTAACCTTCGTACATTACTGGTGGGAACTTAAAATGATGCAGTCACTTTGGTAAACAATTTGAAAGTTCCTCAAAGAGTTAAGCAGATGTCTACACAAAAGTTAACTCAGTAGTACCCTCTTATCCATGGTTTCACTTTCTCTTCAGTTACCTAAGATCAACTATGGTCCAAAAGTATTAAATTTCCCCAACATGGACATCTTCTGCTCCTGACATCCAACCTTGGACATCATTACGGCTCTATGACCCAGTATTACCCAAAGCAGATGGTTCTCCTTCTGAGGTGTCCTCAGAAGGTCAATGGTAGCTTGATGATACATCACAAGGCCTGCACCATTCACCTCACTTCATCTCATCACCTGGGCATTGTATCATCTCACATCATCACAAGGGTGAGTACAGTATAATAAGTTATTTTGAGATCGAGAGAGAGACCACATTCATGTAATTTTTATTATAGCATATGGTTATAATTGTTCTACTTTATTATTAGTTATTGTTAAGGTCTAATTGTGCTTAATTCACAGTGGAAACCTGTGTCTGAGATCAGAGACCCTGATGTTGACCACTGTAATCCATTGCCTCCATAAAGCCTGCAAGGAGGAGGCCTCTCCACCTCGCCTCACCTCATCCCAGGAGTAGCCTCTCCCTTGTCTCATTTTCCTTTAGCATCCAGCTTCCTGTTCACTGTGTGTGTTTGCTTATGAAGGGCTTTGCTCCAGTGATTAAGGACCTAAAGCGGATAATTACTCTGTGATTTGCAAGCGGTGCAGTGGCTGGTGTTCCTCGCAGTCATACTGTCGAATAAATATTACCTGTGTGCTGTGTCAGCTTCTCGCCCACCTTGAGAGCAATCTCCCTGTTAGTTTTATGGCACATTAAGTCTCCTTTTGGAATGAATTGGGTTTGTACGAGTGGGATTGGTTACATCAGAATAAAAGAGTAAACAGTGGGGATGCACTGGAAAGCTATAAAACAGAAGCATTAAGAAAAGGAAAGGAGGTGGGAGGAAGGGGAGAGGTGTCTGAAGGAGAGGGAAAGTAATAGAAATGGGGTGACAGCCTGGGAAGATTATATTTAATGCGGAGAGTGTGACTGTTATACCAACGGTGAGTCAGAAGATGAAATAACACTTAGCTCCACAGGAAGGAAATTCTTTG